>NC_072421.2:23334500-24048000 GCF_028858775.2 Pan troglodytes
TATATGCATAGAACAGGTTCTGAAAGAATTTAAAATACAATATTTTAGTTCATTGGATCATGAGATCATGGTGATCATTTTCTTATATTTTTCAAATTGTCCATCATAAATAGAAAAGTATACTTTTAAAGAAAAAAGGTATAGCCAGTAATAAGTAGCAAATACTTGAAAAAAACACCGATACCTTCAATCAAGTTCTAGAAAAGTTATCGTATTGAATCTCATTGATATTAGGATTCACTGTAAAGAGGAAATACCAAATAAAAGTTCAGACACATGACTAAAAGGCAAATGAAAGAAGGAAATGTTCCCATGAGCCAATGAGAATGTCAACCTCTTGCAACAATTATGTCATAGGAGAAAAAATGTCAGAAGACCATTATAATAAGAAACTGCTTATAAAGCTGCGGAAGGTGACCTTAATCGTCCAGTCATGTTCAGTTCAAACCATTATTTGGCTTTCAGCTGCTATGTATAGCATCTGTGTGATATAGTCATGTTTAAAGGGGCCGTGGCTGTTCATTTACATTTGCAATCTCTCCTTTAGGCTGTTATTAAGATTTCACAGAGTTTGCAAAACGTCTGTCCCCTGAGACCTTGCAAAATGAGTGGCAAGTAAAAAGACTTTTTGATGCTCAATGTCAGGGAGGACGATTCACCTAGCTGTGCTACAGTCCAGAAACACCAAGACCTGTTATTACAATCCTATTTAATAACAAATATGCCAGTTATTGAACTTATATTAACTCTCTGTATAACTGAAGTATGCACAATTGTATTTATTGACATACTGAGAGTGGTGTTTGATAACATCATATTGTTTGAAATAAACAAGGCGGTGCAAGTGTTATTCATTATAACTTATAACACAATATTCAATACTGATATTTAGATTTGAGTCAGAAAGCACGATTTTAAGACTGATGGGCTCCCTGTCATAAACCTTACCTTGTGTCTTTCAAAAATAAAAAAGTTCTTGGTTAGCGTGACCCCTTTTCTCCATAAGCATACACGTCTTATCTTTCTTTAACCCTCTGTACCATGTATTGTTTCTACTAAAGATGTTAATAAGTGAGATTTCCAGTCATCACTGTTTTTCTGGTAGTTTTAGGTACTATGTATATATCTTTTTTTTTAAACGCATATGGTCTCTTAACTAAAACCCAACCAAACATTATATCATAGCTTGAGACAATGTGAAGCATGCTAGGAAAATTATTTGTGAACTTAATATAATTAATTTTGAAAAAGAAACCTAGAAACATGATAATAGGCTTCATATATGGTTTCATAAAATCATAGAACATCTGGTTTGGAAATGGTCTTAATGGTCGGTTAGTCCAACCATTCACCCCGGGCTTAAATCCCTTCTAAAACACTCCATCTATTAGTCTCTATGTCATCCCTGAACTGCCTGTTCCAGGAAGGAAGAATAGAAGACTTTTGGAAGCATTCCATTTAAAATAGGAGGTACTAATTTATATATCCATCTGTGCATACAAAATATTACTCCATGCATTTACTGCTCCTTATTTTAAATGTGGTATGGCATACATTACTGGGGAAAAAAATCCTTCCCTAGCTTTCTTACACATATTCCTTTAAAAACTAATTTGACAGATCCTGGAGCTTTCTCTTCTTTGACCTCCAAAATGAAATAGTTTCAAAGACCCTAGTTTCTAGCACACATGCGAGGACCTTAAAAAAATACCTCAAACGAATCATCATTTTCATCTTTTAAATTTATTTTGACTGCTTGTGTTTGGTCCAAGCAAGTCAAGGCAAATAGGCACACAGCTTCCTGCCAAGATTATGTTCTAAATGAGAGAAGATACTTGCAAGAAAGACACACTGGAAAACTCAAACAATCCTAAAAAAGCTGTGTTTTATAAGAAAATCACACAACCACCAGATGATCACCATTAGCTGTTAAGATTTAACAGGACAATTCTAAGTTTCTGTGTCAAAGAAAGTTTCATGGAGAAGTGATTTTAGGGCTCTTTTGCCTCTAGGTACAAAAAGTGCTTGGCAAATCATAAGGAATAATGCTTTTGTAGCCTAAAATTTTAACTTGCAGCAATGCTTGAAATCACCCCATTACAGAATCATAGCTTTGGGGTTTAAAGGTCTCTCAGTTTTCAAGATCCCCTGGCACCAAGCTCCTAACACACACCTATTATGGTGTAAAGCTTTACTGAGGGGGTGACTGGTCTGGAATGAAATGCTCAATAGGCTTTTGACAGATAGCAGGGATCTCAGATACTAGAAGATACAGAAAGGGGAAGAGGGAGATTAAAGATAAACTTCACTCCTTGCTCAGTTTTCCCAGTGCTTATACTTCCAGTGTATGTTAACTTATTTATTATTACCTTTGGTTTATCCTTAAAGTCTTCTTATAGACCTACCTGAGGCCAGGGCAAAGATAGTCAAACACTTTTGTTGAACCAAATGTATGTAACTATCTTTTTTCAGGGATCATATCTCAGTACTTACAACTTTGGGGATGTCTATATAAAATTTATATCCAATCCTGAGTAGCTTTAAGGAGTTTTTGTTTTCTGTTGTTGTTGTTGCTGTTGTTGTTTGGTTGGTTGGTTGGTTTTTGAAATGGAGTTTTGCTCTGTCACCCAGGCAGGAGTGCAGTGGCGTGATCTTGGCTTACTGCAATCTTTACCTCCCGGGTTCAAGCGATTCTCTTGTCTTAGCCTCCCGAGTAGCTGGTACTACAGGTGCCCGCCACCATGCCCAGCTAACGTTTTTGTATTTTTAGTAGAGATGGGGTTTCACCATGTTGGTCAGGCTGGTCTCAAACTCCTGCCCTCAGCTGATCCACCTGCCTTGGCCTCCCAAAGTGCTGGGATTACAGGCGTGAGCTGCCACGCCCGGCCAGGAGTTCTTTTTAAATTAGCATTATACTGGGCACATATTAGGTGTTTTATAAAGGTATTTTACTGAGAGTAGCTGGAGAACATTTGTAATGGTAAAAAACAGTTCCATAGTGAGTCATTTACCCAGCTACTTCCCAGTTTGAAGAATTAAGTGGGAGTCATTAAGACTGAATCAATTTCTATATATATATTTTCACTTCTAAATTGGCAAAAGAATCTGAGAGGAAGAACAGACTTCAAAACGACTACATTAATAGAAACAAATGAGCTGTTTATTTTATATGCAGTTATGAATATTATAAATACATTATTTATCCAGCAGCTGAAAGACTTATGTCACTTAAGTGCTTGGGATGATCAAAAGCAAAGTGGTTTCAATTATTAAAAATGGGGAGGTAGGGAGAAGAAACCAGAAAAAAGACTTACTAAATGATGAAGTGCTGTACTGTCATAATGAAAATATGTAGGCCTTTCTAGGTCATAACATTTTAAGTGAATTTAAACTTGTAAGTGCTAAGAAATAAGTAAAGTAGCAAGTAATTCTATATTGCATAGTTAACAATAATTCATTGTATATTTCAAAATAGCTAGAAAAGAAAATGTGAAGTGTTCTCAACACAAAGAAACGATAAATGTTTGAGGTGATGGGTATCCTAAATACTCTTATTTGATCATTATACATTGTATGCATGTATCAAAATATCACATGTACTCCCTAAATATGTACAATTATTACGTAGCAATACAAATAAAATAATCCACTAAAATGAGTTGGTTTTTGCCTTCATCATTTTCTTATCTTGGGGTTTCCCAAAAATCAGCATCTGAGACAAAGACTGCCTTGCCTCTGAAGGTTAAGTGTTGCTTTTGGCCTCTACCATTCCTGAATTTCCCTCTTTTCTCCATTGATATTAGGAGGTCCAATTGCATGGCAGCATGTCTTTCTGTCTACCCTAGCCTTCAGAGGACATTTCATTGATCATTGCCATTTCTTATTGCCTGAGTGAAGGAACTGTCCTATGACCCCTCTGGGGAATACGGTCAGGTGGTGGGTTCACTGTTATCACAAAAGAAATCTATTCTAACCTTTTACTTCCTTAAGCCTTCTGCACTATTCAGGTATTCCTGTATCACCACCTTGTTTACTCCAGGTAATTACTGTACCAAAACTTCAAAAAGCTGGCTGGGTGTGGTGGCTCACACCTGTAATCTCAGCATTTTGGGAGGCTGAGACGGGCGGATCACTTGAAGCCAGGAGTTCAAGACCAGCAAGGGCAACATGATGAAATGCCATCTCTACCAAAAATACAAAAACTTAGTCGGGTGTGGTGGCGTGCATCTGTGGTCCCAGCTACTTGGGAGGCTGGGGAAGGAGGATCGCTTGAGCTCAGGGGGCAGAGGTTGCAGTGAGCTGAGATCATGCCACTGCACTCCAGCCTGGGTGACAGAGTGAGACCCCATCTCAAAACAAAACAAAACAAAACAAAAACACTTCAAAAAAAGCCATCTCAGAGTATATTAGAGAAAAATTCAGGTGTCCTTGTCAATACTTTGAACCCCAAATCACAGGTGACTGAATAAATAAAAATATAATAGTGTTGTACTTGTATTCTATTTTTATTCACATAAATATATATTTGTGAATGAAGAATATAAAGGTCATTCATTCTTCTGGAGTAGCCAAATATTATTCTTGGATAAAACATGTAATGTCATTGTTTCCAAACTTGTATTCCATTGTTTTGGTTACATGCAAAACTGGTGTTACTGAATATTGCTTTGGCATTACTGCTACAATTCACGTTTTTGAGAAAAAAAAATACAGAAACTTCCCTTCGAAATTACTGTCAGAGTGACGTTGAGGACAATGTGTTTCATATCCTGTAACAAGCTGTTCATTAGGACTCTCAAGAGAAATATCTCTTCATGCTCATATCAGGAAAATATGGTTTTTTGTGAAACAAAACCTTAAAACATATTACAAAAACAGTCAACCTTGCAAATAATGCAGTTCTTTTTGCTTTGGCTACTGGGAAGCTCAGAGCCAAATCTACATTCTACTTCTAGTGGTTTAATGGGATTTTACAGTAGGCATTTCTTAAACTAATTGTATCTTCTGGTTTTATTTTATTAATCCACTCTTATTTCCTTTTCCATTGATCTGTTCAACAATTTGTATTTTATTTATTATTTATCACACAAGCAACTTCAAGTCCTTATTTATACTTACATAGGCATAAATTAATCTAGTTAAAAACAATTTATGTAGAGAGCTATTGAATGTACTACCTTACATTTTAAATTAAATGAGAGATGAGCTTATTGAAAGTAAGTGATACAGCAGAGGTGGAATGGGAAACTTGAAGAGCAGTTTTACATTGATGAAGAGTAAGCAGCTCTCAAGTCATTAATCAGTAAAGTATATATTTATTATTTAAAAATTACAGCACTGGTAAAATCAGTAATACGGCATTAGACTGATATTTTGTTGCACTGTTTCAAGTCACAATAAAGTTTCAAAGAAACGAAATACTGATTTTACTCTACATGTCTCATTTTCTGCCTAACTATTTAGGTCAGGGAATTTATCTTCACTTTTAAAAAGTGTATCCATTAAGAATACTAATACTGAGGCTATAGTCTGAGTTTATTTAATTTGCCAATTGAAATAATTCCATGGAAAACTGTCAAATGTATAATTCTGGCACATAACAGAATTAGCCTTATATTACAACAAACAAAACTCATTTTAAAAATCAATGAAACCCATATTACAGCAAAATATAATGAGATAAATTAAAAATATAAAATATTATTAGAAGAGCTTGCCTAGAAATGACGAGCGCTATTGAAACACTACCGCACAGCCAGTTAGAATATGTTTATGCTTAAGAAACGATGGAAATAATTACTAAAAAGAATGACACAAAGAAATATAAACAAGGATCATAAAGCAGAAGAAGACTGAAAACAATGTGTATATAATTGTCGGGATATCAGAGTGCTCTGAACTTTTAAAATCCTGAATCATCCAACAGGATGATGCAACAATATTCCAATCTTAGAATGGGAGGATTTGACAAAATCTTTGTGTTTATCCCAAGCTAGGGGTTAACTCCCAGGGGAAATTATGAACTAAGTGCAGCAATTATTCATGGTGATGAGTAAAAAATTACAGTAACATCTCTGTGACCAACTCATGGGAGTGTGGAGAAAGTCCCTTTGGCAGCTGTCTGCCCAGCTAATGGTACTAATTAATGGAGAGGCCAAATCTGAACCTACCCTACAGCCTTGTACTGAAAGCTGCTTTGTAGCTATTCATATAAATGTAGACTGGTCCAGGTCAAAATACAGTAAAAGTGAGGGCACTTTTTGTCTCTATGTCTCTGGAAGGAATAATAAAAGAAAATTATCAGTGAATCACATGAGGGTCCATAATCCACGATAGACTAAACAGTAAATGTGGCCTTTTCCTAGATCAGTGTGATTAATTCAAAAGTCAGAACCATCTGTAGCAGTTCTAAGAACAGAAATAAATTTATAAAAAGTAATCATACCTTTTCAATAAAAAGTAATAAGTAATACCTTTTAAATATATCTTTTATCAGCATTTGACTGGTAGCAGCCATTTGAGTGGCTATTTCATGCAAGCATTTATCAGCCATTCCGGAAGAGGTGGGTTGCAGTGGGGGCAGAATTCTGGTAACCAAAGAATCATTTATTAAATGGTTCCATTCTTGATCAGTTTAGCTTGCTTATAGTAATCACATCAATTATTTATGGAGCACTTACCATGTGCTAAGACATGTTTTCATGTGACATTTTTTCACTTAGTTACCATAATCTTGTGAAGTGGGTGCTACCATCCTTCCCATTTTCCACTTGAGGAAACAATGGTTTAGAGTGGATAAGTACAAGCCTGGTGTATAGAAGACATTCAGAAAGTGGGATTAAAGCGTGGATTTATCCCCATGGCCCACTTAAACTCTTATGTAGTTACTTACATGGATACTGCCTCTGAAGCCATGTTCAGTCAGTTCTCCAGGGAGCTCCATTCTTGCTCCTTGAAAAGTCTTGGTAGTATGCTAGCTGTTCTATTCCAGAATAGAAGCTTCTGTACTATTCCAAAGAAATAAGACATGATTTACAATTTCATACATGGTGAGGCATACTCCTACCTAGTTTCCAAGATAACATCTCCTATATCTTTTTTTCTCCTCCCTTATTCCTTGTCAAACTTGAAAACTCAATTTTCGATCAGAAAAGGACCCTAGAGGCTATCTTGTCTGGTCTTCTGATTATTTTAAAATGGTAAAACCAAGGTCAAAAGAGGTTAAATGATTTCAAGTTGGTCAGTAGGGCTCCCCAGTGTCTGGAGTCCCCATCTAGTGCTTTGTCCCATTATCTTACAGTAGTTTTCATCTCTGCCCCGTATTTTTCCAGGCATCTGATGCAGGAAAGGTATGATGAAAATGATTTTTTTCAGTCTAGTAAAGGAAACTTTACCACTGACATTTGGACTGCTCTCATGGTATAACAGAAACACTGACACAGACTTTAGCAAGCTTCTCTATCGCAACCACAGGCTGTGACTCTGGACACAAACAGTACAGAAAATTAATCTCAATTCTCTGTTTGAACTAAAAGGAAGAAAGCAAACACATGAACGTGTCAGAATGGGGAGTTAACCTGGAGAAGAAATAAGAAGCCAGATAAAAATAGAAAAGCAAGAAAGAACTTAGGAAATATATAGGGAAATATCAGCAGTATAAATCAGATTAACATGGGACCCCCCTTGTCATTTTTAGGTTTAACATTTCTGATCTGTCAGACAGTTTTCCTATCGCCATTTCCTTCTGCTTCCCTGCAGCCCTTCTTTCTGACACCACTTGGGAAAATAATCTGTAAACTAATTACTAATTGACATAAGATTAACTAAAAAGAGCAGTCACACACACATATGCACATCCACACATAAACTTGTGCCTATACACTGTATAAGTCATGTAAATAATCACACTGTACCCCATAAATATGTATAGTTATATCATAAAGAATTTTAAAAGCCCCAAACTCCACAATTTTTAGACACTTTAGATGCCTACTATTGTAATACATAATCTTTCTTGCAGTGTTTCACAGGGTTCTACTGGTATTTTGGGTGAAACAATTATTCCTTGGATAGACTATCCACACGTGACATGATCATTATCCCTTCTGCCACCAAATCCCGTTAGTTGCAGTTAGTCATCCTGACAACCAGAAAACACCCTTAGGCATTTCCAAATGCCCCCAGGGTGGGGCAGTACTTTCCTAAGTGAGAAACACTAGGGCTGAGAACAAGACTCTAGGTCCAACTCAGAGGAATTATTAACATAGATTGATATATTTTATTCAAGACATATTTACTGAGTGCTTGCCATGTGTAAGGCCCTATGGTAGCTGCTGCTAGGTGCTGGGGGGTACATTGGTAAGTCCAAACAAATAAGGATTTTGCTGTAATGGATCATGCAAGATGGTATGAGAGACACATATTGATTAAATCTTCACACACACACACACATAAATTATAAAGTTCTAATAATAGCAACAAAGAGACACATAGTGTTATTAGAGTCTACAGAGGATAAGTTAGAGAAGATTCCCTGAAAAAGTGATGCTTGAGCTGAGATCTGAAGCATAAGCAGGAGTTTACTTGGTGATGACAAAGGGCAACAACATCGTTGGTAGAGGAAACAGCATGTTCAATGCTGCACCGATGAGACAGAGCATGGCATGTAAGAGAGATGAACAGGAGGCCAATGTGGCTACACCTGAGAGAATGAGAGGGAGCTCCCTGTGAGATGAGGCTGTAGACATAAGGAAAAGCCAGTTCACATGTGGCCTTGGAGCCTAGTCAATAAGTAGAATACCCAGGCGTAACTAACCAAGTGAAAGCTGGTAGAAAGCAGAAGGAAGTAGATTACATAAAACATTGATTAATCAGTGGGTGTTGTCCCATGAACCTTTTAATCAAATCAGCTCTCATCTGGATGGAGGTCAAGTTTGCACAAATAAAAAATATCTTCAGTGTGTTGTGATTGTGTAGAATGTACTCACTCAACAAATTTGGTACCACGCAAGGTCCTATGAAAGTTGTAACATGTAAGACTAGATATCTGTTGGGGAACGTTGGGGGAATCTGGTGACAACCTGGAAAGGTCAAGTGTTTCAGGGGAATGAACACTGAATTTGAAGCTTCAGGAACTGGGTCTTGCTACCAGACTTTCTTGCCTCATGGGAACTCCACCAGTCCCTGATTAGAATTTTCATCCGTAAAACAAGGACAAAAATATCCCAAGTTTCTGGGCAAGATTAACTGAACTATCTTAAGGGAGAACATCTAACCCAATATAGAGTACATCCCAAGTGCACAATTCATGGTTTTAACAAAACAAAGTTTCTTCAGCTGTAAAGTAAAGGTCATAATAACTTCTCTGACACTCCAAGGATGTTGTCATCAGGCCAAATGGGAAAAGCTGGTAAAGAAGCACAAGGTATTATTATCATCAATGAATAAATGTGGCATGAATGGCACCCTGAACTTAACATCCCTTGTTTTCTCTGTTGTAGAGGCAAACTGCTCCATTGGATACCCTTTTCCTCTTAGCCCTCAGAAAAATCACAGGTATGGGCAAGAAGAAATGATGGTATGCAGTTTTTGATACGATGAAATAAACATTACTGTGATAAGATTTTAAGTGCTATAAATCTACATGTACACAAATTTTCTTTGGACCCGTTGCAGAAAACAAAGTATTGTTTCCAAATAAGCCTATGGACCAACATTTTGTCAAATGTTAGCTAATCATGGTTCTTTTTTAAGCAAATCCAGTTTACAGCAATTTGCAGGGTGTACCAATGCTGGGGATGCTCCGCCTCATATCGCCTCAGCCCACCTTTAAATAAACATGTAGGTGTAGTGAACACTTCCTAGTATGCTGATAACTTTCCACTGCAAGTGCCTGTTTTCACTGCTTCTCCATGCAAGGGCTTTCTCTGCAACTGTGGGAGCTTGCCCAGCCTGCTTGTTGGGAAGCCTAGAAGCCTCTGAAACTTAACCGCCCTAGGGATTACCCGCAACCAATAATGGCTGAGAGTTGGCAGATAAATATTTCATATTACTTTGTTCTCTGATGGAATTATTCTGAAGCATGTTCTACATGGTTGCTCAGAGGGTCCTCAATAGGACTGAGGCCTAGGAGTCCACTGAGATAACCTGCTTATTAAAATTCTTTTAGGGATTTTTCCCTTCTCTGTCTCACTTCCCCTGCCTTCTTGTATGCACTTCTTATAATTAACTACCTGAACCCACTTCTTGTCTCGTGATATACTTTTGGGAGAACCCAAGGTTAGACATAGAATTCCTGGAATTGTTCAGTCCATAATGCACAATTTCCACTTACAATGGCATAACGATGACTACTGTAAAAAAAATGGCCCTGTTCTCTGTAGAAAGAGGAGATACCTACTTTTAAATATCTCTTAAGGGGAAAAGTCTAAAATCAAGGATACATTTCATGGGAGGGAGAGTGTGATCTGTTTAGAATATCAACATTTAGATTTTAAACTGCATTTGAACATTAGGCCACACTAATGCCCACTAACTTTGGAGGGTCATTTACTTTAAAAGCAACGAGTTGAAAGATTAAGTAATTTAATTTGATAGATGGCTTTGTGCCTGAATGTGCTTTAACACCTTTTGATCCTAATTGCCTATATTGAAGGTGTTAAGTTTGACTTGCTAAATAAAGCCTAGAAGGAGTTAACATTTCATTTGAGTGACCTACAAATGCCCCCCAGCCAAGCCTCTTGGAGTGCTTCTAATGGATGCTAAATTATACAACCCAAGTGATTAGCTATTTTAGATACCGAATTAGTAAGGATGCTAGACCATAAGCTCAATGAAGAAAAGAGCTGTACTTGTCTTATTCACCTTTCTACCTTAATATGGTGCCTTGTACTTACTAAGTGTTCAACAAAGTTTTCTTGAATAAATGAACACATGGCAACCTCCATTTAAATGACTTTTATTATTCTCATACGAGTTAAGATGGGAGAAGATTTGGCATTTAAATGGTTGCCAATCTAAGGAGAAAATACTATCACGCATCTATCCTTTATCTTCAGTGTGAAGTTATAAAGTCAGAAAGCTACCCCACTCTTTTCTGGTCCATTTACATATTCATATCTGGGAAGTGAGAAGCAAGAGAAAGTTGAAAGACTGCAAGATATAAGAGTGATCCCTAAAAGAAACACTTCACCCATACAAATACTTGCTTAAACTCACTATAGTCTGTTCTTTCAGAAGAATCCGTGTGAAGGAATCATGGGACTTCAGGTCAGAATGAATTTTGTAGGATATTCTTTATGCTATGCTAGGGGAAAAAGGGAGTTTAGACAGTATCAACTTCATACTCGCAGCAAGTAAGCAACAGCTAATCAATCACTAGAGATCATCATCTTTTCTTGGGGTGAACACATATTATCTTATTGGTTTACAAGTGGTGTACCTTGGTTAATTTTAGATTTGAGATCAGTCTCAACGTAGCGATGACTTAGCAAAGTGCAAAATAATAAAAACCTAGCAACGTGGACATGTTTTGCATAATCATTGAATTTCTATAGGACTCAGGATTCTCCCAGATTGTATATCAGTCCTGACTTGGTCTTGCTAATTTTTGATATCCACCCTCCATCCAAATCTCATTCCATTAGACTCAGAAATTTTGAAATGTTGTCTGCTAATATCTAGGTAATCATTCTTCTGTGCTATATAAGACTGTTAGAATTTGTATTTTTGCTGTGATGCTTGCTATTCCCAGTTCACAGAAACCTAAAGTGTTATCATCAACATCTGACAGTATGAACTTCAGGGTTTGTTAGAAAAACCACTTAAGTGTGTGAGATAAGGAAAAGGAGAAACAAGGGCTTTGACTTGGCTGTGTAGAGATAGTGAAGGAAAACTCCATAAATGGAAGATCCAATCATTTTGGAATTTTACTTGAAGAGAAATTACAAAACGTCAGCAATTTTAAAGCCTCAATTCCTGACGCCTTCTATCCAGTTCAATCAATAAAGCTATGCTTTAACTGGAGCTCAGGACATCCTGGGAATATCCAGATTGTCTCTCTGATTCTCTGCCACTGCTCTGTGAATAAGAACTGCCAAAGATTTCTTACATCGTTAGCACTCACTGGCCCACTCTGACTTGCTCTTCTGGCTCTTTACAAATGTATATGCTTTGCCTGAAATTGGAAAGCACTTTCTCTTAATTGTCTCTGCATTAAGCGTTTCCCTGGCAGATGCAGTTTGTGCAGGCATATTTTTAAGAGCTCCCCCTGCTGGCAAGTCTGTTTAAACAGTTTGTTGGCCTCTCTAGGCCCTGGCTACTATTAAAGCCACTTCACCTGTCAGCTTAGGAGAGCTGTCTGTGATTCCATAAGGCCCCAGTTAGGCACTCACATTTACAGAAGGACAGGAGCAGCAATTTAGCCTTTAACTATTAGCTTGCCATAACAGATTGCATTATCAACAGCCGCTCCAACACTCAGAATGATAAGATGCAACCTGGGTTCATTTCAGGGGATGCTGAGGGCCTGCTGAACATGCCAACTTTGCCTTACAGGAGATAAAAAGCTTCTCCTTCAGTATCTGTACTTAACAAGGTTGACCATCTTGCTTTTGTCTGCTTTATCTCACATACTTTTCTTATTTAATAAGCAAATGTGATGTTAATAGGTATTAACATTGGCAACATTTTCGGTTTTTCTTAAGTGGTTTTAAAAAGGATCACAGAAAAAGGACAAATTCTAAAGGTTGTGTACTAGAACACAAGTAGCCATGCTTTGCATGATAATTAAATTTCTATAGGACTCAGTATCTTCCCGATATGTAGGAGATAAGTCTGAGGTATTTTTAGAAAAAACAGGCTGGGCACAGTGGTTCACGCCTGTAATCACAGCACTTTGGGAGGCCAAGGCGGGTGGATCATAAGATCAGGAGTTCGAGACCAGCCTGGCCAACATAGTGAAACCCCCGTCTCTACTAAAAATACAAAAATTCGCTGGGCGTGGTGGTGCACACCTGTAATCCCAGCTACTCAGGAGGCTGAGGCAGGAGAATCACTTGAACCCAGGAGGTGGAGATTGCAGTGAGCCGAGATCTCGCCATTGCAGTCCAGCCCGGGTGACAATGTGAGACTCCATCTCAAAAAAAAAAAAGGAAAAAGAAGAAACATTTAAAAATCTGAGGCTGATGGAATAAAATATTTATTTTGAAAGGGGGCAAAATGTTGCCAGTAATTAATAACATGGGTTTTCCGGAGTATTACTAAACATTGCAAATTTGAATGGTTTGACTTTGTTTCATAATCCTTTGCTGAATAAACAAATTTATGTATATTTATATAAGAAGGCTTACTCCTCATTCATGGATTCATAAAAGGAAGTATATAGTCTTAACTGTAATAATCATTTGAAGGCCACAGGGATGGAAATCAGCAGACCTGTGTTTATGTTCTGTCCTAAACTATTTTTTGTCTTTTTCTAAAGCCACTTAGTGGGCCTCGTTGCCCATATGTAAGAGGCAAAGATGGTAAATCCTAAGGTCTTTGGCAACTCTATAGTTTGGTGATTATATAATTACTATAGAATAAAAAAAAAAAGTAGTTTGTAAAAGCACTGCTTCTACTCTGTCTTCAGTCAGATTCCCTGAAAGGAGAGCCTGAGATAAGGATTTTTTTGTAAGTTATTTCCTGAGGGTTTTCGGGAGAAACCTGTCAGGGAGTGGGTTTAGAAAGACAGGGCAGGGGAAAGAGCTAAGCAAAGATAAGATTTTAGAAGACTAGCCTTAGCCTGATCCCACAGGGAGCTCTGGAGCATCAACTGTATCACTGTTTTTCCCACGTTAAAGAAAGCAAGGTGGGCTTTTGTATCTCCATATTGATAAGACTTTTGCCAAGGACCACACTGGGAAATGGAGGCAGAGCTTCCCAGACTTTCGTGAATGGGGCAATCCTCTGGAGAAGTGAATGTGAACTGTTAGCATTCAGCACCACAGAAGCTAGGGGGTAGGTGGCCTGGCCTGATAAAGGGAATCTGGATGAGGCACCCACAGCATCTGTTAAATACTATTTCTTCTTTTCTCAATCTAACTTAAATATCAAGTAGTATTACCAGGTTACAAAACATTCATATTATTTATCTCACTGGACCTTATAATTTTTCACACAGTAGGCATTTGATAGATAAAAGTTAAAAGAACTGGTTATTGTGTTTTACAAAAAAGGAGAAGCTCTTATATAGTTGGAAATTATTTTTGTTACTATTTAATTTAGATAATATATTGTAGGAAATGGTTATTCGATGAGAAAGCAGAAAATGGAACTCAACAATTAAGGCTTCCTGGAAAAAAAGTTCTCTATTCTTTAGCGGAGAATGAAGATTTAACATTAAGAATGGCCTGTCCTCACAAGTGAAATTGAAGTTAAAGTAACCTCAAATTTTTTTAAATTTCTATCAAGTGATCTTGTTCCAGGAATTAATATTACACTTCGACTTGATGATTACCGGGTAAAGAACATTCATCAGAACTTTAACAAAAAAAAAAAAAAACAGTATAATTAAGGCTGATAATCATTTGTTTTTGTTTAAAAAATACAAGTCTGCCCACAGTGGTAGAGATTTCTACCTATAAAATGTTCCCCTGAAACAGACTACTTCTTGAAATATGAATTAGGGGTTTAATTCTTGTATTAGTCTGTTTTGCATTGCTATAAAGGAATATCTGAGGCTGGGTAATTTATAAAGAAAACAGATTTACTTGGCTCACAGTTCTGTGGGCTGTACAAACAGCATGGTGCCAGCATCTGCTTCTGGTCAGGACCTCAGGAAGATTTTACTCTCAGTGGAAAGTGAAGAGGGAGCAGGAGTGGCACATGGAGAGAGAGGGAGCAAGAAAGGGGAGGGAGGTGCCAGATTCTTTTTAAGAACCAGCATTCCTGTGAACTAATAGAATGGGAAGTCACTCGTTACTGCATCAAGTCATTCATGAAGGATCTATCCCCATGACCCAAACACCTCCCACCAGGCCCCACCTCCAACCCTGAGGATAACATTTCAGTATGAGATTTGAAGGGGAGAAATATTAAACTATATCAGTTCTTTAACACTCAACTTGTTTAAAACATCATGAATACCATTTTAAGCTGTCAATAGTAGCATCGGCCTTATAATGAAGCAAGACCGTAGACTTTTTTTTTTTAAAAGGAAAGCTAGCAGAGATCATGAAGGAACTGTGTATAAGAGGACAGGCACAGGGAAAACGGAAGTAGTGAAAGACAAATGTGGTTGATTTCACCATGTTGTCTTGGAGAGTCTTAAAGGATTTTTTAGTAAAGGCCTTCAATCTG
The DNA here is from genome assembly GCF_028858775.2 of Pan troglodytes. Taxonomy (NCBI): domain Eukaryota; kingdom Metazoa; phylum Chordata; class Mammalia; order Primates; family Hominidae; genus Pan; species Pan troglodytes. The sequence goes on from NC_072421.2 coordinate 23,349,840, forward strand.
TTTCAGGTCATAGGCCCCTTTGAGAATTTGATGAAAGTTATCAAATTCTTCCCTTTGGGGGAGGAAAGTCCTCAAATGCCTTATTACTTTCCTCTCCAAAAGGGAAAATGTACATGCACACAAAATTTTGCTATCAGTTTAGAGTAATTATAGAACATTGAATCCCTCCACAAATCACTACTGTGCAGAGAAATATTAGTATGTTTGAGACTACGAGAAAGAAATAACAGGGATACACCAGAAGGAAGTTCTGTTCTGAATACTATCTAGTTTTTCTTTCACTTAGAGAAAGTATATCTCAGTTATGATGACGTTAATGAAGCTTAAATGAATAATAAATACAGTTCAGCATATCTAACACTACATTCACAAAGGCTTTTTCATGAAGAAAAAAAAGGTAATTATAGTTGGAGTTGCATTAGGAGGACCAAAGAGATATTTCACGAGTGAGTAGGCTGAGATCACATTTCTAAACCAGTAAGAACAACCCATTAGGATTTTTTCACAATAAAATTCTGCTTTCCTTTTATTTATTTATTTTATTTATTTATTTATTTATTTATTTATTTATTTATTTATTCATTTTGAGATGGAGTCTCGCACTGTCACCCAGGCTTCAGTGCAGGGGCGTGATCTTGGCTCACTACAACCTCTGCCTCCCGGGTTCAAGGGATTCTCGTGCCTCAGCCTCCCAAGTAGCTGGGACTACAGGCACGTGCCATCACACCCGGCTAATTTTTGTATTTTTAGTAGAGACAGGGTTTCGCCACCTTGGCCAGGCTGGTCACGAACTCCTGACTTCAGGTGACCACCTGCCTGGGCCTCCCAAAGTGCTGGGATTACAGGGGGGAGCCACCGAGCCCAGCTGAGCCGCCACACCCCACCTTTCCTTTTAAAGTATCAAATCACACTTTGCTTAATGACTTACCTTCTCGACATCATTACAGCCTCTCTGTTAACTCCAGAAGCAGTCTGCCAAGGAAGCCCTTTGCAAAGCAAATACTTCTCTAGCTCTCCCACTCTTGAGAAACACTAAGAAAGACTAGTCTGATTTACACTGATACTGACCTTTACGTACTCTATTTTTGACCAGCTCTATTTTTGACCACTAGCTTTTTGGGACCTCCAAGGTCCCTTGCCTCTTCCTAGAACCTGTTGTCTTAGTCTCTCTTCCTAGAACCTGGCTTTCTTCCATATCTTTATAACCGGCTACTTTGTTTTGGGTTATTTGGAGACCACAGATCTCCAGCAAGGTCTTCAAGCAGGATTCTGGAAGCAGCTCCAATTCAAAATTTAAAAATTATAATGTACTCTTAAGGCACAGTGTTCATATTTGAAGCAAATCTAGTCGCTTCAGATTTTCATTTCCATTTGAATTGCATGTAAGAGGAGTGCTTCATCATTGCAAGATTCACTTATATGCTCCGCAGTGCTCACGCACTCCATGTGCAGATTAGAAGCCAGACTAATTCTTCTTTCCTCCCAAATTATTAAAACAGGTAATGCACTTTTATTAATGTTAGAATCAACTGAAATAATTCTGGAAAATTAATGCTCTAAGTGAATGCAATTTCAGAGCTCGGTGAGTACATTATAGGCTTATTATTCTTACTATGTATGGGATGTTAAATTTAGCAGTTTTGATTTTCATAGAAGACTAGGAATAATTTCTCTATCTTGTCTGCACGATAACCTGGTCGCTTGGTACTCTTCCTGAAATGAAGAGGTAGCATTGTACCTTGAAATGCCATAATCTTTTATGAGACATTCAGTTAAAATATCACAGGGCAATATAAAAGGATTTTGGTTATTAGATGTTCTAAGCCAAGCCAAGACATGTAGCATACATGCATCTCTTTTTCTGTCTTTCTCTCTCTTACAAACACACACATACAAATATAAATAATATACCGAAGTATATATTACACCAAGCATTGTACAAAGTTTGAGGTATATCTATGGTAAAAAGAGAACAGACACTATCTTTCCCCATGGAGATTGTTTTCTAGCGGATGAAACGAAGAGCCCATGCAGAAGCACTGCCCTTCAGTAGGAGGCAAGATGCTCCTTGAGACATAACAGGAAAGAAGATGAGACGCAGTAGGTTCATAATTTGGTAGTGGAAAGAAGATGGAATTTCCACGTAATATTTATTATTTTCCTTAAGAAAGCATGAGATGAGGTCATAATCTCGGAGTAAAGAGCAAGGATCCAAGTAAGGAGATTTAAAGAGGGAAGAGAAGGACTAAACTAGTTATTCGAGGACTTGAATAATATAGAGTTACTGAGCTTGCTAAGGGTCTGTTTAGGTTTGAGCTAAGGAAGTTAACGTGAACGAAACCTGCCTGGTTTTACAATCCTCTCCAGCAAAGTGGCTGGGATGGAAAAGGTAAATGGTTGGTTTAAGTAGGTTAGAGGGTTTTCAAGGGAAATACAATGAAATGAGATGGAAGTCTTTTTTTACAAAGGACCAATGGGATTAGGTTAGTCAGGATGAAAGTGATAAAAAGGGAAATGGTAGATAAAGAACAATCAATCTATCAATAGAAACAATGGACTGGAGGTAATAATTGTTGTAGTTTAAGTTTTAGAGCAAAATATCTGGATGGCAAGAAGGCTATGGTTAGGAAGTAGAATATTTGAACTTTTGATTTTGGAGTTAGTGCAGATTTTGAGGCCCTGGTTCAAGCTGGTGTGGAGGGGTGGAATAGGTCAGTGGTAATGAGTATGGGTCAAATAATTCAGAGTGAGTTTTTAGCCACTTGGATGTTGAAATTGCCAAAATAATAACAGTGACTGGAGCGTGAAAGAAGAATGGGAACTAGGTGATAAATTCTTCAGTGAATGAAAAGAATGACCAAGAAATTTAAAGGAGTAGCAATAAGAAAGTAGAAAAGGCCAGATGGTCTGCCCCTCAAAGAATAAAGAATGTTATGGGTTTTTAAAAAAAAATACAGAACAGTAAGAGTATCAAGGTCTGGAACTGCAAATGGAGAGAAAGGGGAGATATCTGTCCTGAAATGTTAGAGAAAGACAGTACAGCTTTGTTTTAAAGGATGATAGGATCCACAACCTTTGAGGACAGCCAAGTTTCAGTAAAGGTAAACAGGTAATCAGCCTAAAGAGGTTGTTTTAGTTGTGCCAAATAGTTATGTGTGTGAGTGAGTGTGTGTGTGTGTGTGTGCACACGCGTTCACACGCATATGTGCATATATATACATGGACTTTCATAATGGCTAAAGAATTTATCATGGCTAAATTCTTTTGGATTTCAAAAATTTGGTAGATAACAATCGTATTTCCCAATGGATTATTTTATTTCTTAAATACATTTGCATAAGTTTCAACCAACTGTCATCAGGCATACTTGTAGAATGAAACCATGCATTTTAATCCTTTAGGGTCTTATACTAAATGGCAAAGCCAATCATGCCCTGGGTCCTATAAAACACTTCTTAAATTTGTGCTTATCTGTCTCCTAAGTGGAGGACTTTGCATCTTCACTGATATAGACCAGTGGTTTTCAAACTGAGCAATAAGGATTTTTAGGGATATTTGTGCATTGGGAACTATTCTGGAAGATTATTGAGGTGAAGTGGGACATCAAACAAGTTGGTGTCTGGACCTGTCCCACTTGTTTTTAACCAGAACAGCTCTGTATTTCTTTTGTATATCGAGTTTTCACATTGTGTTCTAAGAAAGTTTTACTCTGTTTTAAAAAATAAGCTTGGAAATTTTAGACTGGAATGATGAATCTCAGAAGATGCTACTAATCCGTGTAGAGAGTGAGCTATATATAGCCTTTATTCTTTTACTTGGAGTTGTCATACTTCATAACTTATCAGTGTAATTTCTTCATTCATAAACCTGGTGATAGTAATGCTTGCCCAAGGTTGTTGAGAGGTCTAATGAGATAATATATGGAAAAGTGCTTTGTTTGACATAAATTTCATGGCCTCTAATCATTGACTAATAAGTCAGTGATCACTTAGAGACCTGGACATACTGAGGGCCAATGATGAACCACACCACCAGTCCATCCTTTGAATCTGTCCTTATTTGTAGAATACAAGATAGAAATAATTCCGAAATCAAATTTCTCCAAAAGCCATCTTTTCAATAATGTTTTAATGCTGTGTCTTTGGGCTTTGTCAAATATCTGCATATGAAAAAGTAAAATGAAGGACACTGTGTACCTTTCTAAACCCATTACTGGAAACATGATCTATTATGTTGTTCAGTATTCCTTGTATAAAAAATCATATTATAGTTCTTTCAGTACCAGGAAAAAGGTTTATCCCTTATGAAGAAAGTGTAGGTTTCTGTTGACCTGATTATATATTCTAGTGTGTTTTGCTTTTTGCTTTAACTGCCTGAAAATTCAGAACAAAATCTAATGCTCTGTCATGGTATCCAGGGTCTTCCTACTCTAAACCTCTCTCTTACTTTATCTGAATGTCTCTCTCTTTCTCAGACTCTCTCCACACACATAAATACACACAATTACAATATCTATTTCTAGCACCCTCATAACAAATGGATCACTTATTTTCATCTTCCCCCATTATTCCTTTATTTTTAAAGGTTGAATTAATTTACATATTAAATTAATTTGACCTATTACATCATTTTTATAGAAAGATAACTCTGACCCCTTTTCTCTATATATATACATATTTTTATCAAGATATAGTTGTTGAGCTATTTAATTTTTCCATCAACTTACTTGTTCAGAAGTATATTCACTGAGACACAATGGAATGTGTAAATGTGCATATAAATGTGTGTATATGTATATGTATATGTGTATGTATATATGTGTGTGTAAAACAGAGATGCGTAAGGCCTCAATGAATTCACAGTGTATTTTGTTATGATATAGAAATAATATATAACCATACTATACGCTTTCTAACAAGCATCAGCAAACTATAATCTAAGGAGATTTTTCTATAAGTAAAATTGTATTAGAAAACAGTCATATCCATTTTTTACATATTGTTTATGATTGCTTTGGCAATACAACAACAAAGTTGAGTAGTTGTGACACAGAAATCATGGCCCTCAAAGCCTCAGTTATTTACTCTCTGGCTCTTTATAGAATGTTGCTGGGCCCTGATCTATAGGCGTTTGTTAGTGTATATATACTTTCATACTTGGAGCAGTGGAAAAACTGTTAGTAACCTGATTAGATAATAACCGCCAGGTTTTAGTCTTTATCTTGTATGTGCAAGATTGATTAAGATGTTTTCTACTGAGCAGATAATGTGGTGTTGGTAGTGGGGCGTGCTGTGTCTAGCTCCCTTAGGGCTGGATTGGAAAGGGCAGTGATTGAGGGGTAGATGGCAGTGGCTCTGTGTGAAGTACAAAAGATTGCCTCGAGATAGCTGGTACAAACAAATAACAATAAGAGTAGTTATTATTTTTGAGCACTTACCATGTGTTAGATGTTGTCCTAAAGAATATCCAAACATGAGTTAATTCAATCCTCAGAACTGTCATATGACACATCTAGCATAACAGTATCTACATTTTGGAGATGAGGAAATGGAAGCCCAAGGAGATGCTGTACCTTGCCAATGGTCATGCAGCTAGTTAGTGGTGGAAATAAGATTCAAATCAAAATATCTCATGACTTCAAAACTCAAGCTCTCACCTGAGTTATACAGTGTGTCTGCTTTGGGGCCTTGCTCAGACCCTCTGAATAGTGCCTATCACATTATTATAATTCTCACACTCATTTATTCCCTGTATCTGTGAGCACCTAGAGGCAGGGACTCCTTAATATTCATCTTGGTATATCTAGTACCTAGCACAGGGTCTCTCAATAAAATGGCTTTTGGGTATGTAATTGAGGAAGTTTTTCTAGAGGAATACTGCCTGGACCTGCCTTAAGGAGGGGTAAGAGTCACCTCCCTACCCCTATCACCAGGCAAAGGAAGGACAGGAGTGGCCCAAGAAAATTCAGAGGGAAAGCTTTCCACATCTTGGAATATTCAAACATTTTTAAGATACAAAAATGTCTGCCCATAAATCGTGCAGTTGGAAGCTATTCCCTGTATTAGCATAATGTTATTTATTCTTATGTCCACAACTCTTCTGCTGATTAAATAGAATTCCAGAAGATGAAAATAAATTGTCATAATAATGAATATTTTTATCAGCTCGATATTGCAATTATAAACTATTCCCAATTGTCTTTTCCTTCACAGTAATTTTCATATGCAACCAGAATACAGTTGCCTCGTCAATGATATTGTTATACAATGAAAACCTTCAGTTTAGAAACTTATTTCTAAATGTCACTATTCATAAGATTATATTTTGAATATGAATTTCAGTATTTTCTCAGGTACTGGCAAGAAATAAATAATTATATATTTTTCAAAATAAATTCACAAATTTGCGTAAAAAGATTAAGGAATATATAAACCAATATGTCAAATCTTTTCAACTGATTCTACAAGTGATATATATCTGGTCCAATAAAACCTTATTTTTTACTAAAAGAAATTTAAACCATATTTGACCCACCCATTTCAGGGATGGCACACTTATTTGATATGGTTCCTAGGAACTGTGAATTGCTTCTGAAGTCACGGTTGCACAATAAGTATCAGTATCTTTTCTCCAGGAGCTCATTGCAAATTAGCAATTAAAAGAAAATGAAAGCATAAATAAATATTATGAAATAGGCAGACATTATGGAGGGAAAGGGTAAATCTTCTAGTCACATCTACAAAAATTAAAAGGTTTTTTTCTCGAATCTATCTCTTCCAAAAGAATAGGATCTAAATATTCTAGGTTTTGCTAATGCTTACTTATGCCTCCAAAAACATTCTTGAAATATATGTTATAATAAGGAATATTAAATAAAATGGTCATTAAATATTTGAAGTATACTTTTATAAAAAATAATATTCTTGGCTTTTTCTTAAGTGGTAAGGAAATGTCTCATAATAGAATATTCTGAATTGCAAGCGATTTTACATTGTCAAATACTTTTAATATGCTCTAAAAATAGACATTAAACTTATTATGCTATAAAATGTAAGTACCACCAAGAAAAATTAAGCATGTTTGCAAGCATTAAAAAATCCATTGTCTACAATTTGCATAGTTAATAAAGATACCTCACAGCTTATTTTTGTTTTAAGCAACATGAAACATTTTGTGCAATGTTTCCATTAGCATATTCTGGCTACAGTCACCACATCTAATCTTGAAAATGATTATTTTAATGTAACAAACCAATCCAGTACTCTCATTTTGCAGTGGTTGTGGCTTTTTACAAATAGCCTTAATAAAAAGAAGTCACCTGAAGAGTGACTCATCTAGGCACACACTGCAGAGGACACAGCATGTAATGGCTGAAACAAAGCTAAATTGGGTACAGTGGCTTCTGATTAGACATGAAAAAACGGCTGAAGCTAGATCCAGCTGCACATATTTCATTAGGAAAAGCAAACACAAACATGGGGAATGACTTTTTTTTCTTTTATAATTAATACATTTTAAATAAATTTGAACAAAGTAAAACAAGTACAACATTGTTTGAGTGAGAAAGAGATTTTCTGTGGTAGCATGGGGGCACTTGAGGCAGGTGGCTTCATGCGTGACCGTAGGTTTTGAATCAAATGAAAAGTACCTAGTCACCTATTACTGAAAAATGATGCTGTGGGAACTGAGGGATAATGCAGACCACAAATTTATCTCCCTCAATAAAATTCTCAGATTCTTTATATGAATATATATTTTAGTCTGGACTATCATTTACCACTCTCACTCCATTCCTCAACGGAAACAAAAGGAAAATCCACATCATGTCTTGTGATGATCTCCACTTATTAATATGTATTAGTGGTACCAGCTAATGCCTCAGTTATACAATCTCGGACTTGCATCACCTTAGATTTCTCCTTTCCCTTATATCATTTGAATAATTAAAACCTATCACTTTTTCTTAAAATCATTTAGGCAGTAGAGATTAGTGTTTAAGTTAATGGGTTTTGGAGGCAGGCATGCATCATTTGAATCCAAGTTGAACCTCCTAGGAACAGTGTGTGACCTTAGGTAGATTCCTCAACCTCAGCTTGCTCTTCTACGGAATTAACAATACCCAATGGCACAGAGTTGTAGCAAAGGTTAAATAAAATACTGCTTGCCTAATAGTGAGGGGCCTGAAGCAAAGAATGCATTCAGTGATGCACATACTGAAGATATACCTACTCCTTTTCTCCCGACTGCTCCTAGGTTCTATACCACACACACACACACACACATACACACACATACATACACTCTTGGATAGTCTTCTGTATCACACATACTACTTTTTGTACTGGGTTGAGTAGTGACCCCTAAAAATCCACACCCACCTGAAATCTGTGAATACGACCTTATTTGGAAATAGAGTCTTTGCAGATGTAATTAGTTAAGATGGGGTTATACTAGATTAGGGTGGGCTTTAAATCCAATGACTGGAGTTCTTAAAAGAAGAGGGAGTGAATGTAGAGACACAGACACAGAGAGCAGAATGCCACATGAAGATGGAGGTAGAGACTGGAGTGATGCTTCTGCAAGCCAAAGGATGCTAAGAATTGCTGGCCACCATCAGAAGCTAGGAGAGATAAATGGAACACATCTTTCCCTAGAGCCTTCAGAAAGAGCACAGCCTTGCTGAAACGCTGATATCAGACTCCTAGCCTCTAGAAATGTGAAAAAATCAATCTCTGTTGTTTTAAACAACCCAGTTTGTGGTATTTTATTACAGCAGACTTAGGAAACTAATACACTCTTTACTCAGTTAATCAGTGTAATTTAATTTCCCCTTCATGTCTACCCCTGTCCCAATTTTCTTTATCTGATTAAAATGTAACATCCCCAAAAAAAGAGAAGAGAAAAAGAAATAGATGGGATACTGACAAAGGTGCCTCTCATCCTGGCAGTGTGTAGCAATTACAAGTGAAACACTGAAGGATGGGGTAGACAGGAAAGCTCTGGTAGTGGTGCATGCTGGGAACACAGCCTCTCTTTAACACACTCTGCATTCCCAGCTTTCACCACTATGGGAAATGATGCAAAATAAAATACAGTTGAGCCTTGAACAACAGGGGTTTCAACTGTGTGGATCCACTTATACTTGAATTTTTAAAAACAAATACGTTGAAAAATGTTTTGGAGATTTGCAACAACTTGAAAAAAAAACTTGCAGATGAATTATGTAGCCTAAAAATATTTAAAAAATAAGGAAAAGTTCAGTATGTCATGAATGCATAAAATATGTAAATACTAGTCTATTTTATCATTTACTATCATAAATTATACTCCAATCTATTCTAATAAGTTAAAATTTATCAAAACTAACACACACAAACATTTACAGACCATACGTGGTACCATTTGCAGTCGAGAGAGATGTAAACAAATGTAAAGATGCAGTAATAAATCATAACTGCATAAAATTAACTGTAGTACAGACTGTACTACTGTAATGTTTCACAGCCACCTCCTGTTGCTATTGTGGTGATCTCAAGTATTGCGAGTATCTGCTTAAAACGTCCTGGGACACTAATCCTCTCCCTGTGAGCAGTTCGTCTCTCCAGCAAATTGTAGATGGCAGTAAAAAGTGACCTCTTGGCCGGGTGCAGTGGCTCACGCCTGTCATCCCAGCACTTTGGGAGGCTGAGGCGGGCGGATCACGAGGTCCGGAGATCGAGACCATCCTGGCTAACACGGTGAAACCCCGTCTCTACTAAAAATACAAAAACTTAGCTGGGCGTGGTGGCAGGCACCTGTAATCCCAGGAGAGGCTGAGGCAGGAGAATCGCTTCAACCCGGGAGGCAGAGGTTGCAGTGAGCCGAGATTGTGCCACTGCACTCCAGCCTGGGTGACAGAGAAAGACTCTGTCTCAAAAAAAAAAAAAAAAAAAAAGTGATCTCTCATGGTTGTTGCATACTTTTCATCATGTTTAGTGCAATACCATAAACCTTGAATAACACCATGGGACACATACGAAGTGCCACTAGTGATGCCGGAAGTGCTTCCAAGAAGCCAAGTAAAGTCATGATATTATGAGAAAAAGTTGAGTTGAGTGATATGTACTATAGATTGAAGTCTGCAGCTGTAGTTGCTGCCATTTCAGATAGATAATTCATCAAGTAAACAGACAATGTAAACTTACAGTATCAACAAATACGGTACAGTAATGTAAATGTATTTTCTTTCTGATTTTCTTAATATTTTCTTTTCTCTAGCTTACTCTATAGTAAAGAAACAGTATATAACACACATAACTTATAAAATGTCTGTTAATTGACTGTTTTGTGATCAGTAAGACTTTCAGTCAACAGTAGGCTATTAGTATTAAATGTTTTTGGGAAGTCAAAAGTTATACATGGATTTTTGACTGCTCAGGGGTCAACATCCCTAACTCCTGTGTTGTTCAGGCGTCAACTGTAATTCCACTTCATTCCATTGAAGTCAGACTAGGCTAGTCTATTTTAATCTAGACACCTGGAGTTAGATTGAGTTTTGCCTTATACTGTCTTTCTGAGGAGACCAAATAGCCAATGATCCAAGGTAACTGAATTCGCTATTGGGAAAATAAAGACTTGAATAGATAAGTACTCTTCGAAATCTGTCATGCTTTAGAACACATAGAGAGTGATAATACTGTACCATATTCTGGTACACTGTGAGGCCGTTTTTCCAAAGTAGCTGCACCATTTTACATCCTTTCCAGTGATGTATGATGGTTCCGATTTCCCCATATTCTCACCAACTCTTGCTAGAATATGACTTTGTAATTACAGTCATTCTAGCGGGTGTGAAGTGGTATCCATTGTGATTTTGATTTACATTTTCCTAATGACTCATGATGTTGAGCATCCTTTCACGTACTTATGACCACTTACATATCCTGTTTGGATAAATGTCCATTTAATTATTTGCCCATTTTAAAATTAGATTCTAAGAATTCTTTATTCTGGATAGAATCCCCTTATCAGATATATGATTTGCAAATATTTTCTTCCATCCTGTGGGTTGTCTTTTCACTTGAATGATGGTATAATTTGCAACAAAAAAGTTTTGTATTAATTTTGAGGTTGTGCAATTTATCTATTTTTTGGTATTTGTGTTTTTGGTGTCATATCTAGGAAATCATTGGCTGAACAAAGAAAACAATTTTTTTAGAGTTTTATAGTATTAGCTCTTATATTTAGGTCTATGATTCATTCTGAGTTCAGTTTTGTGTATGACATGAGTTAAGGGTCCAACTTCATTGTTTTGCATATGGATATCAGCACCATTTGTTGAAAAGATTATTCTTCTCCATTTTATTTTTTGATTGTGGTTAATACATTTGAAAGAATGTCATATGTAAATTTATGGATGAGTATTAAAGAACAGGGCTATAAGATTATTGGGAACAAAATTCCTGTTTATTAGGAACAAAAATTAAAATACTGTTCCAGTGAGTTTCAATTTTAGGCAACTTAATCAAATTTAACATAATACAAATAGAATATGAATTATTAGAATAAGAATTGAAACTGTCTCAACACTATGAAAAAGAAAATTATTTAACCTTACGATTCCATAAAATTATTGTTTTAACAAAGGATTATAATGAAATATTAACAAATTATAACACATTGCAAAAGAAAATGCTAATGAATTTTAGAAGTGCCTTGCATAGAGTTAAAGAGATTAAAGGTATTTTTAAATTTTTTTATTGTGAAATAATAGCTACTTAAAAAACCTTCCTACAAGGAAACTTCAGGCCTAGGGAGCTTCATTAGGAGAAGGGAATGTCACTGATAGAATTTTCCACTTTCATCGCTTTTCACATAAGGTCAGGTCTCAGGCACCGTGTTAAGCATCCAGAACTCAGATAAAAAGCCACCGTTTACTGGGTTAATAAACCACAGGTCAGAATTTAGGGTAACCACAGCAAATGGAAGGTAAAAATTAAAATCTTGACAAAGAGAGCCATAGAGGGGAAGATCCAAATTCTGCATGTATAATCTCAGCACAAATTTCTGACTGACTCCTGAATTATGTGTACTACACATGTGCAGGACAGACTCCAAACAGCCTGGCTAAAGCTAAAAGAAGTGACAGAGATTTCAGTTACTGCCTATCACAAGAGACACAGTTTGGAATTTGAGTTCAACCAAGTTCGCTGCCCACTTAAAGCAAAAAAAATCAACACTCTTCAGGGGAACATGACAGAATTCACAGTCTATAAGTGGTATCACTAATAATGTTGAGATGCAATTCAAAATTACTAGATATATGAAGATACCGTAGTTCTTAAAACTGTTCAATAAAGTGAGTGAACATATTCTCATGATAGACAAAAGAGAATTTCAACAAATAAATAACAATTTAAAAAAACAAATAGAAATTCTAGAACTGAAACATACTAACTGAGCTAAAAATCACGTAATAGAAGATGGGAGATAAATAAAAAGAGTCAGTAAATTCAGAGATACATCAATAGAAAATAGCTAATATCATTGGTTAGTTGTAGAATAATGTAACAAATTTAATTATGTGAATGTGGAGTCCTAGATGGAGAATAGAAAGAATAGTACAGAAAAAAAATCTAAAAAAACTTCAAGAAATATCTGACCCTACTTCATCCTTTTCAAAATTGTAGCTATTCCTTCGCCTTTTCATATAAAGTTTAGAATTCTCTTGTTTATGTATACAAAAATGTTGAACTTTTCACAGAAATTGAATTAAACCTGTTTAACACTTTGGGAAGCAATGGCATTGTTACTATGCTGAATTTCCCAATCTATCAACATGGTATATCCTCCATTTACTTAGATCTTTTTTTTTTATTTCTTTCATCAGAGTTGTGTAGTTTTCAGCATGCAATTCCTATATATTTATTGTTAAATGTATACATAGGTATTTCATTTGTGAATGAACATAAATGATATTTTGTTTTAAATTTTAGTTTCTACATATTCATTGCTAGTCTATAGTAACACAACTGATTTTGGTTTATTGATCTTGTTTTCTGTGACCTTGCTGAAGTAACTTTTTAATTATAATAGTTTTCGTATAAATTCCTTGGGGATTTTGTATATAGACAATCAGGCCATCTGCAAACAGGGACAGTTTTACTTTTTTACCCAAACTTGATGCCTTTAAATTTCCATTTCTTGTCTCATTTCGCTCTCTAGGATTTCTAGATTTCTAGAATTTTCTAGGAATTCTAGTCCTAGAGAACAAAATGACATTATGTTGAATAAAATTGGTGAGACAGGACATCCTTTCTTCGTTTCCAAGGGGAAAACATTTAGTATTTCACCATTAAGTGTGATATTAGCTTCAGGTTTCTAGTAAAATTTCTTTATCAATTTGACGAAGTTCCTAGTTGGGTGAGTTTTTTATATCATAAATGGGTATGCGATTTTGTCAAAGTATTGCTCTGTATCAATTTACATAATTATGTGATTTTCTTTAGCTTGTTAATATGTGGGTTACCTTGATTGATTTCTGAATATTGAAGAAGCCTTGCATTTCTGAAATAAACCCCACTTTGTCATGGTATATAATTTTAAATGTACTGCTGGATTGGATTTGTTAATATTTTGTTGAGGAATTTTGGATCTATGATCCTTAGGGATGCTGGTTTTTGTTTTTTGTTTCTGTTTTTTTTTTATTCTCCTGTCTTGTTTTGGCATCAAGGTGATATTGGCTTTATAAAATGAGATGGAGATATTTCTCCTATTCTCTGGGAGAGATAGTGTTAAATTGGTGTAAATTCTTCTCCAAATGTTTGGTAGAATTATCCAGTAAAATTATCTGGACCTAAATATTTCAAATGACATTATATCAAGTTAAAAAGCTTCTGCACAGCAAAGGATACAATCTTTTTCAGGAGTTTTTAAACTAAAAATTCATTTTCTTTAATAGTTATTGGACTATTCAAATTACTTCATCACAGGTGAGTTTTGTTTGGTATCTCTCTTAAGGATCAGAAATTTTACTATCTTTGATCTATTCATATTTCTACATCTTTCCCTGTTAATTTGGGTAATTTATGCTTTCCTAGAAAATGGATCAGCACAATCCCATTGGCTCTCTGCTTCAGCTTTCTCTAAGTCTTCTTGTCTATGTGTGGTCATCTGTCTTAAGTTATAGATGTAGGGGTTTGTGTACACATATGTAAGTGTATATATGTGTGTGTATGTGTATTGATATTACATAAATACATATTCAGTGTTTAGGATTTTGAATGAATGGAAAGAAGGGTAGATGTGTTAGCCTTCTCTGCTATTTGATCAAATACTCTTTATGTTTGGCCTTAGTCTGTTTTCTTAGTGTCACTGATATGGTTTGGCCGTGTCCCCACCCAAATCTCACCTTGAATTGTAATAATCCCCACGTGTCAAGAGCAGGGCCAGGTGGAGATCATTGAATTACGGGGACAGTTTTCCCCATACTGTTCTCATGATAGTGAATAAGTCTCACGAGATCTGATGGTTTTATAAATGGGAGTTCCCCTGCACAAGCTCTCTTGCCTGCCACCATGTAAGACATACCTTTGCTTCTCCTTTGCCATCTGCCATGATTGTGAGGCTTCCCAGCCATGTGGAAATGTGAGCCCATTAAACCTCTTTCCTTTATAAATTACCCACTCTCAGGTATGTCTTTATTAGCAGCATAAGAACAGACTAATACAGTCACGGTCCTACCTCTTTCTCTATGGTGAAATCTAAGTGCTAAGGCCAATCCTAAGCGTTCCCTCTTTTCTGAAGACCTTTTCAATTCTTCTAGTAGTTGGATGCTCCCTTATGATTTTGCCGTCATTATCATTGTATTTTTCACATTGTAATGTGATGATGGCTTTTCCACACTGATGTCCTCAGTAGGCTTTGAACCCCTTGATACTAGGGATCATGCAATTCCCAGTTTGCAATTCCAAAGTATAGTTCTATTCAGTTATCAAGGAGTCTATCAATGTATTTATTATTCTGTGTATAAATAGTGTGCTTTTTCAGTAAATTTTCTTGTGATATAACTATATAGACAGATGCATTCTTAATATTAATTTAACTAATTTGTTAAATTTTATTCTTATCTTATGCTGAATAACCACAGTCAGTAAAATAGTTTCCATCAAAACAAATGCCTTTATGAAATGTGGATTATTTATTTGTTCATGTAGTGCAGCTGTTTTATAACCAGTGTAAAGAATTTAGTAAACTACCAAGGATATTTAGAGTGCTAACTTTATGGCTGGGATTCAGTACTTGCATTTAATTTTTCCATGAACCATATGAACTCTCAGTTATGACTAGAACTAGCTCAGTCACTGGGTAACTAGGCATTTGCTTAGTGAGTTCAGGGGTCTCTGAGATCCTGGGACTTGGATGTATTCCTTACACAAGAATTAGCCTGTATGGCCATTTTCTTACTTCTGTATTTGTTTATCCCTAATGTTTAGCTGTACATGGAGCATTTTATCTCATCATATTTGATGGCCATCATGTATGAAAATAAGGCAAATTAAATATAAACTTTACTAACCTGAACTCTTGATCTGGATTTCTAGAAAGACTGGAGCATATTTTCTGAAAACAGATAATGTGGTAAAATATTCTTACAGGTGCTGATTTTAATGAGGCTAACAAAGTGAGGGCAATTAGAAAATTTTAGGCATATATATGAATAATACATGTAAATAGTACTAGTAAGAGGCTCGAAGCAGATTAATATGTTAAGCAGGTCAAAAGATACTCTTTGTAATCTTTCATGGCATTTATATATTTGGTAATATATTTTTATAGTCAGAGACAATATAAACATTAGTCCAGGGAAGCCCTTATTTAAATTATCACAAAGTATAATTTTGAGGAGTTAAACAGATAAAAACTAAGTATATTACAGTGTGTTTGTGTCTACTAAAATTATAATAGTTTATCTCCACCTTCATCTGTTTTACAAATGAGTAAATTGTAGAAATCTGAGAAAATGTAGCTAATATCATACAAATGCTCAGAGTAACAGGTAGAATCAATACTTCCAATATATTTTAAATTAACAAGGCTCTAATAAAATAAAAACCTGCCTAGTCTAAGAACCTTATAGAATAGCTTCTCAGAGCACTCACATTAGCCTCCTGTTAAATTCTTTAACTCTGTTAATATTTACAGCAGCTGAAGCGTAAAGCATCCCAATGAATGAAATAGCATTATTTAGCTCCCCAAACAGTCACCTTCAAGGAGAAAACAAATCGGCCCAATTCAATAAAAATTAGTAGTTTTCTGTTTTGTAAATGTAATATGGAACATTTATTGGGTTTGTTCTAATTGACATTTGTGCTTGTAATTCCCCCAGAGAAGCTCTTTTGTGAAATTATTACGAAAGGCTACCGGGTCTAGAGGTACAGTGGAATTAGCAAATGCTTCAAAGACTAATTGGGTTTGAATACTGCTGTTCAGTAATCTATTCACTGGGTGACCATGAACACATTAACCGACCTCTGTAAAACTTAGTTTATTTGCCTGTGAAATGGAGTTATAAAAGTATCTGACTTTGTTGGACTGTTGTGAACAATGAGAAAACATTTGATTTGTAGTGGCATTTCTCATCTAATGACTGTGTAACCTTCATAAAGGTAGAGTAGTGAAAGGGAAGAGAAAATTAAAACTGAGTCAGGTATTGGCTATTCTATAGGACTCTTCCCTCCTTCAAATGGTTTCCTCTCATATATAGAAAAATAGAACAGTGTTCAGATAATAACATATTGCTTTGAATCAAAGATGCCAGTAATTGCAAAATATGTCCTAACTACAGAGAATTCAAATTGTGATATGATGTGGGTCTTGGAATTCATGATTTTCATAATGGTTAATATATATTGAGCATTTACAATATGGTAGGTACTGTTCTAAATGTTGCACATATATTAACTTATTTATTCTTTATCTAAAAAATCAAGTAACTATTATTGTTATCTCTATTTTGCAGATTAAGTAACTCCTCCATGAGCACTCAGCTAGTATAACTTCTCCAGAACACTGAGCTATCGCTAAAGAGGAGCTGTGGACATCTAATCTACCAACATCAAGCAATAGCCACCACCAGGAGAAACACACCTGACCCTGTAAGATTCTTTTACATAGGAGTCACGGGTGGGGGGAATTGAAGAAGGGGGAAATTGGGGAATGGGAATTACTATCATTTTGTGTTGTCCATCATGCTCAAGTGCCTATTAAAAAGCCTGCTTATTTATTGTTAATGACTAGCGTTAGAGAGTGCTGAAATAAATGTAACCTTATAAGTGAGTTAAAGAGACTTGAAACCGGGAACCATCACTCTCAGCAAACTAACACAAGAACAGAAAACCAGAAACTAAACACCTCATGTTCTCACTCATAAGTGGGAGTTGAACAATGAGAACACATGGACACAGGGAGGGGAACAACACATACTGGGGCCTGTCGGTGGGTAGGGGGACAGGGGACGGCTAGCATTAGGAGAAATACCTAATGTAGATGACGGGTTGATGGGTGCAGCGAACCACCATGGCGCGTGTATATCTATGTAACAAACCTGCACGTTCTGCACATGTATCCCAGAACTTAAAGTATAAAAAAATTTGATAACTTTCCAAAAAAAAAAAAAAATTATCCCAGTGAAGCCAATCCAAACTTTTAAAAGTACCTCACTAAGGGGCAGTTGCCAAACCCCTGGCAATCACTAGTCTGATTATAGTTTTGCCTTTTCCGGAATGTCATATAAATGGAATCACACGGTATACAGTCTTTTCATATTGGTTTATTTCACTTTGCAATATGCAACTAAGAATAATACATGTCTTTCTTTGGCTTAATAGCTCATTCCTTTTATTACTGAATATTATTCTGTTGTACAGATGTATGATGACTTATTTATCCATGCATCTATTGAAGGATATCTTAGTTGCTTTTACACATTTTCATCTATGTGTCCTGTGTTACAGCCACTTCAAACTATCTTCAGGTCTCTGAATGTGCCGTGTACTTTAATTCTTCTGTTCCACTGACCATGTTGTTTTCTCTGTCTGGAACTTCCTGTATGCATCCTTTCACTCTACTGCACACCTCACCCACAGCCAGATTCTACTGGATGCCCTTCTCATATTCTTTTATAGTATTGCTTATCAAGCTTCAATGTGCAATTAGTTATCCACAGATCTTTTAAAAATGCAGAGCCTGATTCAATAGGTGTGCGGTGGAACTCCAGATTTTTGCATTTCTAAAATGTGCTGGGGATGTTGACGCTGTACATAACACACTGTGCTATAATTGTTGTTTTCCTTCGTTATCTCCACCAGACAAGGACTTTCTTGAAAGTGTGAACTGATATATATCCGCATTGAAGAAAATGGAGTCAATAGTTCCTCCACTTGACTTAGAAGGCCTTTAACAACCTTGTCCCAAACTAAATTTTCAGACCCATTTCCCACCACCCATTCCTTTCAGTCCAGCTGTTATTACTTGTCACACACAAGTCCCAATGTATCTTACATAAATGAAAATATAATTAATTTATAAGTTATAAATCTCTAACAGGGCAAGTTGATGGGATACACATACTGTTTACTCATCCATGCATATATAAAGCAAGGTCATAGTTCTTCATTTTGATGGGCAAACCAGTTCTATTAAAAAAATATGCATTGTCAGGAAACAACAGGTGCTGGAGAGGATGTGGAGAAATAGGAACACTTTTACACTGTTGGTGGGACTGTAAACTAGTTCAACCATTGTGGAAGACAGTGTGGCGATTCCTCAGGGATCTAGAACTAGAAATACCATTTGACCCAGCCATCCCATTACTGGGTATATACCCAAAGGATTATAAATCATGCTGCTATAAAGACACATGCACACGTATGTTTATTGCGGCACTATTCACAATAGCAAAGACTTGGAACCAACCCAAATGTCCAACAACGATAGACTGGATTAAGAAAATGTGGCACATATACACCATGGAATACTATGCAGCCATAAAAAACGATGAGTTCATGTCCTTTGTAGGGACATGGATGAAGCTGGAAACCATCATTCTCAGCAAACTATCGCGAGGACAAAAAACCAAACACCGCATGTTCTCACTCATAGGTGGGAATTGAACAATGAGAACACATGGACACAGGAAGGGGAACATCACACACCAGGGACTGTTGTGGGGTGGGGGGAGGGGGGAGGGATAGCATTAGGAGATATACCTAATGCTAAATGATGAGTTAATGGGTGCAGCACACCAACATGGCACATGTGTACATATGTAACAAACCTGCACGTTGTGCACATGTACCCTAAAACTTAAAGTACAATAATAATAAAATTTTAAAAAAGAATATGTAAAATTTTAAATTTAAGGATCAAATAATGAACAATTATTGTATTCATGTAATTTTGTCCTTAAATATATCAGTTGGCTAATTAAAAAAAAAAATTACCCACACACACACACACAAAAAAAGCCCAGGACCAGACGGATTCACAGCAGAATTCTAACAGACATTCAAAGAAGAATTCGTACCAATCCTCTTGACACTATTCCACAAGATAGAGAAAGAAGGAACCCTCCCTAATTCATTCTATGAAGCTAGCATCACCCTAATACCAAAACCAGGAAAGGACATAACCAAAAAGAAAACTCCAGACCGATATCCTTGATGAACATAGATGGTATACTACAAACATATGTAACAAACCTGCACGTTGTGCATATGTACCCTAAAACTTAAAGTATAATAACAAAAAAAAAATGCATTGCACACTTTTCAGAGAAGCACAACATTTAGTGTTTAAAATTTCCCTTTTCCTTCCTTATACTGAATGGGCACACACAGTGAATGACAGCACAGAACAGAGTTTTCTAACAGATTTCCACATGGCTCTCCAACTTTTAACAGTGTAATTCTCTAGTCGTCCATGCTAATGCATGTCCATAGAAGAAACACAGCCCAAAACTAATTACCTAAGAAAGGAGGAAGTAGAAAATACTATTTGGAATAAAGAGACACTTAAACATTGAATATATTCAAATGGTTTCTTCTCAGGAAGGTGAAATGACTTCAAGTCCTGTGTGCTAACAAGGTCATTCTTTGAAGCTTTGAAAGTGAAGTGGTAATTCAATTTTCTTACTTTTCTGGACTGTTGCATATCTTACAAATCTATTTTCCTCACCTATTTTTTCCCATCTTAACAGGATAAGTTAGTTTCTTCACATGTGAAGAGGTAATAACATTTCTTTCTGGAAAACTAAGGTTTTTATTTTATTTTTTAATCTTAGTGTGACATTCATCCCTTCAGTTATATATTTAATGTCCCACATACCTCTCAAGAGAATGAGGCTGTGGTTATTACAAGAGTGAAAAGGACAGAGTTGAAATGCCAAAAAGCAAAGGTCAGTGATATGTTGGCCAAGACACAAAATAATTTAATAAGATTTTTCCCAGATGAGGGAGAATGGTGAAATGTGTGAAAACATCAATTTGCTTTGGTCAAGCCATTTTATAGCAATTCACCCTGTTAGAGACTCTTGAAGGTATTGTTAGTTTTAGGCCTCCACTGTTTGCCAAATACTTAGGTACTTTGTTTTACATCTATTGCTTAGCATGTTCTCTCAGATCAATATAGCAAAGGGACTTAGAGAAATGAAAAGTGAATAGCACTATCTTGGAAATCCTATGCAATAAAGGGCTGGGATTGACATAGATTTAAAAGACGTATTTAGTTATCCTAGGGGGTCCCTTATAGAAACAACTGTATTTCTTTCCACAATACCACATTTCCATTTATAAATTTCATAGAGTTTTTAAAAAGTTAATATGTGTAAATTTTGTTATATACTTGTATGTTCATCACCACACTATTCACAATAGCAAAGACATAGAATCCACCTAGATGTCCATCAAAGGTAGACTGGATAAAGAAAATGTGGTACATAACCATCATGGAACACTACACAGCCATAAAAATGAATTAAATAATTTCCTTTGCAGCAACATGGATGGAGTTGGAGGCCATAATCCTAAGACAATTAATGCAGGAACAGAAAATCGAATACAGCATGTTCTCACTTAAAAATGGGAGCTAAATATTGAGCACACGTGGACATAAATTTGCAGTGTCTATTGCACATGGGAACAACAGACACTGCAAACTACTAGAAGGTGGAGGAACAGAGGGATCATGGGTGGAAAAACTACCCATTGGGTATTAGGCTCAACCTGGGTGCAATATACCCATGGAACAAACCTGCACATGTACCCCCTGTATCTAAAATAAAAGTTGAAAAATAAGTTAATGTGTGCATTTTGAATGCTTAAAGTTCTTTTCTCTGTCCCCTACCACAGTAATATTTTAAATAAGAGGGGCAAAATGAAAGATGTATGAGTACCCCAAAGCAACCCAAATATTTATCAAGAACTTATAGAAATTCAATTGTTTCTGATATGGGCTTATCCTTATATTTCATTACTCAATCCTTCTTTTATCCAAATTTTTAGCCACTATGAGATCTTCCTGGACCCCAAAGACTAAATTACCTCTTTCATATTATCGTTCTCTTTATATAACTCCAAAAACGTTTCTTCTTTCCTAAAGATGTGGCTTTGTTGTTGTGTTTTCTGACTATTTACATACTTGGTTTGGTATAGATGCTGTCAATTTTCTTCATAGCCAAAAGGAAGATAAAAGAAAAAGAAAAGCCTTCTACAAATCGTAATTTATTTATAACCAAGAAAACTTAAACTGGGGACAAGTCTTGTTCACGTATGTCAAAAATGTATATTGTTACAAGCATAAGTAAATTTACATTGTCAGAAGAGTTTCAGTGTAAGAGAGAACAAATATTTACATTTGTTAGCTTTTCTTGGTGTAAAACATCGACCCGTTAAAAAAAATTGTTACAAAGAAGTGTTAAGGGTGTTGTCAATTTGTACATATTAATTGCATTGCTCAAAAATCAACAGGAAATTCTCTCATGTTCATTTAAAGAAGTTATCATAAGTGATACCACTGTTTAGCAAAGCAACTTGAGGTAGTGGAAGAAACACTGCATTGGAAGTCAAGTGATCTAGGAACATCTTTGCCAGTTTTTTGTTGTTGTTTTTTAGAAAGCTTAATCATAATCTCATTGAATGAGATCATGAAGATGCCAGATTTGTTACTGCGATTCAAAACATATTTCAGACTCTATTTTTTTTCTAGCTTATTTTTCAAATGTGTAATAGCTATCAGATACATGTAATCATTAGAAAAATATACACATTGCATGATGTAAATTTGTCTTCTGCAACTTCTAATACAGTATTACGACTTTATTTTTACTCATTTTGCATAGGAATTTTTTGTTCTCAAATTCAGCCCTATTCTATGATTCTGTTTATATGTTATGACATCCATACTCAAATGTGTGTAGTGATAGGTAACAGAGATGCAAATAGAGAAAAAATGAAATATGCAGTAGTTTCCTACAATATATTATGGTTTCTTCTAATTTATAATTATATTACTATTTTCTGCTAATGTAATTCCTCTAGTTTCTTCCAAAGTGTTTTCTGAAACTGTACTTAAACAATTATTATTTGATCTTTTTCATATGATGCTCATCAAATTCTGACACAGTGGTTTTGTTTATAATGGATTTTATTTTGCCAGCATCGTTTAATGATTGTATTTTGGTAACAAATAGTGAAGAGTATAGCAGAGCCAGAATCATAAATCATGCCTAAGTATTAAGTAACAGTGGCCCTATAATAAAAGTTGATGAGAACTAATAAATTACAGAGAATAATAGGAATAATTAATTAAAGATAATATTATTAAAGATAATACCAGCCAGCAAAATAAAAATTTAGTACCTCTTCCTTCATCACCAAACACACACGTGCACGCACATACACACACACACACACACACACACACACACACACACACCATTTCCAGGCATATAGACACAGTAAGATTCCTTTATAATATCAATAGAATTCCTTTATAATATCAATACAATTATGGTATGAGTTTACCATTACTTTCCTTTATAATATCACTAAGATTATGGTATGAGTTTACTGTTACTTATGCCCAGACTTTCTTTTTTGATTTTGCAAAGAGAAAAAGAGACAAAAGAAAGGTTTCCCTCTTTGGGATGATAATTCTAAGCGTAACATATGGAATAGGTACAAAAGGAAAACCAAAGGAAATAGCTGTTTAACTTAGATTCAAGCCTTTTTTTCTCATTAGTCCCCAGTTTACATGATCCTCTACGACACGAATAGGTCTTTCTAAAATACTTGTTCCGGGTGTCTTCTGTACCGCTGGGATGCTCCATCAGGCTATACCAAATGACTTTGGATTATCACCCAGAATTCCCACTTACTAATATTGATCAGTTCATTTGTAGTCCTCTCTTGATATAGCTTCTAACGAGGTGTAAGTCCATATTAATTCATTATATTCACTTAACAAATATTTTTGAGCACCAAGAATGTGCCCAGCTACCGGTATGGTAGGTGCTGGTGACAAAACAGTGAGCAAAATAAAGGCTGCAGCCACCTGAAACTTACGTTGTACTGACACTTACAATAGGGATAAAGTAGAGTCCAAGTAACTTTCAGCTCTTTCTTGGCATATGGAAGGAGCAGCATAATCATCACAGCCCCAGATACCCTCTCCACTCTAGTCTTGCAGGAAGAAGCTAACAATCATAGAAACTAGTGCCTGAGTTTACAGTTCTAGCCACTACTCTTGTCCCCAATTCCTTCCTGGTGGTAAGCTAAGGGAGAGAACATACTGTCTGATTATAGATCCATGGATATTTCTTATATCTTTCAAATTAGTCAATTTTCTGCCATTGAAAAAATTCTCATTGCCTGATGTTTTCAGTCAGCCCATTGCCACTTTTCTAATATTTTATG
The DNA here is from genome assembly GCF_028858775.2 of Pan troglodytes. NCBI lineage: Eukaryota > Metazoa > Chordata > Mammalia > Primates > Hominidae > Pan > Pan troglodytes. The sequence continues at coordinate 23,373,791 of NC_072421.2, forward strand.
TATTTTGTCCATACTTCTGGGATTCATTTGGTTAGAAAACCCTTACCAATATAGGAAATCATTCCATGAAGTTGCAGGAACATCATGATGTCTTAAAAATACTTCTGAGCAGTTTTTAAATCTCTCATATACTTAATGAAACTGTAATAGGCAATCCCTAGTTCCCATCCTGTCTCCGAATTCAGTAGAGAACTTAAGTCAAAACAAGTCATAGAATAATTAATTTACTACTCATAAGGACAGATGTTCCTCATGGCTGACTCTAACTGTGTATATTTAAAATAATCAGGGGTCATTAAAAGGGTTCCACTAGCCTTCTCCAAATAGAGACCCCTGTCATTCTCTATCATAAAGTCAATGTTTCTGAACATTATAATTATTTTCATATTTTTGTACTTCTTGAACATGGAAACACAAAGAACAATTCTAAGTTTTAAAAGTACCTTTCGATTCAAACCATAAATTCCCTAGACTTTTATTTTAGCTTGTAAAATGAAAGACGATGATCTCACAAATCTGAATCTGATCAGTTTATAAGTTTCTTTCATTTTACCCTGATTCAGGCTCCTGTTGGCCTTAATCTTTATTTTAAACAAAATACTTCCAGATTTTAATTAAAAACTAAAATTAAAAATTAGACTTTTAATACATTGGACATTTTTCAAAGATGTGAACTTAAGAAATATTGGTACCACTTAACCTTCCATAAACAATGGAACATACATTCATTCAATTAATATAATATAGATGATGATATTATTTACTCAGAAGGATTGCTTACACATAATTATTCAATGTGAGAATAAATGCTAACATACAATTACTAAGGACACTTGCACGTAAACTCAATGTAAAAACAGTGGTGTGCCTATCTGTAACAGTTTATTATAAGTATATTAAAGTTTATGGTAATTGTGAATACCACACTGGCATTCACAATAATAACGGTTTATGTTCTACATTCCCATACAGCTACACTGAGCAGCTAAACTTAGCTATAATCATTAGTATATTCGTAATTGACTTGCAAGTTACAGGCACATTTTTCCTGGCAGAAAATGCACCTTTCAGATCTAATTTTAAGAATCAGTACTACCAAATATGGGATTTATTCAAAGATACCAGGAAGATTCTTTGTGTCTAAAACACGCACCTCCATCCTTCAGAGGCCTGGATTTCCAAAATTATGCCCTATCTTCTCATAAGCTAAATCATGATTTTGTCTCCTACAAAATATCAAACATCTTTTGAAGAAAATATATTAAACCCAATTGGTCAATAATAACATTGTGGTTAAGTTTTAAATTATTTTGTGTGTGATAGTTTGACTGTTACTGAAGAAAGACAACATCAAAAAATGCATCTCTCTTGTCCCTTGTACATATTAAGTGCTTAATAAATGTTTGCCTAATGAATTCAGTAAATTGTTTCTTACCTGCCTGCTCTGTGCCTGACATCATACTAAGAAGCAAGAAAACAAAGTAATCTAAAGGATAATCCTCGACATTAAACTCTAGAGGCAGACACACGTACAACTAAGTGGATTATTCTAGCAATACACACACTATTCTATTGAAAAAAAATTCTTTTGGGATGGATGTCAGAAGAAATGGTAATTGATTTGGGCATAGGAGCATCACTGGACAGCTTTATGAAGACTCAATTTATAGTTAAAATAAAGACAATAATTCTAATGCTTACTCTGGCTAATTTTTAGATCTAAAACTTATGCTGGAGGAAACAGTGATAACAATGATTCATCTCAACTCTGTTGGGTTTTTTTTTTAATCATCAGATTCAACTTTGTAAAGAAAGCCCACCTACTTCTAATTAGCAGATTTATACATTTTTAAAATCTTTAAAACTTTGGTAAAATACACGTAACACCAAATTTACGATCTTAATCATTTTTAGGTGCACAGTTCAGTAGTGTTAAGTACATTTACATTGTGGTACAATACAACCAATCTCCAGAATTCTTTTTGTCTTGCAAAACTAAAACTTAATTCATTAAAAAACAACTCCCCACTCTCCTACTTATCCCAGCCCCTGGCAGCCACCATTCTAATTTCTGTCTTTATGAATTTGACTACTCTAGGTACCTCACACAGAGTATTGACATTTTTCACTTAGCATAATGTCCCTCGCAGATCATGCATGTTGTAGCATTTGTCTGAATTTCCTTCCCTTTTAAGGTATACACCACATTTTAAGGTATATACACCATTTTTTATTTATACATTTATTCATTGATGAACATTTGGGTTGTTTCTACCTTTTGGCTCTTGTGAATAACGCCGCAGTGAACGTGAGTATTCAAAGATCTCTTTGCGACCCTATTTTCAGGTTTTTAAAAGTACACATCCAAAAGTGAAACTGCTGGATTAAAGTAATTCCATTTTCAGTTTCTTGGGGAATTGCCATAATATTTTCCATAGTCACACCATTTTATATTTCTACAATGTAACAGTACAAAGGTTCCAATTTCTTCACATATTCACAAATATTTTCTGTTTGTTTGTGAGTAGCCATGCTAATGGGTGTGAGTTACTATCTCGTGGTGGTCTTAATTTGCATTTAACTAATGAAAGTGATGTTGAGCATCTTTTCATGTGTGGTTGAACATTTTCATGTCTTTTGGAGAAATGTCTACTGAAGTTCTTTGCCCATTTTTAAATTGGGTTATGTGTTCTTTCTTGTCAAGTTGTTGGAGACCTTTTATATCCTAGATATTAAGCCCTTATCAGATATATGATTTGCAAATATTTTTCTCATTTCATGGGTTGCCTTTTCACTCTGTTGATTGTGTCCTTTGATACATAAAAGTTTTTCACTTTTATGTGGTCCAATTTATCTATTTTGTCCTTTTTTTTTTTGAGACCAAGTCTTGCTTTGTTGCCCAGGCTGGAGTGCAGTGGCACGATTATCGTAAACTGCAGCCTCACTCCTGGGCTCAAGCGATCCTCCTGCGTCAGTTTTCCAAGGAGCTGGGGCTAAACGCATGCATCACTGTGCCTGGTTAATTTTTGTATTTTTTGTAAAGAAACAGGTTCTTGCTATGTTGCCCAGGCTGCTCTTGAACTCGTGGCCTCAAGTGATCCTCCCACTTCAGCTTCGCAAAGTGCTGGGATTACAAGCATGAGCTACCGCACCTGGCCACTATTTTATCTTCTGTTGCCTGTACTTTTGGTGTCATATCCAAGAAATAATCGCCAAATCAAAGCTTTCCCTCTATGTTTTTTTCTAAGAGCTTTATCGTTTTAGCTCTTAGGTCTTTCATCCATTTTGAGTTAATTTTTGTAAGGTAAAGATCCAATTTTATTCTTTTGCATGCGGGTATCCAGTTTTCCCAACACCATATGTTGAAAAGACTCTCTTTTCCCCATTGAATTTTCTTGGTACCCTTGTCAAAAATCATTTGATTATATATGCAAAGACTTACTTGGGGGCCTTCTATTTTATTCTACTGGTCTAAATGTCTAGTAGACCTTAGTAGCCAGTACCACAATTTTTATTATTATGGCTCTGTGATAATCATATACATTTTTGCTTGGAATTATGTTCCTGGTAGAGTTGACATAGGAGCTCAGGTATTCTGTCTACTCTAATGGTTACAGTCAGGTTCTTTGCATCTAATGGAAGGAATCACTATCTATTTGAATGGAATCTATTTTGGCTTCATATGAATTACGATTTTTCTCTGATTGCAACTTAATACTAACAGATTATTTGATCCCATTTTTGTTTTATTTTTGGATTCTAAGTAGGTTAATCATTGTTACTATTGGTAGTGAGTTTGTCTTAAAAATGAATACTACCTTCATTACTTAAATTACAGCAGTTGTGACCTCCTACAAGTAATTATTTTTACAGTTGGTCAAATCCCAAAACTAAAGTCTTATTTGGATTTTTGCTGAGGTATTTTTATAAACATTAAATATTTTTGAGCAGGCTTATTTCAGTTTAAATTATTTCAAAGTAAACAAATTGGTATCAAAATGCAGCCCATATTAAATCTCAATTATTGAAAGCCATATTGGCAAAACAAATTAGTTCAAAATATAGAAAAGCTCTTCTTTGGAACATCAAACAGTTTTGTGCTGTTTGCCAACCTTGCTTTTCTGGATGAATTATCACAGATTGATGTCAGAATTCAAAGTCATTTTTAAAAATTCAAAAATTTTAGAATTTTTAAATTATAGAATATTCTACCTCTTATATGGACCTTGAACACTTTCCAATTAAGGCTGGATATAATCCTAGTTTGAGACCAGTCTGGCCAAAATGGTGAAACTCCATCTCTACAAAAAATACCAAAATTAGCTGGGCCTGGTGGCATGTGCCTGTAGTCCCAGCTACTCGGGAGGCTGAGGCAGGATAATTGCTTGAGCCTGGGAGGCAGAGGTTGCAGTGAGCTGAGATTGCACCACTGCACTCCAGCCTGGGTGACAGAGTGAGACTTTGTCTCAAAAAAAAAAAAAAGACTGGATATAATCCTACGTTTGAAATACCAGATATATCTATGTATAATATCTGTATGTATTCACTCCCAAATTGAATTGTTTCGTTTAAAAAATAAAAATATATGTCGTGGAATTCAAAACAATGTATTTAATATTAGTGTCATGGGCAAACTGGAATAAAGAAAAGAAAGAGGGAAGGGCTGCAAAGCTACTCAAAGAAACAATTGGCTAAAACTTCTCAAATTTGGCAAGAGACACAACCCTATAGATCAAATATTCCAAGAAAATCCAAAACAGGATAAACTCAAAGAAAATGACATCAAGATACGTAATAATTAAACTTTGGAACACTAAAGAGAAGGAAAAAATTTTTGAAAGCAGCTTTAGAGAAACAATTCCTTACCTGTAAGGGAAAAACACTGTATGGCAACAGATCTCTCATCGGAAATCATATAGGCCAGAAGGAAATGGCACAAAGTTTTTCAAGTGCTGAAAGAAAAGTACTGTTAATGCAGAGTCCTATAGTTGAAAATATCCTTCAGGAGTGAAGGAGAAATCAAAATATTTTCAGATGGAGAAAAACTAAAAGAATTTGCAACAAGCAGAACTACCCGAAAACAATGTAAACAGAGAGTTTTCTAAACAGAAAAAAAATGACAAAAAAGGAACTAGGGAATGTAAGGAAGGGGGAAAGAACATGGTAGGCAAAAATATGGGTAAATACAATAGCCTTTCCATCTCGAGTTTTTAAAATTATATTTTATGGTTGAAGCAAAAATTATAACATCGTATGATGTGGTTCTAAATGTATGTAGAGGCAATATATAAAATAACTATCATAAATGGGGTGAGTAAAAGGATTTAAAGAGAGATGTAAGGTTTCTATACTTAAACTGATAAAATGATGACAACAGTAAACTGTTATGAGAATATACATGTGTATACATATATACACACACACACACATATACGTGTATCTCAACCAATAAAAGGCTATATAAATATATAGAGAGAATACTACACTCCAGATAAATCAAAATGGATTTCTAAAAATAGTCCAAGTCACCCACAGGAAAGCAGGAAAAATAAAAGAGAGAGAGAAGTACAAATCAAAGAGAAAAAACAGAAAGCAAAAAATAAAATAGCAGACTTAGCCCTAGCACATAATAATTATATTAAGTGTAAATGATCTAAATGCACCAAATTAAAGATAGGGAGCAGCAGAGTGCATTAAAATATGACCCACCTATATACTGTTTATAAGACACTTACTTCAAATACACTATAATGACAAAGGCAGGTTGAAAATAAAAGGATGGAAAACGATATACCATGAAGACAATAATAAAAGAAGGAGTAACTGTATTAATATCAGATAATATAGATGTTAGAGCAAAGAAAGTTACCAGTGACAGACAGGCACATTATATAATGTTAAAAGGGTCAATCCACTAAGGCATAGCAATCCTACGTGTGTATGAACCAAATAAATGAGCTGCAAATTATGTGAAGAAAAATCTGACAAAACTGAAAGGAGAAATAAAGAAATCACAATAATAGTTGGCGCCTTTAACACCCTTCTCTCAATAATTGATAAAACAAGTAGACAGAGAATCAACAAGAATACAGAAAACCTCAGATACACCATCAACCAACAAGACGTAATTGACATTTATGGAACACTTCACCCCTACGACAGCATCATACACATTTTTTTCAGTGCCTACAGAACACATACTAGGATATATCATGTCCCAAGCCATGAAAACAACCTCAACAAATTCAAAAGAATTGAAATCATACAGAATGTGTTCTCCAACAATGAATGAAACTGGAAATCAATAACAGAGAAATAGCAAGAAAATCCCCAAACACCTGGAAACAAAGGACATAATAAATGTATCAACAAGGAAGTCTCAAGAGAAATAAAAATACATTAAATAGAATGAAAACAAAAATACAAAATATCAAAACTTGTGAGACACAGCTGAAGCAGTACTAAGAAGGAAAGTGATAACACTAAATACACACATTAGAAAAGAGGAAAAGCTGGATAACTCATACATTGATGATGGGAATGTGTAATGCTATAGCCACTCTGAAGACGGGTTAGAATTTTCTACACTTGATCTTACCCAAAAGGCTGAGAAGCGATCAGTTTAGGATGTTCTTACAGAACTAAACATGCAACTGTCATATGATCTAGCAACTGCATTCCTGAGCATTTATCTCAAAGAGATTAAGACTTGTGTTCATGCAAAAATATATACACAAAGGAAAACTATTCAGCCTTCAAAAAGAAGAAAATCCTGTCAATGTATCAACATAGATGAACATGGAGGACATTATGTTAAGTGAAATAAGCCAGGCACAGAAAGGCAAATACCACATGATCTCACTTATATGTGGAATCTGAAAAAATTGAACTCATGGAAGCAGAGAGTAGTATGATGTTTATCAGGGGCTAGTAAGGAACAAAGAAAATGGGGAAGATGTTGGTCAAAGGACACAAAATTCTAGTTAGACGTGAGGAATAGGCCCAAGACAACTACTGCACCAAATGATGGCTATAGTTAATAATAATGTACTGTATACCTGAAAATTGCTAAGAGATTAGATTTTAAGTTTTCTCACCACAAAACAATGGTGAGATAATGCATATGTTAACTAGCTTGATTTTGCCATTTTACAATGTAAACATATTTCAAAATATCGTACTGTACACCATAAGTTCATACCATTTTTATTTGTCAATGAAAAATAAATGAATAAATAAATAAAAAGTTACTTAGACCAGAAAGCAAAACCAAAAACAGAGCTGCATACACAAATGCTTATAGCAGCTTTACTGCTTTATTTGTAATAGACAAGAACTGGAAACAACACGGATGTTTTTGAATAAGTGAATGCTGAATAAACTGTGGTACATCCATACCATGGAATACTGTTCAGCAATAAAAAGAAACAAATTATTGATCCATGGAGGAACCTGCCTGATTTTCCACAGGTCTCCGATAATTTTTCTATGTGAAGAAAGGCAATCCAAAAAGGTTATATACTGTACATTTATATATTTCTGAAAGTATAAATTATGGAAATGGAGAACAGATTTGTGATTGGCAGGGCTTAAGAAGGTACTGAGGAGGGTGGAAGGAAAGTGGGTATGGCTAAAAAAAGGGGCGACAGGATAGTTCTTAGTGGCGATGAAAATAAATGTTCTGTGTCTTGACTGTCTCAATATGCTGGTTGTCATGCTGTGTTGTGGTTTTGAAAGATGTTACCATTGAAGGAAATTGAGTAAATGATACAAAGAATATCTCTATACTACTTCTTATATTTACATATTCATCTACAATATTCTTAAAATAGTTTAATTAAAACAAACAAAAAAAAACAATGTAAATAAATCAGAGTGACCTTTTAAAACATGAACAAAATGTATTGTTTGTTGTGAAGCTTATAGTCTGACTTGATCTCCTGGGCAACCAGTGTAAAAAAAAGAGAAATATAATCCACTCTATAATTTGCTTTATCAGAATGAAGGAAATATATTAAAGAGCTTATCTGAAGATGCAAGGAATTTCTTAGAACTAAATTTGAAAATAATTATTTAGATTTTTACATTGAATCCCACCTACTACATCAAAATATTAGATCATGTACTCATACACAGAGATGATGAGTTAAGCCTGAGATGAGCTGTGGATATTTTTGCCAATTCATGGGGTGAGTTGAGGGAAACAGAGCTAAAAGGAGAGAGGAAGATTTTGAAAACATTGATCCAGCAGTGCTGGAAATTCATCCCTGTACTTTTAAGCTAAGTAAACTAACCACAGCCCCTCCCAGCTTTTCTTTTTTTCTTTTTTCTTTTTTCTTTTTCTTTTTTTTTTTTTTTTTTTTTGAGACAGAGTCTCGCTCTGTCACCCAGGCTGGAGTGCAGTGGTGCGATCTTGGCTCACTGCAGCCTCTCCCTCCCGGGTTCAAGTGATTCTCTCCCCTCAGCCTCCAGAGTAGCTGGGATTACAGGCACCTGCCATCATGCTGAGCTAATTTTTGTATTTTTAGTAGAGACAGGGTTTCACCGTGTTGGCCAGGCTGGTCTCGAACTCCTGACCTCAGGTGATCCACCCGCCTGGGCCTCCCAAAGTGCTGGGATTACAGGTGTGAACCACTGCGCCCGGCTGCTTTCTGTCTTATTGTTTTTGAATCACTTTCTCACACTTAACAACTAAACTCATTGCGATATGTATGGAATTTCCTGTCTCATAAGGATTTAGATTAATTAAGACATGTAAAGACTTAGAATGATATCTGATGTAGGGTAAACACACAGTAAATATTTGCTATTATAATCACAAGGTTGTTATGAGGATTAAATTGGATTTTTCTCATTCTTTCCTTTATTCAAACATTTATTTAGCACCTACTATGTGCCAGGAACCGTTTTAGTTCCTGGTAACAGAACAGGGAACAAAAAAGACAAAAACCCCTGCCCTCAAAAAGCTCACCTTTTGCGTGAATGCCCCTCTTACCTCATTACTGTTTAATAACTCCTCTTTCAATACATGTAAATTAGTATTTAAATGAGTATAAATTGCAATTTCCCACTTTGAGTTGCAAGAGATGAGGCTGCCTAGTGCAAATCAGCATTCCACTCATACTCATATATTTCTGCCACCTGCTAAACCAATATTCGTAGCATTTTCCAAATACTAACATGCTTCAATTTCTCTGGATACCCTCCACCCCAAAACCCACTATACCAAGCTTGATCCTCAAAATATATCCAGCTTGATTCATCATTCAGCTTTATTATATGGCTATTACTCGTTAGTTATATTAGGGCTAATTATCTTACCTTGGGAGAAATAATTAAGCTTGCATAAACCTCAAATGAAACATACTGAAACTTACATTGATATAAATCATATTCCCAATAACGGTGAAAAATTAAATGAAATGAATAAATTGTCTAGAAATAATAATTGCCAAAATCACCCAAAATAGAATGAATAAGACCTACTATCCGATAGCACAACAGGGTGACTATAGTCAACAGTAACTTAATTGTATATTTTAACATAACTTAAAGAATGTAATTGGATTGTTTGTAACACAAAGGATAAATGCTTGAGGGGATAGAAAAAATAAATTAAGAAAACAAACGTGACCCAGAAAATGTACAAACACCAGTAATATTTTAAAAACTAAATTACATGGAAAAAAACAATAGCAATTTCTACTTCTTAAAAGATAATAAAGCCGGATTATTTTGCAGGCAAATCTTTACTAAATATCCAGGAAACTTATAAGACCTATCTTATACAAAATGTTTCAAAGAAAAAAGGAGAGAAAGTTAATTAATATTTGATGTAGTTAATATAAGCTTGATATAAATATTGAGCAAAAATATATTAATCAATAAATAACAACAAGAACAGTAAGAGAAAAAATTACCAACATAGTCACAAAAATCGTGTATATATTTTGGTACCAGCAAAGAGAATTAAGCAGTGGGAAAAAAATGTCTGACTAGGTATAACAAGAAAGTGAAAACTTCTATTTACCTGAAAAGATAAACATGATGATTATGACTTGCAGTCCCTGCAGGGGTCCCTGTTATCAAATATACTGAAGGAAGAATTTCCACTCCTACCGACCAGTGGTCTCTCTCCGGGCACTGCTGCTCACAGGAGGTTCTCCAGGCACCTCTGGGCTAAGTGTGCTTAACTTCTTGAGGTGCCAGAGCATGGCAATTATTTGAGATTTCTTCTACAAATGGACAGAATTACCCACTTGTCACTATGTGTTACACTGTCTTCTGGGCATGAAATGTGTGGGATTTTACTATCCTAGGGTTTTATAGTCACCAGTCTATTTGGCAATAACCCTTTAGAAGTAAACTATCAAATTCAAAAATGGCTGCCCACCCCCGCCACAGCTTTGCAATTTGATTAACCCCTTCTCCCATCCCTCCATCTCTCCTAACATTAGATTTGATAATTTTTCCAGCCTGAGTAAATCCCTCCAATGCTAGCAGCTTATTCTCCCTAATCAAAACCTCCCATTCAAACTCTGATTTCTTACCATCAACTCCTGATCAACACCATGCTCATTGTCCTGCTTTAATTCAACCTCCTAGCAATATCACATTTTCACACTGCATCCACACACAGTGTAAAAATGTCCACAATGCTAAAATTCTTCTTAAAAAAAAAATCGCACAAGAAAGGAACCCAGGAGGCACTGTTGAAGGTTTCAATTGCTTGTTTGTTTGTTTGAGGCCTGGTGTTTAAAAATCTTCTGGGCCAGGTCTGAGCGTCCAATTTTTTAACAGCTTTATGGAGGTATAATTGGAATACAAAAAAAAAACCCTGCATATATTCAATGTCTATAATTTGATGAGTTTGAAAGCTGTTTTTCCTTGAAAAAGCTATTCTTCACATTTTTGAAATTTTGAAATCAATGAATTTTTAAAGTAGCCTTTCTAACCAAATACTGCACGTTCTCACTTATAAATACAAGGTAAACACGGGGTACAAGACAGCCTACAGAATGAGAGAAAATATTTGCAAACTATGCATCTGACAAAGGCCTAATGTCCAGAATGTATAGGGAACTTAAGCAATTCAGCAAGCAGAAAACGAATAACTCCATTTAAAAAATGGGCAAAAAACATGAACAGACGCTTCTAAGAAGACATACAAGTGGCCAACAAACATGAAAAAATGCTCAACATCACTAACCATCAGACAAATGCAAACCAATACCACAATAAGATACCATCTCACACCATTCAGAAGGGCCATTATTAAAAAGTCAAAAACAAAAACAAACAAACAAACAAAAACAGATGTCGGCAAGGCTGTGGGGAAAATGAAACACTTATACGCTGATGGTAGGAATGTATATTAGTCCAGTCACTGTGGAAAGCAATCTGGAAATTTCTCAAAGAACTTAAAACAGAGCTACCATTTTACCCAGCCATCCCATTACTGGGTATATACCCACAAGAAAATAAACCATTCGACAAAAAACATACATCCACTTATATGTTCATCATTGAGCAATTCACAATAGCAAAGACATGGAATCAACCCAGGTGCCCATCAATGGAAAACTGGACAAGGAAAATGTGGTACGTATACACCATGGAGCATTATGCAGCCATAAAAAATAATGAAATCATGTCATTTGCAGCAACATAGATGGAGCTGGAGGCCATATCCTAAGCAAATTAATTCAGGAACAGAAATCCAAATATCGTAGGCTGCCACTTATAAGTGGGAGCTAAGCACTGAGTACACATGGACACAAAGAGGGGAACAATAGACACTGTGGACTACTAGAGGGTGGAGGAGGGGGGTTGGTTAAAAAAACTACCTATCAGGTGCTATGCTCACTACCAGAGTGACAAGATCCATACTCCAAACTTCAGCATCATGCAATAGTCCCACATAGCAAATCTTCATATGTGTCCCCAGTATCTTTTTTGTTTTTTTTTTTTTTTTGAGACAGAGTTTTGCTCTTGTTGCCCAGGCTGGAGTGCAATGGTGCGATCTGGGTTCACCACAACCTCTGCCTCCCAGGTTCAAGCGATTCTCCTGCCTCAGCCTCCCGAGTAGCTGGGATTACAGGCATGTGCCACCACGCCTGGCTAATTTTCCAGTAGAGACGGAGTTTCTCCATGTGGGTCAGGTTGGTCTCAAATTCTCGACCTCAGGTGATCTGCCTGCCTCAGCCTCCCAAAGTGCTGGGATTACAGGCGTGAGCCACTGTGCCCAGCCTGTGTCCAATGTCTAAAATAAAAGTCGAAATTAAAAATAAATAAACATACAGAGGGTACACATGGACATAAAGATGGGAATAATAGATAGGACTACCAAGAGGTGGAGGGATGGGGTAAGGGTTGAAAACCTACCTATTGGGTACTCTGCTCACTAGCTGGGTGACAGGTTTAACTGCACCCCAAACCTCAGTGTCACACAATATACACATGTAACAAACCCATACATTAGCCCCTGGATCTAAAATAAAAGTTGAAATTGAAAATAAAAAATTAGAGTAGCCTTTCTAAAGCCTCCAATTTTAATGTTAAAACCCTCTTAAAGAGGAAATATAATGGTCTACAGTTCATGTCTTTTCAACCCCATGCCAGTTATAGCAGACACTGATACTTTGTTCTCTCCATCTGTTTTTATTCTATTACTTTTTCTCAGTCTTGTTCAGTTATCTACCCTCCTCCACTGGGCCATGCGTTTTAGACACTATATTTGATCTTAGCCAAAATACTGAGAAGTGTTGGCTATGTGTTTTAGAAACTTGCCCTTAGAGATGAATCTACGGTGGTGATACCATTTTTGTTTGTTTTGGACATGGATTTGTTACATAATTTTAGTCAATGAAATGGTGAGAGGAAGTCTTCTCAGTGGGGAAGGAGGATGAAACTTTGGGGGAAGTATTTACTTGCTTTTTTAAAAAGGAGACCGAAGAAGATCAAGCAATGTTTTTCCAGACATTGTTGAGTTTGGATGTGATTCTTGAAACTGAGGCTGCCATCTCACTGTTATGAGGGAAATTAGCCTGAAGAGCTTGAAACAGGAAGGATGGCAAACAGAAATTAGAAAAACCCAAATTCTTAAAAGGGTCACTGAGCCTCTGATTTAATCAGCCATAGAGTTGTCCCATCTCTTGTCTTTCTGGTTAGTGAAACAAAATCTTTCCCTACCGTTTAACTGTATTTGAATTTACTTTTATACTACTTCCTATCAAAGGTAGTCAAATTGATAAAGCAATTTCAGAAAGGAAATATTCTGCCTTTCTCTCTACATCTATGCTTGCAGATTACCGAGTGAATGGTATATGTTTAATTTCCATACAAGAATTTTGATGCAAAACATGTATTTGAGTTTTCATTTAAGTGCTTTTATTTTGCTTCAACAGTAGGAGAAAGAACAAGAACTTGAGATCCATAAAGAAAGGCATGATTAATAACCCAGCCTGATGTTGGGCTATCTCCACAAGGCAGGCCAGGGAAATTCCCTCTGGAGAGTTCAGGTTTTATCAATTCCTTTTTCAGTAACTCACTATCAAAGACAGAATTCTTGATTAAAAAATAAAAATGGATTCTACCTTTAACAAGATCAGAGGCACTAAATAAAAATGATGCCAGGAACATCCAAAGCAAATGAACACCATTTAGATATATGGTTCACCAGAAAAATACAAATAAAGAAGAGTTCAGCATGTTTATTCCTAAGTTTTAAAAGTTATAATGGAAAATAAAACCATTAAAGTAAGATCAAATTTGGAGCCTGCAGAACACCATCTTTTTTTCATCTTGGCTTACAACACTAAATAAAAAATGACAATTACTTTGGCCTGTGGTTATCTCAAAGACAGCCAAGTAATGTTTGAGTGGATGTAAGCTTATATATCCTCATGAACATAAATCCAAGATTTAGAGATGCTGTACTGTCTCGTGCATTTGTCTCCTCTTAAGCTGGTAGTCCATTTAATTTAATAAACTCATACCTAGTATCTACTGCAATCAAATCTAGGTACTAAACTCTTGAGGGGGAGAGAGGAGGATGGGAATGAGGAAAAGACAAATGAGGCAATTGATGGGTTAAAAAAAAAAAGCCACATCAAAGTCGTCTGCAAAACTAATTATGTTAGCTTCTGATGCTCTTCAATGCTGTATCTAAACAAAACATCAAAAGGCAAAGAGAAATGAGTGGATTATCCTCAGTCAGGGAAAGAGAAAAAACCTCAAAGAAAAGATATCACTTGAACCTGGGAAATATATGTAGGGTTGCAACAAGTAAAACCTGGGGTGAGGTTTTCTTGTCCAAGGAAACAGCTCAAAGGTTACACTTGGGGAAAATATTCTAACTTTCACATAGCCTGTAGCAGTGGATCTCAATCTTGGCTGTATATTCAGATCACCAAGGAAACCTTTTAACACCTAATGCCTAATCTACACTTTGAACCACAATTTCTGGGAAGGAAACCAGGTGTCTGGATTTTATAAAATTCTAAGCGATTCCAACCTGCAGTCAAGATCAAGATTCTCTGGACTGTAAGGACCTCCCTGCTCTAGTCTCTATCCTCTCCTCTACACTTATCACCCAGCACTCCTATTGTCACTGCTATACAAACAGATGGGCATTTTTTCTGTTCCAGAATAAGCTTTTCTTTCCCTTCCTCAGAGCTTCATATATGCTGCTCCCTCTGCAAGAATGTTTTTCCTCCCAAACTCTCCTTCACTGGCTAATTCTGCTAGTCTTTTGGGACTCAGGTTTTAATTCTTCTGAAAGCATTATTAACAGTTGAATCAAAATTAGATTCTGCTGTTAAATGCCCATCATACCCCATTTAGTTCCTTCTGAGTACTTATCACAATTTACAAATATAAATGTATCTGTGCAATTGTTGGTTCAAGGCTTTTTTGCCTCTATTAGGTTGGTGTAAAAGTAATTGCAGTTTATGCCATTAAAAGTAATGTAATATAACAACCATGAAAGTGGGGAGTATAGAGTTTCATTCACTCTTTTATCCCCTATTTCTAAAACCATGTCTAGGGGTAGTAGGTGTTGAATTAAAACTTGTGGTGAAGATACTCCTCGAGAAGAGCAACTCCAAGACACATAATTGTCAGATTCACCAAAGTTGAAATGAAGGAAAAAATGTTAAGGGCAGCCAGAGAGAAAGGTCTGGTTACCCACAAAGGGAAGCCCATCAGACTGACAGCGGATCTCTCGGCAGAAATTCTACAAGCCAGAAGAGAGTAGGGGCCAATATTCAACATTCTTAAAGGAAAGAATTTTCAACCCAGAATTTCATATCCAGCCAAACTAAGCTTCATAAGTGAAGGAGAAATAAAATCCTTTACAGACAAGCAAATGCTGAGAGATTTTGTCACCACCAGGCCTGCCCTAAAAGAGCTCCTGAAGGAAGCACTAAACATGGAAAGGAACAACCAGTACCAGCCACTGCAAAATCATGCCAAATTGTAAAGAACATCGACGCCAGGAAGAACCCGCATCAACTAAAGAGCAAAATAACCAGCTAACATCATAATGACAGGATCAAATTGACACATAACAATATTAACCTTAAATGTAAATGGGCTAAACGCTCCAATTAAAAGACACAGACTGGCAAATTGGATAAAGAGTCAAGACCCATCAGTGTGCTGTATTCAGGAGACCCATCTCACATGCAGAGACACACATAGGCTCAAAATAAAGGGATGGAGGAAGATCTACCAAGCAAATGGAAAACAAAAAAAGGCAGGGGTTGCAATCCTAGTCTCTGATAAAACAGACTTTAAACCAACAAAGATCAAAAGAGACAAAGAAGGCCATTACATAATAGTAAAGGGATCAATTCAACAAGAACAGCTAACTATCCTAAATATATATGCACCCAATACAGGAGCACCCACATTCATAAAGCAAGTTCTTAGAGACCTACAAAGAGACTTAGACTGCCACACAATAATAATGGGAGACTTCAACACCCCACTGTCAACATTAGACAGATCAACGAGACAGAAAGTTAACAAGGATATCCAGGAATTGAACTCAGCTCTGCACCAAACAGACCTAATAGACGTCTACAGAACTCTCCACCCCAAATCAACAGAATATACATTCTTTTCAGCACCACACCACACCTATTCCAAAATTGACCACATAGTTGGAATTAAAGCCCTCCTCAGCAAGTGTAAAAGAACAGAAATTATAACAAACTGTTTCTCAGATCACAGTGCAATCAAACTAGAACTCAGGATTACGAAACTCACTCAAAACCGCTCACCTACATGGAAACTGAACAACCTGCTCCTGAATGACTACTGGGTACATAACGAAATGAAGGCAGAAATAAAGATGTTCTTTGAAACCAACGAGAACAAAGACACAACATACCAGAATCTATGGGACACATTCAAAGCAGTGTGTAGAGGGAAATTTATAGCACTAAATGCCCACAAGAGAAAGCAGGGAAGATCTAAAATTGACACCCTAACATCACAATTAAAAGAACTAGAGAAGCAAGAGCAAACACATTCAAAAACTAGCAGAAGGCAAGACATAACTAAGATCAGAGCAGAACTGAAGGAAATAGAGACACAAAAAACTCTTCAAAAAATTAATGAATCCAGGAGCTGGTTTTTTGAAAGGATCAACAAAATTGATAGACCGCTAGCAAGACTAAAAAAGAAGAAAAGAGAGACGAATCAAATAGACGGAATAAAAAATGATAAACGGGATATCACCACCGATCCCACAGAAATACAAACTACCATCAGAGAATACTATAAACACCTCTACACAAATAAACTAGAAAATCTAGAAGAAATGGATAAATTCCTCGACACATACACCCTCCCAAGACTAAACCAGGAAGAAGTTGAATCTCTGAATAGACCAATAACAGGCTCTGAAATTGAGGCAATAATTAATAGCTTACCAACCAAAAAAAGTCCAGGACCAGATGGATTCACAGCCGAATTCTACCAGAGGTACAAGGAGGAGCTGGTACCATTCCTTCTGAAACTATTCCAATCAATAGAAAAAGAGGGAATCCTCCCTAACTCATTTTATGAGGCCAGCATCATCCTGATACCAAAGCCTTGCAGAGACACAACCAAAAAAAGAGAATTTTAGACCAATATCCCTGGTGAACATTGATGCAAAAATCCTCAATAAAATACTGGCAAACCGAATCCAGCAGCACATCAAAAAGCTTATCCACAAGGATCAAGTGGGCTTCCTGCGATGCAAGGCTGGTTCAACATACGCAAATAAATAAATGTAATCCATCACACAAACAGAACCAAAGACAAAAACCACATGATTATCTCAATAGATGCAGAAAAGGCCTTTCACAAAATTCAACAGCCCTTCATGCTAAAAACTCTCAATAAATTAGGAATTGATGGGACATATCTCAAAATAATAAGAGCTGTTTACGACAAACCCACAGCCAATATCATACTGAATGGGCAAAAACTGGAAGCATTCCCTTTGAAAAGTGGCACAAGACAGGGATGCCCTCTCTCACCACTCCTATTCAACATAGTGTTGGAAGTTCTGGCCAGGGCAGTTAGGCAGGAGAAGGAAATAAAGGGTATTCAATTAGGAAAAGAAGAAGTCAAATTGTCCCTGTTTGCAGATGACATGATTGTAGATCTAGAAAACCCCATGGTCTCAGCCCAAAATCTCCTTAAGCTGATAAGCAACTTCAGCAAAGCCTCAGGATACAAAATCAATGTGCAAAAATCACTAGCATTCTTATACACCAATAACAGACAAACAGAGAGCCAAATCATGAGTGAACTCCCATTCACAATCGCTTCAAAGAGAGTAAAATACCTAGGAATCCAACTTACAAGGGATGTGAAGGACCTCTTCAAGGAGAACTTCAAACCACTGCTCAATGAAATAAAAGAGGATACAAACAAATGGAAGGACATTCCACGCTCATGGGTAGGAAGAATCAATATCCTGAAAATGGCCACACTGCCCAAGATAATTTATAGATTCAATGCCATCCCCATCAAGCTACCAATGACTTTCTTCACAGAATTGGAAAAAACTACTTTAAAGTTCATATGGAACCAAAAAAGAGCCCACATTGCCGAGTCAATCCTAAGCCAAAAGAACAAAGCTGGAGGCATCACGCTACCTGACTTCAAACTATACTACAAGGCTACAGTAACCAAAACAGCATGGAACTGGTACCAAATGAGAGATATAGACCAATGGAACAGAACAGAGCCCTCAGAGATAATGCCACATATCTACAACTATCTGATCGTTGATAAACCTGACAAAAACAAGCAATGGGGAAAGGATTCCATATTTAATAAATGGTGCTAGGAAAACTGGCTAGCCATATGTAGAAAGCTGAAACTGGATCCCTTCCTTACACCATATACAAAAATTAATTCAAGATGGATTAAAGACTTAAATGTTAGACCTAAAACCATACAAACCCTAGAAGAAAACCTAGGCAATACCATTCAGGACATAGGCATGGGCAAAGACTTCATGACTAAAACACCAAAAGCAATGGCAACAAAAGCCAAAATTGACAAATGGGATCTAATTAAACTAAAGAGCTTCTGCACAGCAAAAGAAACTATTATCAGAGTGCACAGGCAACCTACAGAATGGGAAAAAATTTTTGCAATCTATCCATCTGACAAAGGGCTAATATCCAGAATCTACAAGGAACTTAAATTTGTAAGAAAAAAAACAACCCCATCAAAAAGTGGGCAAAGGATATGAACAGACACTTCTCAAAAGAAGACATTTATGCAGCCAACAAACATATGAAAAAAAGCTCATCATCACTGGTCATTAGAGAAATGCAAATCAAAACCACAATGAGATACAATCTCACACCAGTTAGAATGACTATTATTAAGAAGTCAGGAAACAACAGGGGCCGGGCGCGGTGGCTCACTCATGTAATCCCAGCACTTTGGGAGGGCGAGCCGGGCAGATCACGAGGTCAGGAGATCAAGACCATCCTGGCTAACACGGTGAAACCCCGTCTCTACTAAAAATACAAAAAATTAGCCGGGCGTGGTGGTGGGCGCCTGTAGTCCCAGCTACTCGGGAGGCTGAGGCAGGAGAATGGCGTGAACCTGGGAGGCGGAGGTTGCAGTGAGCTGAGATCATAACACTGCCCTCCAGCCTGGGCAATAGAGCAGAGAGACTCCGTCTCAAAAAAAAAAAAAAAAAAAAAAATCAGGAAACAACAGATGCTGGAGAGGATGTGGAGAAACAGGAACACTTTTACAGTGTTGGTGGGAGTGTAAATTAGTTCAACCATTGTGGAAGACAGTGTGGCAATTCCTCAAGGATCTAGAAACAGAAATACCATTTGACCCAGCAATCCCATTACTGGGTATATACCCAAAGGATTATAAATCACACTACTATAAAGACACATGCACACATATGTTTATTGCGGTACTATTCACAATAGCAAAGACTTAGAACTAACCTAAATGCCCATCAGTGATAGACTGGATAAAGAAAATGTGGCACATATACACCATGGAATACTAGGCAGCCATAAAAAAGGATGAGTTCATGTCCTTTGCAGGGACATGGATGAAACTGGAAACCATCATTCTCAGCAAACTAACACAGGAACAGAAAACCAAACATCGCATGTTCTCACTCATAAGCGGGAGTTGAACAATGATAACACATGCCCACAGGGAGGGGAACATCACATACTGGGGCCTGTTTTGGGGTGGGGGGAGGGGGGAGGAGAAATACCTAATGTAGATGACGGGTTGATGGGTGCAGCAAACCACCATGGTATGTGTATACCTATGTAACAAACCTGCACGTTCTGCACATGTACCCCAGAACTTAAAGTATAATAATAATAGAAAAAGCCTATGGGAATCGTATACAGGATAGATTCAATTAGAGGAGTAGGAAGAGGGAAAAGGTTGTTTTGATAAGTTGTTGTCAATAACCTAAGAAATGGTAATGAGGACATAAGCAAAAAAACAAAAAAACAAAAAATGGGGGCTAGCATGCAGAGGGGATTCACTGAGAGATAAGCTAAGCAATGACTAAAGGTCAGGGCTGAAGGGGAGAAAATTCTTTGATGAGTAACTGCTGCTTTCTGTGATTGGACTGATGAGGGTGGTGAGATCTGGCGGTGTTGCAGAACACAGCATGATACTCATAGCTGTGAGGCTTGGTGATTTATCTGAGCTCTGAAAAATTGAAAGTGCAATACTGGTGATGTTAAAGAGTGACTCAGGTACCTGAGCAAGGCTGGACTGAGATTTCCTTGGAGGCATTTACTTATCTATCTCTTTGCAATACATAGGATTCTGAGAAAGATATGCCTACTGAGTGCGTGGGCTTTTCCCTCCTCTATGTTGCTGATTTACTCAAGGCAATTTCCCAATGCCATTTTCGCAACAACTGAAACTCATTTGATCATTTTTTTTGGTACAAAGAAATGAGGATTATTTTCATGACTGATATATATATTCAAAGAAACTACTGAAAAATGTCCTATCTGAGAAGGTTATTTGAATACTTTTAAATGTCCTGTTCTTATACACTACAACTTCAAGGAAGCTGCTGTGAATGTGTATGGGGGAGAGAGAGAGGAAGAGAGAGAGCAGGGAGAATCCTGATCACAAAAACTGATTCAGGTTTTCTAGCTAGTTTGTCTGCTGTTGCTTTCCTTCCTTACCAATTGGTTTCCTCTCAAAATTATGTTTACTTAAGATAGATTTACCTTTCCCCATAAGAAAACATTATCATTTAGTTAAGGACATTGTATATGTGTGTGCATATATTTGTGCATACATATGCATGTATGTAACTCTACAAAGAGAAATAAAGAAGATATGTCCCATATGAGTTTATAAGGTACAGTAGATAACATTAATAGCCCCAATTCTTTATTCCTCTCTGATTCCAGGCAGACAATTTTCCATGTAACTTTTTAGTTTTTCCAGCTAAAGAGGTGAAGTTGATTTCCCTACTCCTTGTTTTGGAGTTAGATAATGTGACATATTTTGGCCAATGGAATGACAGCAGAAGTCATGTGTCTAAAATGCTAGACATGCTTGTATATGATCAGGTTTATTCTCTTGCACTTCTGCCGTTACTATAAAAACAAAAAACAAAACAAAACAAAAACTCCTGCCGATCTCAGGAGGGGAATGAAAGATATAAGGAACAGAGCTGCCCCAGCCAAATCATGACAGTCAAGCTTAGTTTAGCTCAGCCAACTTACGGCCTACTCTCAGACATGCGAGAATGTGAGAAATAAATATTTATCGGTATATGCCACCAAGATTTTTGTAGTTGGTTGTTACAAAGCATATCGTTTTAATAGTTGACTACTCAAGAAAACTACATATGGTGGTTTTAAGAGTGACTTAATAATTTATAACAAACAAATGTAAATGACTAACTCTAGATGTTTAGAATTCATATGAAAGAAAAGAATAAGCAGCAGTAATCTGGATTTATTTTCATGTATCAACTGCGTTTCAGAGAAATGCAAGTAACTTCCAAAATGTATTTCTTGACAGCTTAGAGCATTACAAATTCAATTTATTTAGAGGAAAAAGTTATAGAAAAGGCTTCAGTGAAGGATTTTAATTTTAAATAGAAAATAGGAATTCTCAATAACGAAATGCCTATGGTGGATTTAGAGGCAGTTCCCTATACATAACTTATTTGCTTACCAGGTGTGTGTCTCTTTTCTCTTCCCAACCCCTGTTGCTCCTATCCTGGCCTCTTATTTTTCTATACTTCCCTCTTCTTGAGTCCATATATAAGACATGGAAACCATTGTCTGAGTCCTAGAACTGGGGAGAAGATGAGTGCATCCTCCTACTGTAGTTGTTGTTGATGCATTTGGAAATGGAACTCAAATTTACTTTCCCATATATAACCACAGGTTAATAACTAGCATCTATGTACTATCCGGCTATTTGTGCCTTAAGACAGAAATCCAGGAAGTATAAAAATAACATATGGGCACTCAGATTTTTTTTCTGAGATGGTAAAAAATGGCACTCATGGTTTTTCAAAAACAAAGGTTGAAAAACGATATGCTCTATGAAGATCCAGATTACTTGCACTCCAAGGCTAAACTGAGAGATGTCCAGAGAGGTTCAACATGTGCCTCAGTCCCAAGTTTACATGAGTCTTCTCTACCACAGACAACTGAAGATTAAACAAACTTGAATGTTATAAGATTTTATTTTTGTGAGGACGGCTTTTAATCTTTACCCGTAATCTTTGCAGAGACAATGCCACAGTTATTAGATTGGTTATTGTTGCAAGCTATGTAACATGGATAGCAGAAAAGGTGTTATGTTACAGATCCAGAACATATTTGGCTTCTATTTAAAGACAAGCATGATGTGAGGATGTTAATTGAAATTTTTAAAAGGACAAAATATCCTTTTATGTTACACATTCTTATTTCCCTACACATTCTGCTAAAGATCAGGCAAGACATCAAGTTCTGAAAATTCATCAATTCCAATTAAATTTGCATTAGCAACATCCACATTTATCAAAGTGAATTCCTCTAAACTACAGCTATCATCTTCTACTCTACTGCCTCTCATAAAATTAAGCTGAATATCAGTATGCAGCTGATATACTCTGTCTACTGTCAAAAGTGCGTTTCAGTGAAAACCTTAAAAACTAAGAGAAATAGACAAACACAATTCCATTTTGTTGGTCCAGACATGTCCATCTCTGTATAAACCTCTATTCTCAGAATCAACTGGGCTCCAAAATATGGGATATAATTCAAGGCTACTGTAACTAATTAATCCACATGCAAAGTTTAGGGGCTTCCAATTCTAAGTTGGTTCTTGTCATATTGGTGAAAATAATTGCTATATTGCTATTGTTTTTTTCTCATTGAGAACTCTATTGATAGGCCAATATAAAATCAAATCTTCTTATGCATGAGGAAGGATAATAACACATGTTATAATGCCAGAGAAGACCACAGCACATGAATTTCCTGAGTTCAAAGCCATTTTATGTTCCCAGGAATGGTTCTTGCCAAAAAGAAATTCTGATGGTAGTTCCTCCATGGAAGTAGTTTGTTAAGTATTTGTGATTTTTAGCAGCTTCTCTAATTTAAGTGGCTTTTTCCACCAGTATCTCTGGTGGGTCACAATTTCTAAAGTATGGGAAGGTCCTAGCTTAGAGGATTCTCATATGCTACTCTTGAAAGTAGCTCTATTGGCTCCTCTATGAATTGTGGATATTCCCTTGCTTTCTAGAATAGTTCCATACTCCTGGGTAGCTGAGTCATCTGATATTGGTACTACTTCTGGGGAATTGCTCTTTGTAGAACATTCACTGAGATAGCCCATGCCGTCACCAAGCTGGGCTAGCCTTATAAGGGATACTTCAAAATCCCCTACTATTTCAGAGGGAGATCTTGGATGACATCATACAAAATTACCACAACACTTATTGTGATCCTCTTCCTCTCTTTCCTTGCTTTGTGATGTGGCACAAGTCCACTATCCCAATCTTGGGATGGAAAGAAGACTTTGTATTTCAAAACTTGAACTCCCCAGTGGTTACAATTATGTTCCTTCACTCACCAGGGTAAAAATACAAACTTGGATAACTGGAAAACATGGCTTCCTAATTCCCTAAGTGAGCCAGATCCATCAGGTCCTTTATTTAGGCACCAGTGTCCTATAGTCATCAAGGTGGAGAGGTAACTAAAGTGATCCTGAGGTACATTGACAACTTTTGAAAACAGACTGAGCTGCACGTTACCTTTCAGATTTGATTATGAAAACTCGAAAGGCTGTGGCATTTTTTAATCTTCAATTTTTGTGTAAATCTTTGCAATCCCATACTTAATATGACCATAGAATGTTAATCTGGTTGCTAAAACAATAGGTAAATAGGTAGGGGAATTTATCATCCAAGAAAGAATAGAAGATTATGTGTATAGAGTCTAGTACATAAGGCACTGTGTATTGATAAATAATTTTTAATAATAAGTAAATTCTGGAGCTGATCATGTGTAAGACCAAAAACCATCATACCACTTGAGTTGCTTTATCACTCTGCCCTTTCAGGCATGTCCCTATCACCCTTAATGCTGTCAGTTATAATATGAGGCAGGGTAGGTATTGGGAATAGGATTGAAGTTTAGACTTAGTTGTCAGGATCTGTGGTATGAAGTTTTCATATTCTTCAGTGCACTCAAACCAAAGCTACAGAATTTAGGCAGCTTATTATCCAAGGGACTCTATGTCCCAATTTGGGAATAAATTAAGGAGTAGAATTATTTACATCTACAAATAATAAAAATGTTTCTTCTTTGGGGGAAAGAGAGAGAGAGCGAGAGAAAGAGAGAGCGCACATGCTCTATATAATTGAGTTTCAAATCAACTCTAAAATTAAAAGCAAAAGGTAATGGGAATCTCACTATATATTGAAAGACATACTGTGTTTATGGATAGAAAGATTCAATATTGTTTAGATCTCAATTACCCCAAAATTGATCTATAGATCTATTTTTAAAAAGTAGTGAAGCAGGCAGAGAAATTTACACTCCAGACAAGACTTCATATTCCAGGCAACAATGTTGCAAAACTCTTGGTTTACTTTGATGTATATAATCAAGGTGATTCAGTAGGGCAATATGCTCTTACATTCATACTTTACCAACAGGCTTCCTAGAATTTTTATTTAAAATTTAAGATCCTCGTGTAGTAAATTACATCACTGGCTCCAATGCTTCACCCTTCCCGGTATGCAAACCCTTTGCCATGTGACTTTGCATTTCCTCCCGGATAAGTGCATGAGTCAGCAGAGCGGAGCCCAAGCCAACCACAAATCCCCGAGAATAAACGATTGTTGTTTTAAGCAACCGAATTTTGGAGTGGTATGTTATGCAACATCATTGTGACAAAAGCTAACTTACTGATATATCCCCATGAAGAACATTTAGACAGCATTGCTCCTGCTTATATTAAAATTGTGCTTGAATATGTGTGCCTAACATTGTGACATATGACATGTTACATGAAATAAAACACAAATTCCTGTCCTTGATGAGCTCTCAATCTAAAAGTGTCTTTCCTAATCTAACAAATGCTGTTATTGAGGAGGCAGATTTTCTCTGCTATGTCATTGTGCTGGTTCATGAATACTGCTGTCTGGTTGTTTTAAATATTTCAGTTAGTTATCCACTTTACTGTGCTTCTGCCCCGAGGCTTAAAGCTAACAGCATAGTTTAAGGAGAAAGAAAAGAAAGACATTAAAACATTACTCTTGCTGAAGGAGTGATGGAGATCATTGTAACTATGTCAAGGACATTCCTGTCAGATATTTTGAATTCTAACCACACAGCCTTAAGGCAGTTGGAGCAACCCTGGGGAGGGAAGCAATTGTCATACAATGTTCATCAGTGGGCAGCTTCCTTTCTGAACTTTTCTCTGCCAGTGTCCAGTGTCCAAAAGATTAGTCATTTTTTGAAAAGCTTTTCTTGCTTACTATCTCTATGACTTGCATGTATAGTGTTAATGAGTTTTTAAATGTCCCAGAACATTTTTTTTCTCAAAATTCATGAGGCCAATAAATTGGTGAGTAATAATAGTCTAGGTAACATTAATTTATTGATATATGATTTATACAAAATAAAAGCAGAAACCTGAAGTTTGATGAGTTTTGATAATTGCATGCACCCATGCAAAACCAAAAATAGAACATCTATATTATCCCAGAAAGTTCTCTTCTGTCCTTTTAGAGGCAATCATCCCAAAGGCAACCACTTTTCATTTCAATCAATAGAACTTAGTTTTGTCTGTTCTTGGACTTCAATGGAGTCTGTGCTCCTTTGTGTCTGGCTTCGTTTACTCAACTTAAATTTTTGTTTCTTTGATTTTACATCAATCCATGTCATTGTGTTTCAGTAAACTCATTCCTTTCATATTGCTGAGTTTACATACTTTTATAAGAATACACTTAATTTGTTTATCCATTCTCCTGTAAATAGACACTTAGGTTCTTTCACATCTTGACTGTCATGAAAAGGTTGATATGAATGTTCTTGGACAAGTCATTCTGTGCATATAATTTTCATTGTGTGTTTGTGTTTATGTGCAGACATCTAGAAGTCAAATTTTGATTCAGAATGTTTTACTAGATAAATTTAGAGAAATTGACATTTCAACCATATTTATTCTTCAAATACATGAACATTCCATTTTGCTCCATTTATTTAGGTGCCCTTTCATTTCTCTCAGCAATTGAGAGAAATGCATTTCTTTCATTATGTATATTCTTAGGTATGTTATTTATGATCTTGTGGCATTTTTAAATATAACTTTCCAAATATTTGTTTATAGCACATAGAAATACAATGGCCTTTTGCATATAATGAGCTTATATCTTGTTATTTTACTAAATTAACATACTGGTTCCATTTTTTGAATATTCTACAGTGTTTTATATATATATATATATAATCATGTCATCTATAAATAGTGACAGTTTTCTTGCATTTCTAATCATTAGGTTTTTACATTTCTTTTTATTGCCTCATCATTGAGGCTAAGATCTCTAATACAACATTAACTAGTAATGGTGAAAGTAGATATCCATACCTTACTCTCTATCCTAGGGGAAAAATCATTCAATCTTTTACCATTAAGTATTATGTTAGCTGTGGGCTTTCCATAGATGATGTTTACCAGCTTGGAGACATTTCTTTCTATTCCTAGTTTGCAGACAGTTTTGTTTGTTTTGTTTCTTTAAATCACAAATGTCCACTGAATTTTATCACATTTTTTTCTGCACGTTTTGTGTGCTTATATGGGTTTTCTGCTGTATTTGGCAGCATGGTGGTTATATTGATTTATTTCCAAATGTTAATTCAACTTTGTATTCCTGGGATCAGAACAATGAATGTGACCAGGAATAAAGAGGGAAATTAAGTAGTGACAAAGGAGCCCATCCATCAAGAATTATCAATCCTAAATGTGTATGCACCTAACACCAGAACTCCCAAATTATCTACCAACGCTAATTAAGTGATGTCTTTAAAACTCTCTAACCAATGATAGAAGAATACATATTCTATTTGTGTATTTGTTGTCAGTATTTCATATATTTTGGCATTTTATTTTTCTACCAAAAACAGAAAAAATGTCAGTCCAATGGTAGATTTTGTCCAGTATCTGTTGACTAATGAATAGTTTATGCAACCAACTTGAAAATTAAAAATATACCTAAACAGGGTAAAGATCACATAAGGCCTCTGAGTATTATTTCCCACAACTCCATGCATATCTACAACAAATTCAAAATTAACAGTTTAATCAATACCTTTCTATCTGTAGGAGAGAGATAAATATCTAAATAATATTAGATCTATTATTATTCCATCCAGATTTTATATCTTTACGCTTGTTTATACTTTTTAAAGTTGTTAGTAGTGAATTGAATTACATAGTATTAAATTTTACTTTAAAGCAATTTTAATGGCTTTTATTCCATAATTCAATAAGCTTTATAATATGCCTCTATTAATCTTTTTTTTCTATTATCCATTTCCATAGATTCCTACCAAAAACAGCTATCATAAATGAAGATTTTTTGGAAATAGGACAAAAGATGTAAATGCCAAGGTAAATAAACATGACAAATATTACAAACTTTTAAGTATTTTTTTAAATTTAAATAGTTTTGCTCTGCAGCCAAAAAGCATTGATTTATAATGCTACCTCTGAAATACATTAGAAAAACTCATTTGATTTACAAGGCTTGGTTTTGGTTTTGGTTTTGGTTCTGGGTTTCTGTTTTTTTTTTTTTTTTCACTTACAGGGCTTTTTCACAGCCTTAGAGATACATGATTGCCTAGAAACAGGCAAATTATGCAAACTTTATCAGGAACTGCACCTAAAGTCTGTGTTATGAATAACTAGTGTATTAGTCCATTCTCATGCTGCCATAAAGAACTGCCCAAGACTGGGTAATTTATAAAGTAAAGAAGTAAAGAGGTTTAATCGACTGACAGTTCCACAGGGCTTGGGAGGCCTCAGGAAACTTACAATCATGGTGGAAAGGGAAGCAAACGTATCCTTCTTTACATGATGACAGGAGAGAAAACTGAGTGCCAGCAGGGGAAACGCTAGATGCTTCTAAAACCATCAGATCTCATGAGAACTCACTCACTATCATGAGAACAGCATGGGGGAACCACCCCCATGATCTAATCACCTCCCACAAGGCCCCTCCCCCAACACACAGGTATTACAATTTGGATTACAATTCAAGATGAGATTTGAATGGGGACTAAGAGCCAGACCATATCACCTAAAAAGTTATAACTTTTGAGAAAATAATGCACCTTGAAGATGATTTCAACCAATCTGTGACTTCAGGAGTCTGAGGACATTGGTTCAGTATCTTCATTTTCCCTTCTTAATTCTTTAACTCTGTTCATTTTTTCCTCTTTTTCTCTCATTTCCAATGTTTTCCTACATCTTTCCACAACTGATCACATTTATTCAAACATTGTATATTTATATCAAAATATCATGTTGTACAACTTAAATATATACAATAAAAATAAAATTTAAAAATCAGAAATTGAAAATATAAATATGATTTTTAAAAATATTTGCGACATTTAAAAAAGTCACTCCTACACACTCGGAGCAAAGAAAAAATCATGATAGAAAATATTAAATATTTAGATGTGGTCAGTGATTAAAATGGAATATTAATATTGTAGAGTATAGTAAGATGAATATCAGAGAAATATTTATAGGCTTAAATATCTTGTCTACTGTATTGAAATAAAGAAAATCTGACAATAAAAACACCCTTGAAATAATTTCTTTAAAATGATAGCAAAATAAGCCAAATAACAAAAGAAGAAATGAAATAAAAAATATAAAAATAAAACTGATAAAATAGAACAATAGCATTCAATAGTGAAGATTAATAAAAACCCAAGGTAGCACTTTGAAAAGACTAACAGAAATTTTAAAACCTTAGGCTTAACTAGTCTAGAAAAAAATAATGCTAAGAATTAAAAAGTGGTACAATTACAAATACAGTAGAGATTTGAAAGGTATATCACAAAAACAGATAAAATTGATAATTGATTAAAATTTACTCAAAAAGAAAATATAAATAATTGAAAATGGACTAGTATCCAGAAAATGTTAAAAACTTTATGATAGGGTGACATCACTAATATGGTGGAGTAGGAGACACCAGTCTTCATCACCTCACAAAATACATGTATGTGTAAGTACATACACACACGCTCTCTCTCTCTCTCTTTCTCTCTCTCTTTCTCATACACACACACACTCAACAAGATCCACAAACAAAAAATAGCCCAGAGAGGACTCAAGGGCTCATTAAAGAATCTGCAGCAACACAGTGAAACAAAGAAACAGGGAGGACGTCCACCACATACAAAGGATTGCTGGTGATATTGGCATACACATTTGGGCACAGTGGCTCAGGCTTGTAATCCCAGCACTTTGGGAGGCTGAGGCGGGCAAATCACTTGAGGCCAGGAGTTCAAGACCAGCCTGGCCAACATGGCGAAACCCCGTCTCTACTAAAAATACAAAAATCAGTTGGGCGTGGCGTGGGCGCCTGTATTCCCAGCTACTCAGGAGGCTGAGGCAGGAGAATCGCTTGAACTGAGGAGGTGGAGGTTGCAGTGAGCCAAGATCACACACTGCACTCCAGCCTGGGCAACAGAGTGAGACTTTGCGAAAAAAAAAAGGAAAAAACAAACAATGGCATACCCAAGATGCCAGGAGATGGCTAGGAGCAAAAACAAAGGTGGAGGCTATTGATATCAGTCACTTGGTGAAAGCCACTATGGTCCCCAGAGGCCTGCACTGCAGAGAACACCTGCATCTCTTGCTATTTAGGTAACCAATAGCCATACCTGCTGGGAAACACACAAAAGGGAGATACAGTTGCGCTTTCCTCTCCCAAAAAGTGGCCACTGTTGAGCCTCTTTGAAACAGATGGTTATTTGAAAATATATAGTCAGAGAAGAAAAAAGAAACAAAAGAATGAAAAGGAATGAAGAAAGCTTGTGGGATTTATGGAACAGCATGAAAAGAGCAAAGGTTCAAGTTATAAGAGTTCAAAAAGGAGAAGAGGGAGATAAAAGAGTAGAGAACTTATTTTTAAAAATAATAGCAGAAAACTTTCAAAATCTCGGGAAAGATATGCATTTGCAGGTAAAGGAAGAGCAAAGGTCTCCATTCAGATTTAATCCAAAGAAGACTACACCAAGACATTTTATAATCAAGTGATCAAAAATCAAAGACAAAGAGAGAATCCTAAAAAAAGGCAAGAGAAAAGAAGAAGTAAATCACAAATAAGAAGTAAATCACAATAACGCTGGCAGCAGATTACTAATCAGAAACCTTACGGACCACGAGAAAATGGGATGACATATTCCACATGCTGAAGGAAAAGAACTGCCAACCAAGATGACTATTTGGCTAAACTGTTCTTCATAAATGAAGGAGAGTTAAGACTTTCCCAGACAATCAAAAGCTAAGAAAGTTCATCACCACAAGACTTGACCTGTAAGAGATGCTAAAGGGAATTCTTCAAGCTAAAAGAAAAGGACAATAATTAGTAACATGAAAACATGAAATTATAAAACTCACTGGGAAAAGTAAGAACATAGTCAAATACAGAATACTCTAATACTGTAATGGTGGCATGTAAATCACTTATATTTTTAGTTTGAAGGTTAAAATACAAAACTATTAAAACTAGTAATAGCTACATTAATTTGTGAAAGAATACACAATATAAAAGATGTAAATTGTTATATCAAAAACAGAAAATGTGGGGGAGGAGAAGTAAAAGTGTAGAGTTATTTTATGAGATCAAAATTAGCTTATTATCACCTTAAAATAGCCTGTTACAATATAAAGTGTTTTACCTAAGTCTCATGGCAACTACAAAGCAAAAACTATCGTACATATACAAAAGATAAAAAGTGAGAAATAAAAGCATAATCATCTAATCACAAAGAAAGACAGCAAGAGAAGAAGAAACACAAATCTACAAAACAACCAGTAATAATTAAGAAAATGGCAATAGTAAGTTTTTACCTATCAACAATTACCTTGAATGTAAATAGATTAAATAGTCCAATCAAAAGATATAGAGTGGTTCAAAAGATAAAAAAAAAAATAAGCCCCAACTATATGCTATCTAAAAGAGACTCATTTTACTAGCAGGAACACACAGAGACTGCAAGTAAACATACAGAAAAAGATATTTCACACAAATGGAAATCAAAAGAGAGCAAAGGTAGCTCTACTCACATCTGATAAAATAGACCTTAACTAGAAAGCCATAAAGCAAGACAAAGGTCATTATATAATGATAAAGAGATCAATTTATCAAGAATATATAACAACTGTAAATGTATATACACCAAACACTGGGGCAACTAAATATATAAAGCGATAAATAAAACAAATATTGGCCAGGCACGGTGGCTCACGGCTGTAATCCCAGCACTTTGGGAGGCCGAGGAGGGTGGATCACGAGGTCAGGAGATTGAGACCATCCTGGCTAACACGGTGAAACCCCGTCTCTACCAAAAATACAAAAAATCAGCCGGGTGTGGTGGTGGGCGCCTGTAGTCCCAGCTACTCAGGAGGCTGAGGCAGGAGAATCGCAAGAACCCAGGAGGCAGAGCTTGCAGTGAGCCGAGATCGCAGCACTGCACTCCAGCCTGGGAGACAGGGCAAGACTCCGTCTCAAAAAAAAGACAAATATTAATAGATCTGAAGAGAGATACACTAAAATAATAACAGTAAAGAACTTCAGCACCCTACTTTTAGCAATGGACAGATTATCTGGAAATAAAATCAACACAATAACAATGGACTTGAATTATACTTTGGGGACAGATGACCCTAACATCCCATCCAAGAGCAGAAGAATGCATATCTTCATCAAGTGTACACAGAACATCCCATCCAAGAGCAGGAGAATACATATCTTCATCCAGTGTACACAGAACATTCTTCAGGATAATTCATATGTTAGGCTAAAAAACAAGTCTTAACAAATTTAAGAAGATTGAGATCATATCAAGTACCTTTCATGACCACAGAAGACTGAATCATGGAAAAATAGAAAATATAAACAAATGAATAATAAGCAGAGAGTTTGAAACAGTTATAAAAGATCTCACATCAAAGAAAAGCCAAGGACACGATGGCTGAGCTGCTAAACTCTAGCAAACGTTTAAACAAGAACTAATACCAATGCTTCTTAAACTCTTCAGAAAAAAAAAATGAAAAGGAGGTAAAATTTCCAAACACTTTTTACAAGGCCAGCATTACCTTGAGAAGAAAGCCAAACAAAGATACTACAAGAATGACCATAGACATAAAAATCCTCAAAAATATTAGCAAACTAAATTCAAAAACATATTAAAAGAATAATTCACCATCATCAAGTGGGATTTATACCTTGGATTCAAGGATGGCTCAACATATGCAAATCAATCAATGTGATCCATCACATTAATAGAATGAAGGACAAAAACCATATAATTATGTCAATAGATGGAGGAAAGGCATTTAACAAAATGTAACATACTACAAACTCTGAAAAAATTAGGCATAAGAGGAAAGCGCCTCAACAAAGTTACAATGAGCCAACAGCTAACATCTTATGCAACAATGCCACATTGAAAACTTTTCTCCTAAGGTGAGGAACAAGACAAGGATGTCCACTCTTGCAATTTTTATTCAATGTAGTACTGGATGTCCTAGCCAGAGGAGTTAGGCAAGAGAAAGAAATAAAAGGCATCTAAGTCAGAAAGGAAGAAGTTATTTGTCTCTGTTTGCTTGCAGATGACATTAACTTATTCTTAGAAAACAATGAAGACTCCAACAAAAAAGAACACTTAGAACTAATAAAGAAATTCAGTAAAGATGCAAGGTACAAAGTCAACATATGAAAATCAGTAGCATTTGTATGCACTAAAAATGAACTATCTAAAAAATAAATCAAGAAAACAATTCCATTTATAATAGCTACAAATAAAATACAATACTTAGGAATCAATTTAACCAAGGAAGTGAAAGATCTGTACACTGGAAACTATAAAATATTGAAGAAATAAATGGAAGAAGGCACAAATAAATGGAAAGACATTCCATGTTCACAGACTGGAAGAATCAATATTGTTGAAATGTTTATACTACCAAAGCAATCTACAAATTCAATGCAATCTTTATCAAAATTCCGATGTCATATTTCAAGGAAATCGAAAAAAAATCCTAAAGTTTATATGGAACCACGAAAAACCCAGAAAAGCCAAAGCAATCTTCAGTTAAAAGAACAAAGCTGGAGGCATCACATTACCTGATTTTAAAATCTACAAGGATATGGTAATTGAAACAGCATGGTACTGGCCTAAAAACAGACACATAGACCTATAAAACAGAATACGGAGCCCAGTAATAAATCTACACATTTACTGTCAATTGATTTTCAATAAAGATGCCAAGCAGAAACAATGAGGAAAGGACAGTCTATTTAATAAAGGGCATTGGGAAAACTAGATATCCATATGCAGCATAATGAAATTAGACCCTCATCTCACACCATATGCAAAAATAAACTCAAATTCATTAAAGACTTAAATGTAAGACCTGAAACTGTAAAACTAGTACAAGAAAACATAGGTGAAAAGCTCCATGACATTGGCCTGGGCAAAGATTTTTTTACATGACCCCGAAAGCACAGGCTACAAAAGCAAAAATAGACAAACAGGATTACATCAAACTAAAAAGCTTCTGCACAGCAAAGGGAACAATCAATAACGTATGGAATGGGAAGAGACAACACATGTAATGGGAAAATATGTTTACAAACTATACCTCTGGTAAGAAGCTAATATCCAAAACGTATAAGGAACTTAACTCAATTATAAGGAAATAACCCAATTAAAAACAGGAAAAGTACCTGAATAGATGTTTTTCTAAAGAAGACATGCAAATGTCCAATGGCTGTATGAAATGGTGTTCTACATCACTAATCATCAGGGAAACACAAACTAAAACCATAATGAGATACATCATCTTACTCCTATTAGAAGGGCTATTATAAAAATATGTGAAAAATAAGTGTTGGTGAGGACGTGGAGAAAAGGAAACCCTTTTGTGCACTATAGGTGGAAATGTAACTTAGAGTCATAAAAAACCAGCATGAAGGTTCCTCAAAAAGACTGAAATTAGAAGAAAAATATAATCCTGCAATCTCACTACTGGGTATATATTCAATATATTGACGAGATATCTTTATTCCCATGTTCACTGCGGCATTACTCACAATAGCCGAGATACGTAAACAACCTAAGTATGCATCAGATGAATGGATAAAGCAAATGTGATACATATACACAATGGAATATTATTCCACTTTTAAATAGAAAAAAATTCTGTGATTTGTGACAACATGGATGAATCTGGAGAGCATTATGCTTAGTGAAATAAGCAAGCACAGAAAGACAAATACCACATGATCTCACTTATATGTGGAACACGAAAGATTCAAACTCATAGAAAAAGAAGGTTTAATGGTAGTTACCATAGCCTGGAGGGGGTGTGGGGAGATGATGGTCAAAGGACACAAAATTTCAATTAGATGGGAGAAATAAGTCCAAGACATGTATTGTACCACATAGTGGCTACAATTAATAACAACATATTCTATACTTGAAAATTGTTAACAGGATAGATTTTAAGTGCTTTCACCACATAAAAATGATGTTTGTGAGGTAATGCATATGTTATGTAGTTTGATTTAGCCATTCTAAAGTGTCATGGTGTATACCGTAAATATACATAATTTTTACTTGTCAATTAAAAAATACAAAATAAATTTTAAAAAATCGTGAGACACCAAGACAGAAATACAATAGAAGAATGGGCAAACAATTTAGAAGATACTTCTAAGAATATATACAAATGGAAATAAACATGTTAAAAAGCAGCTCAATCTCATTTTTAATTAAAGAGAAGAAAATTGCAACTGCAATGAGGAACCGCTAAACAGACTTCGGATTGGAAAAAATTTGACAGTTTGACAACTGGTAAAAGTTGGTGAAAATGCAGAGAAATAGGAACACACATACAGTGCTGATATGAGTATAAATTGTTCAACTATCTCAGACATCAGTTTGGCATTATTTAATAAAGTGATAGATGTGCCTATTGTACAACCGAGCCATTCCAATCTTAGGTGTAACCAGACTGAAATGTGTGTACATATGGACCCAAATATATCTGCAAGAACGTCCATAGTATTGTTCAGGCTCATGAACATATCCATAATTATGCCTATCATCAGGAAAATAAATAAGTCAATTATGGTTTATTTATACAACTGGATCCCACACAGCAATGAAAATAAAGGACCTACAGTACCTGCAACAACCTGGATAAATCTCAGAAACATAAAATTGAGCAGACAAAAAACAAGACATGAAAAAATATAACTGTAGTATGATTCATTTCACATAAATTTCCAAAACAAATAAAACTAAACTAGGTATTTACAAATAAAACGATAAAGAAAAGCAAATATGGCATTGTCACAAAACTCAGAATTGTAGTTATCTCTGGGTGGAGGCAGTGAGTTGATGAAATTGAGAAAAGGCACATGGCTTCTGGGGTACTGGTGGTATGGTAGTCTTATCTTGTGCTGTGATATTATAAAAAGTGTGTGATCTTTATAATTGTTATGTCATGTCATGCTGTGTTATGTCATGATATGTTAAATTATAGTAGTTATTGTTGTTATATATTTTATGCGATTTTCTCTAGGGATGATACATCTTGCTACACATATGTACACAAAGGAAATGCATTTAAAATAACAAAAAATTTGGCTGGGCGCGGTGGCTCACGCCTGTAATCCCAGCACTTTGGGAGGCCAGGGCGGGCGGATCACAAAGTCAGGAGTTCGAGACCAGCCTGACCAACATGGTGAAACCTGTCTCTACTAAAAATACAAAAAAATTAGTTGGGCGTGGTGGCACACACCTGAAATCCCAGCTACTCAGGAGGCTAAAGCAGGAGAATCGCTTGAACCCAGGAGGCGGAGGTTTCATTGAGCCAAGATCGTGCCACCGCACTCCAGCCTGGGCGACAGAGCAAGATTCCATCTCAAAAAAAAAAAATTAGTGAACACATTCATCACCTCCCATGCTGTGCACTGTTAATTTGATTGTGATAATTGTTATACAATGTATATGTATATCAAATCAGCATGTTGTACACCTTGAATATATACAGTCTTTGTCAATTAAATATTTTTAAATAAAAAATAAAATGAGAAAAATTTTAGAACTCAAAATTTTAAAAATTGAATAGGAAGCTTAAAATGGACCCACAATGAAAACATTTCAAAAAATGTTAGAGAAAATTACATATCCACACACAGGAGAATAAAATGGGACCCTCATCTCACACCATGTACAAATATCAACTCAAAATGGATTAAATACTTATACATTAGACTTGAAACTATAAATCTACTTGAAGAAAATATAGAAGAAATGCTCTATTACATTATTCTGAGTAAATATTTCCTGGATATAACTCCAATAGCACAGGCAACAAAAGCAAAAATAGACAAGGGGGATTACATCAAACTAAAAAGCTTCTGAACAGCAAAGGAAACAACAAAGACGCAAACTACAAAATGATTGAATACATTTTCAAGCCATACAACTGATAAGGAATTAATATGCAAAACGTATAAGTAACTCAGAAAAATCAATAATAAGAAAACAAAAAATGTGATTTTTAAAATGAGCAAAGTACCCAACTATGTATTTGTGAAGAAAGATGTACAAATGGCCAACTGGTATATGCAAAGATGCTCAACATCAGTAACCATCAGGGAAATGCAAATTAGAACTACAATGAAATATATCACCTCTCTCTTGTTAGGATGGCTGTTATCAAAAAGATGAAAGATAATCGGTGTTGGTAAGGATGCAGAGAAAAGGGGACACTTGCACACTGTTGGTGGGAATGTAAATTAGTACAACCATTATGGAAAACAGTATGGAGGTTCCTCAAAAAACTAAAAATAAAATTATCATGTAATCCAGCAGTCTCACTTTTGGATATATATCCAAAGGATATTAAGTCAGTGTGTTAAAGATATATTTGCACTCCTGTGTTCATTTCAGCATTATTCACATTATCCAAGATAGGACTCAACCCAAGTGTTCATCACTGGATGCATGGATAAGGAAAATATAGCATATATATACAATGGAATACTACTTAGTCTTTAGAAAAAGAAGGAAATCCTGTTAGTTGTAACAACAGGTATGAACCTGGAGGACATTATGCCAAGTGAAATAAGCCAGGCACAAAAAGACAAATACTGCATGATGTCATTCACATGTGAAATGTAAAAAAGCCCAACTCATAGGAATAAAGAGTACAATGGTGGTTACCAAAGGCTGTGTGGGGGTTGGGGGTTTGGGAGGGAGGATGAGAAACGGGGAGATGTTGGTCACAGGGTACAACATTTTAGACAGGAAGAAAAAGTTTTAGTGATCTATTGCCCAGAATTTTGACTATAATTTATCATGATTTATTGCATATTTCAAAATCGCTAAAACAGTAGACTTTAAATGTTCTTACCACAAAAAAATGATAAGTATATGAGGTGATGGATATGTTAATTGGCTTAACTTAATCACTCTGTAATGTATACCTGTATCAAAACATGACATTGTACACATACATACATATATTTATTAGTTTTGAATTAAAAATTAGCCTCTTTTATTTAAAATAATATACAACGTTGGTACTGGTAAAATTAAATGAACATTTTTGTATATTCCTTTTAAGAGTTAAATTGGTACACTTTTTAAATAAATAATTTGAAAACATTTAGAAAATTATGACTTTTGATAAGGTTCTTTTGATGAGAAACTTATCAAAATTACACCTTTAAAAAATAACAATTTCACTTTTTTTAAATTTTATTGTTATTATACTTTAAGTTTTAGGGTACGTGTGCACAACGTGCAGGTTTGTACCTAATGCTAAACAATTTCACTTTTAGGAATATGACCTAAGGAAATCACGTCATGTTATCATATAATATATGCTCATAATTTTCAAATAATCATTAAAATATTTTAAAAACAATAGAGATATAGTTAAATACAATGTAGTGCACCTAAGTGAATAAATCTGTGATTCTACTTAAAAAAAAAACAAATAACAAAACAACAAGAAGCAATGTCCAGCCCAGTGTAGCGTTAGTATCAACCTAAGAACTTAAAAAGCATAAAGCTCTGGGGATGATACCCATGGAAATTCACATGAAATTGGTCTGAAATGAGCTCTGTCCTTTGGTAAGTTTTAAAAGCTGCCCAGGTTATTACAATGTGCATGCAGGTTTGAGAAACACTGGATTCTTAGACATACACGCGTATATACATTTGCATGTGCACACACACAATACATGCAATTGAAAAGAAGTTTAGCAAACTGTAAATAAGTTTCTCTTGATTAAAGAATGGATCATTATTTTCTTTTCTGAACTTGTATGCATTTTAACTTTTAACAATAAGCATGATGATATGCAACTAAGGCAGCCATTTTGTATAGTATATATAGTACATAGTGTTTATTTGAAAACAGGGTAGGTAATCTATGTGTTTCAAACTTTTCAGTTGAAATCTTATTTACAGAAATAATTTATTCTTAATGATCAGGGCCATTTCAGCCCACCCCATCTCAATGTATCACAAACTCTACAGTAATGAATAGCATGCTAATTACTGATTATGTACAGTCACGTCTTGTTGAGTCAGAGCTACAGTTTAACATTCATTATTTTATGACTAGCTGGATTTGAGACTTTTAGGCATTATTTTTCGGATCAGAAAAAAAATACATCTTGCCTAAAAGGAAAATTAAATTTAAATAAATAGACTTCATCTAATTATTCCATTATTCCTGAGTGATTTTTTTCTCAGTGTTAGAGACATCAGTTTGTTCACACATATTTTATTAGATCTGAGCAATACATTTAATCTCTCTTTCCTGGATCCACCCACACTCAAAACTAAGATTTCATTTACAAAATATATTTGAGTACCTACCAGGAACTGTGCAAGGTGAAGCAGATATGGTACTGAACCAACAGTCATGGTTCCTGAACTTAGGGACTTTCTCTTTAGGGTTCATACTTATAAACAACACTAAGCATTGAATGCTAATACAGAGAGTTTTATGAGAGTGTATACCAGAGCAAACTAATCTAGCATGAGGACTAAAAGAAATCCTTCTTGAGAAAGTGGCATTTAAGCTTGAACCTGAAGGATCAGTGAAGAGTTACTCAAGAAAAGAGTGGTGTGAGGGGTGTGTGTGCTAAGGACAGAGAGCAGAATGTGCAAAGGACCTATAGGGCAGGAAGAAACTTAGAAGATCAGTGTAGCTGCAGCATAATGAAGGATGAAATAGAGAAGTATGAAAGAGACAGGTCATGCATTGTAA
Organism: Pan troglodytes; assembly: GCF_028858775.2. NCBI lineage: Eukaryota > Metazoa > Chordata > Mammalia > Primates > Hominidae > Pan > Pan troglodytes. The sequence goes on from NC_072421.2 coordinate 23,413,388, forward strand.
GTCATTTGGAGGATTATGCTCTTTGTTCTAAGGATAATGGATATACACTGAAGAATTTAAACAGAGGAATGAAACTATCATATTTGCAATTTAATAAAATCATTGCCATTCTATGGGGAGTTAATTTGAGAGGAACAAGACAAGCTTTGGGGAGAAAATTGGATTTGGGGAGAGAAAATAAGACACTACTGTACTGGTTCAAGAGAGATACGATGGGAGTGGAGAGATTGAATTTGAGCCATAATTTGGAAGTAGCAGCAACAGAACATGACGATAAATTAAATGGGGAAAGGGGAAAACCAAGTTGCTTCAAGAATGGCTTTTGGATTTTTGGACTCCAAAAATGAGGAGACACTAGTACAATTTACAGATATGGGGGAGAGTAGAGAAGAAGCAGATTGATTGGCTAGAAGTGAGAATGAGAAGTGCAGTTTTGTGGATGTTTAGATACCTATGAGATAGCCAAATAAAGATGTCAAGTAGTCAGTTGGATACATTGGCTTAGACTTCAGAAATTAATTTGTTTGACAGCTATCAGAATATAGAAGATATTTAAAGATATGGGACTTGATTCTTAGAGAGAGAGTCAAGACTGAGACCTGAGAACAGCCAGTATTTCAAGTTTGCTTGAAGAAGACAGTAGCCCACAAAGAGATAAAGAGGTAGCAAGAGAGGTAGGGAAAAAACAGACTATGATGTCACAAAAGTTAAGGGAAGATAATGTTTTTATGAAGGAGGAGGAGGCCAATTGATCTATACTCCTGACAAATCAAATGAAGAGTGAATTAAACCATGTTTATCAGATCTAATCATGTGCAGGGTATTGTGACCTTAAAAAAGTCATTGTAGTTAAGTGTGTGGACAGAAACTTGACTGGATTAAGGAGAAAAATAAATAAAACCCCAATAAGACAACATGTACATCTAATAAATTGACCATATTATTTGGGTTGATTTGCTTTATGACCCCATTTTCTTCAATAATGGGAGAGTCTAGAGTATGTTTGATTGGTGGTGGAAAGATCCAATAGAGAACATGAGTTTGAAGTTGCAGGAGAGAAAATGGAGAGCTGATGGAATCATGACTTTGAGAAGGGAAAAAGGTTAGAGTACACATGCAAGGATTGCTATTCGCAGAAGAAAAACTCCATTGTAACAGAAGAGGAATAGATGGGCCGCAAACATTTGCTTCTAGTAAAAATTATTTGACTTCCTAAACTAAGACATTAGTTTTTCTAAAAATGTGAAAAACTGAAAAGAAAATGCTTTAGCACCACTTTTACCTAAGTTACTTCATTAGGTGAAGTTTCACTACCAGGTATGAAAGCAAAGCTTGTTCTCTGGCTTCACGTGTCCCCAACCAGTTTCTACCTTGAGTTCTCAATTCTCTGAAGGATTTCTAGTCTCTCTACTTGCAAAGAAGGGATTTAAATAGATTGCATCTATTCTGTATGAATTATCTGAATAACATTCCCATCTCTTTTCATCAGGAACTTGGACAACGGTATTTAGGGACCCATTTCTCATTCTTCCTACTACTACTATGAAAATAAGCCTGCAACACTAACATTTCCCTATGCATTTAAAAAGATTTCTTAAGAAGAGGAGTAGAAAACTGTAATAGAAACATTTTAAGGACTTCTCCCAAGTTTCTTTTAGGTTCTTAGAGTATATGGGGCAAGGCTTATTTTCACAATGAAAAAAAAGTCACATGCAATTAAACATTTAGGCACTTCCAAAAAGAATACTTTCAGGGAAGAAATTAAATAGACATGGGAAATGACTTTTAACGCAAAGATGAAGCTATGCTGTGTAAGTCATATAAATGCAAAAGTTGTTAAGTGTGGTGTTTTTATAAAGGCATATTAAAGAAAAAAAAGCTCACCATAGACATTAGACAGGGATCAGGCACAGGGCCTTGAAGAAAGCACACAAATTCAGGAGCTTATCTTCAGATTTCTAAGTCTAGAATCTTGATTATATAAAATGTTGACCAACCTAAGTTATAGAAAACTGATTATGAGCCATATATCCCATTTTTATTTACAATGAATAAATCATAGTTGAAAAGATAACTGAAAATGGGCATTTACTTGCTCAGTGCCCTCTCTAAGTACCATTCGAGAAACAACTTTCAGTTTGCTTGGTCTGACTAGAAATAAGACAAGTGGAAGGAGGGGAAGCTATGATTTAACTTGAGTGCAGGGCTACCTTTCTCCACTCTAGGCATACATTTCTCTAGAAGACAGATAGGATTCTATGACCAACTTTTTCCCTAGAAGTGATAGATACACAGGCTACTTGCTTTTGAAAAAAACATTTTCTTTTCTTGAGGACCACCTGCCTATCCTGACATGTAACACTCACAGGATTCAATGCACTGTACTCCCTCAAAGTATTTTCCCCTTGACAAAACCATGATGCCAGAAGGTTATAATTAAAATTAACTAGAGAAGCTGGACACCTAATTACAGCCATCCTAAAGTTGATCATTACCATTCTCATATAAACGCCTCTCCTTTTTTGCTACAAAACACCGGTCCCCCTTGTTTATTTCCTCCCCTTGATTCCAACATAGCAACTTCATTTCTTATCAAGCCTCGACCCACAACTTTGACATATCAATTGAAGCTAAAGCAGCTACATTTATTCTTTTAGTTCTTTTTGTTTCATGCTATAAAGCTCCCTTTTCAAGGCCCACTTGCCACTGCAGGTCCTACAATACCTCTTTTGATGACCAAGCTCCATGCTAAGGCTTCCCACCAGACAATTCCATATCCTTGCATATTTCACAGTATAAATTTAGAAGTTCTCTTTCATTCCTTGCCATTAATAACAAAAATGTGAAAAATAGATTTCTTCTTAGGAACAATCTCAAGATATAAGTGGCTTCTATCCAATATCTTGGAATTCAGGGCACGTATTCTGCCACAGTGACTCATATATATCCTTAAGCTGGTACAGTTTCACTGTAATTGGTTTGGTTACATTTGTTATGACATGGCCAAACCTTGAGTATGGTCTTTAGACATTTATTTTGGACTTGAGTATTTCCCAATATTTTTATGGATAAATTGATAAAAACTCCTAGCATTAATAAAACATAAATTTTAAAGAAGGGTATAATCATGATTCTCATACAAACATGTGGTAAATATGTGTCAAAGATTGTATTTAACTCTTTAGTTAATGAGGGAATCAGTAAGATGGTACAACCAATTCAAAGCAAAATCCAAAAAAAGACAAATATGTATGCTGTTTCCATTCATTTGGGCTGCCTAACAAAATATCATAAATTGGGTAGCCTATAAACAACAGATATTTATTTCTCACAGATCTGGGGGCTGGGAATTTCAAAATCAAGGTACCAGTACATTTGGAGTCTGCTGACGGCACTCTTCCTGGTTCAAAAACGGTAACTTCTTGCTGCATCCTCCCATGAACACCCGTGGGCCAACTTTATAAGGATGGTAACAGCCATTATGGGGGCTCTGCCCTCATGACCTAATCACCTCCCAAAGATCCCACCTTCTAATACCATCACCTTGAGGGTTAAGATTTCCATATATGAATTTGGAAGAGACACAAACATTCGGACCACAGCATATACCAACCAAGAATGATGAAATGAATTTGCTTAATTGATACATAATTGATCAATAATCACAGAGCAGTAATCAATTGCATTCCTCAATGTACAATTTGCATTTCTATGGACATGCATTATTTGCCTTATTATTAGCTTTCTACACTTTATAATGTTGAAAAAAAGCTCAAAGTAAATGAAAGACTGATATAACCATGTAGGGTGCTCTAGAAAGGACATTCACTGAATTATTTTTCCCCATTTCAAAGTCCTCTACAATTTTTTATGACAGGGTAGTGGGTCTTATAACACTTTCTTGTGTGCTCTTCTTACATTTTTTTAAACCTTGTCTCCAACTTTTGGGAGGATTTTTCAGAATCTTTTATACCAGCTACAGAAAGCAGAAAAAAGAGAATATTATTTTTAATTAAATATTTCATTTTGAAAACATTGTAGATTCACATGCAAGTGTTCAGGAAAAATAACTAATGGGTACTAGGCTTAATACCTGGGTGATGAAATAATCTGTACAACAAACCCTCATGACACAAGTTTACCTATGTAACAAAGCTGTACTTGTAACCATGAACTTAAAAGTTAAAAGAGTAACACGGAGATACTTTGTGTATTATTTACTCTTTTATCCACTGCAACATCTTTCAAAACTACAACACAATATCACAACCAGGATATTGACATTGATATAGTCAAGATACAGAACATTTCCATCACGACAAGGATCCCTCCTGTAGCCCTCCTGTAATATAGCCATGCTCACTTTCCTCCCACCTCCGGTACCTCCTTAAGCCCTGGAAATCACTAATCTGTTCTTCATCTCTCTAATTTGTCATTTCAACAATGTTATATACATATAATTGTGCAGTATATAACCTTTCAGGATTGTCTTTTTTCACTCAGCAAAATTCTTCAAATTGTGGAAACAGGCACATTCCTCCATAGATCAATAGTTTGTTCCTTTTTATTGCTGAACATCATTCCTTGGTATGAATGTACCCCTGTTTATTTAAGCATTCACCCATTCAAAAACATCTAGGTTATTCTTGTCTACTATAAATAAAGCCACTATAAATATTCCGCTACAGGTTTTTGTGTAAACTAAGTCTTCATTTCTTTGGATAAATGCCAGGAGTGCGATTGCTGGGCCATATGATAGTTACAAGTTTAATTCTTCAAGAAAATTCTAAACGTTTTCTAGAGTAGTTATAGCATTTCACATTCCCACCATCAATGCATGAGTGATCCAGTTTCTCCACATCTTTGCCAGCATTTGGTGCTATGACTATATATTTTTTAAATTTTAGCCATTCTCATAGCTGTGTAATAATATTTTATTGTGATTTTAGTTTACATTTCCCTAATGGATGCAAATGTTCAACATCTTTTTATATGGTTATTTGCCATGTGTATACCTTCTTTGGTGAAAAGTGTCGTGTGTTTTCCTCATGTTCTCATTGGATTGTTTGCTTCTTTACTGTTGAGTTTTGTGAGTTCTTTATATATTCTACATACAGTCCTTTGTCTGTATGTAGATATGTGATTTTCAAATGTCTTCTCCCACTTTGTAACTTACCTTTTCATCATATTAACAGAGTATTGCACAAAGCTAAAACTTTAATTTGTATAAATTATGATTTGTCAGTTTTTCCTTTTATGAATTATCCTTTTGGTACCCAGTCAAATAATACTTTTCTTAGCCTTAGATGCTGATTATTATTACCTATGATTATTTTCCAGAGGTTTGATAGTTTTGTTTTGTTTTTGTGTTATAATTAAGTCTGTGCTCAATTTTGAGTTAATTTTTCTATAAGGTATGAAACTTATGGACAACCAATTGCTCCAGTACCATTTGTTTAAAAGGCTATCTTTCCTCCACTGAATATATAACTATAATTTTTCAATATCTAATAAAACAAAATAAAATAAATTTTTTAAAAACAGCTTGGCATATATGTGTTGGTCTATTTCTGAATTCTTATGTTCCATTGATCTATGTGATCTATACCACATAATCTTGATTATTGTAGCAATATAGTCTTTAAATAGCATAGACTGATTCCTCTTACAATATTATTCTTTTTCAAAATGGTTTTAGCTATTATAGTACTTTGCCTTCCCAGATGCATTTTAGAATAATGTTGCCTATTTTTACAATAAAGCTTCCTGTATTTTCATAGACATTGCATTCAATCTATGTACTAATTTGGAGAGAATTGACATGTCTCTCCATTTATTTAGATCTTTTATTTCCTTAATCAGCATTGTGTAATTTTAAGCATCAAGTCCTGTAAATGTTTTGTTACATTTTCACTAAAGTATTTCTTTTTGGGGAACTTACACATAGTATTATATTTTTAATTTCAATGTCCAAGTGTTCATTGCTAGTATATAGAAATGGAATTGACATTTGTATGTTTATCTTGTATCCTGTGACATTCCTGAACTCATTTATTGGTTCTAGTAAGTTTCAGCGATTTTCTATGTAGACAAGCATGTCATCTGCAAACGTAAATCATTGTATTTATTAATTCATTTCATATCTTTGTGCCTTTTATTGCCATTTCATGCCTTGTTGCACTGGCTAGAACTTTCACCACTCTGTTGAACAAAAGGGTGATAATAAACAAACTTGCCTTTATACCAATCTTAAGAGAAAAGCCTGTAGTCTTTGGCATCAAGTACAATGTTAGATGCAGGGTTTTGGTAGATGCTCACTAACACGTTGAGAAAGTTCTCTATTCCTAGTTTGTTGAGAGTGTTTTAAATCATAAACAAGTGTTGACTTTTGTCAAATGTTCTATCTATATTGATATAATCATGCAATTTTTCTTCTTTAGCCTAAATGACATTATTGATTTTTGAATACTGAACCAGCGTTGCATCTCTGGAATAAATCCCACTTGGTTATACGGTATAATTCTCTTTATACACTTTGAATTCTATTCACTGATATTTTGTTAAGAATTTTTACGTCTACAGTAATGAGGGATATTGGTCTGTAGTGATATTTTGGTACTGCGCTTGTCTTGTTTTGTTGTCAGAGCAGTATTAGTTTCATAAAATTAATTGTAAAGTGTTTCCTACTTTTCTGTTTTTGGAAATCGATTGTAAAGAATTGTTGTTAATTCTTCTTTAAATGCAAGGTAGAATTCTTCATTAAAGCCATACAGTCCTCGGATTCTCTTTGTGGTAAGTTATTTGACTACCAATTCTGTTTCCTTATTAGTTGTGACAGTTTGTGTTTTTTGAGAAAGAGGTCTATTCTGTGTAATTTGCCAAATTTATGTCTGTATACTTATCTGTAGTATTCCTTGGCAATCCTTTTGATGTTTTCAGTCTATAGTGCTACCTGGTATCACTCCTGATATTGGTAATTTATGCCTTCTCTATTTTTTCTTTGCTACGCTTGTTAGATGTTTGTAAATTTTATATTTCTTTAAAACTTCCATTTTGTTTCCTTTATTTTATCTATTGATTTTCTGTTTTTGATTTCATGGTTTTCTTCTAATTCCCTTATAAGGACCCATTGTGATTATATTGGGCCTACCCAGAAAGTCCAGAACATTCTCATCTCAAACTTCTTAATTTAACCACCTCTGCAAGTCCCTTTTGCCATATAAGGTGACATATTAACAGGTTCTGGGCATTAGAACATGGACATCTTTGTGGGGTCATTATTTTATCTACCACAGTCCACGCTCTGGCCAACAAAAATGCATGTCCATCAGCATGCAAAATGCATTTACCCTAGTTCAAGGTTTCTAAAAATCTCAACTCATTACAGCATCAACTCAAGTTCAAAATTTCATCTAAGTTTTCTCAGCTTACAAGTTCAATATTTCATCATATAAATCATCTAAATCAGTTATGAGTCAGGCTATGGGAATAATCCAACCTGGTATGTTTTTTTGTCTGTACCCATTGGTGTTTCAGGGTTGCCAGCTTTTTCAGCTCCAACTCTGGGGTATATAAGTTAAAAAGAAAAGCAAAGGAACTCACTATTATGCCATTCCTGAGGTTGTGAGATTCCCAGCAGATCATCCTCCTTTCATTCTTTTAGATTCTTGGTATGTTTGTTTTATAGATCATATTTAGGGTTTTTAGTTGAATTTAACAGGAGGAAGAGGAAAAAGCAGATCTATTTCATATTCTTGGAATTGTAATCCCAAGAAAGCATATTTGTAAAATCTATCTAAGATACTTTATGTATGATTATCTATTCTTGTGATTTTGCTGTCAAATTCTATGCAGCAGTATTTTTCCCCAACAAGGAGTTCCAGTTTTTTCCATTAGTCATCAGTATCTAAGTATATTTTAAAATTTTGATCAACAGGATAAAAAGACACTCATCCTGCTGCAAGTACACTTCAGAGTATTTTGAAAAGGATTCTGTAGATGGTAAGGAAATCATATTTAATTAATCTAGGTCTTTTAGGCACCTTGGTTAATGAAGATAAAATTAATTTTTTAGAAATCTATGTTATCTTTGAAATTTATCTGAAATTTATTCTGTAAATTTAATTTAAAAATAATTATGGTCAACGCCAACTAAAAGCTTCTCTAATCATTCATCACTAATTTAAAAAATGTAATAAAAGTAAAATTACTGATCAAAGTAAGTTCCCCAATTTGGAGAAAGGTGTATTTTTTTAAAGTTTGACACACATTATGCTCATAGGCTTGAGGAATAACCCTTAGCTGAGCACATATTCCAAGAATGTTATTCATGAGCCACAAAATTTAGTCAGTTAGTATATATTGAGTGCAAATTATTTTTCTAGTTCTTTAGAGACACGGAGTATGTGCCAATTATTGCAGAATATATTAAGTCTCAGGCATAGTGCTCTGTTGTGCTTCAAAAAGCACTGGAAAAATTTATGGAAAAAGCATTTTAAATATTAAATTACATATAAATATGTATTACTGAAGCGTTTTCTTTTAATTTTTATTTTGAAAACAACTTCAAATTTACATAAATGTTGCAAGAGTAAGATGATGAATTTTCAAATATCATTCAGCTATATTTATTAATCATTAATATTTGGCTACATTTGTTCCCCCTTGTCTCTCACTCACTCTCTCTATATATCATATAATAAAGTAATAAACACCATATTTCACATTATAAATAATATACTATATTTAAACACCATATTTTGTAATATTATAAATGTACTATATGTATTAAATATTTTATAATGTCATGAATAGTATTATTATTAGTTTTGCTGAGTTATTGAGTTTAATTATTTGCCAGGAACATAACCCTTTACTCCTCAATACCTTAGCATGTATATCCGAAGAAAAAGAACATTCTCTGAAAAGTACTATAATGAATTCTGACAGTTTAATGAAATATTATCTCTATATATCATGCATATTCAATTATTATCGACTGTACTAATAGCATTCTTTATGGTCCAGAAGTTGTCTAGGATCACCACTGCATTTAGCGGTCATAACTCTTTAGTCACTCTATATGGAAGAGCTCCTCCCAGTATAGACCAGTTGTTTTGTAAAATGATCCCCAACTTATGTCTGTCTGATGATTTCTCATTTTTTTTTTACTAATTCTTCTTTGTTATATTAAAAACACTTTTTATATTAGTATTTGATTTTTAATTGACAAAACTATATATTTACAGCATATAACATGATGTTTGGAAATATGTATACATTGTGGCATAATTAAATCAAGCCAATTAACATATGCATTATCTGACATTATTTATTTGTGGTGAGAACACTTAAAATCTTCATTCTTTTCTATAGCTTCATAGTACTCCATAGTGTAGATGTGCTACACATAGCTCATTCAGCCATCTCCCATAAATGAGCATTCAGTCATTTCCCATATGTGCAGTTGCAAACAATGCTGCAATAATTAATCTAGAACACATTTATTAATGTATTGTTGGAAGTATAAAACGTTTTAAGTGGTTTAGTTACAAGGTCTATAACAATAAGAAATCTTGAGTTGAATTTTAAAAATCCAAACAAAATAACACCACCATCACATACCCACCTGTGATCCTAAATCAAACCAGAAATAGAGAAGAAGGAGTAAGGTCTGTGAAGACCAAAATAATCAGTATAACCATGTCACAAGTGGGGTGCCCGAAAAAATAGATTCTAAGACACAGATTAGCATGCAAAGGGTTTACTAGAGAGTGCCTTTGGGAATCAATATCTGTGGAAGGAAAAAGAAGGGAAGAAAGCAACAGTGGGCAAAGAGAAGTTGGACTGCAAGGCAGCCTCAAGGGAAAGCCTCGACGACCTTACTGGGAATTCTGAAACTAGAATGACCCTTCAGAATTTTTACAAACTGGCAAGAGGGCCAGGCCCTTACATTTTCCCATCAATTGGTCATTGGATGTAGGCCGCCTGGAAAGGAGGCTCTACCTTGGACAAACTAGCTCTCTTTGGCAGAGGCATCTTTGTAAGGAGATTACAACTGTGGACTTTCTGCAGGCAGCACTCTCAGCTGCTGCGGGTATTAGTTTTTGATTTCTAAACCAGAATCTTAGTAGTACATCACAGCACCCACCACAGACCAGATATACCTGGATCAATGAAATTTTAAAAAATAACTATTTACTCCTTTCTGCCTTAGCTCTTTCTTGAGATTTTAAAGCTTTTTACATTTCTCTATCATAATGAATACCATATTAGATTCATCTTCTTTACTTGTCTGGTTTCTCTGAACACATTTTATTAGTTGTTGTATCCCTAATAGCTACCATGGTGCCTGGCTAAGCACAAGTGTTCAATTATTATTTAACGAAAGAATAAACTCCAATCCGTAATGATTTGAATGATCTTACCAAATGATTAATGGTTATATACACCTGTCTGAATGGAGATTTTAGTGTCTAGCTAGAGGCCCTGACTTATGCCTATTCAAAACTACAGTTTTATCAGTGGTGAGGAGGAAGGTATAGCAAGTAAATGTTGCGTTTGTGAATGGCATGAAACTAAGGACAGCAGCTTCACTGGATGACAGTGAGGATTCACAAAGAATGAACATAGGCTAAGATAATGGTCTGAATATAATGAGATGAAATTTGAGGAACTGAAATGAAGGACTGTCAGTGGATTCAACAAACCACCCAGAAAACTTTTCAGCTGGCTAAGCAGAAGTTTCTGAGAAAGACTAGGGGTTTTTGATGATTGCAAGACCAACAAAAGTCAACACCATTATGTAGCTACGTGTCATCTTAGCCATTATCAGTATATATATAATATACTGATATTGTATATGTATACATAATATGTATATGTATGTGTATATATACATATACATGTACATACACACACATATGTGTATATATACATATGCATGTACACACACGTGTGTATATATACATATACATGTACACACACGTGTGTATATACACATATACATGTACACACACGTGTATATACACACACACGTGTATACACACACACACGTGTATACACACACACGTGTGTATACACACACACACGTGTATACACACACACGTGTGTATACACACACACACACGTGTGTGTATACACACACACACGTGTGTGTATACACACACACACGTGTGTGTATACACACACACACGTGTGTGTATACACACACACACACACGTGTGTGTATACACACACACGTGTGTATACACATACACACATGTGTGTATATATACATATACATATACACATACACACATATGTGTATATACACATATACACATACACACATGTGTATATACACATATACATATACACATATGTGTATATATACATACACACACATATGTGTATATATACATACACACACACGTGTATATATACATACACACACGTGTATATATACATATACATATACACACACGTGTATATACACATACACATACACACACATGTGTGTATATACACATACACACATATATGTATACATATATACGTATGTATGTATATACACATATATACCTATATACATATACGTATATATACACGTATATATGTGTGTGTGTGTATATATGTATATATAGCTTGTGTCATCTTAGCCATTATCAGTATATGTATGTATGTATGTGTGTGTGTGTGTACATATATATATAATTTAAAGCCTGGAAGCCTGGAAGCAATGACCCTATTCTTGGTCAGATTGCGATAACATCCAAGATTTCAATTCCAAGCCGCTGCCATGGAGTATAAGGACCAGACAATTTAGAATGTATTTGGAGGAAAGCAAGTAGGGTGGTGGAAGGACCCAAATTTGCACAATGACTAACGGCTAAGGGGAAGTTGGGGGAAGTTTTGCCAAACCTTTTAGGCACAAAAATTAGCTTAATAGAAAACGTAACAAGTATGAACAAAATGAGTTAATGAACATCCCTAATGAACGTAGCTGAAGAAATTCTTAAAAGATATTTACAAACGGAATCCAGCAACATGTTTTTAAAAAAATACCGTTACATGTCATTGCCTTCTTGTAATGTGCTTCAATATTAGAAAGGCTATGGATCACATCACAATGTCAGATAAAATAAATAATAATTCAATAGGCAGTTTAAAAGGCAATTGATGAAATGTAAGTTCATTTATGTTCCAAAAATTAAACAACAAAAATCCCAAAAGCTGGTTAAATTAGAAATACACGAGCAGATTTTAAACATGATGGTTTATATATTTCTCATATTGATGGCATAATGCTAACTGGTAAAGCAATACATGTTTTCCCACTCGAGTCAGGAATGTGAGCAATATGATGATTCTCATTACTTTTATTTAACATTACTCAAGATAGAAGACCAGAGAAATGAATAGGTTATAAATATAGACAAGTATTCCTTACTGTATTCCAACATTATCATTGATTAACAATGATAGAATTGCTTGTCCTATAACAGTAACAATAAAAATTGAAAAATACTTGAATTATTAAAATATTAGTAAGGAAGTTAGTTTCATAATAAATATACAAATAAAATACAAAGAGCAGAAAATCTAGTGAGGAGGTAAAATCAAAAATAGATTGTCTTCAGATTTAACAATAAAGCATAAAGTACCCCAGAGTAAACTGGATAAAAAATGTGCAGGGTCCATAGGAAGAAAACTATAAAACTTGACTAAAGGCCATAAAGAACGCTTAAATAAATTGAAAAAAGACAAATTGCGTTGTCGGTTAGAAAGACTAAATACTTTGAAGATGCCAGCTTTACCCAAAGTATTCTGTAAATCAAATGTAACATCAAAAAGCCAGGGACTTTTACTTCAAACTTTGTAAGATGTTCATTTTGACCAATAAAAAGTAGGAATAAGAAAGAAAAGAAACATTTCAAAAGAAGGATTTGCCTAACCAGATATCATAATGTGCTTTAGAGTAGTTAAAATACTGTAGTAGTATTAGGGGAATATACAAACCAGAAAAAGAGCATAAAAATTCCAGGGAAAATAAATATTTAAGAATCGGTTATACTAATATAAACTGAAACAATAAAGAAAAAAGATACTGTAATGACGTGCTAAAGAAGAACTATTACAGAAAAACAAGTTAACCTTCACTTAACCCCAAAATAAATTATGAGTGGATAATAATTTGCATTTTAAATAGAGCCTTATAATTTCTAGAAAAAATATTATCTTAGGTCTAGGGGATCTTTCTAACCATAAAAACAGAGAAACTATTTTTTAAAAGACATAAATTTAATTTTACAATATTCATGTTTAAAAGTTACAAGAAATAATTAAAAGAACTAAAAAGCAAAATTGAAGCCAGAGGAATATCTGAAAAAATGTAAAGGATAAATAGTTTTATATATAAATAATTCCTTAAAAAAATAATAAACCCCCAACAGAAAAAAAGGGACAAATGGCATTAGCGGGCAAAGGAAAACTACAAATGGTCAATAAACATACAAAGTTGTTTCAATCTCTCTAACATTGAAAGTAACGCAAAAATATTTTACCTACATTCATTATTTCATTCAAAATACAACTATTTATGACCAACTTTATGCCAGGTATTGCTGTGGGTCACTAAGAATAGGGAGCCGAATGCCACCATATCCCTGCCCTCATGAAAAAGAAAGAGATAGTAATCAAATTAAAAATAAATAAATAAAAAACAGGCCGGGCATGGTGGCTCACATCTGTAATTTTAGCACTTTGGGAGGCCGAGGCGGGTGGATCACTTGAGGCCAGAAGTTCAAGACCAGCCTGGGCAACATGGTGAAACCCCGTCTCTACTAAAAATACAAAAATTAGCCAGGCGTGGTGGTGCATATCTGTAATCCCAGCTACTTGGGAGGCTGAGGCAGAAGAATCACTTGAACCCGGGAGGTGGAGGTTGCAGTGGGCCAAGGCTGCACCACCGCATTCCTGCCTGGGTGACAGAGGGAGACTCTACATCAAAAGCAACAACGCCAACACAAACAACAAACAAAAAGCAGCAGCACGTATAAAGTTAGTTATACAAGATGAATTAGTTCCAGTGATCTGTAAGATAGTGCCTATAGTTAAGAATAAAGTACTCTATACTTAAACATGCGCTAAGAAGGTAGTTCATGTTATACGCTCTCACCATCCAAAAAAGAAAAAAAAAGTAACCAAAAAAGGAACTCAAGAAAACGTATGTACGCGCTGGATATGTTTGTTAATTAGATTGTGCTGATGGTAACATGAGTGTATATATATGTCCAAACTTTCCAAATTATGCATAGTTTTTGCATACCAGTTATATCTCAATGAAGCTGAGGAAAAAAATACAAAGGAACATACAGACAAAATAAATAACAGTACGGTTTCAAAGGGTGATACTTACGTGAAGAATGTAAAGTAGGATAAATGGATAGAAAGCAACTGAGAGAACTATTTAAATGGGAGAAAATGAACACAGTCTTTTTGAAGGCTAATCTGGCAGTGTGCATCAATAGTTTTACAAATGTCCATACCTTTAAAAAAATTTTTACCTTAAAACAATTTTAGACTCACGAGAAATTGCAAAATTAGACATTTGGGACTACAACAAAGTAAGAAGCTTCTGCACAGCCAAAACAATCAACAAAGTAAAAAGACAACTTACCGAATGGGAGAAAATATTTTCAAAATATACATTTAATAAGGGGTTAATTTCCAAAATATATAAGGAACTACTACAACTCAAAAAGAAAATGAATAACTTAAAATGGGCTGAACACTTGAATAAACTTTTCTCCAAAGAAGGCATACAAATGGCCAACAGGTATATGAAGAGGTGTTCAAAATCACTATCAAGGAAATGCAAATCAAAATCACAATGAGATATAACCTTGCACCTGTAAAGATGGCTATTATCAGAAAAACAAAAGACAAGTGTTGGCAAAAATGTGGAGAAATTGGAACCCTTGTACACTGTTGGTGGGAATGTAAATTGGTGCAGCCATTATAGAAAACAGGAAGGAAGATTATCAAAAAAAATTACAAATAGAACTACCATATAAGCCAGTAATCCCACTTCTGGGAACTTATTTATAAAGAGTTGAAATCAGGATCTTGAGGAGATCTTAACATTCCCATGTTCGTGGCAGCACTATTTGCACTAGCCAAGATGTGGAAACAACCTAAATTTCCATAAATGGATGAATAAAGAAAATGTGGTATATACATACAATGGAATATTATTCAGCCTTTAATAAGGAAAAACTCCTGCAGTATGTGACAACATGAATGAACTTTGGAGACATGTTGCTAAATGAAATAAGCCAGTCATGGACAAATAAGGCATGATTCCATTTATATGAATTATCTGAAATAGTCAAACTCATAAAAACAAAAAATAGAATGGTGGATGCCAGGGGAAATGGGAAGGGAGAAGGAGGAGTTACTAACCGATGTGTATAAAATTTCAATTATGCAAGATGAGTAAGTTCCAGAAATCTGCTGTCCAACATTGAGCCTATAGGTAACAATACTGTATTGTACACTTAAAAATCTGTTAAGAAGGTAGATCTCATGTTAAGTGTTCCTACATAAAATTAACTATTTTTTTAATTAAACAAGAAGTTGCAAATATAGTAGAACATTAATATGATTGCTTTACCTGCTTTTTCTTCATGATAACATCTTACATAGTCATAGTAAAATACCGAAACCAGGAAATTGACATAGGTACAATATTATTATAATACTATAAACTACATACCTATTTCAATTCCACAGTTTTCACATGGACTCATCTGTGTTTTGGGTGTGTACTACTATGAAATTTTATCACATCTATAGATTCATATAATGGCCATCACAATCAGGATACAGAAGTGTTCCATCACCACAAAAAACTCAGTCATCATACCCCTTTATAGTTTATGTTACCAACTGTAACCCCTGACCAGCACTGATCTGTTCTCTCTCACCATAATTTTGTCACTTTGAAAGTATTATATAAATGGAATAGAGTATGTAACCTTATGCGATTGACTTTGTTTCCTCACTCAGCATAATACTCTAGAGATCCATCTAAGTTTTTGTGGGTATCAATAATTCATTTCTCTTCATGACTGAGAAGTATTCCCATTACATGAATGAACAAGTTTCTTTGGATAAACTTCACCCATTGAAGGACATTTGGGATATTTGCAGTTTAGGGGATATTACAAACAAAGCTGCTATGAACATTTGTGTCCAGGTGTTTGTGTGCATACATGTTTTCAAGTCAGTACGATAAACATCCAAGATTGTGTTTGCTGGTTCCTATGGAAAGTATACGGTATAAATTTGTAAGAAACTGCCACATTGTTCTCTGAGGATTGTACCATTTTACTTTTCTACCAGCAATATATGGCAGATCCAGATGTTCCACATCCTGTCAATATTTAGTGTTGCCACTATCTTCTATTTTAGCTATTCTGGTAGATGTATACCGTTATCATGGTTTTAGTTTGCATTTATCTAATGGCTAATAATGTTGAACATATTTTTATGTCTTTATTTGTCCTCCGCACATCCTCTTTGTTTAAGTGTCTGATCAAGTGTTTTGCCATTTTCTAATGGGATTGCTATCTTACCTTTGAGTTTAGAGAGTTATTCATATATTCTGGTTACAAGCTTCATGTTGGATATGTGATCTGTAGAAATTTTTCTTACAGCCAGTGGCTTGTCTTCTCATCCTCTTAATAGTCTCACAGAGTAAAAGTTTAAATTTTTTAATAAAGACAAATTTATCATATTTTCTTTTATGGATTACGCTTTGGTATTGTGACTAAAAACTCTGCTTAACTCAAATCATGAAGGTTTTCTCCTGTGTTTTCTTATAAAAGTTTTATATATTTACTGTTTACATTTAGATCTCTGCCATTTCAGTTAATCTTTGTATAAGGTATGAGATTTAGATTTAGGATTATTTTTGGTCCATGGATAACCAATTTTCCAACATGATTTACTGAAAATATCATTCTTCCTCCATTGAATTGCTTTTTCACCTATGACAAAAATAAGCTGGGTGTACTTATGGTGGGTCACTTTCTAGACTCTTCATTCTGCTCCACTGACCTATGTGTTCACTCATTTTTCTATAAGATTTGTCTTGTGTTCCCATCTTCCTTTTTCTTCCCCCTTTTTTTAGAGACAGAGGTCTCACTATGTTGCCCAGGCTGGTTTTGAACTCCTGGCCTCAAGCCATCCTCCTGCCTCGGCCTCCCAAAATGATAGGATTACAGATATGAACCACCACATCTGGCCTGTTTCTATCTTTTGATTCCACAATAATTTCCAGGAATTTATCCATAAGAGATAAAAATAAGAATTCTCCATAAGACCTAGACATATGTGAAAAAATATACATGTAAGGATGTTCAGTGCAGCTTTTTCACATTGAACTAGAAACAATATAGTGTCTAACAATAGGAAATTAAAGATTTCAGATTCCAGCAAAAACGGCTTACTCAGCTAATGCATAAACTTTCTCCCTATAAAATGTAGTGATGTTGAATAAACATTTAATATAACATATTTAAAACATAATACATTTTAATATATAGTTCACCTCAAAAACGGAACTCTTCAGGAACCAGAATTGATGAGGTCCCTGAGAGCTAGAATTCCAGAAGTATATGCTGATATTGTTGTAGCCTTGAACATGTTACTAGCCCAATAATAGGAGAGTTATTATTTTAATGCACACAAAGGCATGGATGACAACAGCTTTATTCACTCAAGATTGGACATAGGAACTAAGACCTGGGAGTAAAGCTAAGAACCTTGAAAGACTGTGATCCCAGTGAAGAGAAAATAAAAATGCTCCATGCACCTACCCAATGAGTTCACAATAAATCTTCAGAGGGAAATTATATCACCGTGACTGGCCCTCACATAGGTAGAGTCTGTGTATTCTAAACTCAGAGGCTAGGATCTACCAAGTCAATAAATGAGCATAAACATTTGTTCTGGGCCTTGGATACCCAAACAGCCCAACAGGAACAATTGCAAACTCTCTGGAGAAATAACCGAGGCTACAAGAGATTCCTCCTAAAAAAACAAGCTCCCCTTTAGATAAGCTAACAACAAAAGTTAAAAATTATAGATGGAATCATCAAACATGGCAAAGACATCAGACACTACAAACAAATGAATTAGCATTCCAGTAACTTGAGGAAAGGCCTATAGATTTTTCTGTTACGATTCTATAACCACACTTTTCAATATAAACATAATACAAGTGAGCCACAAATATGAGTTGCCTATGTAATTTTAAATTCAATTAAAATTTCACATTAAAAAAGTAAAAGTGCCAGACATGGTGGCTCACACCTGTAATCCCAGCACTTTGGGAGTCCGAGGCGGGCAGACAGTTTGAGCCCAGGAGTTCGACACCAGCCTGGGCAACATGGCAAAACCCTGTCTCTACAAAAAATGCAAAAATTAGCCAGGTATGGTGGCCTGCACCTGGAGTCCCAGCTACTCATCAGGATGCTGAGGTGGGAGGATCCCTTGAGCCCGGGAGGCAGGGGTTGCGGTAAGCCTAGATCGTGCCACTGCACTCCAGCCTTGGGGACAGAGCCAGACTCTGTCTCAAAAAAAAAAAAAAAAAAAAAAAGGGAAAAGAAATAGGTGAAACTAATTTTAATAATATAGTTTAACTTAATTTTTATTTTTGATTTTAGCTTTATTTAACATCTTTCATACTAAGTCTTTGATATCTAGTGGCTATTGGCTATCATAACGGACAGTGCAAGTCATGAAATAAGTATAAAATGGGTAATATGACCCATTCATTCAATCATGATTCATCAAGTATCCACTATATGCCAGACACCAGGAAACTTCGGTGCGCTAAATAAACAAAGTGCTTGCCTTCATTGGGCTTAAGTAATAACATGAGTGCAAAAGGAGAAAGAGGGAACACGGAGAAACAGATAATTAACTAGAAAATATATATTATGCTAGATGGTGATATGTATTATTATAGAGAAAAATCAGGCAGGGTAAAACTCATAAAGATGATGTCTGTGTGTGTGTGTCTGTGCATGTGTACGTGTATGTGTGTGTGGTGCAATGGTTTGTGGAAGTATTATTTTATATCACGTGATCAGTAAAAGCCTCACAGATAAGGTTATATTTGAGCAAGGTCTTGTAAATCAAGAACCAAATACTGTAGAATGTCTTAAAAATATACAGTCACTGAGATTCTTTAAAAGAGCTCAATGCATGGATTCAACAGAGGATTAGACAGAGCAGAAGGAAGGATTAGATCTCAATTCAGAAAATACAGCATGATAAATATTTTGAAAACTTTCCAGTTACGAAATAACTATATTTTATACAATTGACCAGAAACAGCTTTTTAAATTTATGAGTCTATTTATAAAATATACCGCCTCAATCAGCACCGTCAAATCTAAATATAATGCAAGTCACATATATAACTTTGTGTTTTCTAGTAGCCACACTAGAAAAGTAAAAACAAATAGGTAAAATTAATTTTAATAATATACTTTAGCAGTTGAATAATATATTTAACCCAAAATATCCAAAATGTTATTGTAACATGTGGCACTAGCCACAATTTCTGTGCTTAGTAACCATATATACTAGTAGCTACCATATTACACATTGCAGCCCTAGATGCTTCATCAATTCTTGCAGACAGCCTTTTAAATGCTTAGCTGAACACGAGGTAGATTATACCAAAAAATTGAAAACAAAAAAAAAGAAGCTACTGTCGTGGACATTCTAGGGAATTTTGCCTTTCTCAGAAACTTCTGTTCCTTGAGTGTTTATGGCTGTGCTGGGATCGAATGATATGCCCTTTGACTAACCCAGTCAATGAGAGGATTACTATTTCTATCCTGAAGACAGACACAGAAAGAAAGGGACATAAAAGGAAACACAGTTGAAACACCAAGAGAGTAACAGGGACAAAGAGGGATAGCGAGCCTATGCATGCACCTACACACATAAACACAGACAGGAGGAATGGCAAATGGGTAGAGAGAGAGCAAGACAAAGAAGACAGCCTCCTCTCAAGCCCAGATTAGAAATTGAACATGGGACCTCCTCTCTCTCCTTGAAGCATAGGGCCCTCCACTTCAAGTTGTGCCTCCAGAAGCACTACTCAGTGGTAGAAGATACCATTGACTGCAGTGACTGAAACTCACAAACATGAATTCATCAATTTTAACCTTACTCAAGGCTCCACTTGGCTGGAGAGAGTAGACTTGAAATCAATGACTCTAGAGAGTAAATGAAGGAGCTGAATTCAGCAGAAGCATGGAGGTGGCTGCGGAGGTATGCCTTACTAGAATTTTAAAAATATAAAGTGTGAATAACTATTTTTTCCTCAGAACTCTCTAAATGAAAAGCCAGATCTCATATCTTGGGTTCCTCAACCAGGAAATGTATACTATATGTACACTAAAATAATGGGCACAAGCATTGTACAGACCCGTTTTTAAACTCAGTTACATTTGACAACTATTGACTTAATTGGCAAGTACATGCCTCTGATATAATTCTAAAGTGTGATGTGGGTCTGTTTGGTAACCCTAAAATGCCTTAACTCTAAGCAGGGACCTTGTTTAAAGGGGCAAAGTAACACTACAATAAAAGCCCCATGGACTGTGAATCTAAAGTGTGTATCCTGAGTCTGGTTATATTTTTAAGTAGCAGCATGACCCTATCAACCAATTATCCTCTCAGTTTACTTGCATGTAAAATTATCACATTGGATGATAAGATTTGCTCTGGTTTTATAAACTATGATTCCACTTCTATATAGAAAATAATGATAAACAAAATGTTTATATATTTTATTTTACATAGAAGGAAATAGAATAAGAAAGGTTTGATTCATAAGGCCACTCTAGATCTTTCTAGGTCTGTCCTCTGCAAGATAACTAGATAATCTCACAATAAATAAATTCTCAAGAAACAAAATGAGCTCCAATTTCCCCACTTCAATCCAGTAATTTCCATATGAGTGTAGAGTCTCTGTATGTTGGAGTTGTAAAAAATGGCAGTTATTAAACAATGTATAAATATAAAAAATTACAATACTTTACCTTTGAAATACCAGTGGTCAAGTAACTTCATAATTAACCTCAAGAAAATTAAAACATATGTATGTTCAAAAACAGTTTCCCAACAGTTCTTTCTCAGTTTTCCAACACCATTCACAGTGGCTATGCACCTTCATTTCTAATGTCACCTTTTCAGAAACCACTCGCCACCAGGTCATGCCTTGCAGCTACGTTATTCCCAGCTTCTTCCTTACATCTGACAAGTTTTGCACCTAAATGTCTCTGACTTGTATTGGTGGATACTTGGTCACAGAGGGGCTTTGTTTGCCACCTTCCTAGGTTACAAAATCTGTGATGCATATTTCATGTATATTATTTTGTTTGTGCAGCTGCTCAATACAAATACAATGATGTATACAATTTGGGGGCTTGTTTCAATATGCAAACTTCACAGAAGCCTCTGCCCAGAACCAGCAATCAGCAGGACCAGCACAACACTGCCAAAAATTTTACAAAGGCAATTCAAACAACCCTATAATTTAACTTTTATTTTTATGTAATAATGTTTATATACTATTTCAAATTGAAATGTAATTAGTTTAGAGTCTTATAATGCAGATTTCTGAGTAAGCATCACCGATTTTACAAAGACAGGCAAAGGCCACCTAATATTGACCAGTACAATTAGTTTTCTGATTGACAGCTAAACCTTCCCATTTATTCAAGTTATTGACACTTTCACGTGTCAAGCTGAAATACTGTTATTCTCTGAACTGTGAAATTTCAGAGATTGTTCCATTCTGGAAACAAATAACCATATGAGGGGAGAACACTTGAAGGCTACTACTATTATTTCTAATACTCACAAATTCTTAAGTTTGATTCAAATGAATGTCCTGATAATGGGAAATAATATTGAAAATATTGGGACTTTCCACTGTTGAAAAGCGGTATGATATATATAAGTTTTGAGTTAGGCAGCTGAATTTGAAGTTTGGCTCCAATCCCACCCTGCACAATGCCTCATATAGAATAGATGCCCACTAAATATTACTTTCCTTCCCTTATTGGTTTTCCCTAAAGTCAAGTAGAAAAATGAGTTTTGATGTAAATCTGTCAGCAATGAGGAGTTACTGAAAATGTTATTTTAACTTGAAAAAATGAATATGATATTTTAGATAAGAGATGAAGAAAGAGTGGAGTCAAAGAGATTGATTAATATAATCTGGACTATAATGGGGACAGAAGAAGCATTATAAAATCTTTATCTACCTACCTACCTACCTAGTTATTTATCTATCTATAACCATTTGTGTGTTTAGAAAGAACATTCACATCTCCAACAAGAAACTTGTGAAAGAGGTATGATTATTCTGTTTTCCTAGATGAGAAAAGTGATGTTCAGAGGTCATTTATTTTTCCTAAGGCCAATATAACTATGTAACTAAGTGTTGGACTCAGAGCTTTAAGACAAAAGATATCTATGCTTATTCCTATAATATACTCCATCTCATGAGAATATCAAAAAGCATGAGGCTGACCATTGGATATGGATTGGAAGGTGAGGGATAAATCAAATCATATTCAAAGCTTTTTTAGTAGTAACAACAAGGAAAAAATTAAAGTCAAGGAAATAATTGGGATGGTACGGGGAATGTGACAAGGAGATCGGTGAATAGTTAGCTTGGGATATACTGATTTTAAAGTGGGGTGGGGCATCCAAACGGAGCTTCCACTAGGCATTTGGACATGTGGGGTTGGCAGAGTATCAGGCTTGGCTCTATAGAGGTATACAGTGAGAAAGAATGCTATAAAAATGGACATGAACTGTGAGAGGGACACGCTCAAGTAGAGGGCCACCAACAGTACCGACATGACACCCATATTTAGGCAAAAAGAGGAAGTAAAGGAATCAGCCAGAAGGATGGTGAGGAAGTAAGCATAGATATGAAGAAGGATGTTCAGCATAGAAACCAAGAGAGGAATAGGAGGACTGTTACTTTTTGAGCATCCACCAAGTGCCAGGCACTTCACCTATAGGTTAACTCAATTCTAAAACAACCCAGTAGATTCATGTGCTGCATTATCTATATTTTTTAGATGTAGAAACCATGGTCAAAGAGGAAATCTGTCCTGTTCAAGAACACACATAAGAAAATCCTGACAAATGTCAGGATTTCGACTTAGTACTGTGAGACTCCAAATCTCATGCTTTTTCCAGTTTGCAGAGGAGGGAATAGTCACTAGTGACTAAGTGCTGATGTTTATCAAGAAGCAACGTCACAATTAGCTCTCAGTTTCGGGTATGTCTTTATCAGCAGCGTGAAAATGGACTAATACAGTCTCCAAGCAGCTTCCTATGTTAGTCCAGGGGCCGGTGATTGTTGAGGAGACATCCCATTGGATGGGCAATTAGAGAGAGTACTGGGGATGGGACTGCAATTTCAAGTAGATAGGGTTTAGTAGGGTATAAAAAAGTGAAAATATGTTGGAGATCACTCTCTGAAGAAGTTAGACAATGACGGCAAGAAGAAAGAAGAGATAATATATACAGGAGAGCTCTGATCTGAAGATACCACCTCTCACTTTACTTTCTATACTGGCGATTCCAGTCCTTTTGTAATTTCATGGCTGAATGAAAGTGCTAAAACTAGAAGGTCCCTGCCAATCATCTGGTCTCTTTGGGTGGTAGATAAGGAAACAGTTTTATAGGGGTTAAATGGCAGGCCCGGACAGTCAGGTCGCATGCAGAGCTGGGTGGACAAACCCTAGTCTCTTGACTCCTAGTTTAATGCTTTTGTGGAAAGTATTGACTATAGCACAATACTTCATCCATACGTCTTCCTCAGTCTAGCTCACACTTGGATAGCATTGACTTTACCTAAAAATATTCTAACCCATATCTCCATCAACCTGTAGTCCAGATAGAATTTGGAAGATTTCCTGCAGGGAGAAGTAGCAAGGGAAATGATTAAAAATATATACCATTAAGAATGCATAGTACATGCATTAGTCCATTCTCACATTGCTATAAAGAAATACATGAGACTGGATAATTTACAAAGAAAAGAGGTTTAATTGGCTCACGGTTCTGCAGGCTGCAAAGGAAGCATAGCAGCACTGGCTTCTGAGGAGGCCTCAAGAAGCCTCCAATCATGGCAGAAGGCAAAGTGGGAGCAGGTGTCTCACATGGCAAGAGCAGGAGCAAGAAAGAGTGTGGGGAGGTGCCACATACTTTTAAACAACCAGATCTCATGAGAACTCATTCACTATGATGAGGACATTACCAAAGGAACGGCACTAAGCCATACATGAAAATCCACCCCGACGCCAGCCATGATCCAATCACTTCCCACTAGGTCCCACCTCCATCATTGGGGATTACAATTGGATTACAATTCAATACGAGATTTAGGTGGAGACATAGATCCAAACCATATCGGTGCATATTTTAGTTAACTTCCAGAATTTCACAGCTATCTTTTCTAAACTTCAATATTCAAAGAATCCAGGATGTTATTTAGCACAGAACAATCATAGTTTTTGTATTATCCACCACTTGTTTTACTTATCAGCTTTTTTCCTTCTTCCTTAGAATTTGAACTTCCTTGAAAGTAGCAACTGTTTTATGTGTTTATATATTTTTTTACAAGAGCTAGCACAGTATAGGGTACATGTTGGACAATGAATACATACTTTTTGAAAGATTAATATTAATACATAGATGTATGAACTCTTTGGAACAATTTTCCAAAGTCATGTTTTTAAGCAGTCATGAATTAATTGTCCCATGAAAAGTGTGTGAAATCCAGTTATTTTCACATATGAGCACCTGGTTCTTATTTGATGATACAAATGGCCAATTCTGAATGCAGTGAGACAGGGTTAAAGAGAAATTCAGGTAAAATTCTAAGTATGATATCTATTTCTTTAGTTAATCATTTTCTACTAGTAAAAAATAAAACGTTCATTACAGATAACATGAGCAATGCAAACTGAAAAAAAAAGAAAATAAAAATCGCAAATAAACCCACTATCCATGGATAAATGCAGCTTGTATTTTATTTCCTTTTATTCTTTTTATACTTATAAACACACATGTATTTTTATATAGGAGGACAAAAAACATATAATCATCTCAATAGACTAATAAAAAGCATTTGACAAAATTCAACATTCCTTCATCATAAAAACTCAAAAAACTAGGCATAGAAGGAACATACTTTAACATAATAAAGGAATAAAGGTCACATATGACAAGCCCAACTTAACATCATATTTAATGAGAAAAAGCTGAAAGCCTTTCCCCTAAGAACTGAAACAAGACAAGGATGCACACTTCCACTACTCCTATTCAACATAGTACTGAAAGTCTTAGCCAGAGCAATTAGTCTAGAGAAGGGAATCAAAGGCATCCAAATTGGAAAAGAAGGCAAATTGTCCCTTCTTCCTGATGATATGATCTTATATCTAGGAAAACCTAAAGACTCCAACAAAAAACTCTTAAATCTGATGAATAGATTCAGTAAAGTTGTAGAATAAAAAATCATCATACAAAGATCAGTCATGCTTCTATATACCAATAATAAACTAGCTGAGAAAGAAATCAAGAAGGCAATCCCATTTACAATAGCAACAAAAAAAAAATCCAGAATAAGTTTGACCATGAAAGTTAAAGAATTCTACAAAGAAAACAACAAAACACTGATGAAAGAAATTGAAGAAGATGCAAACAGAAAGACATCCCATGCTCATGGATCAGAATTATTAATATCTTTCAAATGGCCATATTGCCCAAAACAATCTACAAATTTAATGTAATCCCTATCAAAATACCAACATCATTTTTGAAAAATAGAACAATCCTAAAATGTGTATGAAACCAAAAAAGAGTCCAGATAGCCAAAGCAATCCTGAGCAAACAGAACAGAGCTAGAGGCATCACACTCTTTGACATCAAAATGTATTACAAGGCTATAGTAACCAAAACAACATGGTATTGTTTTAAAAAAAGACAGACCATAGACCAATGGAAAAGAAAAGAGAATCCAGAAAGAAATCCACATATTTACAGCCAACTGATTTTGACAAAGAAACCAAGAACATACTTTGGGGAAAGGACAGGCTTTTCAACAAATGATGCTGAGAAAATTGGACATCCATACAGAGAAGAATGAAACTGAATCCCTATCTCTCACAACATATAGAAATCAACTCAAGGTGTATAAAAAATTTAAACATCAGACATGAAACTGTAAAACCACTAGAAGAAAACAAGGAATATATTTCAGGACACTGGTCTAGGCAAATATTTTATGTCGAGACCTGAAAATCACAGACAACAAAAACAAAAAGAGACAAATGGGATTATATTAAACTAAAAAGCTTCTACATAGCAAAAGAAACCATCAACACAGTGAAGAGACAACCTGTTGAATGGGAGAACATATGTACAAATTATTCATCCAATAGGGGGCTAATATCCAGAATATAAAATGAACTCAACTCAATAAGAAAAAAAAATCTCGTTGAAAAGCAGGCAATGGATATGAATAGATACTTCTTTAAAGAAGTCATACCAATGGCCAACAGGCACATGAAAAAAATGGTCAACATCACTAATTATCAGAAAAATGCAAATCAAAACCACAATGTGATATCATCTTACCCCAGTCAGAATGGTTATTATTAAAAAGACAAAAAAAGAAAACAGATGTTGGCAAGATGCAGAGAAGAGAGAACTCAATGTTAGTGGGAAAGTAAATTAGTACAGCCTTTATGAAAAACAGTATAGAGACTTCTCAAAGACAACTAGAAATATAACTACCATACACTCTTGCAATCCCACTACTGGGTATGTATCCAAAGGAAAAGTAATCAGTATATAAAAGGGATCCCTGGACTCACATGTTTATTGCAGCACTATTCACAAGAGCAAAGATATGGAATCAACCCAAGTGTCCATGAAAAGAGTAATGGATAAAGAAAATGTGTTATGTATACACAATGGAATACTATCAGGCCACAAAAAGAATAAAATAATGTCATTTGCAACAACACGGATGGAACTAAAGGTCATTCTGCTAAGTGAAGTAAGCCAGACACAGAAAGACTAACTTTGTATGTTCTCACTCACATGTAGGAGCTAAAAGTCAATCTCATGATAGTTACCAGAGGCTGGGAAAGGTGTGTTGGCAGGAAGAGGGATGAAAAGAGGTCAATGGGTACAACGATGCAGTTAGATAGAATGTTTAAGATCTAATTTTTGAAAGCAGAGTACGGTGACTATAGTTAGCAATACTGTATTGTATATTTCAAGGTAGCTAGAAGAGAGAACTTGAAATGTTCCCAACACATATAAATAAGTACTCAAGGTGACGGACACCTGAAATACCCTGGCTTGATTATTAGACATTCTATGCATGTAACAAAATATTACATGTATCTCATAAATATGCAAAATATTCTGTATCAATTGAAAAAGGGAGAAGACTGAGATACATCAAGTATATTTATATCTATTAACTTTTTATATTATTAAAAAATAAAATGCAACTGGTTACTAGTGAAAGGATGTTAAATAAATAACAAGTCATTATTTTGGAATTTAGCAAATAAAGGAGATAATTATATACATATCCTGCCTTTCCTATACAAATTGTACGACTAGGTAAACAAATAGTAGATATGGAGAAAGTTATCTTTATAGCAGTATTTCAAGTAGTATGTGAAGAAAAAAATGATAGAATATCTCCATTTTGAAAACCCTAAAAAAAATTAATGAATATAGTCATTGAGCATCAACAGCTACTAACGCCACCAAAAATGAAAACAATACGATATTATGTCCTCCTGAGGGAAGACAATTCCACCTAGGAAAAAGTCTCCTCTCACTCCCCAAGGTTGTTCTGAGGATTAAGTGAGGAATTTTAGATAAAGCTCTAAGGCACAAGGCTGGGCACATCGCACAAAAAGGCTACTTTCCTTCTTTAACCACCCTTTTCCCTGGAAACCAAGGCAGTGGTTGTTTCTATTACTATTGCTGTTTGGAAAGATAATTTATAGTCTAAGAAAATATCCCATATTCCTTGGGAGAGGCCATGGCAGCAACCCTCCATCACAGTAAAACAATTATGTCATCTTTGACACTGACTCTCCATCCACTCAGTCTCTCCTTCCTCTATCCCTTTCAGAGGAACATAGATCTAATATCAGTCACTTATATGAAGCACAATTATGTTTCAAAGCTAGAGCTGAACTGGCTGAGATATACCTGTTTCCAAGGTCATGGGTCTCCTCCAGATTCAGTGCTAGTGCAGAGAACTCTTTGGGAATAGCTTCCCAGTCTCCTCTCTGTTTTGGGAATTACCACTCCTTCTCCACTAATATGGTTACTGTATAAGGGATCCCAGTACACATCTGTACACACAATGAAGACACAGCTCATAGAATGTGAAATTGTGTCCCCCTCAAAAAAAATGCATGGAAGTTCCAACCTGCAATATTTGTGAATATGAACTTACTTGGAATTAGAATCTTTGAAGATATAATTAAGGATCTTGGGATGAGATCATCCTAGGTGGATCTTAACACCAACAATTAGTATATTTACCAGAGAAAGTACAGGGATACTGTATTTGAGACACAGAGACACAGAGAGAAGGTGCCCAGGGAGAAAAGGAGAATTGGCTGTTATATAGCCACAAGTCAAGGAATTCTAAGGGTTGCTAGCAGCCAGCAGAAGGTACTAGAGACACACAGAACAGATTGTCCAACAGAGCCTTCATAAGGGACAAATCCTGCTGACAACTTTGTGGACTTCTGGTCTCCAGAATTGTGAAGCAATAAATTTTTCTTGTCTTAAGCCACCAAGTGTATGGTCATTAGTTACAGCAGTCTTAGAAAACTAACACACAGCCCCTGGCAGAGCTCGCTGATCTAGCTCCAGATGCTACCATTGGAAATCTGTAATTGTGGCCAAGAAATTCCAATTTCAGTCTGGCTATCTCTTATACGTAAGAAATGTTAACCCAGCCCTGTAAACTAGGAAGCAGATAAAGTCATTCTACAGCAAGAGAGAAAAATACTTACAGCTTGTATCCCATTGGTGTCTGAGGCCCAGATGCACACTTATTCTTGGGTCTTATGAGACATCCCTTTATCAAAAAACCAAAAATCATCCTTTTATGTTCAAACTAGCACAAGTGGATTTCTGTAAGTAGTAGCCCAAAGGGTCCTAGTGCACTCAGGAAACTGCTGCCAAAAGTCCTTCAATAAAGATCAACTGGAGCAATTTTTTCCTTGGTGGGCATGGTGCCAGGAAAAGCTGAATTTACTCAAGAACCCTTTAAGGGAAATCAAAGGAAACTTTAGGACTTAGCCACAACCACAATAGGCAGAGACGATGCAAAAAAGTAACCTCAATTTTCACTGGGCGTAACAGCCAAAACCCAGATCTCATACAGGTTGAACATTCCTTTTCCAAAAATCCAAAATCCAAAATGCTCCAAAATCTGAAACTTTTTGAGTGCCAATATGATGCCACAAGTGGAAAATTCCACACCTAACCTCACGTGATGGGTCACAGTGAAAATGCATTCAAAATTTGTTTCAGGCACAAAATTATTGAAAGTATATACAGTAAAAAATGAATAATATAGCATATATGATGTCATTTAAAGTATTTTGTGATTATTGATTATTTAGGTTGTTATGAAGTTTACATTGGTAAGAACACTTATATGAATAAAATATTTGTGCATAAGTCTCTTGCTAACATTTCTGGCCATTTCTTCAGACCAGATTCTGAGAAGTTGAGTTACTAACTACTAGGTCATTGAAGCTTAAATCTATTGGCTCTGTTTGTGTACATATCTAAAAACTGAGTTTATATGTTCAAACACTTCATACACAGATGAAATGTCAAACACAATTATGTCAATATTTCTCCAATTAACATGATAAACCTGGTAGTTCATTTAGCACCTAGAGTAGTATTTCAAAATTCATTTTCTTTTTAATTATAAAGCAATGATGATAATAACAAACGACTAATCCATTTTCTTCTAGCTGTTTTGCTGTCAGCAATGGGAAGGGCATGTGTAAGGTGATGGACTTGGATTGGTTCACTCTTTTCATATGTATATTATAGGACTATGAAGTTAGGGAGCTAGGCTGTGACTATGAAACTGTCTCTCTATATACTTCATGTCAGATTCCACAATCTTCACCACTCTAGCTTTCTTCAGAGTCATTCTTAATAATTTATTAGTGTCTATAGTGTTTGCAGTACTGAAATGATGTTACCATAAGAAATAGCATATGCAGCATACAAACAGGTCAATAACCAACTTGTTTTTCATATATGTCAGAAGCCTATCTTATGCAGGGACACAGTTTATCTGCCTTCAAAAATCAATTTTCAGGGGACTCCTACAGGCTAAATCACAACATCATTCCAGTTAGGCAGAGAAAATAACTTTAGCTACAATCTGTCTTCTTGCATTCCAAGCACATACATGTTTGCAATCAAGTCCGCCCAAAGATTATACATATTTCTACTCTGTCTGAGGAAAAGAAATGTGAGATGCTCTTGGTGTAATTGCTAGATTTAGAATCTAACTTGCAATTACACATAAAGAAGCAATGGGTTTACAGATTTGAAAATGTCGATATTAAAAAAGGTTAATTTTGTTTTAAAATTGTACCTAATGATTTTTCTGGTTATAAAAATAACATTTATTGCAGAACATTTAGAAAAGCATCAATAAAAAATTAAATTACCTCTAATCCTAAAACCTAGTGACAAGTACTGTTAATTATTTTATATAATATTTCAGCCATTTTTCATTGCCTCTGTGTGTGTGTGTGTGTTTAATTGGGCGTATACTGAATATACTCTTTGACAACTGTTTTATGCTTATTAATACATCACGAATATTCTACATATGTTATACATATTACATAGGCTCTTAATTATTCACAATTATGCTTTCTATTGGCTGCATTATATTACATTATAACAATATATGAAACTTATTTAACCAATAACATATTTTTGGAATTAGGTTGCTCTCTATTTTCTATAATTATAAATAATACTGCAAGCTAGCATTTTGCATATCTCTACTTCCTTAAGATAAATTTCTAGAAATATAATTGTAAGGTGAAAAGGATATAACCTGTTGAAAAGATTTTGAAAGATATTCCTATGTTGCCATTTCAATATATATTAGATTGCCACTCAAACTATGCGTAGTAGTCAGCTGTAGCAGATGGTATTGGCACCCCACTCATAACCTGTGGCCTACACCAGAGACAGTTTCCATACTCAGCTTCTTATATCTCTCTGCCCAGGGCTTTCTCCTGCCTCAGAATTCTGATTAATCCACTGGTGGGAAAGGCAAAAAATGTATAGAGGGTAATACCCCAAGAATTACTCTCAACAATTAAGGGGCAGAAGGATGGATTTAATAAATACCCTAGATTTCTACTTCTCACCTCTCTGTGGGACAACTCCGAGTTGTAGTCCACAGTCTCTTGATGGCTCCCCAGCAGGACTGAGCCCCAGTTCCCCATAGAAAACTACTCATTAGCATTCCCAGTATTGTCTTTATTCTCTTCCCTGTCACAGTTTCTCATTCCCTCATAGTACCTCCTGGAATCACTTTCCAAATAAACTACTTGTATACAAATCTCTGTCTCACAGTCTGCTTTTCATGAAATCCAAACTAGAATAACCTCCTGTTTCCTTTTACTTCAGGCTTATTTTGAAACTGGAAAAAGATTAAGATAGGATTGATAATACCTGTAGAATATATATAAAGACTTAATCGCAAATTTCTAGGGAACTATGTGGCGATGAAGATGGGAGAGGCTTTAAAGACAATAGGCCAGGCATGGTGGCTCACATCTGTAATCCCAGCATTTTGGGAGGCCGAGGAGGGCGGATCATGAGGTCAGGAGTTCAAGACCAGCCTGGCCAACATGGCGAAACCCTGGCTCTACTAAAAATATAAAAATCAGCCAGGTGTGGTGGCGGGCACCTGTAATCCCAGCTACTCAGGAGGCTGAGGCAGGAGAATTGCTTGAACCCAGGAAGTGGAGGTTGCAGTGAGCCGAGATAGCTCCACTGCACTCCAGCCTGGGTGACAGAGCAAGACTCTGTCTCAGAGGAAAAAAAAATTGAAAGACAATAAATAGCATAATTTAAAAAATAATTCTAATTAGCCTAAACCTGAACAAAAATTGCCCTTTATTTTCAATGCAAAAATTGAATTCAAGTATTTATATCATAATTCTCTATTTTTTAGAAAATAGAAAATCTAACGCCTTGACTATCTAGGCAATATTATAAGAAGTATCAGGGCCCCTTCCTTGCTTGGAAGAGGGGTTAAGAGAGTCCAATTCAAAAAGAAGGTATCTTGCTTATGTTCAGCAAACAGATGTCTTTATCATGTGAGTAATTCCTAAATGACTAATATGTTGTGAATTGAAATGAAGAAGAATTGCAGGAGAGGAAGGTCAGAACAACTAAAGATGCTCCTTGACTAGATGTGATAAGGTAGATAGAAATGAGTGGCACTGTTTGTTGTATGAGAGGAAAGAACCCAAAGTAGTCCATCAGATTTTGATCATTAGTGCTGTCAAAAATAACTTTCTGTGTTGATGGAAATATTCTGTATCTGTACTGCCCAATGTGGTAACCACTTGCCATATGTGGCTATCGAGCAGTTGAAATGTGGTTAGTGGGACTCATGCAACCAAGGAACTAACCTTTTAATTTTGATGAGTTTAAACTTAAATAACCACATTTGGCTAGCAGATACTCTATTGGATAACACAAATCCTGGCTCTACACTGACTGCATTATACTACAGTTACTTTCCAAAGGTTTAATCTGGGTTGTGAACTTCATTATCCTAACTACTGAAAAGAAAGAAAAAATCTTTTTATTTTTAAAGTTCTGGTCTACAAAGGGCTACTTTAAACTCTTTTATTGTGTGAGTGGGAAACAAACGAGCTAAGATGGGGAATCAATCAAAGAGAAGACAACAATAATAATATCAAATATTTACATGGTGCTATGTATCAGCTACTCTTCTACGCATTTGATGTATTTTAACTAGTTTAAACCTATTACAACCTTTGAAGTATATGTCACTATTATTTCCATTTTACAGTTGATGAAACTGAAGTATGGAGAGTTTAGGTGATTTTCCCACAGAGCTACGAAATTGCAAAGCTGGGAATTAAGCTAGAGTCTGGGCTCTCAAGCACTAGCCCATACTTGCTCTTAGGATCTCAGAATTATTAGACAGACTATTTCTGGTCATCCAACATACACTAAAAAATCAATGGTAAATCATACGTCTTGTTACAAGAAAAGGAAGTATTTATGAGTCTTTTCTGGTAAAAAAACAAAATCTGGGAAACACTGGGTACTTTGGTATTTTAAATATACCAGTTCTACCTAAAAATATTCTCCAGCATCAAATGTGAAAGAAGTCTTTCTTTCTGATCCCAAGTGATGTGTTCCTGGATGAATTATAACTATTTTTATTACTCTAGTTGAAAAAACATAACTTTGACATGAAGTTCTCTCTCTGATCTCTACTCTGTTCATCTATCACACACTTTTTTTTGAACTTTGATTGAATGAGTGCAGAATTAGCAACGGAAATCCATGAAGAGATTCACAAAGAGGAAAATCTTACATTTCTTAGTGGGAGAGAATGGCGACGTGGTAGGAAAAGGATATTCCAATTTAAAAGAAAATATAATGTCAGAGGTGGAATACTAGATGAACAGAATTGAAACACATGTGTCTCATTTTCCATTTTACTGTTGAAGAAATTATGGATTTTAATGTTTGAATCCTGACAATATTTGTCTAAACTAGGTTAAGAGAGAGAAAAAATACTTTCACATAAGTGTAATGAACTAAGCTATAGATACTCAGGCAATCCTACTGATTAGCTGTATTGTCAAGCTGGAGGTGTGGGTATGCAGTGATGAGGCATGGAATGGTTTCACTTCGAAATGTTAATTCTGTGAGAATCGTTCAGTTTTTGAAAAATTTAAAACATGATATCCTAGATTTTTAAGCAATCACTGAGCTTCACACTAGCAAGAGAATATGGATCCATGCCTTGACTTTGATCTCCACACCAATCTTTCCAAGAATACTGATGGTACCTGTTCTTTGGAATATAACGTTAGACTTGCTTTCAAGCCTGAGCATTTGTTGACCATGAAAAGAAAAATCACAGGACCACCAATACACTAGATTTTCTTCAGTATCTTAGTGTTTGAGAATATTTACCAACCCATACCAATTCCATTATTTTTTTAAAAAGTATGACTAACCAAGTTCTAGTTTGTTGATAACGAAAGATGCTTGACAAGCAGATGAGATAAGGAGAGGAGGAGAAATAGCGTAATGATATGACTGGACTTTAGAGTGTGAGTTTGGGGATATGTGGCTAAAGTTGATACTGGAAGATGTAGGCTGAGGCCACATCATGGAAGTCGTTGAGGTTTTAAAGGTTTTCATCTTTACCCTGAAGATGGAGAAAACACATCAAATGGTGTAAACAGGATTAAGTTTATTCAGATTCACAGTTTAGAATATATTTCTGGTAGAATTGTGAAGAGTAAATTTGGAGAGCTTGCAGATCTGATTCAGGGAAATGAATTTTAAGAGTTTTGCAAATGAGATTTGTTTAAATAGAGTGTTCTGCTATTAAACTACTAAAATTGAAAGCCCCTGTCTCAAATGAATATATTTGGGTCCAGGTGATACACTTGAGCATAATTTCTAAATAACTGTTACCATCAAACTCATTTTTGAAATGCAAGAATCAATTCTTTTAAGTCAATTAAATATACAAAATATTGGTCTAATATAATTGTTAAGTTAGATAACAGATACCTTTAGAAAAAACTTAAAAGGTCTCAAATATAAGAGGTATTTTATCTAGATTATCTGTGTTTACTGTATTTACTGTGAAAACAAAAATTCTGCCCAAGTATATAAGACACTAAGAAAACCTTGGCATTAAAAGGACCTGCCACTTCCTCTCAGCCTCTTCATTTACTGTAACGTAAGGAATTTCTGTACAAAGCTGCCAGCCGCCATGAACAAAGATTAAGAAGGTGATTTACAGGAGTTAATAGAAGATAAACTCTGCATTAGATGAAGATAATTGTAAAAAGGTTCTAGGAACAGTGTATGACTGATCAAAATGGATTTTAAAAACTTTAAAAGAAATATCACTATATTGAGAGGCAAGTTAATATATATTCATGTATGTCAGCGAGAAAGTAGGACAAGAGAAAAAGGAACTTGGTCAGTCACGGGAGGTGGTCCGGTGGAGGAGATTTGGCACAAAGAGTGAGCAATAAATAGGAGGGGAAGACTTTTTTAAAATATATTATTCAACTTACAGGATGCTTTATTTTTGTCAAATTGAGGGCAGGCCATAACCCTTCCCACCTACTACAGCCCAGATGAGAACATGTAAAGAACTGAAAAAGAGAACAAGCAGCAGACAAGAAATATAGAGAGGAAAGAGCCCTTCCTGGGGTAACAAACAATAGATGTACTGTCAAGGACACAATGGAAGATCCAGCAGTGGATGAAGGATCCGGGGATTAGGAAATTCAGAGCAGCAGTAGCTGGAGCTACAGAAAATCAGTAGAAGATGTATGTTAAACAATAAGCTTTGAGAACAAATTAGATTTGGATATTGAGAAGTTCTGCAGTTAGTACAAACACCTGATAAAAGGAAGTAGCAATCTGATGCAGACCAGTATGGATACCAGAATGGCAAAGAGAAGAGAATCGGTACAGCACTAGATCGAAGACATTTCCCTTCAACTACTTCATTAAGGATTTTACCAAGAGCTTGGTGGGATTGATTTAAAGGGAATACCAGAACCGAAAGGTATGCTGTCTGTGGTTTGTATTATATTTTAATATAATCATATGGTTATATTCATTAGACATACACACATGCATACATACACACACTATTTAAGTCACTGTTTCATGGACTGTCTCATTCTCATTCCATATTATGGGCATTCTCATTTTTAATTAACCCTCTCTGTTGTCTTTACCTGGTCCTGCACCAAAAGAATATGACTAAGGGTTGTTCAAGGCAGATATTCAAACTAAATTCCTTCATTAATTGTTACCTTCAATATGCTATTGTCCAAAGAGGACATACAAGCTGAGCAGTAAACTTTTAGTTCATTGACGTTTCTCAAGTGTCTTTCACATGGTAGGTTCTAAAGATAAGTTCTCAATTAATGAATGAAACTGTTAATGAATGGTATTTTAATAAACCTTATACTTGGCTGATCATGCCACATCTGTTATTTATGCATGTTTCACTACAACCAGCCCTAGGGGGAGTTACAGAGATTATTTTATTCTTCATTTAAATGCAATTCATTATTTTTTATCTTCTTAAAATAACGGACATGTAAGTATTCAACTCTTAGACGTCATATGAACGTTACTGCAATGTCTAATCTGAACTTACGCCATTATGCTCTTTGACCTGGAAAGTGTATTTTCCTCTGTTTATCATAAGACATTGCAAGGGTCAAGACCATTGAAATCTTCAGCATGAATTTTTCATCAGGGATGTAGGATCTTCCTGGGGCAGTATAAAGCAAGAGTGTGAAATGGCTTCCAAAGAGATAATGATACTTTAAATTCTATTAATAAACATGGTGTCTGTATCAACATTGTCTCCACTTCTGAATAACACACTTTAAATGGGAAAATGGCAAAATGGAATTTTCAGGAAAAATGCAACCAGATTGTCAAGGTGATTTTAGATATTGTCATACATGGAAAACTTGGAGTAACTCATGATTTGACTCCCTCCCCCTCAAAAATGTTTTATCAGTTATCCAAATTTCCATGAATGACACCACTATTCACCCAAATGTCAAAAAGCCTAAGAGTCTTTCAGGATCTCTTTCCTTTCTTCACCTCTCTGAATTAAATATAAATACTAATACCAATTGTAATATTAATGCTAATGCAATTATTGCTAATAGTAGCTAAAATTCACCAAGTATTTATGTTCTGTCAGACTCTATCCTAGGAGCTTCACATTCTCTCAGTCTCCATAACAATTTTACCTTCCATCTTTGATGAATTTGAGACTTAGAGCTATTAATGTAGTTGCACATAGTCATAAAAATGGTAAAGTCAGGATTTACACCCAAGTTTGTCAGATTTCACAACCTGACTCAAGTCCCGTCATGTCTGTCTCAAAAAATGTCTTATCTCTGACCACTTCTTCTCTTCTATGATACTACTAATCTCATTAAAACCAGCATCATCTCTTACCTAGACTATTCCAGTAGTCTCCTAATTGAAGTTAGGTGTTTATATATATTATATGAACTAAGCCTGTCTACAGGTCCATGAGACAAATATCGTATCACGCAAAGGTGAAGAAATTTAGACCAGAGAGGTTGAGATGCCCAAAGTAACACAGCTAATAACTAAAGGAGGATCAGATTTGTTATATAATACTCAATGACTTAAATTTAGTTTGAAGAAGTTCAACTGGATAAGGAGAGTGGAATGAAACTAAATCAAAAGTATTCCCCTCCAACATTAATAAAATTAATGAAAATAATAACAGCAGCAGAAAATAATACTTATTATTTGCAATCAAACATATAACAGAACATGACTCAAAGAACTAAACTTCAGAAACTGATGCCCTAAGGAAAAAGGCAGTAACTGTCAGAGTAGTACTGAAAGTTTCCTGACTATAGACCTAATCATGAGCCAGACTGATGAACTGACAAAATCATAGGAACTCTAACAATATCCATAATCTAGGATAGAAAAAAGCTTAGTCAATGTTTCTATCTTATTCCTCTTCTGACTTGGGATAAGTGGTGAAATGCAGAAAATGTAAAATAAAATGAAAAATTCTTTCTAAGAGAACTAAAGGCTCTACTATCTACACAACTGGGGAAATGATTTAAAGCCAGACTATATCCCTCCATAGAAACACGACACATCCTGACTGGAGAGAATTAACCCTGACTCAAGAAATTTAAGGTTTTCTCAAGAAACAGAAACAAACTACATGTTCTAACAGAACCTGCAAAAAGCCCCAGTGGAATTTTCCTGCCATCCTGGATGCCACACACTTTCAATACCTAGTCCCAAAACTTATGCTCAGATGTTATGAAAAAAGTCGAGGATAGTCAGGCAAAGAGAAAATAGAAGTGTTCACTGCATGCTAACATATGGGCAAGATAAATTAAAAACACACAAAAATTCCAGATATGTAAACATATTACAACAATACCAAAAAAGAAAGACCAAAAAAAGTAACGACAGATGAAAAATCCACTCTTAAAGAAAACATAAGACAATAAAACAGAAAGAAAATCCCCACAAGTATTTTACATTATAAAACAACTTAATAAGGACCTGGATTCATGAAAGCAAAAACATAAACTTAAGATCATAAAAAGTAGAATTATATGAAAATAGAGATAGCAGATCTAAGGAACTAAATTAAAAACCAAGAGAACATAATTTCATAATTAATAGAAATCAGAAATACCAAAAAAAATTAAAGAAAGATGGATAAAAGTTGAATTACCAACATCCACCACGAAGGGATATGTTGAGATAATCATGGAGAAAAAAAATTAAGTATTGAAATTATACAGCTCTTTTAAAAATGAATGGGAAAACTTGGAAGCAACCAAGATGACCTTCAGTAGGTGAAAGGATAATTAAACTATGACAATCCAGATATGGCATATTATTAAGCTCTAAAAAGAAATGAGCTATCAAGCCATGCAAAGAAATGGAGGAAACTGAAATGCATATTATGGAGTGAAAGAAGCCAATCTGAAAAGGCTGTGTAGTGTATGATTCCCGCTATATGACATCACAGAAAGGCAAAACTGTGGAGACAGTAAAAAGATCAGTGATTTCTAGGAGTTAGGGAAGAGGGGGGGATGAATAAGCAGGGCACAGGATTTTTAGGGCAGTGAAATTATTCTGTATAATACTACAGTGATGCATACATGTCATTATACATTTGTCAAAATCAATATAATGTACAACACCAAGAGTGAACACTAATGGACTTTGAAAGATAATGATGTGCCAAAGTGGGGTTCATCAGTTATATACACCACTCTGATGTGGGATGTTGATAGTGGGGGAGGCTCTATGTATTGGGAGGAGAGGGGTTTACAGGTACTCTCTGTACTCTTTGCCCAATTTTGCAATTAACCTAAAACTAGCCTAAAATAGAATCTATTTAAAAAAATACAATAAAACTCAACAAATGGGGTAGATATGATTATTTGTTAATATAATAAAATTTCTCTTAATTATAGAAACAATTGAATCTGTAGATTGAAGGTGTAATAAATGCTCTAGGAAAATACCAGATGATCTTACCCTGTATCTTAGTCCATTTTCTGTTGCTGTAACAGAATACCTAAAACTGGGTAATTTATAAAGAAAATAGGTTTATATGGTTCATGATTCTGGAGGCTGGGAAGTCCAAGAAGCATTGTGCCAGAATTTGCTTGACTTCTGGTGAGGGCCTCTTGCAATGTCAAAACATGGCAAAGATACAGAGGGAGAATTGTGTGCACACAAAGAGGGCAAAACATGAGAGGCAATTTCACTTTATAATAACTCGTCCTTGTGGGAATGAATCCATTCCCCTGAGAGGGAGAACGAACTCATTCTCAAGAGTGACCTTTCATGACCCAAATGCCTCTTAAAGGTCTCATCAGTTCTCAACACGGTTACATTGGAGACCAAGCTCAATATGAGATGTGGTGAGGACAAACCATATTCAAACCATAGCACCCTAGTAAAACTATTGAACTTCAACTATAAATAAAGAATTCCCCCCAAATATCCATCAAAAGCAAGTCATCTACAGGGAAGAAAACAAGCTATTCTCAGATTTCTCCACAACAGTCTTTCATGCCAAAAAACAAGAAGGACAATAGCTACATATTTCTAGTGAATGAAATTCTATCCCGAGAACATTATAATAAGTTATGATGTTTTAAAAATATATAGGGAACAAACCTTAATTTTCAAATAGGAAAGATCTAGGGAAAACAGTATTATAAGCCCTTCTTGAAAGAACAAGTTGACAACAAAATCCAGATAATTAAGAGATTAATCAGAACAAAGTACTCAGTAATGGCCATGGCAAAAGCCCAGGTGATGAGCATTAAATTTAGGTAAGTATAGAATAACACTGAGTATATGCCAAAATTAATGGCACAGAACAAAATCGAATTGTTATTATAAGCCCCAACTATATAAAAAGTAAAAATTTAACTAAAAACAAATTAGAAAGGAGGGGTGAGGTGGGAAGAAATGTAATAGAGCAAATGATCTTGTTTTTGCATGCTGTAAATTCAATCAATCCTGCCTAAAATTTAGCCACATAGTTAAATGAAAAATCACAGCTCCAACCTCTTAATAGTATTCAAAATTCATTTAAATTGGGAGAGGGTTCAATGAGAGTCGGATACCACTAAAAACGTTTTCAGTCTACAAAATCACAATCTAGTAAATTGAGAGTTAAGAATGGCTTAAGAAAAAAAGAAAGGGCTATCTATAAAAAAGAAAATTCAAAATTATATCAACACCACTCCAAATAAATAACCACAATAATATTTTCTTCATCAGTTTATTTAGTCCCAGGTAATTAATTGTTCTGTTGACCAGCAATCTGCTTTCATGAAACATGTTTGCTTTCAGACTGAAAAGATTCCTAAAATTCCTAACAGTCCATAGTACAGCCTGACAGCTTAACCAGCTGTCATAGTACAGCCTGACAGCTTAACCAGCTACAGATCTTAGCTAAGAGTCTATTTCCTAAAGTATCAATAGTTCATGGTACATTGGAAAGTCATTCCCTCAAGATTCTGAGACTATTTTCTTTTTTGTTTGTTTTTATTGTTTGTTGTTTGTTTGTTTGTTTTGAGACAGAATCTTGCTCTGTCACCCAGGCTGGAGCGCAATGGCATGATCTCCGCTCACTGCAACTTCTGCCTCCTGGGTTCAAGCGATTCTCCTACCTCAGCCTCCCAAATAGCTGGGATTACAGACACGCGCCACCACGCCGGCTAATTTTTGTATTTTTGGTAGAAACAGGGTTTCACCATGTTGGCCGGGCTCGTCTCAAACTCCTGACCTCAAGTGATCCACCCGCTTCAGCCTTCCAAAATGCTGGTATTACAGGCGTGAGCCACCGCAGCCGGCCCTGAGACTGTTTTCTTCACAAATTTTAACCTGTAGCTTATAGCAGAGCCTTCAGCAAGCATCAAGTGGAAGGATAAAACTCATAATACAACTGGACGGTTGTGGTTAATTTATCACAGTCACCGTAGCCAGTAGTATACAGACATAGAACGGTGGTAGATTTCTCTATTGGAAATAGAGAAATAACTATTTCTGAAGGGTTTGATCAATGAGTCCCTTAAAAATAATAATATATTATGAACTGTGAAAGCACTGACAAACCTACAGGGCCTTGCCATAAAGTTTACAATCTCTAAAATATTTATATCAATAAAAATTTACCTATACAAACTTAAGAAGGTTGAGAATCTCTTCTGATCTGATAATTCTTTCCATGAAAATTTTACAATAGTGCTGAGTAATTAAGAAATATGTCAAAAAACACCTTAATTATTTCTGGCATCCCTTTTAAAATAGCTTTTTTTTTTGCTTTTCTAGGGACTTTTTGGGAAATCTCAAAGACAGTTTCAGATATTAAAGATAATCTAAAATTTTTATTTATTTTTTAATGTAGGATTTGCTCTTGAAAGGCATATTTAAAAGAGATTTCAGAAAGATTTGGTCAGTTTATTAATACAGAATCATGAATGCTTGAGAAATAATGCCTATTAATGAAAGAGTCAAAAGAAAATAAAATAGACATAGAGAAGAGTAGCATGATTATAAAGAACCATAGCTCTTTCACAAGTGAGGAATATTTTTTGTTGTGGTTTAGAAAAATCATAATTGTTTCCATAGTCACAAACCATTCCTCTGATTCCCGCAATGTGCCTTGAATGGTCTTGCAAATTACATGGGGTAAGCCAGTTCTCACTGATAGGGGACTATACTGTAAGCCAGCCAGCCAGCCAGCCTTCCTGCCTGTCTTTCTTTTCCTTTTTTCCTTCCTTCCTTCCTTCCTTCCTTCCTCCCTCCCTCCCCCTCTTTTTTCACCTTTATTCATTTCTTTCTCTTTCTCTTAGAAGTGCTATTTTGCACAC
The DNA here is from genome assembly GCF_028858775.2 of Pan troglodytes. Taxonomy (NCBI): domain Eukaryota; kingdom Metazoa; phylum Chordata; class Mammalia; order Primates; family Hominidae; genus Pan; species Pan troglodytes. The sequence goes on from NC_072421.2 coordinate 23,455,780, forward strand.
ACACACAAAAATAGAAATTGAAAATATAATCAAATCAACAAAAGCAGAGAATTCAATTATGGTGAGATATGGAAACTGCTATCTGGGCAGATTACCAGGAAGGAAAGGAATACATCTTCTTACCCCTTGTAGAAGCTCTAAGACAAATTTATCATTTTTACAGAGAGAAATCCAAGTTCTAGTTTCAATTAATATGTTATTTGATTATTAAACCAATTAAAACGGAGCCAACTTTGTCAAAATATAAACACATTTTGTTGCTTCTTTTCAGACTCAGCATTTGAAACTATTACAAACAAAGACAATTTAAAAATCCCTTTTTACAAACTTTTTCAACTTTCTATATACATTCTACATCAATTAAGGATAATAACACTTTTCTTCTTGCAGAACAAAACCTCACTCATTTACAACTGCAAATAAGGGGTTGCATTTCTCTGTCAGTATTGCTCCTTGTATAGTCTGAACCACACATAAACAAAGTGACTAATTTGTGTTTTTACAGGAAAATTTAAAAAGGGGTCATATATTTGAAAACTATCTGTCATATACAAGCATTCTGGCAGAGTAGCAAAGCTCATAAATACAAATAACACAACTTTTTGTAGCCACTCAAACCCCTTTTACACTTAGTTAAAATGACAAAAAGGAACACGTTTTTTACCATGACTCATAGATAAGGCTACTCTACAACATATTAGAAGGAAACATATCTGAATAAAAGCATATAAACCTAGTAATCAATGCTACAGTATCCAATCATTCTTAAGAATTATATTGGTATTTAATAATTATCCATAAATTAACTCAATTTAAGATTAGTCCAGGATTTTAAATTAACTAAGGATGTATAAAATTTTATTTAAGCTACTAAAATACATAACATAATTACTGTTAGTATAAAGTTTGTTAGAACAGTGAATCAATTTAGCTGATCACAAATTTATATTTTAATAATTTTAAATATATAGAAAAACGTGAGCTTACTTGATTATTAAACCAATATTAGAAGTTTAGAAAGTTTAAAATAACTATTCTGTTCATGAGGTATGGTAAATCAAAATCTTATTAAAAATATAAAATGTGCACTTGTCCTATGCCTCCTTCTGATAAATTCAAAGAAATGATATAAATTATCATTTATTTTAAACCAAAATTACCAATTTAGGCTAATGTGTCAAAATACTAATCTTTATCATATAAACTTGGATTTCAAAAACATTTCTAAGCTAGTAGTTTTTAAAATACTAGAATTTCAATTTCTTTATTTCCTGTGAATTTTGGGAATATCCTATTTATATAAGCACATATCCTTAAAACCAATCAGAACAGAGCTTCTTTAAGACATGTAATAATGTAATACGTTAAAACCCTCTGTAAGTAGAAAAATATTTCACACTCACATAATGAAAGGTAAAGGCCTTTCTCAAGAACAGAGACACAGAGATACATGAAGGGCTTATAGCTATAGTTCTACAACCTTAGCTGCAGGTCAAAAATTAACATAGAATCACAAAATCTCACTGGTGCAAATCTCAAAGGGATTTTCTCCTTCCCAGGTGGCAAGGAATTCTTAACTGATTTGAGCTTACAAGTAGACAAACAGACAAACAAACAATAAAGACCAACACTTCAGATTTTCTGTTGTCTTTCATCCAACAAAATAGATATGTACCATCCTTCCAACAGCGATTGCCACATGGGTCAGGTGGTATAAAGAAAATCTCAACTATTACTGCCACCAATGGAGAATAACTTTTTGGCCATACATTCACCAGAAATAAAAACACAAAATCAATAGGAAAAACAAAAATAAGACAAAAACAAAAATAGAAAATAAACAAGGTTTAAGTGACATTGTTGCTTCAGATTTATTCTGAGAGCCAAGCAAACATCTAACTGGGCTGAAAGTGTCCCTGAGGTGCACTTCCCCGGCATTGCAATTTACTTGGCTCCATCAGGTGCGGCCATGTGGATATTTAAGTAGATGACCTCCAAAACTGTGAAAGTATAATTTTCCAAAAGACCAAGTCAGAGCTCTCATGCATACATAAAATAAATATGTGTCACATATTTCATATAACTCATTAATTAATTAGGGAAACACTAAGATTATAAAAAAAAGTCCAAAAACATTTGAGAATTTAGGTATTAATAGGCAGTGTTACAATGAGATTTCTGGATTAGACACAAAACTGGTCAACGACCTACATGACCGTAAACTGGAACTTCTGGGGTAGGGTTGCCAGATAAAATATAGGACACTCAGTTAAATGTAAATTTCAGATGAACAATGTTGTTTTCTTTTTTAAGTACAAGTATGTCCCAAATACTGCAGGCACTTTTTACTTGCTAAGTCTGGCAACTCTACAATGGGATTATCTGTTCTGTGGAACAGAAATGATTTGCATTTCTTCTGGACAAAAATTTACAAATTAAACTCTGCCCCTCCAGAAATGTTAAATATGTTAAATAGCCCAGACAATAGAAAGTCAAGCACAGAACTGCACTGAAAGAACTGCTAGTAATCTTTCTTACCTATTTCCAAATTTTTGATAACTTTTCCAGTGAATAAAGAATAGCTGGCTGGGTGAGGTGGCTAACGCCTGTAATCCCCGCACTTTTGGAGGCCGAGGCAGGTGGATCACAAGGTCAGGTGTTTAAGACCAGCCTGGCCAAGATGGTGAAACCCTGTCTCTACTAAAAATACAAAAAAATAAGCCAGGCGTGCTGGTGGACACCTGTAATCCCAGCTACTTGGAGGCTGAGGCAGAGAATCGCTTGAACCCGGGAGGCGGAGGTTGCAGTGAGCCGAGATCACACCACTGCACTCCATCCTGGATGACAGAGTGAGACTCCGTCTCAAAAAAAAGCCTAGAGTGGAAAATATTATTTATTACAAAGTAACATTGGAGATTAAGATATAAACAACAACCATAAATATTATTTCCTTAATTCTCTTTATATTCAATTTGAGAAAGCATTAGTCATTTTTCCCAGAGTACTATTTGCATTCAGGAGGTATTCTGATATTTGAGACTGCATATCATAGTCATAAACGCAGATTGGAAAGGTTATTTTTAGCCTTCTGGCTTTCTCAATTGCAGAACAATATTTTCTTCCAGAAAAGAAAACATAAAAAACCTCACAATCAGATAACAAGGCAAAAATTGTTCACAAGTATTACTTTAACAAGGTCTGTAGCTCTATCCTCCTGCTGTGTTCATCTCTGAAGTAAAGATAGCCATTCTATACTTCTAAAGTATGAGTCTAGCCCTCAAGGAATTTTCCTAGCCAGCAGGAAACTATATAAGAACTATATAAATTTGATTTTAAAGGAAAAGCTAATGAGTAAATGATGTTAGTTGCAAAATTTCAGCAAAGAAGAAATCTACTCAATAGCTAGACAGACAATAATGTCCACATGATATCTATATAAAATGATCCCTCCAATGCAATCTGGCTATTTTTAGGTATTCATTCATTCTTCAAAGATTTATTGAGCTCTACATATGTGTTAGACTTGGTGATACCAATACAAACAACAAACAAATTGGATTCTTACCCTTATGAGCTTATGTCTAGTCTGTTTGTATGAAAAGAGGGAGAGAACAAACAAGAGAAAAACTACTATATAGAAGCTTAGTAACCAAACTTTAATAAACTCTACAAATGAATTTTTGAACTCAAGGTTTAAATTTGTTCTTTGAAATACTGACAGTTTAATGAAAGACCAATCTTAGCTTGACAAGGAAATTATGATTTTTGTTTGTTGGTTTAAACTTTTGCAATTTAGGAAGCAATGTCAAAAACAACAACTCAGTCAAAATGCCATTTTGGAGAGACAAAGAATGAAAATCTGAATTTAAAAAGAGAAGTACAATTGTAGTATTAGAAAGGTACCAACATATCTATTTATAATTATAAAAGTAGTGATTAGTACTGAATGGTCTTGTAAAATAGGCAGATCATAAGGTAAGAGTAAGCTCTGTTCAGACACCATTATTCAAGCAATAATCAATTTGGCAACACGGGAACTTACCGGAATCAACTGGGGAAAATTTTCAAACTACACAGAAATACCCCATCCTTCAGATTTGAATATTCTTTTGGTGGTTGTAATCACCAGTTGCCTATCCAGAACAGATTCTCCCCTAATGAAAACACAGATTTATTGAGAGCACTCTGTGTCCATTAGTGCTCACCTCTCCAGACAACTAAACTTGACTCTGTGACCCCATCTAACTAATTAGATAAAAGTGAAAATCTACTGCATGGCCAGAGATTTCTGTAGAATATCGTGGATGGTAAACTAGGCTGTGATATAGCTAAGGATCAGTGGATAACAAAGGACCAGAACAAGAGTAGAAGAAAATTGTAGATTTCTGGAAAATCTACAGTTTTCCTGAAAAAAAAAAAGAGAGACAAATTTAGTTTGCTCTTTACCACTGTCCCCTTCTTCCTGCCTGAAATGGGGAATCATAGCTAAAGGCAATGCCAACGTCTTTCCATCATGAGGAACCAAACTTTAAGTTTGGAGGATTAGAAAGCAAATAGGAGCCTGAGCCACAATTATTTTGTTGAGCAGCTACACTTTGCTTGGGCTGCTTATCTCTTAACTTCTGGATCAGCGAGGAAAAAATAGGTAAACTATTAAGGCAAGTCATGTAATTTGGTTTCTCTCACATGCAGCAATATCCAATCCTAACAGTGTAACAGAAGTGGAGGGAAAAGAGGAAGGTGGAAGGTGAATATTTACATTTTAAACTTGCTCCTGGGAAATTCTAATGTGAACGAACCTCTTTTGTTTTATAAGGAGGAACTGTTCACATACTCCATGACATCTAGACTAGGGTTTTGCAAACTTTAATGTGTATACAAATCAGCCAAGGTTCCTGTTAAAATGCAGACTCTCCAATTCCATTGGTATGGAGTGGGGCCTAGGATTGTGACATTTTAGCAAGCTTCCATGTGATGCTAATCATTCTACTCTTTGCACCAAACTCTGAGTAGCAAGGAGTTAGACACAAAACTGAACAATAATCTTAACTGTCATTGTACACAGTGACCATTCAGTTCAGATGGCTCTCCTTAACTGTATCTGAAAGATTTGTTCTAACCCAGAGCCTTATAATGAAAAACATAATGAAACCTACCATATGGAAATAATTATACATATTTTACTGAACACTAAACATTCTCTCTCCCTCTGACTCTCTCTATTCTACCTATACACACATAAGCATTACTAAGGTATAATTTTTTAAAATTATAATTTGTATGTCAAAGATTTTATTCAAAAATGAATTAATGAAGGTACCAGCAAAATATTAAGACTGATTCAAAGAACATTTGAGAAGACAGCTGTTTGTTGAAAATTCAATAAAGAATGTTAGCAGAAGATTGTTGGGTTAAATACAAAACTGATAATTGTCTACAGGGCAATAAACTCTAAGCTGCGGAGTTATCTTTTCTGTGGGATAACTTATTTGCATCTCTACTGGATAAAAATTTTCCATTTAACATGTAACCTCACAAATAGCCTTGATAGCATATTTGTATGTAAGATAAACACATATATAAGATATAATAATTACCAAATGTTGCTGTGGTATAAATGCTATTAACTCCAATCCAGACTTGCTGGGGGGCAAGAAAATGGCTTAGCTACAAGTAATTGGAGGAAATGTTATATCCAGATTTGCTTCTACTCTTGTTCTGGTCCTTTGTTATCCACTGATCCTTAGCTATATCACAGCCTAGTTTACCATCCATGATATTCTACAGAAAGCAGTTCTCTTTAGTTGCTTCAGAGAAAACTCCATGGACATCTCAGTTGTACTGTGAGTAACTACTCAAAGGGAAGGCTATAGAGCAGAAACTATGCCCCTTGTATTTTAAATAGCTCTGTAGCTCAAATGCTAATTATTACTTAGCAAACACATAAAAATTCTGGTATAAGAGATACATCTCTTCCAATACACAGACTGTAAAACAGGCTATTGCAGTTACATTTTATGCATAGATAGATAACTTTTTCTCTCAGCAGTTGGGGCAAAACTAGAAGAGCCTACCCTGCCTTTTGGAGGAAGAAAATAATTATTTTATTTTATTTTATTTTATCTTCTGAGACGGCGTTTTGGTCTTGTTGCCCAGGCTGGAGTGCAATGGCACGATCTCAGCTCACTGCAACCTCTGCCTTCCGGGTTCAAGCGATACTCCTGCCTCAGCCTCTCGAGTAGCTGGGATTACAGGTGTGTGCCACCACACCAGGCTAATTTTTGTATTTTCAGTAGAGACGGGATTTCACCACGTTGGTCAGGCTGGTCTTGAACTCCTGACCTCAGGTGATCCACCTGCCTCGACTACCCAAAGTGCTGGGATTAGAGGCGTGAGCCACTGTGCCCGGCCAAGAAAATAATTTTTTAAGAGAGTACTGCCTCAAAACTTTTCCACAAATTGCTTAAAATATCATAGCCCACAACTGAGTTCCAGCTATGGCTGAGTGAGTAGGTTGGCAAATTCTCTTCCCAAAAAGAAACTATGAAGCTGAACAGAACCGATAAAAACAACCATCTGAGCACTATGGTATAGATTAAAGACATACAACAATGTAAGAAATATTTATGCTTAAAAAATTCTGAATTTTTAAAAAGAAGAGTAGGAATCTGTGACATTTTTGCCTGGGGTGCCTGGGGCTGCTCCCAACACCTCCCAGCTCTATTCTCATGGTGGTTCTGCCAGAGCAGGGCAGGCCATTGAGGACTGAGAGCTTCACTGATATGGTCACTCTCTGCAGCCTGTTTGCACAGTGGCAGAATATACATTTGTTCCAAGCATACAGGGAACATTTAGAAAGATAGACCATATTTTAGGCCATAAGATAAGTCTCAATAACAGTAAACTGATTTAAGTCACATTAAATATATTCTCTGACCACAATGGAATTAAATTAGAAATCAATAACAAAATGATCTCTGTAAAATCCACAAATCTCTGAAAACTGTCATATTTCTAAATAACCCAAAGATCTAAGAGGTCAAACAAAAGTAAAATTACAAGCCTTTATAACTTAATGTAAATTAAAACACAATATGTTAAGACACATAGGGTACCTCTACAGAGGCATTAAAGGACAAAATGCCAATATTAGAAAAGAAAAAAGTTCTCGAATAAATTACTGCAAGTTTTATCTTAAGACCCTAGAAAAAAGAAGCGTAAATTAAGCCCAAAGCAAATAGAAGAAATCAAATAGTAAAGATCAGAGTAGAAATCAGTAAAATGAAAACATAAACAATAAAGAAAAATCAATGAAACCAAAAACTGGTTTTTGGAAAGTTTTTTTAAGTATTGTATAAATTTAAGGGGTACAAGTGCAGTTTTGTTACATACATATGTTGTGTAGCATTGAATTGTGGTCTTTTAGTGTAACTATCACCTAATTAGTGTACATTGTACCTATTAAGTATTTATCATCCCTTACTAGCTTCCCAAAAGTGATAAACTTTTAGCCGGGCTAGCCAAGAAAAAAAATACACAAATTATGAATATCAAGCATGGAAGAAGTAGCACCATTAGAGATTCTAGAAAATATAAAAGGATAACGGACTATTATGAGCAATTTATGTCAAAAAATTTGAAAACTTTGACAAAATGGGCAAATTACTGGAAAGCATGTACAACAAGAGCTCACTAAAGAAAAAACAGATAATCTGAATAATCCTATATATATTAAAGAAATTGAAATCTGTAGTTAAAAACCTTTCCACAAAGAGAACTCCAGGATCAGATGGCTTCTTGTGAATTCTACCAAATAGTTAAGGAAAGAATAATACCAATTCTACACAAACTGTTCAGAATTGAAGTGGAGAGAATACCTCAACTCACTTACTAAGACGAACATTATATTATTAACAAAACCAGCCAGAAAATTGATAAGAAAAGAAAACTATGGACCAATGCTATGGTTTAAATGTGTCCCCAAAGTCCATGTATTGGAAATTTAATCCCTAATAACTTGATGTAGAGAGGGTGAAACTTTAAGAAGCGAATAGGTCATAAAGGTTCTGCCTTCATGAATGGAATAATGCCATTATTGAGAGTGGGTTCATTATTGCAGGAATGGATTCTTTGTAAAAATGAGTAGGTCCCTTTCTTCCTCTCTCACCATGTAATACCTTCCATCATGTTATGACACAGCACGAAGGCCCTCACCAGATGCAGGCCCCTTGATCTTGGGCTGTCCAGACTCCAGAAAAATGAACCAGATAAATTTCTGTTCATTATAAATTACCCAGTCTGTAGTATTCAGTTATAGCAGTTATAGCATATGAGCCTCCACTTCCAGCCTATAACAGGCTTATTTGTAATAACCAAAACCTAGAAAGAGATACAAATGTCCATCAACAGTTGAATAGAATAAAAGCAAAAATATCTGTGCTACAGTCAAACAATGGGATTACTTCTCAGCAATAAAAAAGGAATTGCTATGGTCTGAATGTTTGTGTTCCCCTAAATTCATATGTTGAAATCCCGACCTCCAAGGTGATGGTATTAGAAGGTAGAGCCTTTGGGGGTGATTAGTTCATGAAGGTGGATCCCTCATGAATGGGGTTACCGCCTTTCTAAAAGAGACCCCAGTGAGCTATCTAGCCCCTTCCATCATGTGAGGACACACTGAAAAGTCATCTCATATCAACCAGAAAGTGGGTTATCATCAGGCATTAAATCTGCCAGCACCTTGATCTTGGACTTTCCAACCTCCAGAATTGTAACAAATAAATCTATACTGTTTTCAAACTACCCAGTTTATGGTATTTTGTTATAGAAGCCCAAACAGAACACTACAGAAATGAACCATTGATGCATGCTACAATATGGAAGAATCCCATAGTAAATATGCCGAGTGAAATAAATCAGACCAAAAAGAGTACATAGGCAGGAGAGCTGGCAAGATGGCCGAATAGGAACAGCTCTGGTCTGCAGCTCCCAGCGAGATGAACAGAGAAGGCAGGTGATTTCTACATTTCCAACTGAGGTACCCAGCTCATCTCATTGGGACTTGGTTAGACAGTCAGGGCAGCCCACAGAGGGTGAGCTGAAGCAGGGTGAGGTGTCACCTCACCTGGGAAGCACAAAGGGTCAGGGAACTCCCTCCCCTAGCCAAGGGAAGGTGTGAGGGACTGTGCGGGAGGAACGGTGCATTCCAGCCCAGATACTACACTCTTCCCATGGTATTCGCAACCTGCAGACCAGGAGATTCCCTCAGGTGCCTACACCACCAGGGACCTGGGTTTCAAGTAGAAAACTGGGTGGTCATTTGGGCAGACACTGAGCTAGCTGCAGGAGTTTTTTTTCATACCCCAGTGGCGCCTGGAATGCCAGCAAGACAAAACCATTCACTACACTGGAAAGGGCGCCACAGCCAGGGAGCCAAGTGGTCTAGCTCAGCAGATCCCACCCCCATGGAGCCCAGCAAGGTAAGATCCACTGGCTTGAAATTCTCACTGCCAGCATAGCAGTCTGAAGTCCACCTGGGACGCTTGAGGTTGGTAGGGGGAGGGGCGTCTGCCATTATTGAGGCTTGAATAGGCGGTTTTCCCCTCACAGTGTAAACAAAGCCACAGGGAAGTTCAAACTGGGTGGAGCCAACTGCAGCTCAGCAAAGCCGCTGTAGTCAGACTGTCTCTCTAGATTCCTCCTCTCTGGGCAGGGCATTTCTGAAAGAAAGGCAGCAGCCCCAGTCAGGGGCTTATAGATAAAACTCCCATCTCCCTGGGACAGAGCACCTGGGGGAAGGGGAGGCTGTGGGTGCAGCTTCAGCAGACTTAAATGTTCCTGCCTGCCAGCTCTGAAGAGAGCAGCTGATCTTCCAGCACAGTGCTTGAGCTCTGCTAAGGCACAGACTGCCTCCTCAAGTGAGTCCCCGACCCCCATGCCTCCTCATGGGAGACACCTCCCAGCAGAGGTCGGCAGACATCTCATACAAGAGAGCTCTGGCTGGCATCTGGCAGGTGCCCCTATGGGACAAAGCTTCCAGAAGAAGCAACAGGCAGCAATCTTTGCCGTTCTGCATCCTCAGCTGGTGATACCCAGGCAAACAGGGTCTGGAGTACACCTCCAGCAAACTCCAGCAGATGTGCAGCAAAGGGGCCTGACTGTTAGAAGGAAAACTAACAAAGAGAAAGGAATGGCACGTCCACTCAAAGACTCCATCCGAAGGTCACCAACATCAAAGACCAAAGACAGCTAAATCCACGAAGATGGGGAGAAACCAGCGCATAAAGGCTGAAAATTGCAAAAACCAGAACTCCTCTTCTCCTCCAAAGGATTACAATTCCTCGCCAGCAAGGGAACAAAAGTGGACGAAGAATGAGTTTGACAAATTGACCGAAGTAGGCTTCAGAAGGTGGGTAATAACAAACTCCTCCAAGCTAAAGGAGCATGTTCTAACCCAATGCAAGGAAGCTAAGAACCTTGAAAAAAGGTTAGACGACTTGCTATCTGGAACAACCAGTTTAAAGAAGAACATAAATGACCTGATGGAGCTGAAAAACACAGCACGAGAACTTCGTGAACCATACACAAGTATCAATAGCCAAATCGATCAAGCAGAAAAAAGGATAACAGAGATTGAAGATCAACATAATGAAATAAAGGGTGAAGACAAGATTAGAGAAAAAAGAATGAAAAGGAATGAACAAAGCCTTCAAGAAATATGGGACTATGTGGAAAGACCAAATCTACATTTGACTAGTGTACCTGAAAGTGATGGGGAGAATGGAACCAAGTCGGAAAACATTCTGCAGGCTATTATCCAGGAGAACTTTCACAACCTACCAACACAGACCAACATTCAAATTCAGGAAGTACAGAGAAAACCACAAAGATACTCCTTGAGAAGAGCAACCCCAAGACACATAAACGTCAGATTCACCAAGGTTGAAATGAAAGAAAAAATGTTAAGGGCAGCCAGAGAGGAAGGTCGGGTTACCCACAAAGGTAAGCCCATCAGACTAACAGTGGATCTCTCTGCAGAAATCCTACAAGCCAGCAGACTGGAGGCCAATATTCAACATTAAAAAAAAATTTTTCAACCCAGAATTTCATATCCAGCCAAACTAAGCTTCATAAGCGAAGAAGAAATAAAATCCTTTACAGACAAGGAAATGCTGAGAGATTTTGTCGCCACCAAGCCTGCCTTACAAGAGCTCCTGAAGGAAGCACTAAATATGGAAAGGAAAAACCAGTACAGGCCACTGCAAAAACATACCAAATTGTAAAGACCATCGACACTATGAAGAAACTGCATCAACTAACGGGCAAAATGACCAGCTAGCATTGTAATGACAGGATCAAATTCACACATAACAATATTAACCTTAAGTGTAAAGGGGCTAAATGCCCCAATTAAAAGACACAGACTGGCAAATTGGATAAAGAGTCAAGACCTATAGGTGTACTGTATTCAGGAGACCCATCTCACGTGCAAAGACACACATGGGCTCAAAATAAAGGGACGGAGGAATATTTACCAAGCAAATGGAAAGCAAAAAACAAACAAACAAACAAACAAAAAAAAAACAAAACAAAAAAAAACAGGGGTTGCAATCCTAGTCTCTGAGAAAACAGGCTTTAAATCAACAAAGACCAAAAAAGACAAAGAAGGGCATTACATAATGGTAAAGGGATCAACGCAACAAGAAGAGCTAACTATCCCAAATATATATGCACCCAATACAGGAGCAGCCAGATTCATGCAGCAAGTTCTTAGAGACCTACAAAGAGACTTAGACTCCCACACAATAATAGTGGGAGACTTTAACATCCCACTGTCAATATTACATCAACAAGACAGAAAATTAACACGGATATTCAGGACATCAACTCAGCTCTGGACTAAGAGGACCTAATAGGCATCTACAGAACTCTCCACCCCAAATCAACAGAATATACATTCTTCTCATCACCACAATGCAATTATTCCAAAATTAACCACATAATTGGAAGTAAAACACTCCTCAGCAAATGCAAAAGAATGGAAATCCTAACAGTCTCTCAGACCACAGTGCAATCAAATTAGAACTCAGGACTAAGAAACTCACTCAAAACCGCACAACTACATGGAAACTAAACAACCTGCTCCTGAATGACTACCAGGTAAAAAACAAAATTAAGGCAGAAATAAAGAAGTTCTTTGAAACCAATGAGAACAAAGACACAACGTACCAGAATCTCTGGGACACAGCTAAAGCAATGTTTAGAGGGAAATTTATAGCACTAAATGCCCACAGGAGAAAGCGAGAAAGATCTAAAATCGGCACCCTAACGTCACAATTAAAAGAACTAGAGAAGCAAGAGCAAACAAATTCAAAAGTTATCAGAAGACAAGAAATAACTAAGATCAGAGCAGAACTGAAAGAAATAGAGACACGAAAAACCCTTCAAAAAAATCAATGAATCCAGGAGCTGGCTTCTTGAAAAGGTTAACAAAATAGATAGACCACTAGCTACACTAATAAAGAACAAAAGAGAGAAGAGTCAAATAGACACAATAGAAAATGATAAAGGGGTTATTACCACTGATCCCACAGAAATACAAACTACCATCAGACAATACTATAAACACCTCTATGCAAATAAACTAGAAAATCTAGAAGAAATGGATAAATTCCTGGACACATACACCCTCCCAAGACTAAACCAGGAAGAAGTCGAATCCCTGAATAGACCATTAACAAGTTCTGAAATTGAGGCGGCAATTAATAGACTACCAACCAAAAAAAGCCCAGGACCAGACGGATTGACAGCCGAATTCTACCAGAGGTACAAAGAGGAGCTGGTACCCTTCCTTCTGAAACTATTCCAATCAATAGAAAAAGACAGAATCTGCCCTAACTCATTTTATGAGGCCAGCATCATCCTGATACCAAAACCTGGCAGAGACATAACAACAACAAAAAATGTTCAGGCCAATATCCCTGATGAACATAGATGCGAAAATCCTCAATAAAATACTGGCAAACCGAATCCAGCAGCACATCAAAAAGCTTATCCACCACGATCGAGTCAGCTTCATCCCTGGGATGCAAGGCTGGTTCAACATATGCAAATCAATAAACGTAATCCATCATATAAACAGAACCAATGACAAAAAACACATGATTATCTCAACAGATGCAGAAAAGGCCTTCAATAAAATTCAACACCCCTTCATGCTAAAAACTCTCAAAAAACTAGGTATTGATGGAAAGTATCTCACAATAATAAGAGCTATTTATGACAAACCCACAGCCAATATCATACTGCATAGGCAAAAGCTGGAAGCATTCCCTTTGAAAATCAGCACAAGACAAGGATGCCCTCTCTCACCACTCCTATTCAACATAGTATTGGAAGTTCTGGCAAGGGCAATCAGGCAAGAGAAAGAAATAAAGGTATTCAAATAGGAAGAGAGGAAGTCAAATTGTCCCTGTTTGCTGTGACATGAGTGTATATTTAGAAAACCCCATTGCCTCAGCCCAAAATCTCCTTAAACATATAAGCAACTTCAGCAAAGTCTCAGGACACAAAATCAATGTGCAAAAATCACAACCATTCCTATACACCAATAATAGACAAACAGAGCTAAATCATGTGTGAATTCTCATTCACAATTGCTACAAAGAGAATAAAATACCTAGGAATCCAACTTACAAGGGATGTGGAGGACCTCTTCAAGGAGAACTACAAACCACTACTCAAGGAAATAAGAGAGGACACAAACAAATGGAAAAACATTCCATGCTCATGGATAGGAAGAATCATTATCATGAAAATGGCCACATAGATTCAATGCTATCCCCATCAAGCTACCATTGACTTTCTTCACAAAATTAGAAAAAACTACTTTAAAGTTCATATGGAACCAAAAAAGGGCCCACATAGCAAAGACAATCTTAAGCAAGAAGAACAAGCTGGAGGCATCATGCTGCCTGACTTCAAACTATACTACAAGGCTACAGTAAACAAAACAGCATGGTACTGGTACTAAAACAGATACATTGACCAGTGGAAAAGAACAGAGGCCTCAGAAGTAATGCCACACATCTACAACCATCTGATCTTTGACAAACCTGACAAAAACAAGCAGTGGGGAAAGGATTCCCTATTTAATAAATGGTGTTGGGAAAACTGGCTAGCCACATGCAGAAAACTGAAACTAGATGCCTTCCTTACACCTTATACAAAAATTAACTCAAGACAGATTAAAGACTTAAACCTAAGACCTAAAACCATAAAAACCCTAGAAGAAAACCTAGGTAATACCATTGGACATAAAATCCCTAGTAAAACCTAGGACACAGGCATGGGCAAAGACTTCATGACTAAAACACTAAAAGCAATGGCAACAAAAGCCAAAATTGACAAATGGGATCTAATTAAACTAAAGAGCTTCAGTGCAGCAAAAGAAACTATCATCAGAGTGAACAGGCAACCTACAGAATGGGAGAAAATTTTTCAAATCTATCCATCTGACAAAGAACTAATATCCAGAATCAACAAGGAACTTAAACAAATTTACTAGAAAAAAACAAACGACCCCATCAAAAAGTGGGCGAAGGATACGAACAGACACTTCTCAAAAGACGACATTTATGTGGCCAACAAACATATGAAAAAAAGCTCATCATCACTGGTCATTAGAGAAATGCAAATCAAAACCATAATGAGATACCATCTCACACCAGTTAGAATGGAAATCATTAAAAAATCAGGAAACAACAGATGCTGGAGATGATGTGGAGAAACAGGAACGCTTTTACACTGTGGGTGGGAGTGTAAATTAGTTCAACCATTGTGGAAGACAGTGTGGCGATTCCTCAAGGATCTAGAACCCGAAATGCCATTTGATCTAGCAATCCAATTACTGGGTATATACCCCAAAGATTATAAATCATTCTACTATAAAGACACATGCACATGTATGTTTATTGCAGCACTGTTCACAATAGCAAAGACTTGGAACCAACCCAAATGCCCTTCGATGATAGACTGGATAAAGAAAATGTGGCACATATACACCATGGAATACTCTGCAGTCATAAAAAAAGGATGAGTTCATGTCCTTTGCAGGGACATGGATGAAGCTGGAAACCATCATTCTCAGCAAACTAACACAGGAACAGAAAACCAAACACCACATGTTCTCACTCACAAGTGGGAGTTGACCTATGAGAACACATGGACACAGGTAGGGGAACATCATGCACTGGGCCTGTTGGGGCAGTAGGGGACTAGGGGAGGGATAGCATTAGGAGAAATACCTAATGTAGATGACGGGTTGATGGGTGTAGCAAACCACCAGGGCACGTGTATACCTATATAACAAACCTGCATGTTCTGCACATGTATCCAAGAACTTAAAGTATAATTAAAAAAAAGATTACATAATGTATTACTCAATGTATATGAAATTCAAGAAATTAGAAACTAATCTATAGTGACAGAGTATATCAGTGTTTTCGGAGGGACCTGAGGTGAGGAAGGGGCAAAAGGGAGGCATTAGAAAAAGCTTGGAAGTAATGTACGTGTTTATTTTTTTTATTATGGTGATGGTTTTATTGGTGTATACATGTGACAAAACTCATTAAGTTGTTGGACTTAAATATGTACTGTTTACTGTAGCAAAATAAAGCTGTTTAAAAAAAACGTCAAGTCCCACAAAGAAAATGTCAGGTTCATGGAACCAAATCAAATGCCCATCAATGATAGACTGGATAAAGAAAATGTGGCATGCATACACCATGGAATACTATGCAGCCATAAAAAGGAATGAGATCATGTCCTTTGCAGGGACATGGATGAAGCTGGAAGCCATCATCCTCAGCAAACTAACACAAGAGCAGAAAACCAAACACCCCATGTTCTCACTCATAAGTGGGAGTTGAACATTGAGAATACATGGACACAGAGAGGGGAACAACACATACCAGGGCCTGTTGTGGGGTGGGGGTGAGTGGAGGAACCTAGAGGACGGGTCAATAGGTGCAGCAAACCACTATGGCACAAGTAGACCTATATAACAAACTTGCACATTCTGCACATGTATCACGTTTTTGTTTTTGTTTTTAGAAGAAATAAAGAAAAAAAAGTCAGGTTCAAATGGTTAGACTGGTGAATTTTATCAAATTTTTTAAAAATATAAAAAATTTTTACAAACTTTTTCAGTAAATATTGGAGGAGGGAACACATTTTCCAAAGCCTTCTATGAGGCTAGTATTACTCTAATATAAAAACTAGACAGACATCATAAAGAAACCTACAGACCAGTATCCCTCATTAACGTAGACACAAAAAATATTCTTTAAAAAAATTAACAAATCAAATCCAGCAACATAGAAAAGGATTATACACCATAAAGAAATTGAAATTTATTAAAAGAATGCAAGTGTAATTTGACATAAGAAATTAAGTCAATATAATATCATATTAATAAAGGACAAAAACACATACTCATCTGAAAAGATACAGGAATTTAACAAAATACAACACTCAGTCATGTTAAGAACACTCAAAAATCAAGGAATGGACGTGAACTTCCTGTTCTTCCTAAGATCAGGGACAAGGATGTCTACTTTTGCCATTTCTATTCAACATAGTACTGGAAGTTTTAGCAGAGCAATTGGGGAAGCAAAAGAAATACAATTTATGTCTACTTGCAGATATCATGATTTTGTATATAAAAATCCTAAGAATTTTTTTTTAAAAAACCTATTAGAGCTAATGAAAAAATTCAGCAATGTTTCTGGATACAAGATGAATATACAAAAATCAATTGTATTCCTATATACTAACGAAAAATAATTTGAAAATGAAATTAAGAAAATGATTTCATTTTAATAGCATCAAGAAGAATAAAATACTCGGGAGTAAATTTAACAAAAGAAGTGCAAGACTTGTACACTGAAAAATATAAGCAATAAATAAATTAATATCTAATTAATTAGAAAGACATCCCATTTTCATAAATCAAAAGATTTAATATTGTTAAGATGGTAATAAACCCCATATGTATCTAAAGATTTAATATAGTCCATATCAAAATTCCAACAGGCTTTCCTACAGTAACTGAAAGTGTAATTTGAAAATTTATATGGAAATGCCAATGATTTAGAACACCACAAAAGCATTGAAAAATAATAAAGTTAGAGAATACGTACTACCCAATTTCAAACACTCATGAAGCCACAATAATCCAGACAGTACGGCATTGGCCCAAGGATAGACATGTAGATCAGTGGAAAAGAATTTAAAAACCAGAAATAAATCCCTGCATTTATGATCAACCGATTTTTGACAAAACAGCTAAGATATATCAACAGGAAAAGGATAGTCTCTTCAACAAACTTAATAATAATCATAATAAAAGAAGAGGAGGAGGAGGAACTTTGGCTCTTAACCAACCACATACATTTAAAAAGTAAATTGAACAATGAGATCACATGGACACAGGAAGGGGAATATCATACTCTGAGGACTGTGGTGGGGAGGGGGGAGGGGGGAGGGATAGCATTGGGAGATATACCTAATGCTAGATGACGAGTTAGTGGGTGCAGCGCACCAGCATGGCACATGTATACATATGTAACTAACCTGCACAATGTGCACATGTACCCTAAAACTTAAAGTATAATAAAAAAAAAAAAAAAAAAGTAATGAAACAGATACAGACCTAAATGTAAAAGCTGAAACTATAAAACTTCTGGAAGAAAACACAGGAGAAAATATTCATGACCTTGGTTTAGGCAGTGTTTGTGATATGACTTCAAAGCACTATTCATAAAAGAACAAATTGGCAAATTAGACTTCATCAAAATAAAAACCTTTTGTACTTTAAAAGATATCTCTATTTAGAGAATGGCAAGCCTCATCATAGATTGGGAGAAAATATTTTCAAATCATATATATGATATAGGACCTTTATCCAGAAAAAAGAAGAACACTTCAAATTCAATAAAAATATAAACAGCCCACTTGAAATGATCAAAATATTTGAATTGACATTTCACAAAAAAGTACAGCCACTCTAGAAGACAGCTTGGGAGTCTCTTACAAAACTAAATATTCTCTTAACATACGATTCAGCAACTGCCCTCCTTGGAATATATCCAAATGAGGTGAAAACTTATGTCCACACAAAAGCCTGCACACAAATGTTTACAGCTTTATTCATAATTGCCAAAATTTGGAAACAACCAAGATATCCTTCAATTGGTGAATGAATAATCAAACTGTGGTAGATCCATACAATGGAATATTATTCAACGATTTAACAAATGAGCTTTGAAGCCACAAAAAGGCGTGGAGGAAATGTAAATACATGTTGCTAAGTGAAAGAAGCCACTCTGAAAAGGCCACATACTATATTATTCCAACTATATGAAATTCTGGAAAAGGAAAAATGATAGAGACAGTAAAAAGATCAGTCTTTGCCAGGCAATTGAGTGGGGAGGGAGGGATGACTAGGTGGAGTATGGGGGAATTATAGGGCAGAAAATCTATTTGGTATGAAACTGTAATAGGACACATGTCATTATATATTTCTCAAAGCTGATAGAATGTAGAGCACAAAGAGTGAACTCTAATGTAAACTATGGACTTTAGTAAATAATAATGCATCACTATTGGCTCATCAATTGTAACAAAAGTACCATACTAATGCAAGATGATAATAACAAGGAAAACTGTTGAGGAAAGGGTGAGTGGATGTGTGGGAACTCTGTACTTTCCACTCATGTTTTTTGTGAACCTAAAGCTGCTCAAAGAAATAAACTCTTATGTAACCCTTGAGAAGTCTCAACAGACATGGTTTCCTATTTATAATTGTGGCCAGCACTTGAAAAGTCAGGTTGGAGAGGTTGTCAAAGGAATAAATGAAAGGTAGATTCCTTTCTTCTATTCTCAGGATCATTCTGCTGCATTCATTCATTCACTCTGCTGCACTAAATTATACTGAACTTTTAATATCTAATTGATCTAATGTTTTAATACCCTCATGGATCTCATTATTCTTATAATACACTGAGTCTCTGCCATATATTTTAGGCCTTAATCATGCTATCTTGTTGCTTGAAGTGCAACATTATCTTCTCAACTAGTGCTTCTTATCCTTAGGGGCACAGAACAGGAACCCTTCTCCCGTGTTCGTCACAGACCCCAGTATCGTGCAGAATATAAATCAGGTTTAAAAATATTGCTTCATTTTCATGCTTAGAACAAATGTATTATAGTTTAAGAACGCCTGCATAGTATGGATTTACCATTGATTTGAAACTTAGAGCATTTGAGTTAAAAATGCTTCTTCATAAAAAGTCCTTTAAAAACATAAAGATATATGATTCATCATTTTTCAAAGTTATATAAACCCCCAAAGCTTCTATCGTCTTCAGCTGGGGCCATGAAACTCATCACAGCTTAACACACAGAAGCAACATTAAGATAGCTCTTCACCTTTGTCTCTTCTGCTCGGCCATCTCGCTTACCTTCCATCCTCTCTGAGGATGGATGAGGTATAGAGAAGAAAGGATAAGGTGTGTCAGCCTGGGGAATAATCCAGAAAGGAAGGAGATCATATATTAAGTGACAATAGGCCTGGGCATTGGGAGAAATGACTTAGTATATCTTTGAAGTGAGCACACCAAGGGGCACTTCTGTGTGATAAGCATAAGCAAAGGATGCACAACCATGGACAAGGAGGTGGAAGGACTACATTGGCAGAAAAAGAAGAGATTTGAAAAGTTTAATTTGTGGTCTGATTATATAAAACATTGCTATAGTTACAAAGTCAAGTCTGTAAATTAAGAAATATTCTGAAAAGTTTAGCTTCTATCTCTGTCCCTTTACCTTATTCCATACCTTCAACATAGTAGGGCTTTTAGTTTAAAATAGAGTCTGGCTAGCAGCCTCTGTTGAAACTTCTCTTAACCTGCAGTGAAAACAGCTTTGATGATATGAAAAAAGACAACTCAAAGCACTGAAAACTAGCCTTAATGTCAATCTGTTTTCAGAATGTGAGAGGAATTTCAACTAAAACAAGGCTGATGGAAAGAGATTTAAAAACATTGTTGCTGGTCCACCGTGCTAAGCTCCCTTACAAGTCTGTTGGAAGACTCTGTTCCTCTCAATCCTTTATTCAGGAACTCAAAGCTTATACTAACCAGAGAGTTGGGCATTTAGCCTTCTACTTGATGGGGTGTCATTCTACCCCTACCACGTCCACCAATTTGAGACTGAAATTTTCAGAAAGTGGATAGGAAGCTTCCTGGAGTATACTGAGTTCTAAAATGTAAGCTACTCACATATAAAACACCACAGGCAGAAATAGATAAATTAAAGGTCCAAAGGCAGTGCACAAAGGGAATTGTAGTATTTTTTAAATTATCTCTTAATTCCTCCAAATAATGAGGATAAGAGACTATTTCAGATTAGTTCAATAATCCTGTGTTACAAAATAGTATGATAATTGCAGAGAATTGGTTTGTAGATACCAACCAGTCTTCCAGCTATTGTTATGAGAAAGGGATTAGCTAAAGAGTGAGGCCAAAGGCACTCACATATCTTGCCAATCACAAACATCAGTTCACGATATTCCTTGACTTGTGTGAAGACGAGCAAAACAGAAAAACACAACAGCACGGTGTCTATTAAAAACAGAGAAAGGTATAGCATCGGAAAAACTCAGGAAGGACAAAGCTCAAATCCTTAAAAGATCAGAAGATACCTTCTTAATGAAATAAGAGTACAGGCAAAAAAAGACAGTAGAACTATATATAAAGGAAAATGATGAAAAAAAAGATTACAATTGAAATTAAAAACCATGCAGAATTAAATCCCACTGGAGGCAGTAAAGAGCAAAATTCACTCTGAATAGTATCAAATTAGTGGAGTGCAGGTCACATTTGGGAAATTCTTACAGAAGGCAGAGAAAAAAGAATAAGAATTTAAACTAGTTTACAATATATAGAATAGAGTATGAGGAGTTACATTTAAGAATGAAAGTCTTTTTTCAGGAAAACAGGGAACTAGAATACAAGCAATAATCAAATTCATGATTAAGAAAATATCATTAAGAGTAAAATTGCACAAAGCCAATTGAAAGGGCTCATGATACTCCAGGCAAAAATGATTAAAAGACTCTCAACTTTAGACACATGCTGACAATATTTTTAAATATTAGGAAAATAGGTTTATAAGTACCTATGTTAGATAGCAGAGATTAACTACAAAAATGACAACATTTAGGCTGGGCTCATATTTTCCCACTGTACCTAATACAATGCCTGGTACTTAGCCAAAACTCAATAAATATTCATTGAATAAATGAATAAAATGATGAATGAATGTGTAATGGCAACAGAAAACAAGACTCAGAAAATAAAAGATCTATGCTCTTCTAAAAGCAAAAAAAAAAATTGAAGAATGAACCAGTTTCTTAAGGAATTATCAAAATAAACTCATCACATAGGGGAATGTTTTGGTACAAGAACCCTGGTAGACTTAACCACGGGACTGTGAGTTATAAAAAGTTAATAACAAGTGTTAAGGACACAGAAGGCAGTGCAGAAGAGAAACATATTGACTTTGAATATTGTCAGTTTACATTCATGGCTACTAGGGAAGAGGGAACTTCAGGAGGGACTAGAGAACATGATTAATTCCAAACCAAAATAGAACTCCCATACTAAGAAGATAACTATAAATTATTTGAAAATTTCAGAAAGAAATTCTAAAGGAAGGAGATCACTGAAATATGTGTATATACCCCATATTCCTGCTCTCTTAGGAAATGTTTCCTTTTCTCTTGGAGATATTGGATTTTGAGCATGTTTTTCCAGTACATATTATGGGATGAGTAGAAGGATGATTACAAAGGAACTATTAGGAATACTTAGAATAGAAGAGACTGAGGGACTTTTAAGTCCCTTACGTGGCTTGTAAGAACTTGTACAGCTCCTTCGCTGGCTGTTCACAAGAGGCAAATAAAAATAGCATCACAAGCCTAGAAAGACTTAGTTTGGGAACAGGTAGGTACACGGGACTGACAACTATCATGGAAGTCACAACTATAACTTTATTGAAAGAGACATGAGGAAATTCTATACCTCTGCCACCCAGACCTAAGAAAACATGTAGTCTGTTAAAGGTATTGGTCACTCAATCATAATCACATCTTAAAACTACACACTCTTATAGGCATAACCTTTTTTTTTTATCAGTCATCTATTGCCACACTAATGCTACATAACAAATCATCTCAAGACTCATATGTATATCAAAACATCTTGTTATATACCTTAAATCTATACAATAAAAATAAATAAATTAAAAACAGCACAATGGCTTTGAAAAAAAAATTTATTATTTCTCGGGAATCTATGGGTTGACTGGGTGGTTCTGCTGATCTGGTCCAGGCTCAACTGATCTTTGTGTCTTTGGTCAGCTGACAAGTTTGCTACTGTTCCATTAAACAAATTAAGTCATATGCCAAGCCTAAAGTCAGTGTGGATAGGCACTACCAAAAGGTAAAACTATAGAAAAGTGTGAAATGGGGCCACAATAATCCTATTACATTATGGAAATGGACAGAAGGTATTCTTATAGTAAAATCTCCTCCAGAGTTCAATGACAGTAAACTAAAAGCAATTAAACTAGATTATAGCCCATGTGATATTTGGGCTATATCCAATGCCTAGATATAAGACTAAAAGGAAGCACAAGAGAATGTTATTATGGTTTTTAGGAGCTGACTTTAATTCTTTCAATATTTTCTTGAGGGTTTTCAAACTTTCTTTCTAGATAAAATATATTTTACAATAATAAATTTATTTTCTTGGGTGTGTCTATCTTGATGTGGCAAGTGTCATTAACGCTATCCTTTTTTTAATCACACAGCTTCTTTTCCCTCAAAACTCCTTATTACTGTCAAATGCTCCAAACACACAGACACACACACATGCCCACATATATATGCACACTCTCCTTTCACAACAGTGCCTCTAAAACAGCTATATTTTTCCTAAGGGTTAGCTCGTATTATGGAATAGTTAGAGTAAGTGGTTCTCAACCTTGCTTGCTTATTGGAATCACTTGGACATTTGAAAAAGAACTGATTACTGGGCCCCACCCACAGGGCTTCTGATATAGTAGTCTGAAATGTGGGCTGCACATCAGAATTTTAAAAGCCCCCTCAACCCGAATTCTAATATGCAGATAAAGTGAAGAACCGCTGATGTAGTGTTTGCCACGACTCCTTGTTATCTGACATTACTATACAATTGGCAATTTGTTCATCTGTTAAGACTGGTGGGGGTGATGGTTGGTGGAGAGAGAGAACACAGAGGTGAATTTTTTACACAAGCAGTATGAAATGTTTTCATAAGGTATTTAAAAGTGAGAGTCCTTTTAAAAATTTCTATTATCATAAAGACTTACGCTAGAAAATGATGACAATGGAATCAATGAAGTGAACACAAATCAACCCTTATAGTTAGCTTTCTAAGCCAAACATAACCACAAGATTAAGAAAACTTTTGAGAAGTTAAGAGATACATGAAAAGGTATGAATTAAAACTTTTATAAATTTAAGATTTTACTGAAGACAAGACCTACAATGGAGAGTAGATTATCAACATCTTGAAGACAGACAGACAATGTATTCATGATATAATAGATCAGTGAGTTGCTGTTAGATGAGTAAGATTTAGTGAGCTACCAACTGGGCATAAGGTAAATGACTCATTCTATAGCTCGCAAATACTCAGAATCCCATGAGTATCTAGGAAATGTTTTCAAATAACGAAAGAATATTTTGTTCTCATTCATAAGTGGGAGTTGAACAATGAGAACACATGGACATAGGGAGGGGAACATCACACACTGGGGCCTATCAGGGGGTGGGGGGCAAGGGGAGGGATAGCATCAGGAGAAATACCTAATGTAGATGATGGGTTGATGGGTGCAGCAAACCACCATGGCACATATATACCTATGTAACAAACCTGCATGTTCTGCACATGTATCTCAGAACATAAAGTATAAAAAAAAATATTTTGTATCAACATTCTAAAATATTTATCTTTTAAAACTGAAGACCAAAGGAGGATATTTAGAAGGAATTAGGGTCATATCATGCTGGTATAGGATTCAGGTTAGTTGATCTACCATCATTAAAGGTATTCTAACTAGGGTAACCATATGGCTGGCTTTCTTAAGAGTCCCTGTTTATACCTGTTGTAAATCAATCCATGCCTGTTACTTATATTTAGTTCTGTATTTCATTTTCAAAAGTGTTAGTTCAGTTTGAACTAACTAGAATTCATATTTAAATAATATATTAAAATTTCTCCAAATGTAATTTAATTTCACACAATTTGCAGCAGGATCTTAGGTTTGGTTATAAATCCCACTGGCTAGATTTGTAGTCTTATTTATAAGCCAATATGTTATATTACACACACCAGCGTATATTTGGAATGTCTCTTCAGCTTTTCAAAGAGCATTTATATCTAGCATCTAATTTTGCCTTTGTTAACGTCACAAGAATCATATGAGATTGTGGTGTAGATGTATAGGTTTTCATGGGACTTTTACTTCATAGGGACAAATCTGTAAAGCACAGTCTCGATAATTTGGTTATTTTCTTCCAGAAACCAGAAGGCAGTGTTGTCTATGTCAAACATTACGTTAACCTATTCAACCATAGGGTAGGTTACTCTGATTTAGGTGGTATCTCCTTCCTCCTTGCTGAGCCATTTGGAAAGCTGCTACCAGGTGGAAAATTGCTCTGTTTAGAGCAATTAAGACATTTCATGTGCGCCTATTTAAAAGGCAGAAGCTTTAGAGCATATATGTCTGCCAGTTATTATCTATAAAATGTCTTAAGGACTATTTCAGAGAGAAGGGAAGCCCAGCAGCTGTTTCTGAGCTTCCTGCTAAGATTGCATCTGAGACTGCAATTTTATCTGTTTATAGGTTTAGTTTTCTTGCAGGCTTTTACTGAGAGAAATATTTGAAAACAAGAAATATCGTCCAAACTGTTCATTTCACAGGTAAGAAAATGAATTCAGAAAGCTTGCATGCCTTTCAAAGAGTAATTAAATATTGTTTTTCAGGTTTCAGCCCACAGCAAACCCACTAGAAAAACAATTCCTCAGCATGCCAAATGTTAAATGTTGTCCTTAATTAACTTATTCTGAAATGTTTTCTGGGCAGTACTTTCTCAAACTTTGGTTATAAAATAATCATCTGTCCACCTGTACTGGGATGATTGTATCATAAGACAGAGATGCCACTTTCGCCTATCTGGCTCCAATTATGCAAAACAGCATTTCCTTTAATTCTGTTTATCTTTGTGGGAAGAACAGAGGTCAACCAAATGCAAGATCTTCCTTTTATTTCCCATTTTCTTATTTCCTTTACTTGGGAAGAATCTGTAAGGAAACATGGCCCTGTGTAGTGTCTTTGGCTATTTTGACTTCCAGTAGGAAAAAGTGTTATCAGTTACCATGACAACCACATTTTCCCAGAGCTCCCTGCTGCAACTCATTTGCACTAAACAAGAACAAATCATTATTATTCAATGAAGGCTCTGATAAAGTTCTTTTCTTTTTGGTCATTTTCAATACTCCTTGAAACCCTTCTTTCTACGAAGCGAAATGGCTCTCTAGGGACAATACACTGAGTTTTTCTAAGAGAATGTCACCTTTACCACCTATTTACCAAGCAAGCATAGTGCATGAGTACAGACCATGATATGTGACCTTCTGAGCACTTGTCAGAGATTTCTACTATGAGTAGACTTTGACTTAACCAAAAGTTCAAAAGATGTTTCTGATATTTCACAACTTACCTTTCTTCAAATTCTCATTTCTCCGCATGTATTGAAAGATGACTAGCATCATCAAATTTTTTTCATTCAAAATTAACTTTTCAAAGGGGCTTACACAATAAGAACTTTTAAACTTCATGATATCAATAAGATCAGACATGGAGTAAGTTTCAGATGGGGCCTGATCTTAAACATTCAATTACTTTACTTTTTTCTGCCTTCTCCTGTATCTACTTCCTCCTGAAGTTAGTTTTCCTTATCCACACAAAATGTCAGCCTATGGCTTCTAGGAATTCCATGCTTTCTCGTTTGTGTCTGGCATAAAATAAATATATCTCATGTAGCTTCCAGAAAAATCTCTCCTCATACTTCTTGTCTTGAATTGGGTCCTGTGCCCTAACCCTGGATCAAGTATTATGACCAGAAGGATAGAATATGCTGACTGATTTGAGTGCCTACTCCTTGGGGTACTGGTGTGGTGAGGGGGTACAGGTGGAAGGATGGGGAGGTTTCCCATGAAGCACATGGAGGAGAGGAATAGATATCGGAATAAATTAGGCAACTTTTACCAATATGAACAAGTTGGCACTCAGTGTCTCAGAATAGCAAATATTCTCTACAACCACAGAGCAAATATTCTAGAGTATTCTACAGTTCCTAAGCCCCTCCACAACAACAGTCTCTCTCTCTCTCTCTCTCTGTCTCTCTCTCTCACATACATGCAAACACACACATGCACACCGACACAATGCCTTCACTAAATCATGAGTTAAATTGTTGCCTTGGATCTTTATACCTATGATATTAATAAAAGAAATCTTTTGAGAGAAGATTGAAATGCCTGTTACAATCATTGATATAGAAGATTAGAATCTTCTATATCAGAGGCTGGCAAACTATAATATTTTAGGCTTCGTGGGCCATACAGTTTCTGTCCCAACTACTCAACTCCACCACTGTAGCAAAAAGTTGGCCATAGGTAAGAAGTAATCAAATGGACATGGCTGTGTTCCAATACAACTTTATTTACAGAACCAGGTATGGGATGGGTTTGGCCCACGGGCCCATTAGACCCCAGGTTGCTGATCCTTGCTCTGTATAATAAATTAAAATGAAGTGAAAGGAACGTGTACATTTATTTTTAACTGGTAGTGAAAACTCTAACTCATCTTGTTTTGCTCTTTTTTATGCTACCAGGAAGCTCAGAGCTAAATTTACTGTTCCCCTTAATAAGTACTGCTTCTCATTTTCTTTGGTATATGAATATCTTTCTTTCTATATGGTCTCATATCTCTGCTTTTATACTGTAAAACTTTCTTAACTCTGTGTCCTTTCTAATATTGTGAAGTCTTCATGTTTGACATAGATGAAGGGCAAATTGTATTTACAGCTTTCAGTGCTCTTTCTCTCTCTCTCCACCACACACACACAAGCACACACATACGCCACGGGGTCTCAATCTCCTTCAAACCCATTATACAAATAGACAAACTGAGACCCAGGTATCACCATAATCATGAAGCAAAGAAGTGCTAGTCCCTTGACTATCATCTTGATCTCTTGTGTCTGAACTCAGCTTATTCTAGAAATATAATAACAGAAATAGCAATACAAAGGAACACATATTTTCTAGAACTGTCACATTGCCACAGTGCAAATTGTTCCTAGTTTTACCTTAGATAACATACCACTAGACCTCTCTTTCTCTCTTCTTTCAACCTCTCTCTCCCTCTGTCTGTCCCTCTCTCCCTCTCTCAACCTCTGCTGCCTATTTTCCTCTTCCTTCTGTTGTCTCACAGCCTGAACTCTTACAGGCTCATCTTAAATCTTGGTTTTAACCTGTGTTTTTAAAGTCCCTTTGTCTCCCTGCTTCTTCTCCTTCAATTATATATGGATCCTGTGGCTTTCTTGACTTTGTTGCTGCCCTCATAGGATTATTGTTTCTGTGTCCGTTCCAAGAATCCTCCCTAGTCTATGCTCCCACTTTCATTCCTGACTTGCTGTAATCCCTCAAATGTTCTTGAATATAGTTTCATTTCTGGTCTTTGGCTTTAATCTCTGGCTGTCAACATCATCTTTTCTCCTGTTCTTTTCTACAGCAGCTCCAGTCCAGGGGGCATATTTTTAATAGCCTTAGGCTAAAGAACCATCACAAGCAACTCTCAAAATTGGCCCTTAGTTGCCTTCGAAGGTAAAATGCAAGGAAGAGAAAAAACAACTAACAGAAGAGTAAACCAGACAAATGCAGTCATGTTAGTGTGCATAGAGTTTAGTTCCATTAGCCTCTGCTCACTACCATGTCAGCTGGAAACTGTGCATAAACCTCCCCAGAAAGGAACTGCAAGCCTATAACACACCAGGCATTAACGTGCAGCTAGAACAGATTTAATGGAGAAACTCATCATCTTCTCCCTATACTAGGCTCGATGAAATTATCCAAAAAATAATTACAGAGAAAACAATGCACTTTAATTTATCTTTGGAGATTATTATTGGAATGTTCTTCAACTCTATGATTTGGACTTTCTCACTAGAGATATTTTATTTTGGTTTTAAAAATAACTGGAGTCAAATATTTCTTTTTAATTCCAAAATTTTCCAAAAGACTAAGCTTTTTCAAGTACAAATTTCATTAGGGACCAAACAAGAAACCGAGCACATATTTCACTGAAATTTTCTCCTTCCCACTGAGACTAAGAAAATAAATTAGGTTAAAAACAAACACTTAGAAAAGCAAGTCGCTGGGAAGATGTACTCTGAAGCTTTGCTCAAAAAGTTGAGGCAGAGGTTTGTCAATATCCAGTTAATGTTATTAAAATTGAACAGCCTTGGATACCTACATGCATGAAATACTGTGTGCTTAGGGCATCAGGAAAGCAAGACCTTATGAAAATATTTATTTAAAAGTTATGAATTATATTTCAAAGCAAGCATTAGAATACTCATCATCACAGAAAAATCAGAGTTTTCTATCATTTGGTATTGTTTTTATTTGATGTTATTTATCAGCATATGGGGGCCATAAACTTTTAGGGATAGGGTCTCTACCAGTCCTATTTTGACCCAGCCCACACAGATGCACACATACACACACACCACACCCGAGCTAAGTAATTTTTGACTCGTAAGAATTTAAAATTAAAAGTCATCCAATTAAAAGAATCACATTTCAACATTTTCTAGTCCAATTACAATGTAACTCAATTAAAAAATAAACACAGTTCTTTGGGAATACTTCTATTACATGAAGAAACAAACAGTGATATTATAGTTTGCTTTATTAATAACTTTAATCCTATTGAGTATTTGACATCACATTTTCAAACTGCTTGTAAGTTTTTCTTTCTCTTTAGAAAATAAAGCCATGAGATGAGTCAGGTTTATGACTAGCTATTTTGAGAAGAGGGATGGACATTTCAAAGAGGTGAACCAACTAAAATTCACACTCGTAGAACCATGACGAAACCAAGATTACAAAGCATTTCTGAGATCTTTATCCATGGAACCTAAAACCCATTCTAAGATACATTTAAAGAATCATCATATTACCTATATGCATAAAAATAATGAATTTCTGATATTAGATGTGCAATCAAAAAAGAGAATCTCTCAAGATACTATTTTGGAAGTGTATGAAATGAAAATCCAAGTAGCTTTATGTTATCATGACATTAAAAACTTTCTCTAGTTTCTGTATTGTAAAATTTTCTGTCTTTAAAGATTTCTCAAAAGAGAATAGAGAATCCAGTGGTCCAGGACAAGTTACCACAATTAATTTTTAAACCTGGTTCACCCATAGTAAGAAATGTGGTAAATTACTAAAATCAGTTATACTAACACATTAAGATTATTATTACTGTGATAGTGATTTATATTTTATCACGGGGAGAAGAACTTCAAGAATAGCCATCTGAAGGGTTTTTACTCACAGCACTTCTGATACCAAATGTGTGGGGGTTTTTTCACACCAACAACCAGTTATGCAACAATTCAGACACCAACTGCATGTCCTAGAATTCAACTCAATTTTGGCACAAACTACCTAGAGTTAGCACAGGCCCTACAGGTTGAGGGCTCAGTCCCAAAAGACTGCCCCCACTTCAGATGCAAGTCACAAGTGCCATCTGCACTTCTGACCCATCAGCTATAAACTGGGCATTCCCATGATCCCCTCCAATGTTTGATAATTTGCTAGAACAACTCACAGAACTCAGGAAGGTACTTTACTTACTGTTACTGGCTTATTATAAAAGATACAACTCAGGAACAGCCAAATGAAAGATATGTATATGGCAAAGTATAAGGGGTGGAGGAGCTTCCATGCCCTTTCCAGGTGAACTACCTTGTCAGCACCTCCATGTGTTTGCCAATCAAGAAGCTCTCTGAACCCCATTCTTTAGGGGTTTTATAAAGGTTTCATTATGTAGGCATGATTGACTGGCCATTGGCAAATGTTGGAGGCTAAGGCTGAAAGTTCCAACCTTCTGATCATGCTTTGGCCTTTCTGGCAACCAGCCCCCATCCTGAAGCTATCTATGGCCCAACAAGAATGGCATCTCTGAAACAAAAGATGCTCCTATCACCCAGAAAATTCCAAGCAGTTAGGAATCCCCTGTCAAGGAATCAGGGACAAAGACCAAATATATGATTTTTATTATATCACACCCTCTGATTAACTTTGAAAACATAATTAAGAATTTTGTTTCCTTTTTTAGTTTGATATATGATGAAAATAGAGTCAGAAGCAACATTTATTTTAATGAGTATTTTGATAAAATAATGGATCCACGGAAGTGGAGAGGTCTGACAAATTATGGATCACAGTGTTCAATATCTCATGGCTATATGAGAGTTACAATAATTTCAGATGCGTTTACATTTCTTGTACATATACTAAAACCATAAATTATGGATGAGATGCTGAGAGAATCATAAAAAACCCATGGTACATTCAATCCAACTTTTTCTCTCTGACAACAGTATTCTTTAAACAAACACCTCAAATATTTACTCATATAATCTCAAAAATCTCCATTTATTTCTATTTCCTGCAATAGAATGTAAATTCTCCTGATAACAGTTATATATTCCAAAGCCTGCTCTCTATTATTTTTTAAACCCCTTGAAATGTTTCCTTTCATCAAGTTTAAAATGAAAACAGCGGGGCAGGGAAGTGTCACCTTGCATTGGACTCCCTGTTTCCTGGTGGAGGTCTCTTTCTCCATGTGAAAAATATTCCCCTTCTCTTTTTCTTCTCTCTCGCTAAAATAACTCTCCCGACTCCATTTCCCTGTTAATAGGATGTTCCTATAATTGAAAAGAGGAATGACTAAGCTTAGTGACCCAGGAGCTGCCAGCTGGTTCTCAAAGGGTAGAACTATCGAGGGAAAGAAAACAGCAACATCCCTCCCTTTAACATTCTCTTCTACAATTTAAGGGCTTCCTCTTTTTAATTTCCCTGCCCAGATGAAATACTACATTTTACTCCATGTTCTGCTTCTGTTGCCTGGTGCTTTTACTTCAGCTGGGGTCAAAGAGACGAATGCCTGGGCAATTAATCTAGCACAGGGAGCCAGCAAGTCCCCTCTCTAATGATGATGTATAATAACTGTGAGTTAAGAGGAAATCTTCTGCTTTGCACTCTATTAACTACACTTCATTTTTTATACTTACCAAACTTAGTCCAACTTAGAAAATTATCAGTATTTTTCCCTCCTATTATCTTCTCTTTCTTTGAACTAATGGGGAAGCCACTTAAATTACTTAACTTTTGGAAATTGGCTTAGAATATGTCCAGTTGCCCTAAGCCTAGTTTCAGTTCAATTCTATCTTCAAATGCATGATTATTTGTAAGGCACAGGCATGTGGACCTGATGGAAATTAACAGTATTGAGCATTATTCTAGAAGTCCACCAGTCTATAAACTCCATGAAGAGAGAGACCATCCCTGTCTTATTTGCTGTTATATTCTTAGGGTCTAGTACTGTTCAGGCACTTGATAAATAACTGTTGAGTGAATAAATAGATGTCTTTCTCCATCAAGCCATCAAAAAATATTCCAAATAGTGTTTGTCTTTATAAGCTCAATTTACAGAACTTAACAAAGACCTCACTTAAATTTGAGTGATGTTCTATATTAAACTATGGGGAATAGGACATTCACAGGTGATTCTGTGTGATCATCATTATTATTATTATAAATGATGTTGTGACAAGAAGATGTTACTCACCAGTGAAATAACAACTTACATCAGGAAATTAGAGCAGAATAGTCTCTCAGCTGAGCCATTGTTTGCTTATTTATTACTGGTGTTCCATATTTGGACAATATCTGGCTTCCGCTTCATAGTGGAAGTAGAGTACTTTTAGTGCTCTGATTTCAATGAGTGTTCAGTACCTGGGAACATATTCCTAAGAGGCCTACTAGTCACTCATTGTAGAGAGTAAATTATATATAATTATTTCCATAAACATTTACCGACTTCATTTATGTGTGGGATAATGTACTAGGTCCTACTGAGTTTGTCCAATGATTAGGAAAGAGATTAGTCATCAAACTAAACAAAGAAAAACCCAGTTTAGCCACAACACAAACCACTCCACCTTCTTCAATACAGTTTAGAATATTTTTATTTAAGTGCATTCTGCAATATTTAAATAATGTGCATGAAGGGAAAAAATAGAAAATCTGGAAAATTTTATTATTCAGTTGGAATATGCAAGCACGTTTGTGTTAATACAGTAGCTACCTTTAATTATTGGTTAATTTAAACTACTTCTCATTCTTTTATCTTAGCTCTTTTTTTCCCTCCTAAGGACTTTAATGTGACTACATCTTGGAATGACTTCCTGCCTTTGCAGGAAACAGGCAGCTTCCTGACTGAGACGGAAGTTACTAGTCCTTACTGCCGGTTCGTTTTCATTGTCCTGGTTGCCCTCAAGGTTATCCCCAACCTCAGCTCCAGTTGTCTGTTTCCCAAATTTGACTGGGCCTCCTTCATACTATATTGCATGACAAGGTCTAGCAAAAGATTAGCTCAGTCTCAACTCTGTAAAAATGGTTTGCCATTTACACTTCTTTCTTTCAGCTTCACAGAAGTGCAGTCTGTGCAGTCACACAGGATACCACACTCAGATGAGCTGCATGCTGTCATTATTTTGAAATGTTTAATGATTTTATCTTTGAACTTGTGTTTTACAAGTAAAGTCCAATGGGACCATGAAGTATGCATAATAGCAAAGAGGATACGTAGAAGAAAGAAGAAAGCTTTATATTTTAACACTTTCTTTGTGCTTGTTCAACAAGAGGCCCTGCAGTTCCATTTTGAACTGGGCTTCACAGATGATGTAGCCAGTCCTGCTCTGAGGAGAAATATTGGAAAATGGGATCCAAACTAGAATTTCTCCTAAAGAAAACGTCAGAGAACTTGACTTTCAAAACTGCTCTTTGAATATCATCAAAAGTTTTGCTATAGTGAATCTTTATGATAAATACAGTACCTATCTAGTAAAGCAATTTAATTATCGCAGGCTGTACTAATAACCATAATAAACTCCACTCCAATAGTATTCTACGTAGACAAGTCTTCCAGCCTCGGGCCTCTCCTCATTAAACTGCAATTAGTATGATAAATGGAGAGTGTGATTTTGCTGCAGCCAGTATTAGCCCTACTTACTCATGAGGTGACAGGGGAAGCCATCAGAGACAGAATTAAAAATATTTAAATAACAAGGAAAATGGTAGGGTTTGCTGCCTTCTGGCCATTAGTCCAACACATCTGTGTGCAGGTACATCTCACACATTTCAGCTGTAACTGATGAAGATCTCAGATAAGCACTGATGTTAAAATCAGTTAATACAACCCAGTGACTAAACATAGTCTGTCCTTGGAAGGTCATAAGTGTTGTGAGAATTCAAGATGACTATAATCTTAACAAAGCATTAATGGGCAATCTGACTAAATAAGATGGCTGCTATGGATGACTTCTAAAACACTGTGCATTCTTAATCAGGTGATGAGATATTTCACATTTGCTAATGGTATAGTCCCCACGGCATTGTAGTACCACATATATTAACATTTAATTAATTTAAAATGCATCCCTTAACAAGAAGGCTTTGGTGGATATGGCTTTATTGAAACCTAAAGCTAAAACATATTACATAATTGGATTCTAATCTGTGAAGACATGCTATACTCCAGTAATCAGATTTCCGGAGAATCCCTGTATCCTTGCAGTATACTCAGTTTTAATCCGAGTTTCTCTGAATAGGTTTCTGTTCCTTAACATCAAATATTCCTCAAGGAAAGATAGGTTGAAAATTATAATTTTAATAAATAAATACTGAGGGGAAGAATACCTTACACAAAATACTCTGCCACGTTCTGCTAGATTTTTAAATTCTTTTAAAAGAAGTACCATCTACTATATTTGATTTTACTTGGTCAATGCTAGAAATGATGGTTATTTTTATTTTGTTCTCATCAAAATATTTTATCACCAAATGGAGAGGGCTACCTTGGCTTTGGGTTGCATTGATTCACCATTAAAGTTTATTGTAAATGTGATTTAAAAAAAAAAAAGGTATAAATCCACATTTTATTCAGATTTTTGTGTCCTTTAAAATAAAACACTAAAACATAGTGTGTCAAGGACTATAATCTCTTGCAAATGACCCCAAGTCTGTGTGTCCAGTCCTGACATTTGTTTCTGAGATCTGCACCCAATTCCAAGCCCTCTACCAGGACCTCCATTCACAAGAGGCTTCCAAGTGATCTTCATCCTTTGTTCTCTCAGTTCACTAAAGAGCAGCAAGCTAGGATTCATCTCGATTGCCTCCTTTTCCAAAATTTATTTAAATTTTGTCATCAAATCCTGTCAATTCTGCCTCTAAGACATCTATCACATTCTCTTCTTTGGCACTCCCACAGACATAGTGGGGAGTTATCTCTATAGGTTCTGTTTTTAGATTTATCAATATTTCCCTCCCTCATAGAATTGCCATCTCCACTACTGTTACTGATCTTGATACTGTCCACTGCCACTACATCTTTACTTTGTACTTATGGGATATACAAATATTTCAATTAACTATGACTTCAAGATTAATGCATAGATTACTTAACTAAATTACTACTTAAACTTTATGTATTAACATCATTAGAATATAAAAATATTTATCAAAACAGAAAGACCTCTGTACCTGTTAATAGTATGTATTAATTTGAGCCTCAATTCTCAAAATAAAAACAGAAAAATTAATGGTGAGATGAAGAATAAGATGATATTTACTATCTATGCAGAGCATTTCCCTTGTGCCAGGCATTGTGTTAAGGATTTTACATATATTATCTCATACAATCTTTGTAAAAACCTAGTGAAGTAGCTTATCCGTCAAGCGCACGTTTTAATCATACTTTGTCTTCTACATACGAAGAGAAACACTGGTGTCTGCTAGCTGATCTGAAGCATCAGAGCTTGTCTTGAAAGTTTGCTGCTTTTAGTGACAAATGTTTCTCATCACATGCTTACTCCTATTATTCCAGTTAGGGCCTTATCGCTTCATATCCTGTTGGCCTTAGTGAAGAAAAGTTCCTGCAAGAGGCATACTACCTTGCTTTGTGTGCCTTCATTCCATGAGCTTTCACATCCTGCCCTTCCCCTGGTACCCAGCAGCAGGGTTGAAAAAAGGCCAGGGGGTACATGGTGCGATAGACACTTGGTGTGACTCATCCTCTGAGAGTTTGAAGTATGGAAAATTTGCTTATGCCAGTCATTGCTATCCTTCTATCTCCTTAAGAACGATGAATCTGCATAGATGGATCTCTCACTGTAGCAGGCCCAGAGCAGAATTTTCTTTTTCCCAACTTGCTTTTCAAATAATTTTTACTCTTTTTCTTTTTGAATATGTCAGAAAACACTTTGAACAACAACAACAACAAAAAACCACTGAATATTCTTTACTGATATTTCCTCATGATCTCAAATGCATTATGCCTATCCATACTCTATTAACACGTTCAAATTGTTTGTCATTACATTTCATTAGGGGACAACATTCAATCTTGACTCATAAGTACAACTGCATTGGAAAAGCAAATGGGGTAGAAAGGGAAGAAAAGACTTACTATGGCTGGCTACTAGCCCTTCCTCTTAATGTTCTTCAAGCCAACCTTGACTGGATTTTTCAGGCCTCAGCAAGAGGTTATACACTGTACTTAAGTATCCATTTATCCTCCCTTACGCTTCACCCTCTAAGAACACTAAATGCTTGTAGTTTTTCTAATATGCCAAGCTTTTTCATATCTCGGTACCTCTGCAAATACTGTTTCCTTTGTCTGGAATATTTTTCTCCCCCTTTTTCACCTGGTAACATTAAAGATACTTGAAAATCTAGTACAGATGACTTTCCTTTTAATCAACTTCGTCCTGGAAAGTTAATCACATTTTCAGTGATTAACTTGTAGATATGAAGTACTATTGATACATATATCACTTGGGTTATAATGTCCTTCTTTGTATGTCCATTTCTATTTCTTCTTGAGAGTAGAGCCCATTCCTAGTGTAATTCCCTGGCACTTAGTAGTTCCAAAATTTACAAAAATTTAGTTGCTGAATACTAACTAAAAAAAAATCTGAAATTACATCAATGTTAGGTTGTAGATTTTTATTTTCCTATGCTGGACAATATAAACTTTTCAGTGCAGAGATACTGTTTCCCCTCTATTTGCTCCACTCACTAGAACTAAAGTACATGCAATGTCCAAGAGGACTGGTGATAGGTAATTACTCTTGTCAGGTGCTTTCGACTAGCATCAAAATCAGGCCCTTTATAGCACATATTCATATAAATGACAGCTCAAGTCAAACCTATCTATCTCCCGAAATAGATGAAACCATTTCCCACCCTTCAAACATTCTTTTCTCTTCTCTAAGGTTATGTCAAAAATCATCATCATTAATAGTCAACATGTCCACTTCACTCAATGAAACTTCCAAAGAATTTGTTATTCTTTTAGAATTCTATACGAAATAACATCGTTCCAAAGCAACTACGAAGCTCCAAAGAAAACACGGTGGAAAAGATACCTGTCATTAGCAGATATCTACCAATATTGTCATCAGTATTATCATTGTTATCATTGCATAATAAAGGCCTTTGTTATCAAATTACTTCATTTGAATTAATATGAAATCACTCATGGCATTTTTTCATTCATTCA
Source organism: Pan troglodytes (assembly GCF_028858775.2). Lineage (NCBI taxonomy): Eukaryota > Metazoa > Chordata > Mammalia > Primates > Hominidae > Pan > Pan troglodytes. The sequence continues at coordinate 23,492,872 of NC_072421.2, forward strand.
CCGATTGATTTATTCCTTTTCTTGCACCTCACCTCCCTCATAATTTTTGACACCTTATAACTTTTTTTTAAACTGGAAAAGTATAATTAGATGACACAACAAGAATTAAAACACATACTCACTAACACACTCTCTCTCTCTCTCTCTCTCTCTAATTCTGAGGAAAGATGGAAACCATGTTAAATTCCAGTTCTGGTGAAACTTTTGACTGTGAAATACATTTATGGAATTCTGTAAGGCCTCTGTAAAATGTGGCAAAATCAAGCAAGTTTCTCAAAAACCATGTAGGATATCTAGTTAAGTAAAAGGATAATAAAAAAAATTATCTTTATAAAATGGGAAGACTGACATTATGTCTATTATTAAACAGTGCTTCTTGTTGGAAGAACAGATGATATTCTGAGAGAAATAAACACTCTTGTCCATTTTTATATCATGAACAAACTAATATTTGTAGGGAAGAGGAAAGATGGTCCTTCACGTTCTCTTTAAAACAGGAATATTCCCACTATACAGAAGAATTGTATTTTAGAAAGACAATTTCATGAACTAAGGCTGAAAAATCTCCCAGACCGTGGCTGCTATGACTTCTCAAATCAGCAATCATGCACAGAAAAGAGTGCTAAAAGAGACCCCTCTCTTTTCTTCCCATCCTCAGCCTTTTTTCTCTACACTTTTCAAAAGCTCACAGACAGTAAATACCCACACAAAAGAGGAATCACAAATGACAAATTAAAGGTAAGTTTCTCGCATTTGCCAGAGAGGATTTAGAAAATGTGCCATAATTTTATACAATGCTGGTGCAGCAGGTGAGTCTAGAAAATCATTTTGGTTTTCGATTTCAGAAATAATTCTGTTTTATACTGGCAGATTAACACTCTTCCAAAGATGACCAAAGTAAGTCCCAGAATTAAGTCATAGTTGTAACTCTTCTGCTCCTTTTTCTGTCTTGCTGAATTTAATAATTTACTCTTCAACATTCCAGTAAAAGTATTGCCAATTTTATTAGTCTTTAAATCGGCCAGAAAAAGACATACCACCCAATAGCAAAATAGCCAATAATTCAAACAAGCATGAAAAGGGGTATTTAAATACCCAACGAATATGTGTGAAGGTGTTCTGAGTTGCTAATCATCAGAGAAATGCAAATTAAAACCACAACAAAATATCACCATATACTGAATAGAATGACAAATTTTTAAGAAGACCGAAAATCTAAAATATTATGAGGATATGAAGTAAGTAGGAATTCCATAAACTCTTGGTAGGATTGTAAATGGACTCAACTACTTTGTAAAACTGACACTTTCGTCAGCACCTACACAAGTGGAACACAAGCATATATATATTTTCAACTGAAATATGTACAAAAAAATCCATGCACAGGAGTGTTAATTGCAGCTTTCTTCATAACAACCCAAAACAAGAAACAACATAAATGTTCTGCCACAGTAAAATGTATAAATATTTGTGGTAGGATCAACCAACGAAATGTTATATAGAAATAAAAATTAATGATATACTGCTATACATAGAAAATACATGAAATACACAACATAATGTTGTTGGAGAAGCCAGACACAAAAGAATACATACCTGACCACTTCGTTTATGTAAAGCCCAAAAAAGTGAAACTATTCCATGATGTTAGGAGTCAGGATGGTAATCTTTGGGCAGGAAGGGGTGGTGGTGATCAGAAGGGGCAACAAAGGGGGCTTCTGGAGTGTTGTTCATGGTCTGTTTCTTGTTCTGCCTAGTATGGTTACACACGTGTTTTTACTTTATAAAACTTACTGATGAACACTTTTGCTTCACTGCTCTCTATGTATGTTATACTTCAATTAATAAGTTTATTTAAAAAGAAAAGAGAGACCATGACAAGTACTACTTATACACTAAGTTTGTGTGAAATACTTTTTTTTTTTTTAACTGTTAATCTCCAGATAGTCCCTTTAAATCCTTTTCCTCTCCCCCTAACCTCCCCAATTCCCACTTTATTTGACTCCAGCTGTGATGCTTTCTCCCCTGGCAGCAGCAGCCTGTAGCCCAGCCAATGTTCTTGCCTGCAGTCTGGTCTCAGTCCTATTCATTTTCATTCTTTACTTTGCAAATAGCATATTTGTATTTTTAAAAACATCCTGTATACAAAATAGTGTGATAATAAATGTACAGTTTAGCGAATATGAACAGAAAATAATTTCGCAAAATAAACACCTTTGTACTTACACCATCCTGCTTAAGCAACAGACACTAGTTTTTCAAATCTGTTGTCCCTTGACAATCCCAATCTCCATCTTTGCATCAGAGGTATTCAATATCCTGAATTTGGTGTGAAACATCTCCTTGCTTTTATTTATAGTTTTATAACATATGGTAGTAGTTGTAAACTAAATATCAACACTAACTAAAAATAGTTTGAACAATATTTTGTTTGGTTTTCCTTGTTTTGATTTTTTTGTTGTTTTACTTGTTTTGAAATTTAAGTTATGGAATCTCACAAGTGTATTCGGTTGTAAGCTTTTTTCTTCCTCACTGGTATATTGGTATGTTACTGAGATTAATCCACCCAGATGCCTGGACCTTTATTTCATTCTTTTTTCACTGCTGAATAATATCCATTGTATAAGTACACTACAAATTACTTATTATGTTTTTAATATGTGTATTGTTTTCAGTCTTTTTGTCATTTAAAATAGCAATCTTATGAGCATTCTTTTGTGTACCTCTTGAATATGTACAAGAGTTTGTAGGTTATACATCTAGGAATGGAACTACTGGGTCCTCAAGTATGCACATTTTCAAATTTACTAGGTAATGCCAAATTATTTTACAAAGTAATTGAACCAAAATGACTCCCTGTTGTCTGCATCTTTACTTAGTGTTGTCATTATTTTTAGTCATTCTAGTTAGTGTGTAATTTTATCTAAACATTTCCATACATTTAATGGCATTTCATTTGAATTTCCTCTTCTATGAAAATACTAATCATGTAATTTGCTCATCTTTCCCCCTCACCGTAGCCTTTTTCATGTTGATTTCTGACAGTATTTATATACTCTGAATATGACAGTTTTTTCAGTAATCAGTGTTACAAATATCGTTTTCCACTATGCCTAGTCTTTTCTCTCTTTATTGTTCCTTTCAATAAAGAGAAGTCCTTAAATTTTATATATGAAATTATCAATATTTTCTTTAATGGCTTGTGCTTTTATGTCTTATTTAATAAATTCCTCCCTACCCAAAGGTCATAAGGATTCATCCTTTAATTTATTGCCTTTCACATGTACGACCATGATCAATACTGAATTTATTTTTGTATATGGATGAAATCGATGTCTGTCTACTGTTACATTTTTTCCACATAGATAACCATCACTTCCCTTGCCATTTAATGAATAGGTCATCCATACCCCACTGATTTACAGTGATTCTCTGTCATACATCAAGTTTCCATTCACATTTGCACCTATTTTTGGCTCATTTACCACTGGCAATACCAAAGTGTCTCAAGACATTACCCTTTTAAAAGAGAAAACTAAAAATATTTGTATTCATTAAGTTAAGCGGAATTAAAATTATTAGCCTTAATTTAGTGACTAAATATTTGTGTTTTGCAGTGAAGATCCAAGAAACAAACAAAAGCATCAAATAAAAACATGAAAATAGTTCTTTTGCAGCAAAATTTATCTGAAAACTTTCATTGCACATAGAATAAATTTCTATCCACTCATTTAAAAATTCAGGTAATTATACTTTGAAGTGCTTTCAGTGCTATCTTTATAAACCTGTATAAGCTAAGACATTTTTGACTACACATGAATTATGGTTTTGTTAAAATTCTTTCTGGGTCAAGTGATATTTTTCTTAATCCAGGGAATATCTAGTTAGAAACAAAGATAAAAATCTACTTATGTTCAGTTCTTAATTATCAAATTTATTCAATAAAGTGCTTTTACTTTTAGCTGTGACTCCAGAAGGAAATGGTGCCAATATTAATCACAGTATTTTCATAAAAATTTTTAAATCTTTTTATTCTTTTTATCTCATACAAGAAAGTTTATGTATTATATATATATATTTGGAGGAATATATACATATTTGGAGGAATATATATAATATATATTATATATATAACATAAGGTAGTAGTTGTAATCTATATATATATCAAAACAAATAAAATCAAAGCAAGCAAAACCAAACAAAATATTGCTTAAACTATTTTTAGTTAGTGTTGATATTTACTATACAACTACTACCTTGTTATATATATATATTTTAATACATTATATATTTATATATATTACATATAATTATATATTATATACATTATACAATTTTATCGACATTATATATTTATACATTACATATTTTATGGATATATTTATATATTATATATTTTATGGCTATTATATATTTATATATTATATATATGTTATGGCTATTATATATTTATATATTATATATATGTTATGGCTATTATATATTTATATATTATACATATTTTACGGATATTATATATTTATATATTATATATATTTTATGGATATTATATATTTATATATTATACATATTTTATGGATATTATATATTTATATATTATACATATTTTATGGATATTATATATTTATATATTATACATATTTTATGGATATTATATATTTATATATTATACATATTTTATGGATATTATATATTTCTATATTATACATTTTATGGATGTTATATATTTCAATATTATATATATTTATGGATGTTATATATTTATATATTATATATATTTTTATGGATATTATATATTTATATATTATATATATTTTTATGGATATTATATATTTATATATTATATATATTTTTATGGATATCATATATTTATATATTATATATAAATATATTTATATATTATATATAAATATATTTATATATATTATATATAAATATATTTATATATAATATATAAATATATTATATATGCATATTTTATATATTATATATAAATATATTTATATATATTATATAAATATATTATATATGAATATATTTATATATCTTTATATAATATATATAATATATTTATATATCTTTATATAATATATATAATATATTTATATAATACATATAATATATTTATATATAATATATAATATATTATATATATTATATAATATATATAATATATTTATATATAATATATAGTATATATTTATATATTATATATATTTATAAAATGTATATTATATATGATATATATATTATATATTATGTATAATTATATATTATATATTATGTATAAATATACAATATGTATAATATAATGTATAAATATACAATATGTATAATATATATTATGTATAAATATACAATATATAATATATATTATGTATAAATATACAATATATAATATATATTATGTATAAATATACAATATATAATATATTATGTATAAATATACAATATATAATATACAATGTATAAATATACAATATATAATATATAGTATAAATATAATACAATATATAATATATAATGTATAAATATACAATATATAATATATATTGTATAAATATACTATGTATAATACATATTATATAAATATATGATATATAATATATAATATATAAATATACTATATATTAATACATTATGTATACTATATAATATTGTATATATAATATACTATATATAATATATACTATATATAATATATACTATGTATAATATATACTATATATAACATAGTATATATAATATATTATATATAATATACTATTATATACTATATATTACATATAATATACTATAATATACTATATATTATATATAATATAATATAGAATATACTATATATAATATATAAATATACTACATTATATATAATATATAAATATACTACATTATAATATATACTATATATAATATAGTATATATAAATATACTATATATAAGATAGTATATATAAATATACTATATATAATATATAGTATATATTATATACTATATAAAATATATAATATACAGTATATATTATATACTATGTAAAATATGTAATATATACTATATATTATATACTATATAAAATATATAATATATAGTATATATTATATACTATATAAAATACATCATATATAGTATATATAATATACTATATGTAATATATAATATACGGTATATATAATATACTATATATAATATATAATATATAATATACTATATATACCATATATTATATATAAATGTACTATATATTATATAGTATATATAAATATACTATATAATATATAATATATAAATATACTATATATAATATATAATATATAAATATACTATACATAATATATAATATATAAATATACTATACATAATATATAATATATAAATATACAGTATATATAACATATATTATATATAAATATACAGTATATATAATATATATATTATATATTTATATTTACATATATATATTATATATAAATATATAAATATAATATAATAAAATATAATATATATAAATATAAATATATATTATATATAAATATACAGTATGTATATTATATATTATATATATTATATATTTATATAATTATATAATTATATATATTATATAATATATTATATAATATATATTATATATATAAATATACAGTATACATATAAATACTGTATATTTATATATATAATATATATTTTTATAAATAAATATACATAGTATATATATAAAATATATATATTCCTCCAAATTTCTTTATTCACTCACCTATTGATGGACATTTAGGTTCTGTCCATATCTTGGCTACTGTAAATAATGCTGCAGTGAACATGGAAGTGCAGATAGCTTTTTGAGATAGTGATTTAGTTTCTTTTGCATGGATATCCAAAAGCAGGACTGCTGGATAAGAAGGTAGCCCTATTTTAAACGTTTTGAGGAACTTCCACACTGTTTTCCACAATGGCTGCATCAATTTACATTTCCACCAACAGTGTACTAGGATTCACTTTTATCCACATACTGGACAACATTTATCTTTTGTTTTTATTATAATAGCCGTTCTAACAGGTGCGAGGTGATAGCTCACTGTTTTTTACATAGAATTCTTTTCATTTTTATTTATTTCTTCGTTGTTATTGACAAATTTTAATTGTATATATTTATGGAATAAAAATCGATGCTATGATACATGTATATAATGTGGAATGATTAAATCAAGCTAAATAACATAACCGTCACTTCAAGTATTTATCATTTATTCCTCCTGTCTAATGAAACACTATACCTTTTGGCTAAGTTCTCCTCATTCCCGTATCTCCACAGACTGTGATAACCACCATCCTACTTTCTGCTCCTGTGCATTTGATTTTTCTTAGCTTTCACATATAAGTGAGAACATGTGCTATCTGAACATCTGTCTTTCTGTGCATGGCTTATTTCATTTAGAATAATGTCCCCTAGATTCATCCATGTTGTTGCAAATGACACAGTTTTTCTCTTTTTTAAGGCTGAATAGTATTCCACTGTGCATATATATATATATATATATATATATATCTCACATTTATCTTTATCCATTTATAGGTTGATGGACACTTATGTTGACTCCACAACTTGGCTATCATGAATAGTGCTGCAATAATCATGCGGGTGCAAATATGTCTTCAACATGCTGATTTCAAATCCTTTGGATACATACCCAGAAGTGAAATTTCTGGATCATATGTCAATTCTCTTTTTAGATATCTGAGAAACCTCCATACTGTTTTCTACTGTGGCTTTACTAATTCACATTCTCACCAACAGTATGCAAGGGTTCTCTCTTCCATATCCTTCACCAACACTTGTTATCTTTCATCTTTTTGATAATGGGTATTCGGACAAACATGAAATGATATTTCATTGTGGTTTTAATTTGCACTTCCCTGATCATTAGTGGTGTTGAGCATTTTTTAATTTATGTGCTGCCATTTGTATGTATTCTTTTGAGAAATGACTGTTCAGGTACTTTGACCATTTTTTAATCTGATTATTTTCTTGATATTGATTTCTCTGAGTTACTTAAATATTTTGGATATTAATCTCTTATCAGATGTACGGCTTGAAAATATATTCTATCATTTCATAGTTTGTTTCTTTACTCTGTTGTTACCTTTGCTGTGAGAAGTTTTTCAGTTTGACGCAATCCCATTTGTCTATTTTAGCTTTTGATGCCTGTACTTCTGGAGTCATATCCAAGAAATCATTGCCCAGACCAGTGTCATACAGCATTTCTCCTATGTTTTTTTCCTAGTACTTTTATAGTTTCAGGTTTATGCTAAAGTCTTTAGTCCATTTTGAGTTGATTTTTGTATATGCTGTGAGATAGGGTCTAATTTCATTCTTCTGCATGTGGATATCCAGTTTTCCCAAAACCCTTTACTGAAGAGACTGTCCTTTTCCATTGTTTGTTCTTGGCATCTTTGTCAAAAATCAATTCACTGTAAATGCATGGGTTTCTTTTTAGGCTCTCTATTCAGTTCCATTGGTTGATGTGTCTATTTTTATGCCTGTACCATGCTCTTTTAGCCCATCTATCCCTGGTGTTCCATTAATGGAACGCTAAGCATGTGGGAGTTATTTATATCCTACTGTTAAGGTCATCGCCAAGATCTGACTGCAAAAATTCCAAAAGTTACAACCTCAGGCCTAAATGGGTTAATTACTACATCTTTGTAATATAGTTTGAAGTCAGGTAGTGTCATGGCTTCAGCAGTTTTCTTTTTGCCCAAGATTGCCTTGGCTATTTGGTGGGGTGTGTGTGTGTGTGTGTGTGTGTGTGTGCACATGCACATGTGCATCATGTACGTGGCTCCACAGGAATTTTGGATTTTTTTCTATTTCTGTGAAAAATGACATTGGAATTTTGATAGGAATTGCACTGAATCTATAGACCACTTTGGGGAGTCTGGACATTCTAACAAAATTAACTCTTCTAATCCATGAACATATAATATCTTCCCATATATTTGTGTCTTCTTTGACATCTGTTTCTTTCATCAAAGTTTTGTAATTTTAAGTGTACAGGTCTTTCTATAGTGTAGCAGCTATCACATTTGCCTCACTCACTGCGGTTTTCATTTGCATTTTCCTGATGATTGGTTATTTTGAGTACCTCTTCATATTCCTATTGGCTATCCCTATGTCGCCTTTGAGAAAATGTCTACTCGAGTCTTTTGCCCACTCTTATTTTTTTTTTTTTTTGCTATTTAGTTGTATGAATTCCTTATATATTTTGGATATAGACCCCTTAACAGATATATGGTTTGCAAATATTTTCTCCCATTCTGTAGACTGCCTTTCCATTTTATTGATTGTTTCCTTTGCTGTGCAGAAGCTTTTTAGATACAGTCCTGCTTATCTATTTTTGCTATTTTTGCCTGTGTTTGGGGGATCATATCCAAAAAATCATTACCAAGATTACTAAGACCAATGTTAAGGAACATGTTCCCTATGTGTCTGTTTTTATGGCAGTACCATGTTTTGATTACTATAGCTTTGTAGTACAATTTAAAATCAGGAAGTGTGAGGCCTCTAACTTTGTCCTTTTTTTCTCAAGATTGCTTTGCCTATTTAGGGTCTTTCATGGTTTCATTCAAATTTTAAGATTGTTTTTTCTATTTCTGTGAAAAATGGAATGGGAATTTTGATAGGGACTATGTTATGTATATTGCTTTGGGTGGTACAGACATTTTAGCAATATTAATTCTTTCAATCAATGAACGTGGGATACCTTTCCACTTATTTGTGTTTTCTTCAATTTCTTTCATCAATATTTTACAGTTTTCAGTGTAAAGATTTTTCATCTCCTTGGTTAAATTTGTTCCTCAGTATTTTTTAATGCTATGGTAAATTGGATTCTTTTGTTAATTTCTTTTGGATAATTTGTTATGATGTAAAGATTTTGCTGCTGATTTTTGTATGTTGATTTTTATAACCTATAACTTTACTGAATTCATTTATTAGTTCTAACAGATTTTTATGGTGTTTTTAGAGTTTTCTATATATAAGATCATGTTGTCTGGAAACAGAGACAATTTTACTTCTGCCTTTCTGATTTGGATGTCTTTTATTTCTTTTTCTCCTTTAATTTATCTGGGTACAACTTCTAGTGCTATGTTGAATAGAAGTGGTGAGAGTGGGTATCCTTACCTTATACTGAATTTTAGGGGAAAAACTTTTAGTTTTTCCTCATGGATTATGATGTTAGCTGAGGGCTTTTCATAAATGGTCTTTATTGTATTGACATAAATTCCTTGTATACTTCTTTTGTTTAGGGTTTTTATCATGAAAGAATGGTGAAATCCGTCAAATGGTTTTTCTGCATCTCTTGAGGATTTTTTGTTTTGTTTTGTTTTTTGTTCTGTTAATGTGGTGTATCACATTGATTAATTCGCATATGTTGAACCATCCTTGCATCCCAGGGGTAAATCTCACCTGGTCATGGTGTATATTCCTTTTAATGTGCTGTTGAATTCATTTTGCTAGTATTTTATTGAGGATTTTGCATCTATTTCATTAGGGCTGTCGGCCTATGATTTTCTTTTCTGTCATGTCTTTGGTTTTGGTATCAGAGTAATGCTGGTCTCACAAAATGAATTTGGAAGTGTTCCCCCGTCTATTTTTTGGAAGAGTTTGAGAAGAATTAGTATTATTTCCTCTTTGACTGTTTGGTAGAATTCACCCTCGAAGTCATCTTGCCCCGAGCTTTCCAAGAATGCCCCTCTCTCTTTCCATCTGACCCTCCTAACAATTCTATCTATTACTTCCTTCTAGCTATCTTCCCTTATTCCACCAGTGGTAAGTAATCTTTTCTTTCATAGGAACTGCACTGGGAATATTCAATTCTATTAAATTGGCAGTTAATCTTAACCTGACTGCTCTATGCCATCTTTTTTATTGTTGCCTTGAATTTTGAAAATATCTGTACATTGTGCTTTGTGTCTTTACCACGTATTATGACCCTGGAGGGCACGGGTTTTGTTGTATAACTCTTTTGGCCCTGTGGAATCTTGAACCTAGACAATTACACAATGTTTGTTCATATGTACAAATTAATTTATAAGTTGTCCCTAAATAAGTGGCTCTCAAACTTGAATGTGCATCAGAATTACATAAAGGGTGATTAATGCAGAGGAAACATGGATTGCTGGGCCCTACCCTGGGGATTCTAATTCAGTAGATCTTGGGAAGAGCCTGATAATTTTTGTATCTAACAAATTCCAAAATGATGCTAATGCTGCTGGGTCCATACTCTGAGAACCATTGCTTTAAACCTTTGTGTCTTGAGAATAATTGCTATACTATGGTTCCTACTATCTCGTCCTAAATTTCTACATTAGTATCTGTCTCTTTGTGTAGGTTTATAGAGGATATTACTCATTTGGAAATAATATATACTGTACTAGTCATTCAGCTGTGGCCAGTAATCGTTTCAAATCTACTTTGGTCTATTAGTTCTAGCCTTTTCGTTCCTATCAAGTAGTATTATAAACCCCAAACACCACGCACTCATAATCCTACATCCTACATCCCCTTTTTTCTTGGAATGTTCAGTTATCTCCTCTTGTCATTAAGATTTTATAACTTAGCTGGAATTCTTTACCTTTCTCTTAACTCTAGTGCTCACCTGGTCTATTGGTACTGTGCTTTTAAGAGGACATCTGTACCACCTGTTTCGTGAAAGAGGGTCATTCTTACGGGTCCATTCTTCCTTTTTTCTTGATATGCATCTGGAACAAAAGCATGATAAAAGCTAGGGTGTTGTGAGGGAGGGCATGAATTTGAGGGTGCTGAATTTGGAAGGGATTGGAGAAAATATTTTAACATAAAGTTTACCCTCTATGAATTTTCATAAGAATTGACTCCTTTGAAAAATCCTTACCTACTCCCATGATTCTGGTATGGACCAGGGTTCAATAAGTCTTCTAAGAACCTATAAGCCTTTGTGGTCTCTGGACTTACTATATTTTTAGCTCTTTTATTATCACCTTGGCCATGTTGTACGTATAAAGTTTTAATAATGTTTTAAATGAAGGCCATATACCAATATAGTAGAGTTCTAGACTGACAAAGTTAGCTTTGAGGAAAAAAGGCAAATCACAAAGTGCTTTTAAGCATGAATTGAGCACAAGAGGAGAGTATGACAGTAAAGAAAAACATTGTACTATTATCAAAGTAAGTCTGAAATATGTCTTGTAAAGCAGTTGGTGGAGCTACCAAAAATGAATTAAATGAGTTTATTTGTATGGCACTTGTTTTTTGTTTTTTTGAGATGGAGTCTCACTCTGTCGTCCAGACTGGAGTACAGTTGAGTGCAGACTGGGTCTTGCCTCACTGCAACCTCCGCCTCCCGGGTTCAAGCAATTCTCCCGCCTCAGTCTTCCGAGTAGCTGGGACTACAGGCGCCCGCCACCACGCCTGGCTAATTCTTGTATTTTTAGTAGAGACAAGGTTTCACCATGCTTGCCAGGCTGGCCTGGAACTCCTAACCTCAAGTGATCCACCCACTTTGGCCTCCCAAAGTGTTGGGATTACAGGTGAGGGCCTGTGCATTTTAACTTAAGTTCTGGAGTGTGTTGTGTGACAGAGTATTCATCCCAGGGGTTGGCGAAAGAACTGAGATGAAGAAGGCCAGGTAGTAGTTTGTCTAAAATATTAATTTCCAAGCTAAGACTCATAGTGAAATATCAGATACTATGGCAGTGAGACAGAGATGCATGAAGGGGTTTAACATGTTTTTGTGAGGGATTTTGAGTGATATTGGTGCCATAAAAAAAACTGCTTTGGTGCCCAGGTAACAAAATGTGAAACAGAATGGGTAATCCCCATTCTCCTCATCTCAGTTTCTAGAGGACTCTCAGGAACATGAAACCTTCTTCACACCTTAAGGGTTCCTTGTGGTGAATCCTGAGTGAAAACACTCTTGGCCCAGATATTAAAATTCTTGTAGAAAGCACTGAAAACAATGACAGTGATGAGATGCCGCCTTCAAGTAACTTTACGGACAACCTCTAATATTAGGAAAGAAGGTAGTCATGGAAAGATGAGGGGAAACAAAGACATACTCCCAAATATATAGTTCCTGAGTTGCCACTGAAGTCCTGAGGACTTCCCGAAAATGTCTTGGCAAGAAAATGAGGCTGTGAGATGAAGGGGATGACTAGTGGCTTAAGATGCTACATTATCACTCATAGAAGCCACAGACAGTTAATTGGTTACTTGTTTCACCTACAGCCACAAACTCGTAGATTTAGGGAATCTCAGTTCTGACTGTGTTAGGAGAAGAATCTGGAAACCAGCTGAATATAAGGAAATATTTTGTGTTTGCTTACTTTACTTTGCAAAGAAATCTCATGACCTAAAATAACAGAAATAAATACCAATTTGCCAAAATAATTTTGTCATGTTGATAAATGAAGAAAAAAATGAAAAGGGTCACTGAGAATAACAGATCATTATGTACTATTTAAAATGAGACAAATTCAACCACATAGAATATCTTGTGAATTGCAAAGGTGTCAAATGCTGCACAGAAAAGGATCTGATACAGTAAGTAGAATAAAATGAGGATGAATGGCTAATTAAATACCCCCTCGTAAACTTGTTTGTGACTGTTGGACAATATTGTATTGCTTGAAACTCACATGTTGTTTTATTTTAATTTTTAATTTTTGTGGGTACATAGTAGGTGTACATGTTTATGGGTTATATGAGATATTTTGATATAGGCCTGCAATGAATAATAATCACATCAGGGGAAGTGGGGTAAATTACCTCAAGCTTTTATCTTTTTGTTTCAAACAATTATACTTTTTCAGTTGCTTTAAAATGAACATTTACATTATTTTTTACTATAGTCACCCTGTTGTGTTAGCAAATACTAGGTCTTATTTATTATTTCTAAGTATTTTTCTGTACTCATTAACAATACCCCCCTCACCTGATACCCTTCCCAGCCTCAGGTAACCATCCTATTACTCTCTATCTCCATGAGTTCAATTGTTTTAATTTTTAGGTCCCACAAATAAGTGAGAACATGTAATGTTTGCCTTTCTGTGCCTGGCTTACTTCACTTAACATAATGACCTCCAGTTCTATCCATGTTGTTGTAAACAAAAGGGTTGCATTCTTTTTTATGGCTGAATAGAACTCCATTGTGTATATGTACCACATTTTCTTTCTCCATTCATCTGTTGATGGACACTTAGGTTGCTTCCAAATCTTGGCTGTTGTGACTAGTGCTGCAATAAACATGGTAATGCAGATATCTCTTTGATACACTGACTTCCTTTCTTTTGCATATATACCTAGGAGTGGGGTTGCTGGATTGTGTGGTAGCTCTAGTTTTAGTTTTTGAGGAACCTGGAAACTGTTCTCCATAGTGTTTGTACTAATTTACATTCCCACCAACATTGTATGAGAGCTCCTTTTTCTCCACATCCTCACCAGCATTTCTTATTGCCTGTCTTTGGATAAAAGCCATTTTAACTGTGGTGAGGTGATATCACATTGTAGTTTTGATTTGCATTTCTCTGATGATCAATGATGTTGAACACAAATGGCCTGTTTGCCATTTGCATGTCTTCTTTTGAGAAATGTCTACTCAAATATTTTGCCCATGTTTTTATTGGACTATTAGATTTTTTCCTATAGAGTTGTTTGGGCTCCTTATATAGTCTGGTGATTAATCCCTTGTCAGATGGGTAGTTCACAAATATTTTCTCCCATTCTTTGAGGTGTCTCTTCACTCTGTTGATTGTTTCCTTGGCTGTGTGGAAGCTTTTTAACTTGATGTGATCCTATTTGTCCATTTTTGCTTTGGTTGCCTGTGCCTACAGAATATTACTCAAGAAGTCTTTGCCCAGTCCAATGCCCTGGAGAGTTTCCCCAATGTTTTCTTTCAGTAGCTTCATAGTTGGAGGTCTTATATTTAAGTCTTTAATCCATTTTGGTTTGATTTTTGTATATGGTGAGAGGTAGGGGTCTAGTTTCATTCTTCTGCATATGGATATCCAGTTTTTGCAGCACCATTTATTGAAGAGACTGTCCTTTCCCCAGTGTATGTTCTTGTTGAAAATGAGTTCACTGTCAGTGTGTGGATTTGTTTCTGGGTTCTCTATTTTGTTCCACGGGTCTATATGTCTGTTTTTATGCAGTACCATGCTGTTTTGGTTACTATATCTCTATAATATAATTTGAAGTCAGGTAATGTGATTCCTCCAGTTTTGTTCTACACATTGTTTTTAAAGTAAGAATCATCACATTCAGACAAAAAAAAACATGCTTAGTGAATGTAAATTTTCATCAACAATCTTATGTTTTCAATGAATAAACCCAGAATAAATAATGTAGAGACAATATAATTTTGGGTTTGCCATTTGGGTATTGGGGCCATCTTCATCACTTATTAATCCCTTAACTCTATTGCTGAGAAGTTTATAATTGTTTTAGATAAATGTCCTATGCAAAGGGTTTTTGGGCTATCTGGAAAATACAGTGATTAAAATATATTTCTTTTAGATTTTTGTTTTCCCTGACATTGAAAGCAGAGCAATATAAAACATCTTCATTTGTGTCTAAGCATTTTAAAGTCATGCATTACATTTAAATAGAAAATAAACATGAAGCCAAGAAAGAAGGTCATTATTCAAAACTCACTTTACCACGGACTCATTTAAAAATTAAGTCAAGTAAT
Organism: Pan troglodytes; assembly: GCF_028858775.2. Lineage (NCBI taxonomy): Eukaryota > Metazoa > Chordata > Mammalia > Primates > Hominidae > Pan > Pan troglodytes. Next base: position 23,508,592 of record NC_072421.2, read on the forward strand.
TCACAAAACCATTGTTCCTTACTGAATCACAACCTCCCTGTCAATTAAGGAAAAAGGATCAAAATAAATATCTTGCAGCCATGGCAACACAATTTTCAAAAGACTATAAAGATAAACAGAAATGTGTTTTCAAAAGAAGGAATTTTCTTCAAAACATCAGATGCATAGTAATAGATATGCTGTGGTATTAGATAGGATTAACACACCTCTCTGACACACACAAAAAGGAATAAAGAACACTGAGTGTAACAGTAAGAAAAGCTTAGTTGTGTGGCATTTTTCTTCGTAATTTTATTTTAAAAATCTGACGCTAGGGTTATAATACCCAACGCCCAAAGTAAATATACTTTTGGTACCTTTTAAAACACTATTTCAAGAAAATTGAGTAGCTCTATTTTGCTTTACAGCACTGTAGATCAAGCTTATAATGAAATAATTATTTGAGTAACAATTTTTAAATGTCTTCCTCCTTTGCCAAATCTAAGATTTCATGAAGGAAGAGAATATATCTCTCAGTTTGTTCATGGAATTGTGCCTACTGACTGGGACATTATAAGTCCTCAGTAGGAATATTTTTGAAAGAACAAATGAGTTACTATACATTCTCTTGAACATAGTTTTGACAATGGTCATAATTTATTGTATTTTATTTATTTGACTATTTATACACACATATTAATTTATACATTAGTATTTACAAGAATTTGGGTTTCTGGCCTATATTTAAAAATCTAACAAGCATAGAAAAGGTTAATCTGTGGCAAAGCAGAATAAACGTTTATCTGAAAAAGATCCTGAACCTCAAATATCTCCCTTCCTGATCCCTCATAGTCCACCACTTAAGATTTCTTTCTATTTTTCTGCACTACTTTTTCCAGTGGTCTTATTTGAGAATGCAGATTCTCTAGGGAGAGGCTTTCCAGAGTCTAGAATATATTAGTGTGAATTAGTTTTGCCATTTCACTGTTCTAATTGGGTTTTTCTGGCAAAAACTTCATACTGAAATGATCTTGGCACAATTTTTCAGTCTCTTGATTAGTGCAGTAAAAATATATACAGGATAAAGAGGATGGAAGTTTCTAATATACTGGAGGGGAGGGTCAGGAAAGGTGTACTTTCTATTTAGTTGACAACTCTCTACCGTAATGATTTATTCAGTAATATTTTCAAATACTTAATCTTCTCTTATATATCCTGGAGGTGATTGATTGGAGTTGTTGGTAGCTGAACCTTTCTGATATGTTTTTCGGTAAAAATGTATTGACATATGGCTGGGCGCGGTGGCTTACGCCTGTAATCCCAGCACTTTGGGAGGCCAAGGCGGGCGATCACGAGGTCAGGAGATCAAGACCATCCTGGCTAACAGGGTGAAACCCTGTATCCACTAAAAAAATACAAAAAAATTACCTGGGCATGGTGACGGGCGCCTGTAGTCCCAGCTACTCGGGAGGCTGAGGCAGGAGAATGGCGTGAACCTGGGAGGTGGAGTTTGCAATAAGCCAAGATCACGCCACTGCACTCCAGCCTGGGCGACAGAGCAAGACTCCGTCTCAAAAAAAAAAAAAAAAAAAAAAAAAAATTGACATACAACTTAAACACATAAAATGTTCAACTCACAAATGTATAGCTCATTGAATTTGTGCAGTTAACATATTCATACAACCAGCACCTAAAACACTAGCAGCTCCACTAAAGCTCCCCTTGCACTTCCTTCCAGTAACTGACTTTTAACACCATATATAAGTTTTCCGACTTTTTAGCTAGCACCTCTCTATAGAATGTGTAGGCATTTATCATCTATTTTTTTTTTCAGTTTTTCAGCTCTAGCCAAAACTCTGAGAAAGAAACACAATCCTATTCGATATGCTCTGACATGTCTATAAAAGACCAAATCTCTTAAAATAATTTTGAGACCCACCCAAAGGAGAAATAACTGTAATTTTTACATTTAATGTTTGATGTATTTTTCCAAAATCATATCAGAGAGTTGATTTCATCTGTTCTTATTACCTCTTGCCTTGAAAACTGGGGAAATCAGCACTCAAATTTTCCCCCAGAAGTAATTATTCTCAAAGAGACAGGTTCTAGTCGATCCTTCATTTACACTGACTTAAAAATAAAAGAAATCCAAATTCTCAATGAACTTTAGATTTAGAAGATTAGACCTGCAAGATACCATAATGATCATTCCACACAGCCAACTCAATTTACAAATGAGAAAGTGAAGGCCTAGGCAAGTGAAGTGTTTCATCACAATATTAGGTTAGGCAGACCTGTCCTAGGACCTAAGTCTTCCTAAATAGGGTGCATGGCTCTTTTCAAACTACAGGCAGAGATACTTCTGTATAGTGAGATAGCCTGGATTTAAGCTCTGGCTTCACCACTGACTAGCTAGGTGAGCTTAGGCAAATTGCTCATGTCTCTGAGCCTTGGTTTACTCATCTTCATAATGAAGTATTATGGTAATTGAATGAGATAATGCAGGTAAAGTACTTAGTGTAGTTTTCAGTATATAATCAACACTCAGAAAGGGACCATTATTGCTGCTGCCATTTTTGATGGAGAGGAAGAAAACCAGGTGTGACTTCACTGCATACATTCTCATAAATATGAGGCATCGGGCATTTTAAAACATGCTTAGAGATGTCATAATGGGGTGTGGCACTCATGTCTGGCAGCCTTCTTACACACTCTAGTTTTCCCTGAAACCCAGGAACAAGACTGTTGGTGGAGGAAAGGAAAAACAAAACCAACTAATATGTTCCTTAGTCACTGGACCTCAGCACTTTTTGTAGCATTAAATGTCATAGAATAAATGCTCCCTCAGAAGGCTTACCCTCTCAAGCCCCCTCTTCTATTGGAGATGTGGGGAATCAGAAACATTCACTGACCAACAGTTAGATAATTATCTATGACTGTCAAAATACCTCAGAATACCATCTTTGGGAGGTACAGCAAAAATCAATTATAAATGGATTTATTAGAGTAAGGATGTTCACCGGAAAGATTATTTCTCACCACTTACCTCACACATGAAGAGTTACGAAACTTTTTTCTCCCTTGATTTGGACACCAGTACAATGTAGTCTAAGAAGAATTGACTTTATTAGCAGACTCATCCATCATTGGATCATTTTGTTCTTGTGGTCCTTGGAGTCGTTTGACATCTGGTGTTAGCAATTCGGTCCAGGTTTTTAACATCTGAAAATTGAGCATCGTATCTCCTATGCCTGCCTCTGAATATTTTCAAATTTAACAGGCTAGAATGGAAGGTAGTAACACTATGTGATGTATACATCTGCTCCCATTACACAAATATTTATATGGTCCATTAGCCAATGCATTTTGGATATAGCCATTCAGACACCTACAAATCCACTTAAGTGTACAATTATCCAGTTCCTTTAGTATCCTCTTCTCCACCAAAACAAAGTGATAAAGAATCCTGCCTTTCCCTTACAGAAACAACAAGAATAACCTCATGAACTTCTCCAAATATATGCACAGTTGCTAAAATATCAACTAAATTATATTGGCCAATCATACTACACCTACTTCAGGTCAGATTCCTTTTTCTAAAACTTCCTTATTTCGCTTCAATCTTTGTTTTGTTAACTTAGAAAAACAGGAAAAAAATTGAAGATCAGCTTTTATTGACATCTAAATATACATTCTCTGAAATGAGCACATTATTGAAAGTATTACTAGTCTTGTTCGCATACTAGACATAATTTAATATTTCATCCAGTCTAGCTACCCAAACAAACACTAGATTAATCCATGCAGTAGGTATCAGGTAAACAGCATAAGATTCTATCACACACTTCTCAAAGAAAGTATTTAAATGCTTCAGCATCTGGGCGACAGAGTGAGACTCCATCTCAAAAAAAAATGCCTCAACATCATTCTGATTCAGTAAATAAATGAGAGTCCTAGCAATCTAAGAACTTTTCTACTCACATGGAGGCTTGCTTGTTTGACAATCTCTCTGGGAGTTTCAAGACACCCATCTGCAGCTGTTCTACTTTTTACTGGGCTTTATGAAACACATGCCTCACAAAGAAAAAACAATCTGCTCATTCAGGTGCCGAGTAATACTTGAGCATACTTGAGGAAGGAGAAGAGAAAAGTGGTCACTGGAAATGGATGTGGTTTTCTGGGGGTCCGTGTATGAATTATGTAACAATCCATTTCTTGTCATTATTTAAAGCCACAATTCATAAAAGGAATACAACTTAATCATGATATATTGATGAATTTGGCTAGACTTCAAAAATGTTATCTAAAACCAAAAGGAATTTTTATGGTTTTGTTTTTTAGTTGTACTTATTTGTACCAGTTATTTAGTCTTTTGTCTCTCAGCTTCAAATATACCCTTGTGTATTCTACAATGCTAAGGCTGGAACTCTGAAAACTATATTTTCTAGACACTTTGCCAGTTGTCTTCCCATTAGCTTCAACCAATAGAAGACACTAGAGAGAGATTGGAAAGCAAGGGGGAAGAGAGGGAGCTGTTTTTGTTTCATGCCCCAGTTCCTTTCAGTTTAATTTCTTCTTGAAATTCCCAGAACCAGCCTCATTGTGCCTACTCAAAGGTACCAGAAGTATTCAGGTGTTTTTGTCTCTTCAGAGGTCTGAGTTCTAGCTATCTAGGGTCTCTCTTCTGAGATCCTAAGTTACCAGAAGCAGCTGGTACCAATTCAGCCAGGCCCTCTTCCAAGCTCCTACTCTCTGGTTACTTGAACCTCTTCTCTTTTATATTCCCAGACTTAGAGATGGTAGATACTTCCTGCAGCTATCTTTGGGTTACTTTCCTTTTTACTATTTTAGCTCTCCAACATTTATATATCCAATTCTCTATATTAATTTTTTTCTGCTAAATACCTAGTGTGGTTTCTGTTTAACTAGCTGGATTCTAACTGGTACACTAAATGACAAGCAGTTTAATTTCATGGAATTCTATGAGGTAATATGATTGCCATTTTATAGAAGAGGAACATCAGGGTGAAGAGGATAAATTCCTGCCCAAAGTCACATATTTGGTGTGGAAAAGAGGCAGAAGTTTAATCTAAAGGTCCTTTACTGCATGTACCATGCTCCCTTCCTGCTTAGAAGCCATGATCCCAGGCTTCAATAAATTTATAGACAAATTACACCATCATATATGTTTCTGGATATTTACAAAATTAAATGTATATGAGTTGACTTAATCATTTAACTTGATTAACTGAACTTGATCATTTAACTTAACCATCAAAAAGATTAGATATTCTGAAATCTAGTTTTACTACGTAAAATCAAAGGGTAAAAAATGTTAGAAAGGTGTAAAGAAATAATTTAATCCATCCTTCTACTATTAGACAAGTCTTCATCTAATGCTTATGATTAAGTAAACAAAAAAGAAATAATTAGTGTGGGAGAAGGGAGATGTAACATTGAAGAATTTAATTGGATTTTATTGAAGTAAGAAGTGGCAGACTAAACAATAAATAGGGAAATGGTACAGTTATATTGGTAGAATAGAAATAATAGCTGATCAGGGACAGAGGCACGGGGATTTCAAATCCCATTTTGCCACTGACTCACTTGGTAATATTTGACAAGTTATAAATGTCCTGTTGTTCACTTCTCCTAAAAGAAAACAGAGGAAAGATGATATGATACTAATGCTCTATATCATAGGTCCATTGTGAGGAATAACTATTCGAAGAAATTATAAAGTACTTCAAAAATATCAAATACTCCATAACAATACATCTTAATAGAAATGATTCAAATTTCCAGGTTACTATAACAACTAAATCCTAACGTGATCCTTTAGAAACAAGACAAGATGCTATATAAAAAAATTATAAGAATTCATTTCTATTTTCATCCCACCCATTCCATAGGAAAGTCTGACTTTAAAAGAGTGAATAAACAGAAATCGTGCAAACATTCAGGTCCTTCAGTTCTCTGGAGGCCATTGAGCTAAGCTTTAGAAAATCCAATCCCCTGAATGTTTTGTCCAATTCACACATTTCCACAAAGAAATCCAAGAGCTATATGGAGATACTAAGAAGATAGTGTCTGTGAAAGTTTTACAGGAGGACTTTAGGATACTTCAGCAGACACATAGTATGCTGGGAGGGATAAACTACTGAACTAGAGGGAGTAAATTAGTTGGCAGGCAGGGTAGTCCTTGCCCAAAACAGTAGCCCAGAAAGTAACGGATAGCTATAATGTGAACCAAAATATAAACAGTCTTAATGAAACGTAATTCTAAAACAAAATGTAAGACCCAATATTCAATACTACTCACTAGGTTCAGAATCTAGTGTAATTTTGGACAGATGCTGAAATCAAACAAGTGGTATAATCTGGGAGAATTGACTAACGACATAAACTTGGATACGACAGTAGCATATCTTGAGAAGCAGAGTTGTATCTAGATAAGTTTATCCAAGATAAGGCAGGAAAATGTGGAACCAAGAACTCAGTTCTGGGAAATAAAGCTAGTTATTTAAAGGCAGAAAATCAGGCACCAATCAATAAGTCAGGATAGAGGGCTTTGCCCCTCTCATGCTCTAGAAACCTGAGACCCAAAAGATAGGTAGGTAAGCCGTTAGTGTCTCAGAGGCAAATCCAGGGGATTATTAGATTCCAAAAGTGTCATCAAGGTGTTGAAAATTACTAGGATCAATTGCTTGCTAGTCATTTCAGTCCGTATCTCCATCCTCTTACCGCCACCCCCAGGTTGCTGAGGACTATTATAAGCCTTCTCTATTGCCCTCCTACCAGGAATTTGGGGGAATTGCTTAATGTTTTCTGTCTAGACTGCCCTTAATACGAGGTCAAGGGGAAGAAGCCTACAGATCACAGGAAGATCAATTTCTTCAACTGAACTGGAACCTACAATAAAAAGGAAATTGACCCATAGGATTATTTTATAAGTAAAGTATATATTTATAAAATTATTAAAATATTTCATTATTCGTCAAATTAAACAATACTAGAAATATTACCTTAAATTAGCAGATATTTTACAGATAATTTATACAACTGACCTAGCGACCAGCAAAGAAAAAAATATATACATGTAGAGAACAAATGCACAGAATTCATTAAGCAGAGAAAGATTTCCACCTGAAAAAATGTTAGCAAGGTCAAGGAAAGTGTTAATAAAGTACAGTATAGAGGACTCACTCTGAGCCACTGGAGAATCTGTGGCACAGAAAGATAGAAGGCAAGTGTTTCTTAACAAAACAGTATTGTAATTAACATATTCATACTTAACTGTGTGCCAAGCACTTCATAAATTTTTGAAAAATTCTCATATGATAAATCCTCAAAGCCACCCTATGAAATGGGTACCATGTTTATTCTCATTTTACATGTGAATAAACTGAATTAAAAAGAAGTGATGCTACTGGCCCAAGGTCAAACAGTTAATAAATTGCGGTAGCGAAGTTTCGACCCAGGCAACTTGATTTTAGAGTCTATGTTCTTAACCAATACATTATTCAGCCTATTCAAGCGCTGACTCCAGAGGGGCAATTCTGGTTCTAAGGCAATTTTCTTCAATACCTCCTCACTGCATACTGATGATTCTTGTTTTATGGCAAGTTAAAACATATCTATCCAGACAATGTTCACAAAAGACATGATCTTTTCAATAATTAAGTTTAATTATCTGATGTTTCCTTTTTGTAAACACAGTAGAGCTTCTGAATAATGCTAATATTTAAAACTGGCATTTGAATAATAGGAAAACCTATTAAAATGTGGTTTTATAGGTTGAATTAGTAGAAGTTGTGAAGCACTCTTTGATCTGTCTTATAAGCAAATCATAGAGGAGTGGGACCCAAATCTAGTGCTTTACAAGGTCAGATGGAAATAATGCTTTACCCAAGTATCTCTGGCCACGTAAAACAGACTGACAGTCAATCAGCGCAAATTCTCCAAGGACTCTAGGTGGCCAGGATTTACATGCCAGCCCAACCAGTGACCACACTGTTAGTTTTATGTATGATTCTGTGCCACATGTTCAGAGATTATCAGTGTCCTCATTTTTTTAGATACAAACACAGCCTCAGGATAAGGAATGAACTGGCCTGAGGTCACTCACACAAGTGGTTAAGAGCTGAGCTATAGATTTCGAACCAGTCTTCTGACCTCTGTTCTTTGACCCTTAACCTGCTTCCCCACTCACTTTAGTTTAATGTTGGCAAAAAGTGATGTCAAAAGAGGAAATGAAGATTTAAAACAATCAGAGAGAACTCTTCTTAGAATAGGCTATAGCACTGAAAGCTAGATGGCAAAAGCACTTTTTAGCCCATGATTTACAGAAAGTCTGTATTTAATACCATCTTTAGTAATACTGACAATTTATACCTAGGTGGTTGTAGTTATTCAGTGTAAATAATCCACTGGTGTAAGATTTGCCCTCTAAACTTCAAAGGCAACAAAGAAAAAACAACTGCTACTATGAAGTATTTATAATTTGTGTTTGTTTACGTCAGAACACCTAGCAAGGAACACAAATCATTCTAGTTATATGAAGAAAAAGGAAGATTTAAATCAGGAACTTACGTGTTATAAAACCAGTGGAAGCCCCGGAGGAGCAGCAATCAGGAGCCATCACTGAAATTCTTAGGTTTAAAACTATGCTGCCCATACAGATGTGATCCAAGGATTAGGAAGCTGCCTGTGGACATCAACTAAGCTGGTTGTTTCCTTCGGAAACCTTGATTTTGATTGCCATAGGTCTTCCTAGACATTCTTGGATTTATAATCTCTATAGGCCAGCAGAAACAGCCTCTGGAATTTGGTCTCTGCCTGAAGTCCACCTTCTAAGCGGAACTCCTCCTTTGCTTCTAATGAGGAAATTTAATTAAAAGGAACTACTTCATATGTAGAATCTTAGCTGCAAGGGGGTCTAGGAAATGTAGTTTTCAATTTCCAGCCTTTGCAGAATAGGACAGTACACAGAAAAAGGAGGGAGTGAATGAGGAATTCCAATCAGTCATACTCAGCATGATATTAGTGTTTTGTCATTTAATTATAGTAAAAATACATCCTAAACAAGGTTTTGGAAAACCAAAGTGTTATAGTAAGACTCCTTTTGTTCACCGCTTCTTGTAGCAAGAAGGGGAAAAGGATAGAGGAGGAGTAAAGAAAGAAGACAGTCTGAGTATTATCTTGGGCATTTCATTCCAGTTGTCCAGCTACGTAGTATGGAAGACAACTTGGAAAAGAGCCAAAACCTAAAGGATGGTCTTTTAAAATTACTCATTAAAAAAAAAAAGTTTACATCCCTGCCTGGGGCCATACTTTAAGCACTTCTCAGGGATTTGATAACCTTTAAGATTATTAGCAGGATTGGTGATAGGAAACAAGGGTGGGATTCAGAGACAAATATCACCCATTTCATATTTTTCCCCTAAAGGAAATTTCATGCTAAGTGTAACTTTGACTCAGTCTTAAATGCCAGCTCCTCTACTTTTGTGATCTTTAAGTAAGTTTCTTGGACTTCCCATACTTCCAATGCCTCCATGATTTTGTATGATAAAGATGAAAATAGCATACGTATAGGCTTTTCTCACTATTATATTAACTAATTTTGGTAATGCTTTCATTATGAATGTTAAAAGACAGAATGAAAATAATAATAATAATTCAAAGTTCCAAGAAATTATCAGGACCTGAACAAATCGGGCTTATCTGAGTCCTAATTCAACATACTTTCTATGACACTCCCTCTCTAAAATGTATCTCTATCATTATAGAGAATACACAGTCTCGAGTATACTGAGTATATATAAACAGAGACGTCCTTTCAAGTGTAGAATAAATATGCATGTAGCCCCTAAGAAAGTTCTAATGGAAATTTTTGACTTACAGAAAGAGTAAGCCTTGCTAAGTAATTCAAGTCATCCACATTATTAGTTTATACAAAAAAAATAGCTTCTCTTCTTCCAAAAATAAGCCTAACTTCAGAAAGAAATCACTTAATCACTTGCAGATTTATTTTAGAGGAAAAAAAATTGACTTCTTTGTACATATGGAATTTGAAATTGTAGTCCTATGTGAACCATTTATATTAATCTTGGATGATTAAATTCAATTTATTCAGTTAATTATATTTAAGGGGAAAGCAGAATCAGTGTAATATATTGTAGACACTGTAATAAACTAATATTTGGGATAAGAAAATTTTGCAAGTTACTGATAGCATATTAAGCCAATACGATAAGTAATAAAATAGACAAGATTTATTGTCTTGTCAAACTAGTCGGAATAAAAGAATATCCATCCATCCATTTATTTGAGAAATATTTATTGATCATCTACTATGTCCAGGTCGATGCTAAGTGTTTAGAAAACAAAAATTAACATCATGGTACCATCCTAAAGAAGTTCACAGTTAAGTGGGGAAGGCAATGGGAGGGAATGAAAATCAAATTTAATAAGCCATAATCGTGGTGTTGCAGCTCAGTTTCCATGGAATGCAGATTCTGAGAAGCTTAATTATGCAGGAAATTTATTAGGGGGTGCTCTATGGATCAACATCCATGGAGAAAGAGAAGGAAGACACGTTTGGCACAGGGAAAGCCTAGTTTGCCATATAGTTTCAACAATGTCCTCAACAAATCTCATGGGGAGCTCTGAAGCCAAGATCGCCGTTCAGAATTGTCCTAAACTGGTACAAGAGGTCAGGTCATCATATCACCTATACCAACGAGTGACTGGAATGCAGTCCACACCTGAGAAGGAGGTATGACTTTGGGCAAGGCAGCTCTTCACAAACAAGGGAAATGCATTTTCGGCAACCGGGGGAATAGATCCTAAAGTGGAATCTGAGCAACAAGCCCAGCAACAACAAGTGGTATAAACACAGTGCAGCAGGGCTTAGCTGAAGGGAGTCAACTAACTCTGTGTGACGCAGCCAGAAAGTACAGGCTGGGTAAAATGTAATTGAAGAGGTATTTAAACTGAAGCATGGACTATGGTGATGATTATTTTAAGTAACAAAGCTAGGGAATCCATTTTCAGGCCCAGGAAGAGCATGGATAAAGGAATGGAGGTGAAAGAGCAAAACATAATCAGAGAAAGGTGAAAATGAATCCAAATAGAAATTAGAATAAATGTTAAGGGGAAAAAACTAAGTCTGGAAAAAGGGATTGGGAAGGGATTTGAAAAGAGCCTTGGAAACTAAGACAAGAAATATGGACTTTCTCCTCAAAAGAAATCTGGATCTAACAAGGGATGTAAAGGGATGAAGTAATAGGATTTTATTTAAAGAACATAATTCTGCAAACACTGAGGATGGATGTTTGGAATAGAGAGAAACCAAGGGCAATGCAATGTGTTTACAATAACTTGAACACTAAACTGTGATAATGAATCAAAATTGCGTCCTCTTCACAGAGATAAAACAGTATGACATGAAGTAAATGATGATGCATATATTCCACCAAATTATCAAGAAATAAATTAGCCCCTCCCTCTCCTACACACAAACACAACATACAACACTACCCAGGTGGCAAAAGGTCCTTCCTGGTTTTAGTACCAACATCAAATAATAACTAGTAGCACTGAGGAATTAGGTAAGAGCTTCAAACATACAAATGCCTGCCAGTTTAGTCCAGAAAGGAGGATTTGAATGGTAACCAGGTAAACACCGAGAGCAACCAACAATAATTGTTCAACTCCATTAAATGGCAACTGATTTCCCAGATCAACTGTTTCTCATTCAATGACAGTAAACAAGCTAACAAAACTTTGCAGCATATGACACAAGAATATTCTATACTGAAGCATAACATTGATAAGCAGAAAAAAATATTTGTTATGTAAAGTATATGATACAGTGAATTATATTGTGACTTGAATAAAAATCCAAGAAAAAATAGTCTGCAACGAGATAAAATATGAGGTAGTACAACAGTCTGACAAGAAAAGTTTGATGGCGAAGATATATTTAGTTATTCATTCAATAAATATTTATCGAGCAGTCTTAGGTTGGCAGACCTAAGAGGCCGACTCTGAAATGAGGATTCCTATGTGAGTGTTTTTTTTTTTTTTAAAGGAAGCACTCCAAGAAAAGACCAGTGAGGGAGTGGGAGATGTAAGCTCCCAGCTTCAGCCTGAAGTGTAAATTGCACCTCCAGTATTCTCACACCAGTCAGTCTTTGGCTAAAGCCCACCCAGAGTGGCTATGTAAACTCCCAGGTGGTTCCAACTCTCTGCGTGCATGAGCAAGCCAATCAGTTCCAGTAGCCAAAGGGTAATTCTCTGAACAGAGGCACAGACACTATTTAGGCATTAGAAGGAAAGTGCAGAGTAGCTGAGGGATAGGCACACACCAAGGGTAGAAGGGATCCCAGGGGATCTGAGCACTTACTGTGAAATCACTGTAAGTGTGAGTACTACGACTACAAGGGTAAACAAGGCACGCAGTGTCCCTGCACTAGTACATCTTACTTTGTAGGCTGGGAAATGCGGGCAATAAAACAAACAAACCAAAATTCTAAATGGGATAGGGATGGTTTACATAAATACAATAGAGGAAATTCACATGTAAAAAGTAAGAGAGAAAGAAGGGGCATCTTATTTTCTATTATGGAGTCAGGAAAGGCCTCTCAGACAAAGGAATATTGGCTCAGATACATGAAGCTATGTCTTAATGAAATTAAAACAGAGCTAGGTTATATAAGAAAATATAATAAAGTAAAAATCCAGTGGTAGAATGAAATCTGTATTAAAAAGAAAAAAATATCACCTTCACTTCAAAAACAGACTCTTAAGTATATCATAGTGAGTTCTCTGGGATAGTGATTTAATGCTTGAGTTTTAATGCATTATGTGTGGGGACAGTAAATAAACCCTGAGATCCAAGAAGCATGGGAATTCAGATCAAAGATCCAACATATAGATACAGGTCCTAAAGGGACACACTTTCAATAGGTAAACTAGTAAAAAGTGGTAAAGATTTCTATCTGTCTTGGTCACGACTTTGCATAGAACAGGCAGACAAACAAAACTCTACAATGCCTAACCACTTGTCTGCACTCATGTGGGCGTGAGGTCTAAATTCACAGTATCCATATGGCCCAAAAAACCCAAGATGAAACATGAGGTTATTTGATGCTGGAGTGATAGTGTCCCCGGGTTCCTGAAGAAGCAATACAAATTCTTATTATATGTTATGGGCACAAAAGTTCCAAGAAACATGAGCTCACAATAAAGAAGAAATCAGTAAATACATCAGGAAAACTATGAGGAAGAACTAAGAGAAACAACAAAGTACAAAATCAGGCCCACAAAGATTGGAGATTTGGTTATTATCAGACTTACAATATAAATTTGCTTGATATATATATAAGACTTAAAGCATAACAAAAGAAAAAGAGATTATGAAAACCAGCAGACAGGTATGAATCAGTCTGTTAAAACTTTGAGAAATTAAAATTGTGGTGAGGCAATATTTGAAAAGATAACGGATAAGAATATTCCAATAATTTTATTTTTTTTAATTTACTGATTTTTTTTAACTTTTAAGTTCAGGGGTACATGTGCAGGATGTACAGGTTTGTTACACAGGTAAACCTGTGTCATGGGGGTTTGTTGTACAGATTGTTTCATCACCCAGGTATTAAGCCTAGTATCCATTAGTTATTTTTCCTGATCCTCTCCTCCTCCCACCTTCCACCCTCCAATAAGCACCAATGCGTGTTGTTCCCTTCCATGTGTCCGTGTGTTCTCATCTTTTAGTTCCCACTTATAAGTGAGAACATGCTGTATTTGGTTTTCTGTTCCTGCCATTAGTTTGCTAAGGATAATGGCCTCCAGCTCCAATGGTATTCCAATAATTTTAAGAGACAAATCCTCAGAGTTATCATTTACAGTACCATATCCCACAATGGTACTTCTCAATGATAAAATTCAAGTAGAAGTAAAGTAGTCCCAGAACGATGGCCTGAAGTATAAGAAAGGACTGAAGAATAAATAAAAAGGTAAACATGCTGGTATACTATGTAAATATTTAGTGTGTAAAACAACAACAATAACAGTAGTAACCTGGATTAGGAGAAGTTAAAAACAACCATGATAAAACTGAAGTCTTAAATACAAACATCATTTAAGGAACAAGAGACATGATACGAGTTAATATTTTCTAAAGTCCCTGTTTCTCTGAAAATGGGAAAAATGATAAATCAATTTTAAACTTTGATAATCATTACAATAATGAGAACGAAAAAAAGCAGTCCCTGACTGCTGTTAGCTCGGAGGAGGTCTGGCTAACACAGCAAGGCCATGGTGTTCTTTTGTTAAAACTGAACAATCTCACATAACAACACCACCAGGCAAGGCCACTCTGTGATTATGACTGAGCAATACAAAAGCAGAACCGCTTCGTAATCACATCTGAGCGCAGGAAACACACGAACCTTGTCCAAACCACAAACGTGACCAAACATTCGCCATCCTGGCTAATATATATGGCTGCTGCCTCTTTACCAATGACAGTTTTAGCCCAGCTCCTTTCCTTCTGCCTTCTGGTTAAAACATCATTGTTTCCCAATCAGCGAATTGGCCCTACTTTCTGAGAACATCCAATCCAGACAAAGCCCATCCTCAAAATTACCTAAAACAAACCAAAATCCCACAACAAGCCCCACCTAACACTCTCATAACTGAGACACCTCACCATTCCTCAGGATATGCTGTCCCCTTCGTTGCCACAAGAAACCAAACTTTGACTACAGGTATATCCCTAGAGATCTTTGGTTGGAGGACACTGACAGCACTTTAAGATTATTAGGATAATCATTACAAACTAAAAATAGACTTCATTTCCAATCTAGTAGAGAGAAAAATGGGGAATGATGAAAAGGAAGAGAAACTAACAATCCAAAAGGAAGTAAGAAATGGAAAAGGAAAAAGAACCAGAAAAAGGATAAATAGAACATATAAAATACTATAGTAGAAAAAATCCAAATATAGCAGTAACCTTCATCAACATCAATTCATTAAAGTTTACAGACACAAGATAAAGATTATCATTTTACATAGGGAAAGCCTTAAAATAAACGATTGGATAAAGATATGAAGAAAAAAACATTCAAATGAAAGCTGGCAAATCTAAACTAGTATTGGATAAAAATGAGTATAACGGAGAAAGCAGTATAACGAGAAGTAAAGTAGAATTTGTAAGTGTGGGTGAAATGTTCACATAAAAGACTGTTAGTTATCTTCAGACGTGTGCTCTCTACTTCTTCCATAATTAAAAGCAATGTAATTTTAGCTACACACATTCCAGCCCTGAATAAAGATATTTACTAGTCTTTCTTGTGGCTAGATGTGGATGTAAGCAAAAGTAATGTGCGTTATTAACACAGCAAAAGGTAATAAAAGCATGATATTTATAGGGAACAATTAAAGAAATTAAAGGAAACTAGAGACTGTTTGGTGCAGATACAGGAAGAATCAGGGACAACACCCTAACTATTTTTAAATATGTGAAAGGCTGGCATATGGAAGAGGAATTAAGTTTGTTCTTTATGGCTTCAAAGACTGTGTTTGCAAAAATAGGTCAACATTACAAACAGGCAGAATTCAGCTAAATACAATAAAGATGTTCTGTTTATAAACCATTACAATTTCTACAGTAGGTTTGTAAATTCGAAGTTAGAATGAACTACTTTAAGGGTCTCAAACTAGGCCCAGAGTTTCTTATTAGGAATATTGTAGAAGGAAGTCAAGCATCAGTTGACTGGTTCTACTAGATAACCTATACGCTCACCTCCAAGCTTAAGATTCTGTAACTCTTGCTATTTAATTTAAACTCCATTCTTCAAAATGGCATCATGACGCAACAGCCAAATTTTGATAGTCTCTATATAAATAGAGAACACTGAAGCAATTTCCCGGAAAACTCAGTCTCTATTATTTTTCCTGTAAAAGAGCACTTTACAGATGAATGAGTTTGATATTCACATGACTGAGACCCCTTTGCCAATGTCATTCCATTCCAAAAATATGTTATGGGATATATGTAGGGACAGTAATTCCAAGGAGATCACATAACATGTAGTCACACATTTCTCTGAAATGTTAGAATTTTCTAATAAAGGATCAAGATTTAGTTAAATAACTGTAGTAATGGGTTAATGATTCAGAGGGTAGACAACTCCAAGTTCATTTTTATAAGGCCACTTTATGAATTGCATCAATGCTAACTTTCTTCTCTTATATTCTGATGTCATTTAATATACAGTACAGAACTAATAGCATCCCTTCCACCCTCCACTGTGGGACTGAGAATTTTTTTAAAAAAGATAAGCCACTAATAATGAGAAAAGATACAGTTGGGAAATGATTAGAAGCACTGTGCTTGTCTTTATTATTGCTTTATTTGGAATATCAACTTTTTTCATCTTCCTTCTCTTCAAAACAAATGAAACCTCTGTCCATGTGCAAAAGCCGTCTACATAAATATGAACTATTAAAAATCTTACATTCAATACTTCCCATGTTTTGACCACAACTCAACTTGGTTTCCCAATAGGTCTCAATAAAAGTTTGTTGAATGATTTAGCATGCCCACACTCTATTTTTCATCATGTGAATGTTTCAGGTCTAATCTTGACCAGTTTATTTTGAATGATTGGACAAAAATATTACAGATATACTTATGAACCAGATATCATTTGTTGATTTTGGCAGTATTCCCACCCCTCTATAACTCTTTCCTATACCACTTGGGGATAAAGTCTGGAAACTACATTTCCCAGATTCCATTGCCAGCAGGGTTTTAGCTAGAACCTACCAATGAGAGGCAGCTGCAAGAGATTCACATTGCACTAGACAAGGAGAGCATAATTTTTCTCTGGCAACTGCACTGAGGAACATGGGCATCAGCAGATGGTAAATTTCCTGAAATCCATCCCCCTGACTTTTACTCCCTCAGCCTTCAACAATTGTGTGAGCCTCTAATTTCCAATATTAAACTTCTTCCTGCTGGAAATACCTAGAGAAGCTGCTGTTTTCCTGACCAAGCCTGAGCCAACGATCTAAGAGGCATGCATAATCAAGAACAAGAAAGGTAAATAACAGTATCCACCAGTGCTTTTTAAAAGAGTCTTGACAGCAGTGACTTATAGTCAGAGCTGAATTTTGACAATTGGATTAAATATTGAGATTCAGAAACATGGGACTGGTAATAGAACAGCTGAGCAAACTCTGTTGAACCTCTTCCTTGCTGCCAAGACAAAACAGACACAAATAGACAGATTCTGCAATATGATTAGCGGAACTTTTCAAGTTATAAAAAATGGATCATCATAAATATTCCAAAAACCTAGACAAGATGTCAGACCCCTTTCAAATAAATGCGATCACAAACAAGATGATAAATTAGGCAAATGTTGAGCTTAACAGCCTAAGTCACTGCCAAAAGTTAGGCTTATTCCTATAACAAAAGACTCTGGTGGCTATGTTAACGGATGACTCCCTTGCTATTATTTCATTTCAAGGATTTAATTATTTGCATCCTCTCAGATTTCAGGAAATGCCAACTATTTTTAGATGCTGCAAATGTTACTGAACATGGGTCCCTGAGAGCTTGGGGAATATACTCAAATTGTCCTTAATATACGCATTCACAGAAACAAGTCAACTCCTCAACTCAACAAGTCAACTCCACAGACTCCTGGCTTGTGGAGTTTTTCTGCACACACACAAAAGAACATTTTAAGCTTTTAGAGTTTTCAATTAGTAAAAGATATAAAAATCACTTGGTACTAGAGTAATTTTAAAATCTACATAGACTCTAAGCCATCTTTCTAATGCAGAGTTTCCATCCCACGTCATACCAAATGTATTATAATATACTCATATCCCACAGTTATTATAAATGTTTTGCTATATAATATTTAGAGGAGTTTTATAATTTTAGTTTTGATATTATTCACACTTGTATCATTAATTTATTATTGGTTGCAATATCTCATCAATCATGCTGCATATTGGAGAACTGTATCAAATCAAATTTCAGTAGTTTTCAAATGTAGTTAAGTTTTCGAAGACTGCCAAAAGTTAACAGTTAATAAACTTAACTTGATAGCACATCTTGGAGATATTCACTGAAATGGAACTTTTGACTTTGCAGTTTTTATTTTTATATTTTAGAGCCAATAATATTTTTTTTGTATCTCAGACATTTCAGAAGCCTTTAATAACCTGCTTAGCATAAGACATGGGACCATCAATAAACAATCTGCAGCTTGGGCTGAGAGCACAAATTCACATGGTCATCTAACTAACAATTGAGAAGTCAAGTTCTCTTCTTCCCACTAGAAAAAGGGATAAGAGGAAATTGATTTGTCTGTCCCTCTTTCTTTGAAATCTATTTAAAAATCCACCTAGCCTCTGATATTGTCCTGAAATCAATGTCTCCACTCCCACATCTCATAGGGCAGAGGTGCCCTCCCTCCTACCTGGCTACTACGTGAATCCCTGGCATCTTCTGGCCACCTCCTACCAGGCATCAGAGCTTCACTGAGCCCAGTTTGGCTAATGAGAAGTTGGAAGACATCAACAAGGGTCTAGAGTTCAGAACACTGTCACTATTCAGATGGAAGCACCTAGTTAAACTGACAGTCCTCCTGGCTGACACCACAAGCCTTTTTCTGCCATTTCACTAACTTTCTGAGAGAGCAGGTGTTTTTATCATTGTCTTCCAGTGTAGACAAATTGGTTTCATCACCTAATAATCATCGCTTTTATAAGAGGAATGTCTGGATGGAGATCAGTTTCAATGAGAAATGTTATTCTTCTCCATCTATTTATTCATCTTTCTAGCACAATAGCAGCTAACAGGAGTCTCTCCTCTTACGAGAGGGAACTTTTATCAAAAAGCTACTTTGTGCCTGGCACTGTGCTACATGCATCATATACATTCAAATATAGTTATAAAATACAATTAACTAAGTACTTTCATTGTCCCTATACATAAAAGCAAAACAAAGTTATCAGCTCACAAGTAGCCATTTTCTATTCCTTTGTTATGAATCCAAACCCTCTTGATATCAAACCCATCTGTGTCCCACTACATCACCCAGTACCCCTGTTTAGAAAGCACTTCCAAATGCATCATCTCTTTTTACAACAGGCATAAGCCCATCATTTTAAAGGAATTGGGAGTTGTAATTAAAGTATTAATTTTTAATGAACTATTTTCAATGTTCTGATATAAAAGGTATTGCATGAACTCCACGAGACCATCCATTACAAATCTTTAGGCCGATAGACTACATTTCAGAGTTATTTCCTTCCTGAACCTGCTTTAGTCAGATACAGAGGACATTTCAATAGTTTGAACCAAATAAAAATGTTTTGCTATTATTCAGTAAGTCAAGGTATTATAATGGCCTCATGAACTATTCCAAAGATAGCAGCATTACCATACTGTAGATGCTATATGAGAAACAAAGAAACAGACTTGATGAAGTCTATTTTAAAATCATTATTAGTTGATGAAACCAATTTGTGCTACCCTGGAAGGCAATTATCAAGAAGGCTGCTCCCTCAGAAAGGTGATGAAATAGCAAAAAAGGCCAATGGTGTCAGCAAGGAGGGCCATCCGCTTAACAATTATATATTTCTTACTAATATAATTTTATTATATATTTTTTTATATAATAATATATTTTAAATGGTTACATATAATAAAAAAAATCAGGCTAACATCAGACGTATCTACAAACAGTAAAAGACAAGCAATTTCTAGTAAGTTTTATGAAAAATATGATTTCAAATTTTATAGCCAAGTAAATGTTGACATATGGGTAAGGGCATCAAAAAATGTTTGCAAGTGTTGAAAGGCAGACAACATGTAATATTCATGTGTTGTTTCTGAATAAAATATTTTTGTTTTTTTCAAACTTACTGAAATTAAATGAAAAATAAAAGATCAAGAAGGAAAAGGACATGGAATAAAGCATTTGAAAATGAACATCAAAGCCAGTTAATAGAGAAATGTGTAAATAATTGTTTATAATAGAATTATAAATTAGAACTCAAACGTTACAAGTAACTCTTCAAGGAAAATATCTTAATTG
Source organism: Pan troglodytes (assembly GCF_028858775.2). Classification (NCBI taxonomy): domain Eukaryota; kingdom Metazoa; phylum Chordata; class Mammalia; order Primates; family Hominidae; genus Pan; species Pan troglodytes. The sequence goes on from NC_072421.2 coordinate 23,528,700, forward strand.
TCAAAATATATTATAACAATAATATAACACTGAAAATACATTTAACAAGACCAAGAAGGAAAGAGGTAAATAAATAGGGAAAGTGAAACATGTTAAGTCTTGTCTCAAAGACAGAGGAATGAAATGCCAAAAATTTAATTTCACCATGACAGATACATAGAAGAAGTGTTAAGGAATGATTTTGAAATAAAGTTAACTAGTAGAAAAATTATACTTAAAATAATTTACAACTTAATTTTTACACAAAATAGTATCCAAAGCAAAACATATATAATAAGAAAAAAACATTTTAGAATGGAAAAGTTTACAGTTTATAATGTTATAAATATCACGAACCTTCACTGGAAATTGTGACTCAGAGCTCTGTATGTGTCTGTATAGAACATATAAACTGGCCACCTTTACTGTATAAGAAAGACAAGTATGTAAAAGAGAAATCAATGTCAGTCTTACGAACCTCCATGTGCTAGAGTTGGGGAAGATTTTACTTATGGGTCAGCAATATGCACCCTGGAAGCCCCAGATATTTTGGTCTACAGCATTAGAGACAAGACTTCCAACGTTTGAATTCTAACTCCTCCTTTTTCCAGCAACTACCTTTCATTACAACAAATACAAGCCCCTGCTCCCAAAATGCGTTAAGACTCCATCCCCTAAATAAATACATATGTACTGAGGTAAACTAAAATGGTCCCCTATTTGTCTTGTCCTTCATCGTGTGTGTGTGTGTGTGTGTGTGTGTGTGTGTGTGTTTGTATCCAGGAGGACAGATGGATAAAGAAGCTTCAGTTGTTCTTCAATTAATCTTCCAATTTCATCCCCACTTTTCACTTCTGCCCTCTACTCTGTCTGCTAATCCTCTGGAGTCCCTGTAGAGCATGTAGGTAGTATTTATAAGTAGACCTGCTCCCATCTGCTTTCTAATTCCCAGAGATTTGCTGAAATTTCTCATCCTTTACTGGGACTCTCTTTGCCACCATGTCATTATTATTTTCATGATTGATTGATTTTTTATTGTTGTAGGGTTGTCTCAGGAGAAAGAGGATGCAAATGTATGTGCTTAGGTCACCATCTTGAACCTGAAGAAACTTACAGTGCTCTTAGAAGATATCTCTTGTGATGAGGAAAGTTTACTTGTTTGTTTTTAATCCGAGGTTAAGATTTCAATCAGGTGGACTTATCTTCTTTAAAAATTCAGGTAAATTAAATTACTTTTAATGTAAAACTACGTGTACAATTAATCCCAATGTGATTCAGTCCTTTCCTCCCTCCCTGGCTCCCTTTCTTCTTTCCTTCCTTCATGTTTCTGTCTCTCTATCTGTATTGCCATCTATCTATCTAATCTATGTAGATAGAAAAATATTAGGGGTTAGAATTTTTGCCCTGAGTATTAGGATTTTAGTTAGTTTGTTATTTCTAGTTTTTCTTATCTTAAAATGATTATGGTCAGATACAGCGGCTCACAACTATAATCCCAGCTACTTGGGAGGCTGAGGTAGGAGGATCACTTGAGGCCAGGCATTTGAGACCAGCCTGGACAATACAATGAGGCCTCGTCTCAAAAAAGATTATGCATATATTCAATTAAATATTGAAATAGTTATTAATATAAAAAATCCATAAATACCCTCTTGACTGGCAATTTAACTTAGCAATTTGTCATAAATAATAGTAAAATAACTCTTCAAGGATGTGCACAAGCACATTTGTGGCAATTCTCTTTATGATCAAAAAACATCAATAGAGAATTGATTAAACTGTGGTAGAGTTAATCAATGGAATATTATGCAGTCACTGAACATGATCATCTAATCATATATATTGGAAAATACGGTGAAAAGGCCTATACTAGTTTGTTTTTCAGTGTTTGTATTACATATGCTTAGAAAAAGTCTAGAATTATAAATACCAAAACTTCAGCAGACGTACTATCTGGGTGATAGTTTGGTTTTCTCGCTTATGTTTGCCCTATTTTTTTATCTTTATCTTTTTTTTTTTTTTACAATAGGCATGTGTTACTCATATACTCAGAGAGTAAGCATATTTCTGGTTTGAAAGAGAGAGCGAAAGAAGGAAGCGGGTGAGGAGAACACAAACACATTCATGAACGCTGGGATAAAATAACAATATTTATGACAGTAATCAATACTACTTTAAAAGATGCTGGAATTTTTGTATTTTTCTTCATAATATACCTCGAATATTTGAATATTTGAATATTTTAAAACTACCTTTATAAAATCCTCTCTTCCTACTATTTTTCTTGCCATTCTTTTTCCCCTAGCAGTACAGCCATCACTGAACATATTCCACCTATTTGATGACAGTTAAAAGTACATAGAAACATCTTACATTTTTTGTTATACTGAGTATATATCAAATGTTTTTAAAAATAACATTTCTTGTGATGATGATAGCCTCCACAAAACAAGCAAATTGTACTGATCCACAGCAATCATACTTTTCATTAAATTGCAAACATTTCATATAATCTCAGCATTCAAACTAATTCAAGTAGATTTGGTGAATATTCTTCTCTGGACCCCATTACCAGACACTAGTTCTATTTCTACTTTTGTGTCAGATTGCTTGTCTTACACACAGTTTCCTATCACAGATGTTAATAAGCTTTTTATAGATAATCTCAATTTCTCTCATATTTGATGCCATAAGTTTCTTTGAATGATTTTATACATGTATTTTCATCATGATTTGGTTATCTTGGCTTAAACAGTAAAGGATGTCTGCAAAATCCTAGAATTCCATAGAACAGAGTTTGATAACAATTTCTCTAAAGGCTCCCAAATATATTTTTCATAGTTTTCTAATTTCTGTAATAAATAATTGTCAGAGGTCCACTCTTTCTCTATGTCTTCAGGAGGATATTGTCTTTCACATTTGTTTTGGGAACTTCTTTTCTATAAGTCCCAGCTGTTTTATTTACCTTTCCCATTTATTTAGAGGATCTGTAGTTTTTCTTTGGCCATCAATCTGTCTACTCGGGTACTAGTCAAATTTCTATCTTATATCTATAGATGAAATGGTAAATTGGTGATATCCACAGTCCTTCATCTAGCAACCTTTTTGCAGTCCTTTTGTGGTTACTGAAACACACTCTCTGTTGTCCTCACTCCCTTGCATCTTTAAGAAGAAGGAATAAATAATAATGAATTGATAATAATAAACTAAAAATTTTAACATATGCTGTCACTGGAGAACTCTTATTTCAGACCTATCTTTGTCCATTTAGACTGTATTTCCACAGATGTGTTTGTCACGGCCACCTCCCCCCTTGCTATTCAATTATTCTCTTGGAGTTATAGGATTATAAAGAGATATAGGAAGAAAAGTACTAACAGGAATGGGGAGCAGTGAAAGGCATTCACACCAGCCTACAAAAGTGCAGCCACTCTATAGAATGGCATCCTCATTTCTGATTAATACAATCCTTGAGCTCCTGGGCAGCAGATGTGTGGGAAGGCAGATTCAGATTCTACCCAGAGTCAAGGGGTCTTTCTACCTACCTGCTCTTCATGACCAGAATTCTGCTCTACCTTTCTAGAATTGCCTCCCACCATCACTCCCTCTCAAACGCTCCCTGGCCCAATTAGCTTGAACCACATGTCCTTCCTCTAATATCCTATTTCCTGCTAAAGGAGCTCAGGGAAAGCTTTTCTCTTGTTTACCATTATATCCCCCGCACTGAAGTTTGCCTGGTATATAGCAATAGCTCCACAAATATTTTTGAAGCAATAAATGAACACTTCTATGCCTTTTCTCTTGTCTATTTTTCCTTTACTACCCTTTCCCTCACTTTTCTGTGAGACAGGAGCCTTCTCTTTATCAAAATTAGCTTGTGCCATCTCCTGTGAAGATCATACTGAACATCTCCAAACAATGTTAGGTGTTTTCTCATCTATTATAATATATATCGTAGTATTATAATTGTTCATTTGCAAATCTAATTTACCCACTAGCCTATCAGCCTGAGGGCAGTAACAATATTAATTTTATCTTTATGACCCCAAGCATGATGATACTTAGTAAGTGCTTAATAACCAATTGCTGGATGAAGTCTTGTAAACCAAAATTTATTGTTCTTTGATACTAATAACAATAAAATAATAAGTGTTTACTGTGACATGTGGTTAAAAGCCAGACAAGCAGAGACTGAATCCCAGCTCTGACCCTTACAAAGTGTTATCTTCTTGGGCATCTTGTCTAGCCTCTGTTACTCATTTTTCTCATCTGTAAAAGGGAGATGATAATAATAGTACCTGCCTGATATAATTGAATTAACTAACATATAGAAAGGTATTAGGATAGTGTCTGCCATCTAGAAAACATTCAATATCGATTAGCTATACTGTTATATACTCACAATGTAACAGATCCTATGTAAGGTACTTTACCATAAATTTGTTCCTCACAGCAATGCTAAAGGTATTATTTCAAAGATCGTAAGACTAAAGCAAAGAGATATTAATCAATTTGCTCAAGATGACAGAATTATTGTGTTAAAATCTGCCTACTACCTAACTTCACACCACACAAATTTCTACAAGATCTTGAACATGCATCTGAGTCTACATTCTATGAGTCACAAATTATTCTATTTCTTTGAAAAATCTGGTTTCATCTCCACCATATGTAATGTACAGGCTGCAAAGCATTATATTTGAGAGCTGGCTGGGGTGCTACAGTCAGACTAACCTAGGTTCTAATCCTGGCCTGAACGTTTTACTAGCTAGTGATCTTAGCAAGTTTCTGAACCTCTCTACGCCTGAGGTTCCTTTTGGTAAATTAAGCATAATAATATCAACCCCCAAAGATTATTTATTCTGAGGATCAAATGAGATTAAATATGTGTAACATGCTTAGCAAAATGCCTGGTGCACTCAAAGTTCAATAAAAGTCAGTTGTCATCTACCCCTGTTGCCGACCTCATTTATTTCATTAGTTTCTGATTGCATTTTAGAACTTTTGGATCTCATTTATAAATTCTGGGGGTTTACCTTCTTTTCCAGAGTATGTCTCTGAACACCACCACCTCCCTCTTAGGCTAAGTTAGGTATGCCTTTTCCTATTCCCTCGCAGGATGTGAAATATACCGCTATTTTCTGAACAGCAGCAGATGGGAAATGATCCTTGGATTCTCCCCTTATGGATGACAAGGGAAAGAGAGAAAAAACCTATTTTAAAAAACAACATCCAACTGCATAATAAAGTATCTATGAACCATTCCATTATCTTGATCTATGTGTGTCCCCAGAACTCAGGCTGCTTGCTCTAGGAAAGATGGTACCAGCACCACTCAGTCTCAATATGCAGCAACACCATCAGATAGCAATGTGTTGATGAACATGTAATAATAGTCAACTCTCCAGGAAAAAAAAAGTCCGAATTTGTAGACTGCCAATTTCTGTGGTGTAAATGTTCTGACCCTGGCCAATTTCAAGTTACCAGCATTATATCACTGAATATGGAGTTGGGAAGAGACGTGCAATAGCACCCCTTATGTAGTATTTCTACCATACACAGAAAACAGATGTAAATAACCTCAAGATCATGGATAATAGTAAAATGAAGTCAGATAACTAGGACTTAATGAGTTGTGAGTATTAATTCCATTTTTATAAAATAATGTATTAATTATGTCTATATAATTTCATTCTTGTTGGCTGTGCTTAACAGCCTGCTCCCAAAACTCCTGATAATATAGCAGTGTCTCTCAAAAGCTGGTACAAGCTGACCCCAGCACACCAATGCCTTTGGAGGTAAGAATGAAGCATCCTGGACAGAGGAAGATTGAAGCTTATATAATGTAGGGCCTTCTTTAAGAAAAAATATGATGCTTAAATAGATTTTTAAAAATTAAAATTTAATATATTTAAAAAACATATTTTAAAATGTTTAAAAAATAAAAAATATATTTAAAAATAAAAAATAAATATTTATCTAGAAGTGAATTCATTGAGAAGAGAATATTTATTTTAAATACCCACAGCCACTCCGGCACCCCCAACAGGAAGGGACGTGTGGGGAATGAACTCAGAATGGAAAGAGACAGCAGCATTAACCAGCTGTACCTAAAATATCTGACTTTTGCAAATGTTTCAAAAACATATGATTTATGTCAAACTGTTGCTAGAACTTTTCCCAGGGCCTTGAGGCTCACACAAGAAATGAGCACAGGCCGGGCATGGTGGCTCACGCCTGTAATCCCAGCACTTTGGGAGGCTGAGGCGGGTGGATCACGACAAAGTCAGGAGTTCGAGACCAGCCTGGCCAACATGGTGAAACCCTGTATCTGCTCAAAATACAAAAATTAGCCGATGCAGTGGTGGTGGGCGCCTGTAGTCCCAGCTACTCGGGAGGCTGAGGCAGGAGAATTGCTTAAACCTGGCAGGCAGAGGTTGCCAGTGAGCCAAGATCGTGCCACTGCACTCCAGCCTGGGTGACAGAGCAAGACTCCAGCTCAGGAAAAAAAAAAAAAAAAAAAAATGAAAGAAAGAAATGAGCACGATGGTAAGCCTATCTCTGACTCTAAGCAATCAGGACTGAGCTACTTCAGTTATTTAGGTATCAGTGAGGGTACTATATACCCTGATAAGTTATGAACCTCTGGAGACCCTTAGAAACAGCAGGCTGCAAACTGATCTATCTACAGGAACCAACAGGTCACGTGAATGCCTGAAGTAGGTCTGTGGGAGCTTGTAGCTAATAAAGGGGCACATTTTTTGTTGAAAGCGAGTGCCAGCTGCTAAGCTCAGGGTGCTTTTTGTCATGGTGTACTATGGGCCCAGTATTACCAAATATTCTGATATTTCAGTAGAAACCAGAAATCTGGAATTTTATGTAAAATCTCCTGACTTTTAAATGCTGGCAAGTAATACAATTTAAAAAAAAAAAATCCTGAAGGTCAAACAAAACTGGGGCTGCCAATTTTCAGACTCTGCCTTAGATAATGAAGAATAAATAAATAATGAGTGCATTCCTTTGTTTACATCTTTCACCCTGTCTATCTCCCACCCCTTACTCCTGGGAGCTGGGGAAATAAACACTATAATAACAATTATTAGGCAGTACCATAATTGCTTGTCAGTGGATTTGTCTCTCAATTAGATCATGTATTCTTGGAGGTCATGGCTAACATGTTTTTCTCTTTGTATTCCTAGTGCACAGAATACCTGGCAGATAGCATCTGACTCATTGAGCTGCACATAGCACCAAGTATTGCAGATAGAGTCAGGGTAGCATAGAGGTAATGAATGTGAGCTCCAGGACCAAATTGCCTGAGTCAGAATTCCGGCAACTATATTTATGAGTCACGTATCTTTGGACAAATGTCTTTACCTCTCTATAGCTCAGTTTCATCATGTACAAAATGAAAAGTATCATCAAGTATCACACATAGAGTCAGGATAGTATAGAGGTTTGTTTCTAAACACAAATATTATCCATAATGTTATTATTACTAATATAGTAGGTTTTCAATAAATATTTGTTGATTTATGCTTTTCAATTTTTAATGGTATTAGTTATTTGTAATTATTAATTTTTATTTAGAATTACATACCGGCCCTAAAGTGTCTAATGTAAATTGGCAGAGATAACTTTATTTGGATTAAACTGTGGCTTCCATAAGCTTGACCTAAATAAAAGCCTGGAACTATAAAAGCCATTCTCACAGGACACATCTATGGCTCCTTTTAAATTGACTACTTCTCTGATTAATCTGAGATGTGATCAAAATTTCCTTATAAAGACTGTGAGCCAAAAAGTGAAACAACTCTTTGTCCTGTGAAGGAAAGTTATGGATTAGAACGGAAAGCGGTTATCTCATTTTTTGTAATACATCTTTCTACCCCACCAGGATAAGTTTTACATCATCAGGTACTAAATCGTATTCCCATTCTTAAGACCTAGCGTGATGTTTGTCATGCAATAGCTCTTATTAAGCTTTTGATATAAAATAAAGAGAAACCCCAGTTTCCATTTCCCACTGAAAAGAGCCTTTGGGGAGGAGAAAGTGAGTTAATATTTATTGAGCTCTTACTGTGGGTCATATCATTTGCTAGATATGTTACAAAAAGTCATTTAAATCCTTACCAAAACCCTGATTTATAATCCTTCTTTTGCAAAAGGGAGACTGAAACTGAGAGAGGTCACATGAATTACTCAAGTCTGCATTATAAACAATTAAGGAGCCAGTATGCTTCCAAATCCAAAGTCTATGCTCTTTCCACCAATGTATTTGACTGTATTTTAATACTAACTCCGGACTGAACGTTTTTACAGATCAACAACTGTATTAAAAGAAAACAAATTATTAAGAGTATCAGCTAGTTAATTACAAAAATAATCAGTGGCACTATTTTAAATTTGCATTAATGTTACTTAAGACAGTTATGGTTCATCTCTGTTGAAAAACACTGAAATGTGTCAGAGAATCAATTAGGAGCATCTGCTACTTATAACAAAGTTAAAACATTTTATGTCTAAGTCAGATACGGATGATTTTAGATTACGTCAGAAAATGTGTGTTGGATTTCAATGGCTGGAACATAAAACATAACTGTTGGAACATTCTGGGATTTTTTGAAATACAAGTCTGTCATGTCATCTCCTTGCTCCCCCGTTTCCCTGCCCCAGTGGCTTCCACGCTTCTTAATAGATGTTTTAATGTTCTCCAAAGGTTTGAATTTGAGCCCATCTCTGCATCTCATGTCTTACCTTATCTCTCCTTCAAAATCTCACCCCAGGCCTAACTGAAATTCCTTCAGCAAGTCATGCTCTCTCCTGCTTCAGGACCTTTACACATGTTGCCCTTCTGCTCCCCGACTTTAATCAATTGACCCATCCTCACCCTTCAAGTCATCTCAGACAAAATATCCCCACCAAGCAAGACTTTCAGAAGCCCAAGGGTCAGGGTTGGGTGCTCAGACATGTTCCTCCATATCTGGTTATCTCTTCCCAGCATACCCTTCATCTCACTTTGTGGTTATTGTCAAATGATCTGTTTCCTTCCTTCCTTCCTTTCTCAATGGAGGGTGAGAACTACATTGCTCACCAGTGACTCTCCAGTATCTCCTAAAATATCTAGCACACAGTATGTGCAACCTATGCATCTGTTGGTATAATTTCATGGATACATAAGTAAAATATGGTGACTTCACAATTAAGAAAAATAGCAGGTATTTGTATAATATTAACATATGATTACTGATGTTAATGGTAGGTTTATTCCAGATAGTAAAATATAAGCAGATTAAAATCTTAGTTACAGATTTACAGGACGGGAAAAGGCCTTAGAAAATCACCAAGTTTAACTTTGTTTTCCAAAAATGGAAGCTGGGGCTGAAGAAGTAGAATAATTGAGCCTGACTGCATGGCCTCTTAGACCATCAACAAATATGTATTCACTGGACATCTAATAGATGGCTATTAAGCACTCCACTAGGCACTGGCAGGTGAGGGGAGAGGAGACCAGACAAGAACAAAATTCCTGCCACAGAGATAACACAGTCTAGTTGGAGAAACAAGACCTTCATATGTCAAACAATTAAAGGACAAAGAGAAACTATGTTATTAAGTGCTAAATTAGGCAGAAGAGACAATAAATGCGATAGCCATTCAAAATATAGGAAAGATAAACAACCAAATGAGCTCAGATTGATCACTTACTGCCTCGTGACTCCTCTTGGAATTCCTCCTTGTTTTTATGACTGACTGTCTCCCATGTCATGACCAGCCCTTTAGGGAAAGGGATATTTTTGTTGCTCTCATACTTCCTTATCATGGATAATTAATTATCAGTTGAAGGAAACTGACTTATGCTGTCACTTGGGTTTTGGAAAAGAATCCTTAAAAAATCACAATATTCTCTTCTAGTCAATGATGTTAAGATTTCATCAAAATAAATGAATAAAATATAGCATTAATATTTTATCACACACCCCTTGCAGGCCTATGCATCTTAAAAAAAAAAAAAACAGCAACTGGCTGCTTTTGTCTACTTAACTAATACATCGCTCTTTAGAATTGTGACCTCAAGTTCCCTTGCAAATTTCTTCTACCTGATCCTCCAATTATAACATCTCACTATCCTCAGTAAGCTTCAGAAATTATGAAATTACATAATTTCATATCACTATCCTCAGTAAGCTTCAGAAATTATGAAATTACATATATATATGTGTATATATATATATACATATTCTTGATCATCCCTTTAATTTACCAGGAATCTTGTAGGAGTTCCTATCACTTCCAGAAGCTGGGGTAGGTGAGGGAGGACCAGGGAGATAACAGGCTATATTTTCCCTATGAATATGTGATTTCTTCATACTCCACAATGTCTCAAAGCCAAGGAAGAAAATGATCAATACTCTCAATATTCAATACTGTCGCTTAAACTCAATATCTTGTTCTTTTCAAACATCCTAATCTTCCCAGGCGGAATTAGTCACCCCATGCTCTGTACACCTGCAGTTCTCTAAGGAAATATCCCAAGATATTTCACATAGAGCTGAACTGTAATGATTTATCACTGAGTTTTTCCTTTGTTAACGTATAATTTCTTGAAAGCAGATCTCTGCAGTGTACTTTTTACTCCAACTAACTGCCCGACACATAGTAGACCCCAAACATGTTTTGCATGAATGAAGACAGCCGTCATTTGAGTTTAATTTTCATTAAATGTGTTTAATTCTTAAGCAACTTTTTTAAAAGTGGTCCGAGCTAATTGGTTTTCTGACATAGGCAGTCTCATTTCGAATGGATCATATTCCTTTTCAGGAAAGTATATTTTAAAGGTACTATAACATGGGTATTTAAACAGAGATGAAATGAGAGTTCTAAAATTATGAGCCCTAGGCCACCAGAGAATATAGTACAAATTTATAGAGTGAACCAGGTTTTATCAAAGCTTTCCCTTGGAAAATACTGGCTTGCTTTCCTCCTGGAAGCTCTGCTCTGCTCAGTGGCCTGGTATCCTGAACATTGACTTGACCTGTTTTGAGGTGTTAGTCTGACCCTGAAGTTTAACCAATAAAATATTCATGACCTCCTCTAAGGTACATAGATTTTTATTAGTTTTATATGGTATATACACACTATGTAGAAAAAAAATACAACGGCATGATTCAGATGGATTGGCACCTTATGGTGACTGGGCCAATAAACAGAGAATGCAGATTAATGTAGACAAATGTAAAATAATAAGTCTAGAGAAAATGAACCAAAACAGAAAGTCTGTATTAAGCCATAGCAATGCAATGCAGTGATCAGGAAAATGATTTGGGGATTTTTGAATGATAATGCTAGAAGCCAGAAGATCAGAATTGTTTGCTAGCTGAGCAATAGGCTTATGTGATGCACAGAATACAAATCAAATTATATGGTGGCAATACAGTGAAAACAACAGAGCATGTGACTCTGTCACCATTTCAACACAGAGAATTAAGCACAACCAACTTCAAGTTGGTTGGTTACAGAGAACTACGGCAGCTAAATATATTTAAGTCAGATATTAGGAAAAGCTTCCTGCCTCAGTGGGCTGTGAAACATTAAAATTACTTAAAAGGACAATAGCAGTATCTCATTTTTATGTGACCTTTTTCCATTTTTAGTGTTTTCACACTAACAACCTTATTTGCTCCTCACCATAAAGCTGTGGAGTGCATAGGAGAAATAGAATTTCCATTTTACAGAGAGTTAAACTGAGATTCAGTTGCCAAGGATTATAACAAAGACAGGATAGGACCCTAGAGTTTATAAATATCATTCTAGTGCTCTTTACCATGACATGTCTTCTCTAGGCATTGCCAAGGGAAAATTTGGAGTCGAGCTTTCAACAGATATTTAAGAATCATATAGAAAGTTATACTGCCTCTAAGAAAGCAGAAGACTGATTTCATGTTTATATACGCCATCCCACAAGGATTGTGTAATTCAGCATGCTAAGTTACACACTTTGAGACCAGAAGAGTTGAAATGTCCTAACTATTCAGAGCAAGTGTAGCAGTATATTCCACAGATGGCCGCAACAATGTCTCCCATCACAGGTGCTTCTTCAAAATGTGACCTTAACATTATTCCTATCCAGAGATAGGGTATCTCTCCTGTCCTTTTGAATGTGGGTAGGCTTGTGACTTGTTTGTAACCAACAGAATGAGGTGGAAGTGACACTGAGTGTGGGTCACAGAAGGCAATGTAATTTCTGTCTCATCAACTGGAATGTTCTCTCTTGACTACTTCAACCACCATGAGGCTGCTGTGCTGTAAGGAAGCCCAGACTAGCTCATGAATAGAAACCACATAAAGAAAACTGAGGCTACAAGAAGAGAAAGGTTCCCGGGAAGGCCCAAGATGCTTCAGCCCCTTACTATTCCAGCTCCATGTCACTGCAAATATAGAGAGAGCTGGGGCCAAAACCACCCAACCAAGTCCTTCCTCAATTTCCTGACCCACATGAGAAATAATGACATTATTTTTGTTATGTTAAGCTATTAAGTTTAGGAGTGATTTATTATGATGATTTCAATTGTTTTGGGGGGAACAGGTGGTGTTTGGTTACTTGGACACATTCTTTAGTGATGATTTCTGAGATTCTGGTGAACCCATCACCCAAGCAGTATCCATGGCTAGAAGACTCGAAGACAGATCACATCACAGGACTCTGCGGACATTCCTCAGCATCAGTCCACAGCCCGGTAGCCCTGCTGGGTGACCAGACCCAGTAGGGCAATAACAATCACTGCAATTCAGCTCTCAGGAAGCCCCATCTCTAGGGGAAGCGGGAGAGCACCACATCAAGGGATCACCCCGTGGGACAAAAGAATCTGAACAGCAGCCCCTGAGTTCCAGGCCTTTCCACTGGAACAATCTACCCAAACGAGAAAGAACCAGAAAAGTAATTCTGGTAATAGGACAAAACGAGGTTCTACAACACTCCCAAAAGAGCTCCCCAGCAATGGATCCAAACCAAGAAGAAATCTCTGATTTGCCAGATAAAGAATTCAGATGGTTGAGTAGTAAGCTACTCAAGGAGGTACCAAAGAAAGGAGAAAAACAACTTACAGAAATTAAAAAAAAAAAAAGGATATGGATGAAAAAGTCTTCAGAAAAATGGATATCATTAAGAGTGATTTGTTATGGATCAATAATAACTGGAACAGAATGCGAATGTTCTCAAGAGTGTAGGCATTTGGGGTCTTTTTGTTTTTGTTTTGAGGCAGGCTCTCACTCTGTCGCCTAGGCTGGAGAGCAGTGGCGCAATCTTGGCTCACTGCAGCCTTGACCTCCCCCGGCTCAAGCATGCCTCAGCCCCGTGAGTAGCCAGGACTACAGGTGCACACAACCATGCCTGGCTAATTTTTGTATTTTTTACAGAGATGGGGTTTCACCATGTTGCCCAGGATGGTCTGGAACTCCTGGGCTCAAGTGATCTCCCTGCCTCAGCCTCCCAAAGTGCTGGGATTACAGGCATGAGCCACCGTACCCAGCCTGTTTTTTGTTATTTTGTTTTTATTTTAAAATGGTACCCAGCATCTCCTCTCCCTTCCTAATAGCACCGTGATTTCCCTAAGAAATTAGCCATAGCCCCTTTCTCCCAGCCAAGGAGAATACTCCCTCACTGGAATTTTACTCTTTAACCGAATGATAATGCTGTAAGTCCATTATCCCATTACTCTAGCCTGAAAATGGCAGGAGGTAGTCATCAAGCATCACAGGCACTCTAACCAAATGGTGCCAGGTATGAGGTAGTCCTCTCCTTCCTGTTTGCTGGGTCTTTGAAATTGTCTTTTATTCTGCTCCATTCCAGGTCTTGGTCTTCAGCCTTCCTAACAGTCCTATAAATTCCCCTTATCCATTTAATAAATTCCTTTTAATTTAATTGAGACCAAGTCACTTTCTGTAATTTATAACCAATGATCCCTGACTAATACGGTGTCTCGTCCAGGAAATAATGTTTTTATAACTTTCACGACCTGTCCTTGACATGCAATAAACTGCACATATTTAAAGTGAGTATCTGACAAATTTTGGCATACGTATATATTCGTGAAGCTGTCACTACAAAGGAGGGTATTGAGCATACCCATCACCTCCATATCTTTCCTTACGTCCCTTTGTAATCCTTCCATTCTGCCCCTCTGTAACCCCTATCCCCAAGCACCAATAATCTGCAATTTTTTCACTAGAGATCAGTTTTCATTTTCTGGAATTTTATATAAATGAAATCATAAACTATGAACTCTTATTTTCCTCTGCCTTCTTTCACTCAGCACAAGTATTATGAGATTCATATAAGTTGTGTGTATTCCATTGTATAGATATACCAAAGTTTGTTTATCTGTGCACGTGTTGATGGACAACTGGGTTATTTTCAGATTTTGGCTACTATGTTGAATACTGTTATGAAAATTCATGTATAAGTCTATGTGTGTTATACGTTTTTATTTCACTAGATAAATACCTAGAAGTGAAATGTCTGGATTATATTGTAGGTACATGTTTAACTTTTTAAGATGCCACCAGTGTTTTCCAAAGTAGTTATATTGTTCTATGTTTCCACCAGCAGTGTATGAGTTCCTGTTGCCCTATATCTTTAGCAATGGTAGACTTTTCACTTTGGGCCATTCTAATGGTTGTGTCATGATATCTCATTGTAATTTTAATTTGCATTTTCCTCGTGATTAACAATTTTCAGCATCTTTTCATTTGCTTATTTGTTAGGTCTTATAAGGCTTCCCTTTTTCTTAACCTTTATTTTAGGTTCAGGGGTATATGTGAAGGTTGGTTACATAGGTAAACTCATGTCACGGGGTTTGTTATATAGATTATTTCATCACCCAGGTATTAAACCCAGTACCCAATGGTTATATTTTCTGCTTAAAGTAGGTTCATCATGCAAATAGATTTCTGGTGAGCCACCTACAAATTTATCGCACCTGCCTGACTCCAAACAATGGGTATAGCTTCGGTTTAAACCACAACCTGTTACATATCTACATAAGGCAACACATAGGAAAAGACAAAGAAGATACACCAAAAATGGTAAATTATTACCTCTGGGTGTTGGGATCATAGGTGAGTCTTTTCTTCCTGCTTCTTGAAACTTTTCTGTTTTCTGAATGCTTATAGTGAGCAGGTATTGTTGTTGGCCTTTGGGGAAAATAATTAAATGGGAGTAAATGTAGTCATACTCCTTGGATATACCAATATCCCAACAGCAGCCGTGTTCTTGTTCCTTCTTCCACGAAGAAACCAAGTAGAGAATAACCATTCGGTAGCCAATTCTTACTCATTTCCATGGCCAGTCACCTCCAATGAGGGCAACATTTGGCAGAGTATACTGTTCGCCCAGAGAATTGGGTCATGGGTGTGGGGTTCAGGAATTCAACAAATAGAAGAGCTGAAATTAGATGAAGTTTAGATGAGACTTGGCAACACCAACTCCTCCATGCAGAAGAGTTTTCATAGTCTGCAGATGCTAATAAAACTTAAAAAGTATGGCAACAAGGAACTGATCTGGAGCCTAACTGAGAGGCATGCATGCAGTATGTGTGCTGCAGGCGTGTCTCAATAAAGAGGTAACATTATTCTCTACTACCAATATTTTTTAAAGTCTTCTAGAACTAGTGTTTGCAAGGTGCTAGCCTTGAAGATCACCCATAATATTTCACACATACTTAGCTAAATATTGAACAGACTAACTCTCTAAAGGAATCTCCAGTAATTTTGACCCAAAGTTGCACATGGCGGCAGGCATTTGACTCCCTTTGTTTTACAAGCAGGGGTTTCGAGGAAAAGTTCTCTCTTCTCCACACCCCAGAGAGCCTATAGTTTGATTCTTACCCCAAAAGGGGAGACGGATTGATGAAGTTCAGATTTCTTACTAATGAGGCTAATGTGTTCTAAGATGGATATGAAATTGTCTAAGATAAAATTGTGAACTACTTTTCTACTTGGTGTCACTTGGATTATGAAGGGAAAAAATAGTTGTATGACCAAAACTGAAAAATGATTTATTTACAACCCAGGTACACAGAATTGGATTCATTATAACCTTTACTTCCTGGCATATTCACATGATTGACCTATCCATGGCCAACTTATATTTGGTTTAACAGTATTTTAATTATTTCCTATTGCGTAATAAAATGGGAACCCACTACCTATTCTTAAAACAATTCTTAAAACAATTTTGACATGTATCCAGAAATATGCAAATGTCATGATCTCCCAATGTTGAGAATTACAACAACCTGCTGAGTTAAGAACAACAACTGGTGTTGGGAGATAAAGGTCATAGGTCAAATTTAGGGAGTGGAATTCATTATATAGGCAAAGAAAAATCAGTAAATCTAGTCCAAGAACACAGACATGGCTAGACGTATAAAATGAGTAGTTAAGGCTGGGAACGATGGCTCATGCCTGTAATCCCAGCAGTTTGGGAGGCCGACGCGAGTAGATCACTTGAGGTCAGGAGTTCAAGACCAGCCTGGCCAGCACGGTGAAACCCCATCTCTACTAAAAAATACAAAAATTAGCCAGGTGTGGTGGCAGGCACCTGTAGTCCCAGCTACTCGGGAGGCTGAGGCAGGAGAATTGTTTGAACCCGGGAGGTGGAGGTTGCGGTGAGCCGAGATCACGCCACTGCACTCCAGCCTGGGCGACATAGCAAAACTCCGTCTGGAAAAAGAAAAAAAAAAATGAGTAGTTAAAAAAAAAAAATCAGCATACGACTTATGTTTAGAAGGCCCTTCAGACCCAGATACACTAGCATTAGTGATATCTGCAGATAAGAGATATGCATGTGAGTATGAATCCAAGAGAGTTGTTGCTTTGGAGACCAAATCTGGCACACCATTGCAGCCTATATGAGAACCTGGGTCAGCAGACATATTACCCTGGAGTAAACAGGATGTCACAGGACAATGCTTCATATAATACTATATGGCAGCAAAAGGTAACAGGAGTGGAGAGACCATTTCTCCTCCCATCTAGAACGGATGGAGGACTGAGTTCCTGCCCCTAAAAGTGAGGTAAGCCATTAGTTTTTGGACAATTTAGAGATACAGGACAACACTAAATTAGGAGATATATTGGCAGTAATAATACTTGTGGGTCTATAGAAATAAGTTAGAAACATTAACGAGATATGAATCAATTTATTAAGCCCTAAGTAGCTGCAATGGACTGAATGTTTATGTCCTCCCAAAATTCATGTTAAAATCCTAACCCTGAATGTAGTAGTATTAGAAGATGGAGACTTTGGGGGAGTGATTAGGTCATGAGGGTAAAACCCTTAAGAACGGGATTAGTGTTCTTATAAAAGGGGCCCCAGAGAGATCCCTCTCCTCTTCCACCATATGTAAGGTTACTCTGGGAAGACATCTATGAGGAATTGGGCCCTCACCAGACACTGAATCTGCCAGTGCCTTGATCTTGGACTTCTCAGCCTCCAGAACTGTGAGATAAATTTCTGTTGTTTATAAAGCAACCATTCCATAGTACTTACGTACTTAGGTACTTACGGCAACCTAAGTTAGACTAAGACAGTAGTTACAAGAAGGCATAGCATAGGTGGAATTACCAGCACAATGCAAACACAGCACAAATACCTCAGCATAGTGCTAAGGCTCTTCATAAAAAAATACTTCCTAACAAAATAGACCAGCTTTCGTAGTACTTGGTAAAGCCACAATTGTCCAAGCTTCAGTCCCTATGTCCCAAAGCCCAAGTCAAAGTCTCAAAGACTACATTTCTCCATAATAAGCTCAAGCAGGAGCCACAGGAAAAAAGCAGGATAATTTTAAGACTGGTTTAAAGGAAGCAACCTGTCCATGTGGTGTGTGCATATGTGTGTCTGTGTGTGGGTTGGTGGACAGCATTGACCAGCAGTCTAAAGTGCAGTGTTCAAAAGTACTATGTTGGTGATTTCATGTAACATATATATATCCAGGGAGGGTGAACTGAGTGTGGTAGAAGACAGAAGAAGAATGAGATTTCAAACCAAGCATAGAAATAAATTTAGTTTGACATGCTGGGTGCACACAGTGAGATTGGAAGGGGGTTGGGAATAGGGAAAAGGAAGCAGATCAGTGAGCATGCAGTGCCCAGAGCTCACACCAGACACGGTAGAGTTCATGTTCACAGTAATTCCAGACATCAATATCTAGCGGGTGTGATGTTAATATAAGCTGCTTTCCTTGGTCAAGACTGGATAGAAAAATAAACTGGCTGAGTGTGCCAGTTGAAGACATCAGTGACTTCTACAGAAAGGGTCAGGGAAAGCAGATGCTGACATTCTCTAACCAGGTTTATTCATTCATGTATTCCCCTTTTTACTTTTTAAATATAAATTCTAATATCTGCAAAGTACAGTGCTAGGTGGATAAAGAAATGAATAAGGCATGATTATTGCACTCAAGAGCTTTGAATACAGTTATCTCTCATGTACCTGAGTCACTAAAAAACCCAAATTAAGGTTTTATGAGAATAATATGACAAACATACCACCAAAGCTGTGAGGCAGAAAAGAGCCCTTCTATTCAGAGGTGGGAACGTGGGAAATCAATGAAGAATTCAGGGCAACAGCATTTGAACTAAGGCTTCAAGGATGAATCAAAAGAGAAAAGGGGAAGAACTGACATGTATAGAAAGAACAGGGCATAAGGAGGGAAGAAAAGGCTGGAAAGTGCATGGTATGTTAGAGAAAAGTTCTCACACTTTAATGTGCCTACGAATCAACTGGGGAATATTGTTAAAATGCAAAGTGGATTCAGTTGGGCCTATGTGTGGGGCCTGAAATCCTGTATTTCTAGCAAGATCCCAGGGAATTCCAATGCTACAGGTCCATGACAGGCCACCCTTTCTGTGGCAAGGTGTTAGAGAAAATGTATACAAATATGACCATACTGAAGGGCACAGAGATTTAGAGTGTGTAATAAGGTTGATAACAGAGGTTGAGATTGGGTCATGGGTAGCCTACAATATCATGCTAAGGAATGTAAAGGTTATTACAGTAAGTCCCGGACAAGCACTTAAATAGTGAGTAGTTTCCCTTGATTCATCAATATCTTCTTCACATTGTTGACAGAAGTATCCTTTTTATAGTAAAAATATGATCTGGCCATTCATCTTCATAAAACCCTTTGGATTTAAAGAATGCTGGAGAAAAAAAAGTATCCAATGATTACGGTCGCTTGCTCGAGTGACTGGGCCAAAAAGTGATATAGTTGACTGGGATTGGAAGCAAGGATTGAGAGAGAAAAGGCTGAGCAGGGAATAGGAAAAGAGAGAGGGAGAAAGAAAGGAAATTAATTCACATCCTCAAAGTTCAGTGGTTCTCAACCATGACGTGACATTGGAATCCACATGGTGGATTTTAAAAGTATTGATGCTTGGATATCACCTGCAGAGCTTCTGCTGTAATTGGTATGGGGAATGAACTACGTATCAAGATGTCTTAAAGTTCTTGCAGTGATTCTAACGTGCATCCAAGGTTGATGACCACAATCTTAGCATCCCCAAAATATTAGGCATCTTGAAAATGATTCTCTCATTTTATTTTCACTGTAACTTGGTATAGAAACCTATCTCAAAGGGGCTCCCACTGACCAAATATGGCACAATTTGAACCTCAAGAGAATACTACTAAAATGCATTGAAACACATCAAACATCTTCTAAAAAATTCTATGTATTCATGAAGTTTCTTTTGGAGATGATGGAAATATTCTAAAATTCAACTGTGGTGATGGTGCCACAACTCTGTAAATATACTAAAAACCATTGAAGTGTACATTTTAAAGGGGTTAATTTTATGGTATACAAATTAGATTTCAGTAAAGCTGTTAAAAACAACCCAGGTATTCATATGGTAATTTTTATATTATCATTACACTTTAAGTTCTGGGATACATGTGCAGAACGTGCAGGTTTGTTACACAGGTATACATGTGCCATGGTGGTTTGCTGCACCCATCAACCCATCATCTACATTAGGTATTTCTCCTAATGCTATCCCTCCCCCAGCTCCCCACGCCCCAACAGGCCCCACTGTGTGATGTTCCCCTCCCTGTGTCCATGTGTTCTCATTGTTCAACTCCCAATTATGAGTGAGAACATATGGCGTTTGGTTTTCTGTTCTTGTGTTAGTTTGCTGAGAATGATGGTTTCCAGCGTCACCCATGTCCCTACAAAGGACGTGAACTCACCCTTTTTTATGGCTGCATAGTATTCCATAGTGTATATGTGCCACATTTTCTTTATCCAGTCTATCATTGACGGGCATTTGGGTTGGTTCCAAGTCTTTGCTATTGTGAACAGTGCCGCAATAAACATACATGTGCATGTGTCTTTACAGTAGAATGATTTATAATCCTTTGGGTATATACCCAGTAATGGGATTGCTGGGTCAAATGGTATTTCGGGTTCTAGATCCTTGAGGAATCGCCACACTGTCTTCCACAATGGTTGAACAATTTACACTCCCACCAACAGTGTAAAAGCATTCCTATCTCTCCACATCCTCTCCAGCATCTGTTGTTTCCTGACTTCTTAATGATCACCATTCTAACTGGTTTGAGATGGTATCTCATTGTGGTTTTGATCTGCATTTCTCTAATGACCAGTGATGATGAGCTTTTTTTCATATATTTGTTGGCTGCATAAATGTCTTCTTTTGAGAAGTGTCTGTTCATATGCTTCACCCACTTTTCGATGAATTTCTAAAACTCAGTGGTCATCTTTGGAGGTGTTAGTGAACCTACTCACTATTCTGAAACTGGCAGCTAAAGGGAAAGAATCAAGCATTTGCCCTGCTTTTCTGTCACAAAACTATACATCAAAGTTACCAAACAATTCATGAAAAAAAATCTCATTTATAAGAAAAATTTCAGCTAATAAATGAAAAAGAATGATGGATTTGAGTGAGCAACTGTGAAAGTACTTATAAAACAATCAGGCAAATCTGAACACTAACTGGATATGTGATGATATTTGACTCAGCCACATAACAACTTGGGTGTATGAATTCACCTCTCTGCAACTCGGTTTCTTTATCGGTAAAATGGTTATAACAATGATAACTTGCTTATAAGATTTTTGTGAAAATTATCTAAGTTAATGTGTTTAAAAGGCTTAAAGTAGTGCCTGGCACATAGCAAGCATTCTATTTGCTATTGCCACTACTATCATTGATATTATCATTATTCTAAATTTCCCATCTCAATGAAGGATCCATCACCTAATTAGTTATAGAAGCCAAAAATCTGAGTGTCATTCTTTTTGCCTCATAACATCTTACCCATCCCCCGTCAGTTATGATTCTACTCAATTTCTCTTCAAATAGTTTCCTTATTCTTCACACAATCACAGTCGGCCCAGTGGTGTGGTGGAGTAAGAGATGATAGTGCACATCTAGTCCCTCCTGACTCAGCATTCAGTGACAGCACACTGGGAGCTGGAACTTGGCCATGCTGGAAGTATCACCAAACCATACAAATCAGGATTTCTGTGTATGTGTGTGAGCCAACTGTTAAACATTCACCAGCACACCAATGCTTCCGGCTCTCATGATTTTGCCTCTAAATTACTGCAAAGCATCCTAATTGCCTATTTCTACCACTTTTCTTAGACCACTGTAATCCATTCTTCTTACTGGTACCAGAAAAAAAAATGTTTCTAAACTGCGAATCTCATCACATCACCACCCTCCATATTAAAATAATTCAGCGGTTCTTCATTTCCCTTAGGTTAAAAGCCTAAATTCTTAGCATGGCATACATGGCCTATACTAGACTAGATACTATTAGTGTCCCATCCTTATCCTCTTAGCACTCATCTTTCTTATACATGCCACCAGCTTGTTACCACAAGCACATGTACGTCTCTGCCTCAGGGCTTTTTCTAGCCTCAGGGGAAAGCCCCCAGTGTCAGGGAGTTACTCTCCTGGGAGCAGCCCTCACCCAAAAATAGATGGGAGTTGGGTGGATATAGATCCCAGTTCCCATTTGTCAAGTGAGATAACTCAGAGACACACAGTCTCTCCAGAGGTCCCCAGTGGATAGATGCCCAGTTGCCCACAGTTGTAATCTGCTTTCACTTCCCCTCTTCTAACAGTGCTTCCTGGAATCACCTCCCAAATGAACCACTGACCTTAAAGTTTTTATCTCAGGGCCTGTTTCTGGAGAAACCCAACTGAAGACATGGCCTTTCAATGTCTACCTGTTCTCCACTTCAGCCTTGTCATGCTTCCCTTCTCCCTTTAAGCTCTAGCTATACAGAACGTTACCTATAGTTCTCCAAAGGGAAAATGGGGTCTCACACTTTGTTTCTTTGCATAAGCTGCTCATTTTATCTGGAATAATCAACCTTAATTCCACCTTTCTTCATCCAGGGAACTCAAGCCTGTCTTTCCAAACACAGCTCCGTATCTATCTTTTTCCTGATCACTACCATCCCCTCGCCCAAGTATGGGGCTCTTACGTGTTCTTATGTCTCCCGGTGCTTACAAGGCTGCTCCGCAATGGATTGTGGGTACCTCTGGGCTCTTCTCCAGCTATATACACAAGCCCTCATCCTACTCCCACACCTGGCATGGCCATGACAAATACGAGCAAGTTAATAAAGCTTTGTTAAAGGAATATATTTTACATGACCTATTGTCCCTTATGTTCTCATCCTTGGAGAAAATATTCAATAAGGAGTTTACCACCTAGGTTGAGAGATAAAAAAAAAAAAAAAAAAAAAAAAAAACCTGTTTTCTTGTATTTCCCAGTAATTATATAATTACAAGTATTATCAAAAAACAAGCTATTTGCATAAATATAGCTAAACACCTCTTTTGGTTCAGCACTGTTAATATGTTTCACCAAGATCCTTAGTTTTCTAGCCCTGATGTTTTCTTATTATCTCTGCATTTCAGTGTTGCCTTCCAGGCTCTGCAATTAAGCAAATTCTTCAAAATTTTAAGTAAGTAAGCTTTCACCATTTTAAAGTGGCAAAACATGCAGGAGCACCATTTAATCCACTGATTCTTCCTTTGGAAGGGGTTTCTCAGCTGTGGCTGACGGTTTTGTGACTGCAAATCATCCTTGTCCAGAAGGGTTGGGCTTTCTGTTATTCGTACCACAGTACTCTGCGTCCTCTGCAGAATATATTTATTTGCAGCGTTTCAGCAGGAAGACCCTGGGAGGATGAGTCATCGTCCTTATCCAGAGAGTTGCCCTTGAGGCCACACTGAGAAATTGTTCTCTCTCTTAACTGTATACAACAGGCTCAGATCAGAAAGAAAGTGTTCTGTTTACAGAAAGGTTTCCCACCTAGGCAGGAAATGATACTTCAGAAATGCTGAACAATAAATGCAAACGGGATATAATGTCATTTCTTGGACCCAAATGCATTTCAAGGCAATGAATCCCATCCAAACACACCGAGCACTCACTGCATCTAAAAATCTGTAGTAAATTCCAGGGCAGACAGAGACTACAAGACAAGGTCCCTGAACCCAGCCCCTAAATTATTTGTGTAACATTTTGAATATATTTAAGTATCTGTGGGAGATAATTTATATCAAATAACTAGTTATAAAGGCATAGCACTATCATGTTTGTATATACGTGAACAAATGTGTGAATGCTTGAATTTATCTCCGGACTCTATATTCATAACTGATTGGTATGCTAGTCAAAACCTTTTGGAAGCACGTTTTCAGGAACCCCCATTCGCATATCTCCTTCCTGTTATCATTATCGGCACTAATGACATTGAGATAACCAGTGAATTACACAGGGGAAACAGAAATCAGGCACAGAAGGCCAAGATGAGGCTAAGAGATAAGCTGATGAGGAATTAGATGCAAGAGGTGGGCATATGACAGGCATGAGGCTTGACCTTGGATTTCAAGACCCTGGGGCAGCAGAGCAGACCAGGGTGGTAGGCAGGCATCAAGGATATGAGGTTCAGAAAGTCCAAGCAGGTGTGGTAATCTAAGCAAGTCATAAAGCTTAGAGCAGCCAAATGCACCACAATCCAGTGAGCATAAGAAGCCTAAGAGGAAGGGATACAGTAAAGGAGCTTGTGGAAAGCTTGCAGCAGTATGGATGGGACTCTGGGAGTGAACCAAAACTCTGGAGCCAGACCTCCTAGGTTCAAACTCTTATTCTACCAACTACCAGGTCTAATATTCTACCAACTAATATGTCTCTGTCTCAGGTTTCTCATCTGTAAATGAGGACAAAACAGTGTCATTGCCTCAATTCCACCCGCCAACACTATATGTGCCTCAAAGAAAGGAAAAAAACCCATTAACAACCAAAAGTGTAAAATGCTATTGATCGATCCCTTTGAGATGTAAAAATTAGATAAAAAGAAGTGTTTAAGAATGGATGTAACAAGGGAGTATAGGAGCTTTTTACCACATAGGGCTGCTAGGAAAATCACATAAGTTAACGTATGAAAAGCACTTAAAATAGCACCTGGTAGCAGGTGAAGTTCCTTGCAGCCCCATGGATGTGGGGTGGTGGGAAATGTTTTAATTGTAACATTTTGGTGTCTGAACTTAGAGGCTTCCCCTCTTTTACTTCCTGTTTTTGTTTTCTGTCCCCATCCACAAATAGGACACCTTAAAAACTCAAAACCAGTGTGCCAGAATGAGCCGATACTCTCATTGCAAAGGGGGTTTCTGATCTCCAGTTAGACTCAGAGCTGAGGAGACATATGGATATGTCAATTCGTGTGCTTGTGGTGATTATTTCACATTGTACATGTATATCAAATCATCAGATTGTGCACCTTAAATGTATACAATGTAAATTGTAAAATATAGGTCAATTTTAAAAATAAAATTAAAAATTGGCTTCACTATTTTACCTACATCTCTGTGTTCCCATCTTCACTAAATGTATGCATGACAATTTCTTAGTATTTGTCACATCTTTGGTACTTTTAAGAATTTTTTTCATAAACTCTGATGGCATTTTTTAATTTATTTAAAGAGAGTCCAGTCCAATTTCACTGGTGAACTCTTTAAAATACTTTTTTAAAACAGATAATCCCCAAGATCTATAAACTGTTTCAAATGACAGAAAAAAATAGGTAACTACCTAGTTCATATTGGGAAGCTAAATAACTGTCATACCTGACAAAGGTGGCACAAAAAGGAAATTTAGAACCCAATCCTATTTATGAAAATTAGAACAAAAATTCCACATCAAGTACTAGCAAAAAATTTCATTAACTATTTCAACCTTCCACAACATGACGAGTAGAGTTTTCATTAGAATGTGCATATGACTTAAGACAAATATTAAATATATATCATATCAAAAATCAAAGAAGCATAAACTATCTGTGTCAAAGATGCATTTCATAAAATTCAGTAGCTATTTTTAAGATATTTTTTGTCAAGTATAAATGAGAAGACTGTGACTTCACTTTGGTTGAAATGAAAAATGTTAATTATCAATAAACATACACAAAAACATTAATTCCTAAGTAGAACAAAAATGCCTCTTTTAACTATATTCTTACTTTTTCAGTGATCTGGAACTGTTGGGCGAGGCAATAAAACAAGAAACAATATTAATATCATTTAGAAAAGAGGACACAAACATTTTCTTTTTTTTTTTTTTTGAGACGGAGTCTCACTCTGTCGCCCAGGCTGGAGTGCAGTGGCATGATCTTGGCTCACTGCAACCTCTGCCTCCCAAGTTCAAACGATTCTCCTGCCTCAGCCTCCTGAGTAGCTGGGATATTACAGGCACATGCCACCACGCCCGGCTAATTTTAGTATTTTTTAGTAGAGACGGGGTTTCACCATGTTAGTCAGGCTGGTCTTGAACTCCTGACCTCGTGATCCACCCGCCTCAGCCTCCCAAAGTGCTGGGATTACAGGCGTGAGCCACCATGCCCGGTCAAAAATTTTCTTATAAAACTCAAGATAATCCACTGAAAAATTCTTAAAATCAATCAAGATTTAGTAAACTCACAAAATAAAAAAAATATAGAAAGTATAAAGTGTTCTATTTATCAAAAAAAGCTATATGATAATGAATAACAACAAAATATGTACAAATACCTCAGATAATAATCTTGAGTATATGTACTCTAGAGAGCCAGGAAAAAATACTTGCATAAATGGAGATACATACTACGATCCACCTGTAAAGAGTGAATCATTAAAATAAGTCAATCACTTCAAGTTAATTTATGAGCTTAAGTAATACACAAAACAGATTCTATTATTAATAGAACAAATCTCAAATGGAAGAATATTCTTTTAACTTTTTTTGTAAAAGGATAATAGTTTTCGGCCGGGCGCGGTGGCTCATGCCTGTAATCCCAGCACTTTGGGAGGCCGAGGCGGGTGGATCATGAGGTCAGGAGATGGAGACCATCCTGGCTAACACGGTGAAACCCCGTCTCTACTAAAAATACAAAAAATTAGCCAGGCATGGTGGCAGGCGCCTGTAGTCCCAGCTACTCCGGAGGCTGAGGCAAGAGAATGGCGTGAACCCAGGAGGCGGAGCTTGCAGTGAGCCCAGATCGGGCCACTGCTCTCCAGCCTGGGCGACAGAGCGAGACTCTGTTTCAAAAAAAAAAAAAAGAATAATGGTTTTCAAAGAGTGAGAACTTGCTCTCTGTTAAACATGAGAAATAAAAATAAAATTCTAAGCTCCTCAACTGACTGAACAGACACCCTATTGGCCAAGGAGATCCCAGAGAAACCTTTAAAACTGAGTTCTTGGCCATGATGGCATGGGAGGTCGGGCATGCCTCATTATACCTCATTACTCCTTAACTGCCATTAGGCTTTCTTCCCTAAGTGCCAAATAGAAACTAGCCCTTTCAAAAGACTTGCTCCACCACCGTTTTCAACCAACTCACTGACTGCTGTCCCTCTCTTTTTGCAGTTTTGACAGAGCAACTGACCGGCATTCCTTCCTGGTAAGAGACCACTGACCATGGAGTGGTTCTAGCCAATCCATAGAGGCTGCACACAGAGGGACTTTGTGTCCACTGCTTCACCTGTTGAGGTACAGGGTCTAATTGTAATACATTTAAATGTTAAGTCTCTACCCCAAAGTGAACATCAGAACTCATGTTGCATACATGTTGGCCTACTATGCGTGCCTGTGCCTCCCCTTCGTGAATATTCATAGCTCCTCCTATAACCTGTTGAATGTGTATACTTAGCTAACCTACTCAGCATAAATTTCTGTTCCCTTTTCCCCCTCTCTTGAACTGCCTGTTTCTGGCTTCCCAGCCTGTCAAAATGGCCACCCTGTAGGCTACAACTCTTTATAAGAAATAAAGCTCTCCTTTCCAAATTTATGAACCTCCTAATTCTTCAACTGATTAACATATTATAAAACTGCAACAATTTAAATGGCATGTCCAGCTCATAATAGGCATTATGTAGACATTTGTTTAACAAATACAGCATGAAACAATATATAGATCAAGGCAGGGCACAGTGGCTCATGCCTGTAATCCCAGAGTTTTGAGAGGCCAAGGCAGGTGGACTGAGGTCAGGAGTTCAAGAGCAGCCAGGTCAACATGGTGAAATCCCATCTATCCTAAAAATACAAAAATTAGCTGGGAGTGGTAGCACACACCTGTCGTCCCAGCTACTTGGGAGGCTGCGGCAGGAGAATCACTTGAACCCGGGAGGCAGAGGTTGCAGTGAGCTGAGATGGGGCCAATGTACCCCAGCTTGGGCAACAGAGTGAGACTCTGTCTCAAAATATAGATAGATAGATAGATAGATATGACTAAGTAGTCTTGAAATGTAACCTAGAATGTATGAGAATGTAGTTTCTTTTTTTTAAAAAAAGGAAATTTTAACAAGCAGTGAAAAAGGGATACATGCTCAAAAGTGAGTGGAAAGTTTTCATATTTTTAAAATTTCAAATAAGAACTTTATCTTATACCATCCATCAAAAGAAATTCTACATAAAGTGTTAAATATAAAAACAAAGCAAAAACAATCAACAAAACAGTAAAAATATATATATTTATTTTAAAATCTAGAAGGCTCACAAGCCCCAAACGATCACAGTACTCACAAATGCAGACTGACTTGGAGGAGATACAACTGAAGTAGATAGCACGGTAGGTAAGGACATGGGTTCCAGATCAGACCTCCCATATCCCAGCTCGGCCACATGCTAGATGTGTGGCCTTAAGTAAATTAATTCTCTATGCCTAAATTTCCTTCTCGTTGGGATTTAATGAGTTTCCACTTTATAGATTTGTCGTGAAGATTGAGTTAATATTTTAAAGTGTTTAGAAAAATGCTTAGCACAGAAGAAGTACTGTAGACATTATTCTAAATATATATGAAAATAATAAACATCTATATCTAACAAAGACCATGGATGAAATGAAAAATCAGCCTGAGAAATATTTGAAATATTTGTCAGAAATGGATTTTCTTAATTTATAAAGAGTTTTTGCAAGTTATTAAGAAAACTCTTAATCAGAATCAAGAAGTAGCCAAAGTCTCACAAATAATAGCTTAAAAAGATAGAAGCCCTGAGTTGCTTTGGGGGCTTTACAGCGTCAGGAAAGCAGGCTGCTTCTATTTTTCTGCTCCACTATTGACCTTTCCCAAGGTCACACCATGGTGCACAATAGTTAGAGCTGCAGCCATTATGCTTTCATTTTAGCCAGTAAGAATGAGGAATGGGCAAAAGATCTCGTTTCCCTCCTTGAAAGGGGAATATTCTCCTTTCTCCCTATAATTCTCCCTATTCTCGCTAGAATTTGCAAATATCATATTTTCCGGCATCATATGACCACACTCAACTGCACGGGAATATGAGAAATGCTGTATTTGTACCCTGCGCCTACATCCTTAGCTAAAAACTGGAGATTTTATTACTAAGTAAGGATGAAGAACAGCCATTAGCCAAGCAATGGTAGTCCCTAGTACAAACTCAGTGTTATCTGGCATGAATCAGGTAACGGCCAGTAGTAAAAGATACATGGCAGTAAAACTGCCGGTCTCACAGACTGCTTTTATGACTATCATATGGTATAAGCTTTTTTAAAGGCAAATTTTAATTTTTTTTAAGTTTAAAAATAGGCTTACATTTTAACCCAGGAATTACGTTTTACAAAAATATACTGTGGAAATAATGGAAGATTCAATGAGAAATTAACATACATGGATACACGAGGGTATTTACTACAAAACTAGAGTAGTGAAAAGTGAAAAATAATCCTAACTGTTCTACAGTAAATGAGAGCATACCCATAAAAGGGAACATTGTGATGCCATTGAAGATCAGGGAGAGGGAGGGGAAGGGGAAGAACTGAAATAGGGAAAGGGAGGGGGAAAATAGGGAAGGGGAGGAGGAGACAAAAAATACCAAATTATTGTGATGCCTGTTTTCTAAATTTAAATATTAATAACGACCAACCTTTATCGTGCACTTACGGTAAGTAATTTGCAGTATTATCACATTTAATCTTTATAATACCCTATTGGTACATACTGTTATTATCCTATTTTTACAGGTAAGAAAACTGTGGCATGGCGATATTAAGTAATTGCCCAAAGTCACACAGTTATCCAATAACAAAAAGAGGATATAATACCAGTAGTTTTTTGTTTGTTTGTTTGTTTGTTTTGAGACAGATCCTCGCTCTGTTGCCCAGGCTGGAGTGCAGTGGTGCAATCTTGGCTCACTGCAACCTCCGCCTCCTGGGTTCAAGTGATTCTCCTGCCTCAGCCTCCTAAGTAGCTGGGATTACAGGTGCACACCACAATGCTCAGCTAATGTTTGTGTTTTTTGTTTTTAGTTTTTTGTTTTTTTGTTTTTTGTAGAGACAGAGTTTCACCATGTTGGCCAGGCTGGTCTTGAACTTCGGACCTCGGGTGATCCACCCACCTCAGCCTCCCAAAGTGCTGGGATTACAGGCATGAGCCACCATGAATACCAGTAGGTTTAACTCGAAGTTTGTAGTTTTCTCATGTCCCGACTGAAGAGACAGATGATAAAGTGAGGGAAGATGCAACAAAATGTCAACTCTGGTAACCTTGGTGATAATTTCACTAGGTATTTATTTTCTTCCTTATTCTTCTGTAAATGTCTAAAAATTTTATATGATGACTAGTTATTTTAATAATGAGTACGATAAAAGAAAACTCAAGTGTTACCAGCTTGTACTATATCAACCCATGTTGCAGGCTGAGATTTGACTTGTTTATAAATTTGAACTTATGCATAATTTATTAGACATTATCTAAAGAAATGTTAGCTGTTCTCTTGTTTGCCCATGGGAACAGGGAAAAAATATCTCCCACTTCATTGTTAAGAAGTTATGCTCCTGATTTTCTCATCAAAATGCCTGACAGATAATAACTGTGGCTATTCATAGACACATGAATTTACTATACTAATATCCAGTGTCCTGAATGTAGGACATTTGCAGTATAAGATGAATGACACATTAATGAGTTTTTCTTCCAAGTAGCTGGCATCAGGTCCTGTAAATAATATCTTTTTTCACACAAAGGAGAACACATAGTAGGCATATGATACATATATGCAGAGTAAAATAAATAAAGCCCGCTCAATTTCAACATAGGATTTGTGCCATGCTGCATAATTTAACATGGCAGTAGTATTTCATTCCACAAATATTTTGGAGCATAGACTCTGCGTGAGGTGTGATACCAGGGTTGGAGCTCCAGCAATGAAACAAAGCAGACAAGGTCTCTGACTTCATAAGGCCTATCAGCAATTAATACCCTAGAGAAGGGATAAGTAAGCTATGGCATGCAGGCACATTTTAGCACAACGTCTGTTTTTGTACCTCTCATGAACTAAGAATGGATTTTACATTGTTAAATGGCTGGGGGAAAATCAAGAGAAGAGTAATAATTCATAAAACATGAAAAATATATGAAGTTCAAATCCAGTATCCGCAAATAAAGCTTTATCTCCTCAAGTATTTGCAGAAAACAATTGATGAACCCTACCCATAGAGGTATCTATTTTAATTGAAGACCTATGAGGACTGAGACTTTGGAATTTTCACTAAACGGCATGTTAACCCCGCTTCTCAGATTTTGCTAGTAATTAAAATAGATACTGCTAGGGGAGGGGTCAGCAAACATTTTCTGTAAAGAGCCAGATAGTAAATATTTGAGGCTTTGCAGGCCAAGTGTTCTCTGCTGCAAACTACTAAACTTTGTCTCGGACAATATGTAAACAAATGGGTGTGGCTGTGTTCCAATAAAACTTTATTTGTTAAAGTTCATTTCTCAATTGTCTATGGTTGTGTAGCTAAATTATGGTTAATGGAATGTCATTGTGCTTTCCTAGCGGAGCTCAGGTAAACCATTTTGCCAGAGTGAAAAGGGACTGCAGCTGTTTATTTGTTACTATTAGCTATTTGTCAAGTGAATATTAGAGAAAAACTAATATTTGTGTCTGAGTTCTGTTCAGGGGAAAGGAGAAAAGACAAACTAATATAAACACTATTATCTTCTGAAATAACATCTTTGCATTCTTAATAAGAATGGAATATTACTAAGCATCTGGTTTTATATCTTCTGATTAAACATTATTGATACAAAGATGATTAAAGGCTCTCTGAACATACTGCCCAAAATTTTAAATCTTGGTTATTTCTTATAAATACTATGGTTAAAAGGCAAAAACTATATAAACATATCTACATACCAAATGTTGGCAAGGGCATGAATAACTAGAACCCTCATGCACTGCTGGTAAGAGTGTAAGTCGGTAAAACCACTTTGAAAAACAGCTGGTCAACATCTATCAAAGCTTAATATATGTATTCCCTATGATTTAATAATTCTGCTTTTAGTATCTCATCAACAGAAATGTATGCATATTACATATCGAAAGACTTCTATAGGCATTTTTATTGCAGCAATAGTCTTAAAAACTCAAAACTAGAACAAACCTCAATATTCATCAACAGTAGAATGAAAAATAAACTGTGGTATATTTATTACAATGAAATATACACAGCAATGAGAATTTTAAGAAAAACAACAACAACATTGCACTCAACAATATGTTTGAATCTCATAAGTATAATATTAAGGAAAACAATCCAAACACAAAGAGAGCAAACTCCACAAAGTTTTAAAAAGATAAAAGTTATCCAGGCTGCTTAAAGGGGTTAGTTACCTGGATGAGGGGAACAGTGGCTGCAAGGGGGCACACTGGGGGCTTCTGGGTGCTGATAATGCTCCCTGTTTACTGACCTAGGTGCTCGTTACATGGTATGTTCAATTTGTGAAAATTCATCTGTATGCCTATGGTTTGTGCACTTTGGACTTATCTGAGAAGGCTCTTGCTACTTTAGAAAAAATGCAATCAATCCAATCAATTTTAAAATCCCAAAACATACAGAGTTAGTAGACATGCTACTTTTGATGTGGTAGAAATGGATATGCCTGAAATAGCAAGACATTCCATTTACCATGATACATCTACACGACCATAGAGCCCACGAGTAGATCCCTCTGACACAATGATAGGAAGGACCCATGTAAGGACTCCCTCCCTGCCCCGAACCTATATGCTATCTTATGAACTGAGGAAGCCTTGAGTCAAAGGGTCCTTTCTTTTAGGCTAGCAATAATCCTGCAAGGAGGTACTCTATTCCCATCACAGTTTTAAGATTTGTTTAGAGAAGAAATCAGTTATTCCTTTATACTGAGATTTTTTTCTGCCTAGTTGTCATCAGAAAGTTCATGTGGCCTATCTTTGGGTTATTCCAGTTTACACAGGAGTTTAAGAAGGACAGGCCAGGACAAAACTGAGAACATCTCTGATGTAACTCTCTGTACCGCTAATGTTTATACAAAACACACACACACACACACACACACGCACCGCTTACCTCAAGCCTGAAGCCATTCTCAATGAGACATTACTGGGAACAAACTCTAATTCCAATAATGTTCATGAGGTTGTGCTCTAAAGTCTTAATTGTCAAGAAAGCTGGAATTCGTCCTGTCCTACTTATATCTGTAACTTCAGTATCTAGCAAAGTGCCAGATGCATAACAGGAAGTGGCTAAGTGAAATATTTTATCATTTTAAAAATTATGCTTTGGAAAACTAATAATTTAGGAAAATATTCACAACATAAAACTAACTAAAACAAACCAGGGTAAAAAACTGTAACTATATACACATACACACACATAGACACACACCACTGCTTTAAAACCAACAAAGAGCGTATGCAAGTATCAAAGGGAGGAAGTAGAAAAATGATTAATTGAAAAAGTATAGAAATTATTGGTGATTTATTCACTTGTTCTTGCTTTTTCATAGTTTCCAAATTTGTAATAATTAATATGTATTACTTTTAAAACTAGTGAAACAATTTAGAAAGCACAAAAATTCGAAGGACTCATAGAAACACCAACAAAAGGCTGGGCGCGGTGGCTCACGCCTGTAATCCCAGCACTTTGGGAGGCCAAGGTGGGTGGATCAGGAGGTCAGGAGATCGAGACCATCCTGGCTAACACGCTGAAACCCCGTCTCTACTAAAAATACGAAAAAAAAAAAAAAATTAGCCGGTCGTGGTGGCGGATGCCTGCGGTCCCAGCTACTCGGGAGGCTGAGGCAGGAGAATGGCGTGAACCAGGGAGGCGGAGCTTGCAGTGAGCCGAGATCGAGCCACTGCACTCCAGCCTGGGCGACAGAGCAACATCTTGTGCCTCCTCTCTGCTAATATTGACACGTGCTCTCTCTTTTCTCCCCTCTGTAGGGCCTGAGGCCAGTCTCCATCTGCACATCCCTTTCCCTTTCGTTCTAAAGAGCAAGCAAGTCACCGCTGGCATTTTCCTCCTCCCACGTTGGAAGCAATGGTTTAGCACTCTGGTAGAAACCCAGGGCACTGTTACCTGCACTCCTATAAAACTGCAGATACATTTCCTTCATTTCTTCACTTCAGATATCTTTTTTTTAGATTTCAACTTTTAAGTATGGAGGTACATGTGCAGATTTGTTACATGGGAATATCGCATGATGCGGAGATTTGGAATACGGATCGGGTATTATGCTGACTGCCTGGGTGATGGGAACACTTTAGATTTCTGAGGCTCAGTTTACTACGTGGGGAGGAGTGGTCAGGCTTTACAACACCCCTAGTTTGCTGCCTTTCCTGAATTCACGTAGTCTGTCTACTTCTTATCTCCTAGACCAAATAGGCTTCTGCTCAAATTTTCTCTGCCTCAAGTTTTCGTTTCTTCTGGAGGCAACTTCTGAGCACCAGCTCTCCTCAGGCCCTATGTCACCCCCAGTTCTCAGCCAACTCAGCCAGTCTCTACAAAATGACTCACACATGATCTAAAGAAGCCACTTATTGCATAATATTTTAAATAAATACCCCCCATACCACAGATTAAAGGATGATTAAGAGATGCTTCATGTCCTCAGAATGCATGTTTATTAGGAAAAACAGCATAACAGGCTTTAAGGCAGGCTTTGGGGAAGCAGAAAGATGTGGAAAAAAAAAAAAAAAAAAAAGAGATGAGAGGCCACCAAAGAGAACATGTTCATTTTTACAGTCTGAGAGGCCCTACAGCCAGAGCAGTTCAAGATTGCTAGACCTTAGGAGAAGCCTCAGAGATCACTGACGGCCTCCTGTTTCACTCGAAAGGATACAGAGGACCAGAGAGCTTAATGGATTTCCTCCCAAATATGTAGACAGCACTGTTACCTGCTCACCTACAAAATTGCAGGTGCATTTCCTTTATTTCTTCACTTCAGATATCTTTTTTAAAATTTCAGCTTTTAAATATGGAGGTACATGTGCAGATTTATTACATGGAAATATTGCATGATGCTGAGATTTGGAATACAGATCGGGATTTCTATGTCCTGTATAGGAAAATGTGCAATGCCGATATGGTACTATACATTTTCTATGTCCATATATTTTCCATATCCTTGCATCTTCCATGACAACTATGTGTTTAGGACTTTGGGATTTTTACAGACAGGTACAATTATAAACACAAAACCGCTGATTGCTGAGTATACTTGCCAACCTATCATTTTGCTGAGTAATTTTATTTTAAAAAAGGCAAGAAAAAGAAAATTCCATCTACCGTGAACATCATTTTATAAGAGACATAACCAGAGAAAAAGACGTTCATTTAAATGGTAGAAATGTGAACCAGTATTGGGGACCCCACTGACTCTCTCTACACTGCCCCAGTTTATCAGCCAGCTGCTACACAAATGGGTTCACATGAATACTAAGACCTAGGTATACTGGTTTTACCTACATGGGCTCATCTTAATATCCAGTAGGAAATTACATTGACCGTCCATGTCTGTTTCCAACCAATGTCTTTGTTTGCGTTCTCAAAAGCAGACACACAGCCAAAGCTTTGAATACTAATAGTGTATTTGGGAGATGAGTGGTGGAATAAGGCAGGGAAGGGAAAGAAGCAACTACAGTGTGTACTGTGAGCAACTGGCTCAACATGGAACTGCTGGGGACCTCTAGGCAATACCTCAGATATTTAATGATCACCTCCACATCCATCATTGGTGAAGCACTGCTCCCAGGAGCATCTAACTCCCTAGCACTATTGGCCTGCTCCTGTAACCACAGAAAGTCTTCAGGCAAAGAGACGCAACTGTTTGTGTGAGTCTCCTGTCACAGAGAGTGCTGGGGGGACATGATGTGGCACCAACAACATTAATATTGAGACTATTTCTTTTTTAATGCTACTATTGGGTGGATAATTTGTATGTTTTAACAAATAAGACCATTTTTTTTATTCCCTGAGTTTTCAAAAGGCATTCTAGACACTTTGTGATCTCTTTTTTAGTAAGAACTTGACACATCCAGGAGAAAATAAGAGTGAGAACTAAGGAGGTCTCTAGAGCACAGACGGTGATGGGACTGACTTATGCTGGCTTTTGCCTACTTAGGCAGTTAGATAATGGAAAAAAAAACACTTAGGACGTAAGAGATTTAGGGACTGTCAGATGAGTGTGTCAAAAAAAGTTGAATTTATTTCCCCTTCCTAATAAGCTAAAATTAGTCACTAATGAATAAATCAAAAAGGCTACTGGCACCTTATTTCAGAAACTTGCCAAATTCTGATGCATAAGACTTTGTTGTTTGTGCTTTATGTTAACTCTGGATTCCTATCTGGTTATAACAAAGCTTTAGCATGATGTCTTTTCATATCTATAACCATACAGAGAGCCATATTAAGACACAAGGAAAAACAGGGTTAAGATTTATTGGGCCAGGCCCTGTGAGAAGATTTAGATATTCCTTTATTTGCTGAAAATCTATCATTCCTGGCACTGTGTATAGGCTCAAGATTCAAAGATCAGGAAGATGTTTTCCTGCCCTCAAGGAGCTCACAGTGTAATAGACACAAAATCTGAATACAAACTGAATACAAAGTGGAAAATTAGGAATTGGAGTACCCACTGTTGCCAAATCAAGCCAAGGGTTTGGAAACTGGAAATCCAGCTGAGGAGTAGGAAAAGACAAGTCTCAGTGTCCAAAAAAAAAAACAAACAACAAAAAAAACAACAAAAAAAGAGCTTATGTATAGTTAGACCACAGCAAAATCAATTAAAGTATAGGAATGACCCTAAAACTTGGACAGAAATTAAGCCCTTGCTTTCCCCGGTCATCCTTAATATTTTTCTCTTGGAAACCACTTTCCCTACCAGGTCCAAATAGACTTCAACTGTGACAAAGACATCAGTCTCAACATTTGGACCTGAAGTTAGTCCTGTTGTAGACTCCATAGCAGGCATGCATGAGGTGAGCCCTGGGTACCCCATATCTTGCCTTCACACTTGCTGTTTATATTTATAGGATTGAGTTTTTGCCTTAGTATCATATTGGCATTGCACATTTCCCTAAATCTCAGCCCACATGACCAGCACTTTAACTATTTCCAGACATATAAGTACATCCTTCTTACCAAGGCAGATAGATCCTCTTGCCATGTGTCTCACCGTCTATCTCCCACAATCTCTTGCAAGCTTCCTGGATCCTGTTCTGATTAATCATCTTGTCCCATACTTGGATGACTCTGAGTACCAAACATTGTCTGTGTCCCTGTTCCTGTGCCCCCATCTAACAGTCAGGGTCCCTCCCACAGGGCCCCTGCTTTCTGCTTCCTTCCAGAAGTCTATGTACTCCTGAAACCCCCCAAAAAAACTCACAGAAGAGCTCCACTCATATATGATATTGGGCTTAGTTTCCAGATAATGTCTTCCCAACTAGATTGGAAGTGCTGTCAGGAAATTAAAATATAAGGGCCTACTAATACACGAGAAATTAATGCATTTAAGTATAGTAAGGGAAAAGCACATAGCTGCTGCAGTTGCATCTCAATAAAGAGCTAAATCTCTAGAAGAAGAAAGTCGAAACATAGTCTCATAAACTTGACTGCAGGCTGTCACCCACATATTTGAAATAATAACCAGAGGTGCTGAGTTTTCAATTTTATGATAATATAATATTAGTAATTTTAACCCAACATCCAATATTGACCCTGGAAATGTTTTGAATTTAAGCCACAACATATGTACAGGCAGCATAACTCATTGGCAAGAACAAGTGCCAAGATCACAATTCATGCTGGAATCATTTCTGCCACTTCCTCCCCTTCAACCACCTTCTAGTTGAAGTGATGGAGATTTGGTAGCATCTAGGAAGTTTTGGCAGCTGATGACAAGTTATTACTTTGACAATAACACCATGTTATTATTTTGAAATTTTAGCTACTGAGCCACAACACTATACACCCGAGACAGTCCTCTATGGACCAGCTGGGTGCATGGCTTTGAGGCCTGATGGTAAGGCCTTGGCAGGATTTGCTGTTCTTGGAATTACCCACTGCTATACAATCTCCTCCATCTCAGTTGACCCATCTTAGTTTCCCATCTCTATATTTCACTAACAAATCAGATTTAGCACCATTGTTGATTAAAAAGAATGATGTATAAATGGAAACTCCATCTAACAGTTGAGTGAAGAGCTTGTGTACTTCCCAGGACAGTGAACAAAATCATCAGACAAGAATTAATTTGAGGCTTCTCTTCCACTGATATTTGCAATATTCTTAAATTGTAACCATTGTTTCTACTGGAAAAAAAACAGGTAGTATATGTTTACTAAAATCTTATTATTGGTACTTAAAGCTCTAAATACAACTGATTCTTGAAAAGATAATTTATATAATTACTACTGATTATTCATTCCGGGGTGATGATATCCTAGTATATGCAACAACTCTGTATGATCATATTCTGCTAATACTTCCATGTTCCACATGTCTTCTAGTCCTCGGTAGGAGTATCTAAGAAAATGAAAGTAACGCATCCTTTCCAGGACACTAGGGGAAAACAGCAACACACCAAGTAAGCCATCATTAGATTTGGGGCCTGAGAAAGCATTTGAGCATGAGAGAAAGATGACTTGGCTTTTTGGTAGATACATACCACCCCTTGCTACATACATATGCACGCACATCCACTCACATCCCCCATCACACACACACACATGCTCTACAAACAGCTGTCTGAGCAGATTTTAGGGCATAATCCTACCTTCCCACAGAAGTGTAGTGTGTTAGTCTGTTCTCACGCTGCTAATAAAGACATACACAAAATTGGGTAATTTATAAAGGAAAGAGGTTTAATGGACTCACAGTTCCACATGGCTGGGGAGGCCTCACCATCACGGCAGAAGGCAAATGAGGAGCAAAGGCTTGTCTTACCTGGCAGCAGGCAAGAAAGGGTGTGCAGGGGAACTTCCATTTATAAAAACCATCAGATCTCGTGAGACTTATTCACTACCATGAGAGCAGGATGGAAAAGACCCACCCCCATGATTCAGTTACCTCCCACCAGGTCCCTCCCATGACACGTGGGAATTATGGGAGCTACAATTCAAGATGAGATTTGGGTGGGGACAGAGCCAAACCATATCGGGCAGCAAGAACAAAGCTATTTTTTCTCCTTACCTAGCTGCACTGACAACACTCAGTGAGATTATTGGGTAGAGCCTCAACCTCATTCTTACAGATGCTTCAATTTATAATTTAGTAATACAAACAAGATATCTTGCTATTGTACTTCCCTTTTTACTACTAATTGCCCTTAACACCAAGCACGTTACAGTCATTAAATGCAGTGCTAACATCACCCTTCCACTCTTGAAATTGTTAACAGCAACAGTGAACACAATATATAACATTTTAATTTGTTAAATTATTTTTAAAAATATACTTCCACATCTTTTTCCCCTCACTGCATTATTGACACATGATACATGTAAACACACACATAGATATTCACCCATTCCCACCCCCTTGAAAACACACACAAACAGCACATACACACACAAGCTCACCTACATTCCTTCCTACCTTCCTCTCCTTCCCCCCCCCACACACACAGACTTAGAGGCAGGGGCAGGAATTGTTAGAAAAGCCACAATTTATCTGACAGAATCTGACCTTTCTAAGATTTGGATTCCCAGGAGCAACAGAAACAAAATGTAACGTAATAGTTAGTAAAACAGTGTTTAGGTTTGAGGAAATGTTACTGTGCAAATGAGAAAGATATGTGCATATATCTTAGTTTGGGGTCCCCTAGAGGCAGAACCTGAGACAAGGAATTGCCAGCTGAGCGGGTAGTTTATTTGGGAAGGAAATGCAAATGACAGGGGAAGGGAAGACAGGCAATAAAGAGTACGCGAGTGATGAGCAGGTTTACCTGGTAAGAAATTGGAGCTTGAGCCCTCTGAGAAAATCTGAGCACATCTCAAAATTATCACTTCTAACCCAAAGGCGAAGGAGGTCGGGATTTGTACCCCCAACTCTCT
Source organism: Pan troglodytes (assembly GCF_028858775.2). NCBI lineage: Eukaryota > Metazoa > Chordata > Mammalia > Primates > Hominidae > Pan > Pan troglodytes. The sequence goes on from NC_072421.2 coordinate 23,568,598, forward strand.
TTAGTAATTGGTTGAGGGATGGGGTGGGAAATGGGTAATTCCGTGGCACTGTTTATGACTTGCTGCAGGTAGGCAAATAAGACCCTGGAGGCCAGAGAGAAGTCTCAGAACAATACATTTAGGTACAGGCAAGTTGGATGAAAATGGTGAGGGACACAAGCGACGTGCTACAGCATACATTTGCTTCCGTGTATGTTTTAGTATGTACTAGCACGTATGTTTTCATATAGCTATGTGAGCAAAATTGCTTCTATAAATGTGGCACAAGACACTGTGCCACATTTATAGACACATAGACAAAACATTAGGCCACAGACAAAAAGGTAGGCCAACAGTGAAATGAAAAAGATCCTCCAAACAGCAAGGGAAAAACCTATTGAAAAGAAAAACAGAACGACTCAACTGTAGATCATGGACATCAGATGGTGGCTTAGAAATGCCACAATGATAAAATGCTTCTGCAGTAGACAGAAATAACATTAGCTCCTCCCAACCACGAAAATTATGAAGAAAGCCACATGCCAGAATCACCACAAAATGACAGTTATCTGGATTTTAAATAGCTTACATTCTTCCAAATTAATCTACAAAAAAAGGCAAGATAAAACAATATCAGAACAACTGGGGATGCCCAGCAATTTCATGAAAAGACATGAACTTGCAAAGACTAGAATAGAAAGTTTGCACCAGATAATGTTCAGATAAACAAGATAGTTCCCTGACTGCTCTAAATATAGGCATGTAGCTCAACAAGATAGAGACCAGCCAACTAGACAAAGAACAAAGAGCTTGTGGTAAACTGCAAAAATAGCCACGAATCTTCCTTTCCCCATCACCATACCCTCATGATCAATGTGCCTTTGTAACTCCACCCATCAGTGAGTGGGCCCCACCCAGTTTCCACCACTAGAATCTGGGTTGGTTCTCCTGACTTGGCTAAAGGAATAGAAGTTTACTTAACACAAGCAGAATCCTGCAGGCTGATGAACAATGCAGAACCCAGGTTCCTTCCTGATACGGTTTGGCTGTGTCCCCACCCAAATCTCATCTTGAATTCCCACGTGTTGTGGGAGGGACCTGGTGGGAGGTAACTGAATCATAGGGGCAGGTCTTTCCTGTGCTGTTCTCGTGATAGTGAATAAGTCTCATGAGATCTGATGGTTTTGAAAAATGGGAGTCTCCTTGTACAAGCTCTCTCTTTGCCTGCTGCCACTCATGTAAGACATGACTTGCTCCTCCTTGCCTTCCACCATGATTGTGAGGCTTCCCCAGCCACATGAAACTAAAAGTCCAACCTCTTTCTTAAGAAACTTAAGAAACTTAACTTTCTTAAGAAAGTTAAATGTCTTTCTTTTGTAAATCGCCCAGTCTTGGGTATGTCTTTATCAGCAGCATGAAAATGGACTAATATACTTCCCCTTTGTCCCCACCTCACCAAACTGCTCGCAAACTACCAGAGAAGGAAGACATATGCCTAAGGCCCAAGAAAGGTGCTGAGTGAGACCCAGACCAGATGAATTTCCTGGAAGATGGTGGTAGTTTTAGGTTACTAATCTTTGGAGTAGGTTTGTCATGCAGCAACTGCTTACTTTCTCAAGACCCTGATAGGCCTTCAGGCTCAACATGCATTTCATGCTTTACAAATATTTATTAATTGCTTACTGTGGCCTGCCACTGTTCTAGGTTCAGGGTATAAATAAATGATAAAAAGAGTCAAAGTATCTACTCTCAGGGAGTTTGCATTCAGATATGAAGAAACATCTAAGCAAATAATAAAATAAATATATAATATGCTAGACGGTGATAAGTCTTGAGAAAGAAAGAAAAATGGGGTAAGGGTGTCAGCAAGTGACAGAGGTTGAGGGCACTGTTTCAGACAGCAGCTGGGAAGGCCTCTCTGTGGACCTGACATTTGCACTGGCTTCTAGCTACCTGTCCTCTCCATCTCCCACCTCTCTTCCTGTAGTTCACTTCACTCCAGTCACACTGGCCTTCTCTTCTAACCAGCAATGCATATTGTTGCCTTGGAGCATTTATACTCCCTGCTGGCTCCACTTCATTCATGGAGGTATCTGCAAGAAGAGCCTCTGAGTGGAGGGAACAGTGAGTGGGGGTTGCTCTTACCTGATATGGGAGAAACTGGAGGAGGAGTGATGCTCAAAATAGTTTCCACTGTTCTCCAGAGTCTAAGCTAAAATTATCTGGCAAGGGTGTAGGGGTTGGGGTGATTCCATGGAGAGCCTTAACTCTAAAAGAAAGGTGGAGCAGCATCTTCCTCGTCAGACAGGGAATGAAGATGCCACAAAATGATCACCTTTCCTAATCTGAATATATAGGTGCTTTCAGTATACCCAAATTCTTACAGTAAAAGAATCTTGAGCTAGAACTGGATATTCTTGATCAAAGGAATCCAATAAGCAATATATACTACTGATTTAGTTATTTAAACACTTGATTGTCATGGTTTTCCCTCTGCAAAGCTCCCAATGCCATTGTTTATTACCTTCAGTTGTTACAGAATTTGGGAAAGGGGATGAGGTTCTCTACATGTCTGATCCCAGAGCTAGTGATATTATTCCATTTTTCCAGATGAGAAAACCCTCAGAAAGTTTACAAAGTAAATTCCATACACGAGATTTCAAGTCAAGTTTGTCTCATTCCAATTATACCATGAACACTAAATTCCCTTCTCTGTATCCCCCAATCAGTCTTTCTTTGGCTGAATAATTCAAAATAAGCCCAACTCAAGTGTAAACTAGTACAGCCACTATGGAGAACAGTTTGGAGGTTTCTTGAAAAACTAAAAATAGAGCTACCATACAACACAACAATCCCACTCCTAGATATATACCCCCCAAAAAAGGAAATCAGTATATCAAAGAGATATCTGGATTCTCGTGTTTATTGCAGCACTACTCACAATAGCTAAGATCTGGAAGCAATCTAAGTATCCATCAACAGATGAATGGATAAAGAAAATGTGCTACGTATACACAATGGAGTACTATTCAGGCATAAAAAAGAATGAGATCCTGTCATTTGTATAAACATGGATGGAATTGGAGGCCATTATATTAAGTGAAATAAGACAGGCACAGAAAGACAAACTTTGCATGTTCTCATTTATTTGTGGGAGCTAAAAATTAAAACAATTGAATTCACGGGCATAGAGAGTAGAAAGATGGTTACCAGAGGCTGGGAAGGACAGTGTGGGGCTGGGGTGGGGTAATGGTTAATGGATACAAAAAAAAATGGTTAGAATGCATGAATAAGACCTAATATTTGCTAACACAACAGGGGGACTATAGTAAAAAATAATTTAATTGTACATTTTAAAGTAACTAAAATAATATATTTGGATTATTTGTAACACAAAGGATAAATGCTTGAGGTGATGGATACCCCATTTACCCTGATATGATTATTAAACATTACATGCCTATATCAAAATATCTTATGTGCCACATAAAAATACATGCCTACTATGTACCCACAAAAATAAAAAAAAATAAAAAGACAAAAAAAATACTCCCACCTCCACTTCTTTTACAATTGGAGAACAACTCTGATGTCTCCCTTACATTTTCTTTTCTTTTATAGCCTGAATGTCACCAGTTCCTGTAATGCTTTCTCAATGATATGATGTCCCTATCTTTAAATCTCACTCAATAATGCTTTTCTTACAGTGAAGGGACTGGTCTTACACACATAGCTTGAATGATAATGATTGTAAAACTTCCCTTGATCTGGACAACTAGGTTTGTTTTCATTTTTGGAATCTGAAACAGAAATAATTTCCTCTCCCACATCACAGTCATTGACTCATTACGTCTACAGTAAAATAAAACCTCCAGGTCTTTCATCCTAAACTATATTTGCCGTTCTCCCTCTCAGTCTCATGCAATTTGTTTTTTATCTAATTGTGTCTTGGTTTGGGTTTCCTGAGAAGCAGATTATTTGACAAAGCTGCAAGTATGAGTGGTTCCTGTAGGAGGTGATCCAAGGAAACCTCTGTAATGGAATGAGGAATTGAGGCAGTGAAGGACAAGTATACAATAAAGCATTACCAACCAAGTTTCCACTGTGGGCAAATAAAGTCCAATTCCTTTACAGAATTCTAGGAGACTGTGCAGAACTTACCTCAGAGTTATGCCAGCTGAGCAGTGAGAAACTGGATGATTTGTCCACTTACAACCCATCATGTAATAAACATATCCTTATACTTCCACCCTTGCCCCTGACCAAAAGGGCCACCAGGACAAACAAAAAATACTGAATTATCTCATCCAGCCCATGTTGGTTGCCTGTGTTTAAATGTTATGAAGTAAATACAAGGTAGCTATTAATTAAGCAGGCCCCCAAACCCGTTACTATATGGAGAGTTTTAATACCCCAAAATGACAAAACTGTTGTTTTTAAAAATGCCTTTTTTTTCCAAAATAATTTATAGCTCAGAATTATACAGGCTATTACTATGCTTCCTTCCAATAAAGTGGAATTAGTACTCACTTGCTATAATTTACTATCTAATCCCATTCACCAGGAAAATGTCCTCAAGTTCAGGAAAACACTTCTCTTGGGGCCTGCTTCTTTCTTGCAGGAAAATTTCAGCAGAAAAATCTGTACTGTCTCATTTCCAGAGCACTTTTGGTTTTACAGATACTTACCAGTGATACTTTAGGATCTGAGTTACTTCTCAGTGAATAAATGCAGAGGAACAATAAGGTTTATTGTGCCAAATTTTGTTTTCATTTGGGTTTTTTTAAAAAGACTTCTAATGTCTTCCTATTTCTTATGCTGGATGATTTTCTGACACACAACAGACACACTGGAAAAGGAGACATAAACAGAATCGATGTCTTTCATTCAACAAGAAAAGAACGCTCCCTTCTTAAGGAAAGACAAGGCTGGATATTGGCCTCATTTTCATCGGGATATGTATTCCAATTAATGAAACTCCACCAAGAGAGATCATTGCTGAGATAAGCCTAGGAGGAAAAAGCTCTGCTCTCCCTTTTGTTAGATGCTCTTCTCATTTCCATTGACATATTTCACTGTTATACAGACCAGAATATTAGACCGATCTCATCATGTAATGTTCTTTTAGTTTTTCTTCTTTCAATGAACTGTGGGTCTCAATGAAAAGCTTTGAAAATAGTAAATGCTCATGAGAGATTTTTGTGGCTTGACTTTTCACTGTCACGTACAAACTTATTCCGAGAGCAACACATTTCCTGATTCCTTTCAAATATTTTGGTCATTAACTTTTTATTATCTCCTTTGCAACAAGGTTACAATTATTGGGCTGTTACAGCACTAAATAGAATCGTTCAATGAATAGTATGTAAATTTTCATGTTCAAAATATTGATGGTTCCTTCATGCCTCATAACATCCAGAGAACAACACAGAAGGGTAGTTGGAAGAAGGCTTATCAAGTTAATCTAATACAACCCTTCAACAGCTGGACTTTTATCAAACTATTCAGTTAGATACTTTTCTTTAGGACAGGGATGGCAAATGCATGGTATTAGCATGCTGCCTCCCCTCACCAGCATATGAGAGACTGATCAATCAGAGTCCTCATAATTAATCTTTTTCAACTCAACCCTGAAGGCAGCCAAGACTAATTGATCAAAGTAGGCACTGAGATGATATCAGCAGATCCCTAACCAACTTTGGCAGTGTGATGCACTATCTCGATACGCTTTCCATCAGCAAACTTATACCCAATTCTAAGCCACATGTGCTCAATTCATAAGTCAAAGTAATAGGCACATATGGCCCTCAACTGTTTTATCCAGTTGAAAACCTGTGAGCCAAGATTCGCAAAAGTCATGGGCAATGTACTCAGCTTCATGGATGGCTCATCAACCACAAAATGTAGAAAGTAGCTACAGTCCCACTTTTTCTATGGGGAAGGTTACTCTTGAACAAAGAGCATGACTTGCCTCTAGCACAAGCGTAAGCACACAGTCAACATAAATAATGATTTTTAGTGAATAAGTCATGGAAATGAACAATTCACCTTGAAATTCATGGGGCAAAGCACGCTACCCCTCCATAAAACAAATAAATGAGATTTAACCTGTCCTAGAGTATGGCTAAAAATGACAATATCTCTTTGATTTTAGCTGTGTCCCTCCATAAAGAAAAGAAACCTAATTTGGTCCCCTGTTCCTTGAATGATACGCACTTGTATTTCCAACATGGATTCACATCATCTCATAATTCTTAGCAGTCTTGACCTGGAGACTTCAAGCAGCCTGTCAGGATGTTTTTAAAGGAAATCTCTGCTCGCTTAGCACGTTTCAGAGATCCTCTCTGCCTTAATTCTCACCGCTACCTATCAGCTAATATTGTTAAGAGGCAGGCACATATGCAAAGAAAATTATATTCTTCTGGACACCTTATTCCCCTTATTTCTATCTAAAAGATTTTCTTTGCAATACCATGTCATCAAACCAAAAGTGTTTATTGCCTCTAATCTGTATATCATTCTGTACTTTCCATTTTTCTCCCATGGGCATGATTTTAACCAGTAATTCCTAATCTTTTCAGGCAGTCCTAACAGCCCAGCCAACCAATTGATGGTGTGTAACCTTTTGTTTTTCATTTCAGGAGAGACACTTCCCATTGCAGGCCAAACTTACAGTTATTACACTGGCCTGTATATTGCTACTTTCCTTGGAAATTGCATTTTCCATTTCTGACATCATTTGTTCTCTTAACAATTCCAGTGAGAATCTTCTCATGTGGTTCTGAAGAAATGGGCCCAAGCTTTAGCGGAACACAGCAACGCAATATGAATATAAATTTACTAACATCTAAGGAATTTGAGGCTTTTGTTCTTCACCCAACTTTGCCTGCAACCACAGACATCACGAGGTAGTGTTATAGTGGAGGATCAGTATTGAACACACTCTACATAATTTATATACTGCTTTGTAGGGGGCAACTATTACTTGTTTTAATCATTCAGGACATTAGAATCTTAACTGCAATTGCCATTGGTGCCAGAACAAGGCATGGGGCTACTCTTCCTTGAGCTTATACTGTAATTACAAAGGGATGATTTAAGACACAAAAAGCAATTGCAACAAAAACAAAAATTGACAAGTGGGACCTAATTTAACTAAAGAGCTTGTGCACAGCAAAAGTAACTACCAACAGAGTAAACAGAGAACCTACAGAATGGGAGAAAATATTTGCAAACTATGCACCCAACAAAGGTCTAATATCCAGAATGTTTAAAGCACACAAATGAATTAACAAGCAAAAAACAAACAATCCCATTAAAAATGGGGAAAGGACAGGAACAGACACTTCCCAAAAGAATACATGCATGTGGCCAACAAGCATATGAAAAAATGCTCAACATCATTAATCATTAGAGAAATGCAAATCAAAACCACAATGAGATACCATCTCACACCAGTCAGAATGGCTATTATTAAAAAGTCAAAAAATAACAGATGCTGGCGAGGTTGTGGAGAAGAGAGAACACTTATATACTGCTGTCAGGAATGTAAATTAGTTCAGTCACTGTGGAAAGCAGTTTCGAGATTTCTCAAAGAACTTAGAACTACCACTGGACCCAGCAATCCCATTACTGGGTATATACCCAAAGGAATATAAATCATGACGCCATAAAGACACATACACACACACACACACACACACACACACACACACACGTGTTCATCACAGGCACTATTCACAATAGCAAAGACATGGAATCCTACTAGATACCAATCAACAGTAGACTGGATAAAAACAATGTGGCACATATACCCCATGGAATACTACCCAGCCATAAAAAAGAACAAAATCATGTCCTTTACAGCAACATGGATGCAGCTGGAGGCTGCTATCTTAAGCTAATTAACGCAAGAACAGAAAACCAAATACCACACATTCTTATTTATAAGTAGGAGCTGAGACACTGAATACACACGAACACAAAGAATGGAACAATAGACACAGGAACCTACTTGAGGGAGGAGGGTGGGAAGAGGGTGAGGATCAAAAAACTACCTATTGGGTACCATGTTCGTTACCTGGGTGACAAAATAATCTGTACACCAAACCCCCACGACATGCAATTTACCCATGTAATAAACCTAGACATGTACCCCCTGAACCTCAAACAAACTTGGAAGGGGGAAAAAAAAGAGTAGGTTTTCTTTAAAAAAAAAGAAATGAAAAAAAAAAAAAAAAAAAAGAGAAATGCCTGATGCCACACCTCTGACTTCTGTTGGGGCAGGGATCCCCTGGGATGGGTGTATAAGCCTTCCCTCTTGTCACAGGTCAAAGGATATGATCAGAAAGGGCTACTTTCTGAAAATCATCAGTTAGATAATAGAGCCAGAAGTGGTCATTAATAATGGTGGTCAGAAAAATCATGATGTGAAGCCAACTGGAATGGAAGAAGTCAGTGCATATCAAGAAGAACCATGGGCCAGGCGCAGCAGCTCACGCCTATAATCCCAGCACTTTGTGAGGCCAAGGTGGAGGATCACTTGAGCTCAGGAGTTCAAGACCAGCCTGGCCAACATGGTGAAACCCCATCTCTACTGAAAATACAAAAATTAGTGGGGTGTGGGGGCACGCACCTGTAATCCCAGCTGCTCGGGAGGCTGAGGCAGGAGAATCTTTGAACCCAGGAAGCAGAGATTGCAGTGGGCTGAGATCGTACCACTGCACTCCAGCCTGGGTGACAGAGCGAGAACCTGTCTCACAAAAAGGAAAGAAAGAAAAGAAAGGCAAGAAAGGCAGAAAGAAAGGCAGGCAGGCAGGAAGGAAGGGAAGGAAAAAGAAAAGAAAAGAAGAGGAGTGGAGAGGAGAGGAAAAAGAAAAGAAAAGAGCGAGCCATGATTACAAGGTAGCAAGATAAAAAAGTAAATCTGGATTCATAACCTACAGTTGATACTTGAAAGTACTTTTTATGAACTTGTAGGCCCACTTTTTGGTGGATAAACTAGGTGTATTGACTGGTAAAGAAATTAGGGTAAGAATAATAAACTATGCAATTAAAAACATCTGATTTATAAAAAAACTGATGTAACCAAATACATACACACTAATAATAAATACACATGGTAAGTCTGGCATCAACTCTAATTGTTCCTTAAAAAGAAAAGGTGAAAACCTTAGCCAGGTTTTCCTCTCGTAGTACCTGAGTCTACAATTCACTACTTCTCCTCTTGTCCTTTGTTATTTACATGCCAATTTGGAGTGGTGTCATCTTTGTAACAGGGGTAATTAACCAATTCTACAAAAGTGTCAGACTGTCACCAATTGTCTACCATCTTCTAGCCCTTGCCATTACCAATTAGCTCCAATTCTGTTCTGTGCTGTGTTGAATATAGTAGGATTTCTGTCTTCCAATGTATTACTTGCAAATATGGGCTGCAAATAACTTCACAGTTATCTTAGAATGGTTCCCCTCTCTGAGCAGCAGTGTAGGAGATGGAGTTGTCACTCCGACTTCCCTTAATTCTCAAAGAGGTAGAACACATTCTAGAATGGGTGTTATTCAAAAGAACTGCCTACCAGAAGACATTGCCTCTGATTTTCTTGTCACAGAAACATTTTCTCTGGCTACGCTGTTGCCATGTAGTCATTTTATACTGGATCATGTGTGGGCTAGAGTAGCCAGAATTCTATTTTTCTGGAAGATAAAGGCAGAAAATTCTGTCACTGCATTCATTCCAATCTCCAGGATCAGAGAGTACGAGAGTTCCTCATTCATCTTGTTAGTCACTCAACCCACAGTACTAACTGAGCACCCACTATGGATTCTTTACGGATTACTGAAGTAGGTGTTGGGAGAGGGTGATGATGATGGAGAAATCAGCAATGTTTTCCTGAGTAAATTCTCATCTCAATGGACAGACAGGCCCAACAAACCCACAAAGCTTGTCCCAGAAAAATACACAAGTACTGTGAGCGATTTATTAATTCATTCTCATTCAGCTCCTAACTCACTCTTCCATGGGCTGGTTTGTGATGTGGAGGCAGGGCCTCTTCAATCCACATTTCTGCTTTTCTAGCTGGATCCCTATTAGGCTCTAAGGGGGCTGCAGAGCTGGAGGAAGCAAGAGCGAGTTGCTTCTTTCTGTCTGCTCCCTCTGAGGATTTCTCCACCAACACTTCACTACTGCAGTGGCAGTGTCTCCCGTGACAGCAGCTGAATGCAGTTTACAGTTTTTCCAAGCCGTGTGGGATCAGCTTTATTCATAAACTCCAGAACCAACCATCCTCAGAGGTCTGGGCTTCAACTCCATGGAGACTCCTCTGACCATCTAAGTTTCAAGAGTATTAAGAATTCCAACCTCTTCTTTTTGTTTTCCTAGGCCTCAGGGGTGAAGTTGCTTTCTGTAGTTTTTCCCTCCCTGATTCCTTAGTGTGTTCTTTCAGTCTTTTTAGTTTCTTAGTTAACAGTGCTATACCTTGTTAACAATTCTTTTTACCGAGGTACATATTTTTCCTGTTAAAATAACTGAAGAGATTTCTGCCTCCTCACTGGAAATTGAGTGATACAAAATCCCAAGTTACTCAGCCTTTCCAATGCAACAGGTTTTTGGAAACCCTCTGAACAGTCAGATTGCCATAAAAGCCCACTAAGTACTCACACAGGTGAATTTTCCCCTTCCCTGTCCAAATGCAACATCCTCAGCAATCTTTGAATGAGTACACAAAGTCATGATATTTAAAATATGTACAGTAACATATAGCATCCAGTGATGTACAAAAACTCAAAACTATGTATACAAATCTGGGACTTCATGACAGTGAGTCCCTACTTGACACTTCTGTGGCTCACAGTGGACAAAGAAGCCTTACAACCTGTCTTTAATAAGAATCTGCTTGGCCAGGCGCGGTGGCTCACGACGGTAATCCCAGCACTTTGGGAGGCTGAGGTGGGTGGATCACCTGAACTCGGGAGTTGGAGACCAGCCTGACCAAGATGGAGAAACCCCACCTCTACTAAAAATACAAAATTAGCTGGGTGCGGTGGTGCAAGCCTGTAATCCCAGCTACTCGGGAGGCTGAGGCACAAGAATCTCTTGAACCCAGGAGGCGGAGGTTGCGGTGAGCCAAGATCGCGCCATTGCACTCCAGCCTGGGCAAAAAGAGTGAAACCCCAACTCAGTAAAAAAGAATATGCTTGATGGTTGTACTAGGAGCCTCCTGGAAATGCGGCTATACCCTGGCTCGTACTGGCAGGCCCGTTCTCTATTCCTGTGTTTAGGCTTCACTACTGGGTTTACTCCATCTGATTTTTGGGTTTGGTGTACAAAAAGCCCCTGCCAGCTTCCTTTCCTGAAAAGCTAGAGCCTGGTGTTTCTACCTGGTCAGGCTCTGCCTCCACCAGATCAACTTCCCCGGAAAAACTTGCAACCCAGAAATTCCTGCTGCCAAGATCTCAGCCACTGCTTAAATCATCTGGATGACAATGACACACCCAACTCTTAAGATAAATTTACTAAAACCTAAAACACTGAGTATATAGCTCAGTCAATGCTTCTAGAGTCTCCAGGTTTCAGCTTAAGCCTCTGTTCTTCCCTGCTCAAAGACAGAGTTGGTCAAGTGAGTCTACCAACCAAGACCACACAGTTTACGGCAATACAGTCCTTCACTCAATTCCCTTTGAACACAGGCTCATATTTGGAACCACTGGGATCTGCAATGTGTGGCCATGGAAGAATCTTCCATGTATAATCCACGTTATGTAAAGATTGTTTTCCTGGGAATATGATGTGACTCTAGCAAGTTTTTAACAGAGTACACTTGGGCCAGGAAGGTTCTAGGCATAAGCGAGCATTGAATGAGGAGAGATTACACCAGGAGTAGACCCATTCTCAAGTACAAACTTGATGGTAAACAAGAAGCAAAACCCACCTCAATCAAAAGATGTGTCCCCATCCCACACCTCCCAGCTCCAAGAGAGAGTTAATGATATGATCATCTCTGTTTCCCTCCCAGGTTCCCAAAGATCTGAAGGAAAAGGAATGAATTCCAATATCTGCCTCCAATTTCCCTTTCATTTCCTTGCAATCTGATGCATCATGACCCTTGTTTTGATTTTTATTTTTGAACACAGCCAGGCTCATTCACTTACATATTGTCTACGGCTACATTCCCATTAAAAGGGCAGAGTTGAATAGTCGTGACAGAGGCCGTATGGCCCACAAAGCCAAAAATAATCACTATCAGGCCCTTCAGAGAAAAAAAAATTGTGGGCTGGGCTGTGTGGTTTACTCCTGAAATCCCTGTAATCTCAGTGCTTTCGGAGACCAAGACAAGAAGATCACTTGAGCCCCAGAGTTCAAGACCAGCCTGGGCAACATAGTGAGACCTCATTTCTACAAAAAAATAAAAAATAAATAATTAGCTGAGCATGGTGGTGCACACTTGTAGTCCTAGATGCTTGGGAGGCTGAAGCAGGAGGGTCACTTAAGCCCAGGAGTTTGAGGCTGTAGTGAGCTATGGAGGTACTACTGCCCTCCAGCCTATGTAACAGAGTGAGACCCTGTCTCAAAGAAAAAACAAGAAGCAGCAGAAAGAAAAGAAAAGAAAAAGTTTGTGAACACATATTTATTGTCACTTTTGGATATATATTCTACTATTGCTATCTGTTTTAGGATGATGGTGAGGGACATACAAAGCGAATGGCTTAGCAATAGGTGACCACATCTGAAGCTTTGACAATTATATCATGATCATTTCCTAGCAGGCAGTTTGTACTACCTGCTCCTGTGGTAAGCACTTTAATAAGTGTTATTATATATATTTGTAATAACCATAACACATCTTACTTACTCGATTTTTATAGATGGGAAAATATAGTCAGAGAAGTTTAGTAAATTTCGCAAGGTAATACAGGCAACAACTGGTGAAAGCAGGATACATATCTTAAGGTAATCCATTATACAGGTCTTCTCAAGCCTTAATGTGCATATGAATTATCTGTGGACCTTATCAAAATGCAGATTCTGATTCAGAACATCTAGGATGGAGCCTAAGATTATTCATTTTTAACAAGTTCCCAGGTGATGCTGTTGGTTTGCAGATTATACTGAGTAACAAGGCATCATATCTATACTGTGCCTTGTTGAACTGATTTAATTGGAAAAATGTTCCATCTTTCTACCTAAATCAAAGCCTGAATGACAGAATCAGGGATCAGAGTTGGAAGGACTAATTTACTAATAGCAGCATTAAGAATAGCTAACATTGACATGTTATTATGTGCGCTTGATGTGAATTGTCTCATTTTTATACTGACAACCACCCTAGAGATAAATATCATTTTAACATCATTTTACAAAAGAGAACAGTTAGTCACAGAGCAGGTAAGCAACTTACCCAATGTCACACCAATGGAGGAGATGAAAATCTAACTTCAGTCTATCTGATATGGCCCCTGCTCATAATCACTACACTCTGCTGCATCTTATTGCATGTGTCTGGTTACATAACAAAGACAAGTGTTAGCCTCATCTTTAAGTGAGGTCAGCCTCTGTCTTTCCAGCCACTCTTATCTGGACTCACAAAAACCAGCCTCCTCCATCAGGCTTGATGATGGCATGAATTTTATTAGCAATCTTGGCCCACCTTCCAATGGAGTTAGAATCAGTCTTGCTCTCACAGACATAGCACCAAGTGTACCACATGGGTTCTGTCTCACTCGCATAAGCCCTAGCCTGGGTTGAAGCAGTCTATAAACCAACCTTCTATCCTGTTTCCTTCTACCAAATATTCCAATGTTTTATTGACAACAAAATATCAACTTGAACCATAGCCTGCTTGAGTGGGACCCTGACACCTCACCAATTACTTGTTTCTGAGAGTTTCATAATCCCAGTGGCTCTCTGAATGGCACGTCGCCTGTGTTCCATTGGCCTATATGCCTATCTTTAAGCCAATACTATATTATTATGATTATTGTAGCTTTGTAATATACTTTGAAATCAGGAAGCATGATGTTTTCACCTTTATTCTTCTTTCTCAAGATCAATTTGGCTATTCATGTTCTATCGTGGTTCCATATTAAAACCTTTAGAATTGTTTTTAATATTTCTGTAAAAAATGCCACTGGGATTTTAATAAGAATACAGGATGTCCTTCCATTTGTGTCTTCTTTCATTTATTTCATCAATGTTTTCTCATTTTCAGTATACAAGTCTTCACCTCCTTAATCAAGTTTATTCCTAGGTATTTTATTCTTTTTGGTGCTATCATAAATGAGATTGTTTTCCTAATTTCCTTTTCAGATTGTTTATTGTTAGTACATAGACATGCAACTCATTTTTGTGTGTTGATTTTGTATACTGCTAAATAAATCCATGCATATATGGTCAACTGATCTTCTACAAGGGTGCCAAGAATATACAATGGAAAAAGGATAGTCTCTTCAACAAACGGTGTTGGGAAAACTGGATATCCACGTGTGAAATAAGGAAATTGGACCCTTATCTAACACCATACACAAAAATCAACTCAAAATGGGGCAGACTTAAACATAATACCTGAAACTGTAGGGATACACATATATGTAATCTATCTATCTATCTATCTATCTATCTACCTACCTACCTACCTACCTACCTACCTATCTGGGACTACATCAAACTAAAGTGCTTCTGCATAGCAAAGGTAACAACAGAATGAAAAGGCAACCTATGGAAAGGGAGAAAATATTTGCAAACCATAAAACCATATATCTGATAAGCAGTGAAACCTCAAGATACACAAATAACTCCTACAACTCAATATTTTTAAGAAAAAACTACTAACCCAATTAACAAATGAGCTGAGGACCTAAACAGACATTTTTTTCAAAGAAGGCATATCAACAGCCAACAGGTATATGAAAAAAAAAGCTCAATGTCACTAATTATCAGGGAAATGCAAATCAAAACCATAATGAGACAATACCTCACACCTGTCATTAGTCTATTGTCAATAGACTAATAGACTGTCAATAGTCATTGACTATTGACTATTATCAAAAAAAACAAAAGACAAGTGTTGAGGAGGATATAGAGAAGTTGGAATCCTTACACCCTGTTGATTGGAATGCAAAATAATGTAGCCATTATGGAATACAGTATGGGTTTCTCAAAAAATTACAAATAGAACTACCATATGATCCAGCAATCCCACTTCTATTTATGAAAATAACTGAAATCTGACTCTCAAAGGGATATTAGCATTCCTATGTTCATTGCAGCACTGTGGAAACATCCAAAATGTCCACTGGTAGATGAATGGATAAAGAAAATGTGGTATATACATATACAGAATAGAATACAATTTAGCTTTTCAAAAGAAGAAAATTCTGCAATATGCTACATGGATAAACCTTGAGGACATTATGCTAAGTGAAATCAGCCAGTCACAGTAAGACACATACTGCATGATTCTACTCATATGAGATATCTAAAATAGTCAAACTCATAGAATCAAAGAGTGAAATGAAGGTTTCCAGGGGCTGGGAGGGATGAGAATATGTAAGAGTAATTAACAAGCATAAAGTTTCAGTCAAGCAAGATGAATAAGCTTCAGAGATCTGTTATATCACATTGTACCCACAGTCAACATATAATATGTTGAAATGTGTTGTAAACGTAACAATTTATTGAGAGTAGATTGCATAGTCAGTTTTCTTACCATAATACTAATACTAATAATAAAACCATCTATGTTTTAATCAGTGTTTGCCAGTCACGAAATCTGTGTCACTCTATGAAGAGAATGTTCAGATCAAAGTCAGATAGTCTAGAAAATACCACTTAATGTTCTCGCTGAATGATCTTTAAATAGCCACGCACATTAATTAATTTTCTGCCATACTTCACTGGGGTTGCAATCTTTTTCAGCAAATTGAGACAGAGACTCCATAATGAGAACAAAACTATATCAAACATCATTTCAGCAAAAATTGAAAAATCAAAAGTGATAATATTTCTGAAGTAATGGCTATGTTGAAAAGAGTAAATGCCATCAAATGCATCTATTTTCCTGTCAAGTGCTGTAATGAGACTAGCTGAAAAACAAGATGCCAAATTAATGCCCCTTAAAGGCTGTTGCATTTTCTTCCATCAGTTTTCTTCTCCTATCATTTAGGAATATCAATAAACTCCCAAAGAGAAGCTTTGGCAGTTACCATTGTCATTTTGTGTTTCTCTTCCCCTCAAATGATTCTTACTAAAGACTTAAGTCACCTGCTATCTCCCTCTGTAGTAATGTGCATTGAAAAGAATTGAGCATAAGCCTTTGCCCCAAATCCTCAGTTTGAATAGTTTCATCAACTAGAAGCAGTTCTGAAGCCCCCGTGGAAGGCAAAGTGCTTGGAAATCTAAGATTCTTACAGTTCCATATATTATTTACTTTAACAATTTATTGAGATATAATTCACCTTGCAAGTCACCCATTTAAGTGTACTATTCAATGGTTTTTACTACATTTTCAGAGTATTGCAAGGATCACCACAATCTAATTTTAGAACATTTAATCACCCAAAAAGAAGTCACTACCCATTATTCCTCCCACCTCACTTCCAAGCTCACCTCACCTCCTGTCCCCATCCCCCAGCACTAGGAAACCACTAATCTACTTTCTATATATAGTTGACCTTTATTAAAATTTCATATAAATGGAATAATAAAATATGTGGTCTTTTGTTACTGGCTTCTTTCACATAATATAATGTTTGCAAGGGTCATCTATGCTAAAGCATTTATCAATACCTCATTCTTTTTATTGCTGAATATTATTCCATTGTGTGAACATGCCATATTTTCTTTTTTTTTTTTAACCTTTAAGTTCAGGGGTACATGCGCAGGTTTGTTGTACAGGTAAATTTGTGTCATGGGGTTTTTTTTGTATAGATTATTTCATCACCCAGGTATTAAGCTTAGTACCCATTAGTTATTTTTCCTGCTCTTCTCCCTCCTCGCAACCTCCACCCTCCACTAGGCCCCAGGGAGTGCTGTTCCCCTCTATATGTCCATGTGTTCTCATCATTTAGCTCCCACTTATGAGTGAGAACATGTGGTATTTGGTTTTCTGCTCCTGCATTAGTTTGCTAAGAATAAGGGCCTCCAGCTCCATCCATGCCACATTTTCTTTATGCATTCATCAGTTGGCGAACATTTGGATTCTATTTACTTTTCGGCTACTATGAATAATGATGCTATTTACATCCATGCACAAGTTGTTGCATGAATATGTTTTCATATCCCTTCCATAGATACCCAAGAGTGGCATTGCTGGGGCATATGGTAACTTTATGTTCAACATTTTGAAAAACTGCCAATATATTTTCCAAAGTTACCACACTATTTTACATTCCTACCAGCAATGTATGAAGGTTCAAATTTC
The DNA here is from genome assembly GCF_028858775.2 of Pan troglodytes. Classification (NCBI taxonomy): domain Eukaryota; kingdom Metazoa; phylum Chordata; class Mammalia; order Primates; family Hominidae; genus Pan; species Pan troglodytes. Next base: position 23,585,991 of record NC_072421.2, read on the forward strand.
TCCTTCACATCCCTGCCCAAAACTTCTTGTTGTCTTTTTGATTATAGCCATCCTAGTTGGTGTAAAGCAGTATCTCATTGTGGGTTTGATTTCCATTACCCTAATGACCAATGATTTTGAACATCTTTTCATGTGTTCTTGGCCATTGGTACACTTTCTTTGAAGAAATGTCCAGTCAGATCTTCTGCCCATTTTTAACTGAGTTATTTGTCTTTATTATTGAGTGGTAAAAGTTCTTTATACATTCTGGATACAAGTACCTCATCAGATAAATTATTTGCAAATATTTTCTCTCATTCTGTGGGTTATCTTTTCTGTTTCCTGAGAGCGTCCTTTCAAGCATACAACTCATCCTGCTTTTGCAAAGTTCAGGCAGTCTGAATCTGCCACAGGTGTGTTGGTAAATACTGATTGACTGCCAAAATTATATTGATCCTTCTTGCCCTTAGGAAAATATCTAAACACTTCATTATGGCATTCATCTTTTGTAATCTGGCCCAACCCTTCTCTTTACCATTACTCCCTGCCTTTCCTCCTGCCCGCCTGCACCCAATGGACCTTATGCCCCTCCTTCAAGAGTCTTTTCACTCTTTCCGCTGTCTAGAATGATCCCTCCCTGCCTGCCTTTTCTCCAACCATAGCCCCCATGCCTCTCCCTCCATATATATACGTACTCATAGTATTTCTGTTCACTAGGTAAATCCACCATCTCTAATGTTCATGCTTGGATATACCTCAAGGAATATACTTGAGATACACCTTTCCTGGCTTCCTCGGCGAAGTTAGATACTCTGTTCTTGGTATTCCCACGGCATTCTTTTGTTCATCTCTCTCAAAAAGCACTTCACATATCATAGCATAATATGTCATTCCCCTATGTGGGCATTTTCCCACAAGACTGGTACAATTCTCCTAAACTAGGATGTTGCGAGATTTACTTCTGGCACATAGTAGGGGCTTGCAGAAACTATCAACGCTCTTTAAAAATATTCCAGTTTCCTTTTCCTTTCAGGCAGACAGTTAGCTTGCATTTGCCCAGCCCTTTAAAGTTAGGGATGGCTGTGTGGCCATTTTGGCTAATGAAATATGAACAGAAATGACATATCATTAAAATGAGGACCCTTTAAAAGCCAATGTGCTATTTGCCAAGCTGTGTTTTCTTACTATAGTGATCATGAAAGCATAATTAAGATGAAACTGAGTAAGTGAAGGACCACAATCAGCATAGTACCATGCCATACCACAGTAGACATGTACTATGAGTAAAACAAAAAAAATGTGTGTTAAGCCACTTCAGTTTAGAGACTCTGTTACCACATCATAACCTAGCCTCTCCTGACTAGTGCTGGACTAAATACATGTCTGTTGAAAGAATGCAATGAAAATGCAGTGCAGGTCACTATCTCTTTAGTTTGCCTATAATGGAGTAAATCACTCTTCTCTTGCTTTATCTCAGTATGTATACTGTTAAATAAATAGCAGTGATTGCTTCCTAAATGTATTCTACTTCACTCTACTAGTAGTCTGCTAAATTTGAATGTAAAGCAGAACTATTTTCTCCTTGCATTACAAATGGAACATCTGAAAGTCTTCACAATTTCCAATTCTTATTTCTTGAAAGTAGCACACTGGATTACTCTTACAACAAATTTTTTAAAAAGCATTCAAAAATACCCTGTTAAAATGTACCTTCTGAGGCAGATACTCCTGACATACAGCTGCATTTAACTTCAAAATTTATCATGGGAATAAGCATAAATTGTTTATACATGGATCATGGATATTTATCCCTATGAAAACATTTGGCTTTGGAGAATAGTCTGAGAGAAGCTGTCTGGGGGTTGAGGTGGGAAGTAATGTACATGGGGTTATAGAGTAGCCTTTTTCTTCAGCGATGTTTGCAGAGAATTCTTTTTTAGAGTTGAGGATTCTCAAAATGACTATGTCATTTAAGCACACAAAATTAGTGACTTTTGAAAACTATGATTTAAATTTTCTGGTGGCAAGCATATCTAAGTGGATAAATTTATAAATAATCCAGTTTATTCCTGAGTCATTGTTGACCTGTATACTCAGAGATGATATCTTTCTGTTTTGTTCAGCCACTTACTTTTGTACATATCTCAATGTTTGCACTTTTGGCTGAATTTTAATCGTTTGATTATATGTCTGTCTTTGGTCTGTGAAAAACACATTTTAATTATTCATACATTCCTCATAGAAAAACTAGACGCATTTTTTAATTGCTTAAGGGGTTGCATGCATGAGTGATGAGTGAATGCTAAGTTAGTTGTGAGACTTTGAGCAAACCGCTTTTAGTCTCTCTAGACCTGAGCTATCCAATACAATATCGACTAGCTACATGTGGCCAGTAAGCACCTGAAATGTGCCTACATGTGTAATATACATATCAGATTTTATGTCTAAAATACACATCAAATTTTGAATACTTAATACCAAAAAAAACCCTCACAAATAACAGCGTTCATATTGATTGTATACTAAAATAATAATGTTTTGGGTATATTAGGTTAAATAACTATTTAAATTATCACACCTGCATCTTTTTACATTTTTTTATTTTCAAATAATTATAGAGTCCCAAAACAATTCAAAAATATTACAGAGAGGTTCTGAGTGCCTTTAACCAGTTTCCCCTCTGATAACATCTTACATAACTACAATACAATATCAAAATTTTAAAATTGACATTTATATAATACACACGCCTTATTCAGACTCCACCAGTTTGACATGCATACATTTTGTTGTGTGTGTGTGTGTGTGTGCATGAGTTCCATACAATTTTATTCCATGTGTAGCTGCATAAGATCACCACTAAAATCGAGATGCACAACCATTCCATCACCACAAAGATCTCCCTTGTGCTACTCCTCCATAAACCCATCCTTACCCTAACACCTCGTCAGCAAACCCTAGCGAATCACAAATTCTCCACCTCTATAATTTCTTCATTTAAGGAATGTTATATAAAAGAATCATATCATGTATCCTTTTGAAATAGGTTTTTTTCCACTCATCATAATGTCCTTGAGATTCATCCTAGTTGTTGCATGTATCAATAGTTGTTCTTTTTATTGCTTACTCATATTCATGGGATAGATTACCACAGTTTGTTTAACAACCCAGTGCTGGCGATTTGGGCTGTTTCCAGTTTGAGGCTATTAAAAATAATCTGCTATGAACATTCATCTATAGGATTTGTGTGAATGTAAGTTTTCATCTTTATGAAATGAATGCCAATTATGAAATGAATGCCAATAAGTGTGACTGCTTGGTCATATGTTAAATACATGCTTAGTATTTTTAGGAAACTAGTTGTTTAAGAACATAGGTGTATAGTGATATATCATTGTGGTTTTCATTTGTATCTCTCTAATAGCTAATAATATTCAATACCTTTTCATGTGCTTATTCGCCATCCATATATCCTCTTGTAAAATGTTCATTTCTCTTGCTGATTTTCTAATTGGATTGTGTTTTTTATTTGTTTCTTCTGGTTTTTTTACTGTTGGGTTTTGAAATATTTTTGCATATTTTACATACAAGTCCTTTGTCAGATAAGAGATTTACAGATATTTTCTCCCAGGTTGTAGGTTGTCTTTCCATCTTCATAGCAGAGTCTTTTGCAGAGCAAATTTTTAATTTCAATGAAGTCCAATGTATCAACTGTTTTCTTTTGTGAATTCCTAGATCCCAAGTATTTTTTTTTCTTCTAAAAGATTTATAGCTTTACATTTTGAACCACTGATCCGTTTTGAGTTAAATTTTTTAAGTTGAGAGGTTTAGGTCAAGTTCCCGTGTTTGTCTATGGGTGTCCAATTGCTCCAGCAATGTTTGTTGAATTGCTTTTGCATCTTTGTCAAAGGGACATGGTTGTTTAGGTCTATTTCTAGGTTCTACATTCTGTTCCATTGATCTATAATATTCATCCCTTCACTAATACCAGTCTTGGTTAATAAAGATTTATAATAAGTCTTGAAATCAGGTAGACTGTTTTCTCTTTATTCTTCCCTTTCGAATTTGTTTTAGCTATTGTAGTTCATTTGCCTTTTCATATAAACTTTAGAATAAGCTTGCATATATTCACAAATAATGTTGCTGAAATTTTGACAGGAACTGCATTAAATTGGGGGAGAAATTATATTTTTACTATATTGAGTCTTCCACTCCTTGAGTATGGTATGTTTTTCTCTCTTTATTCAGATCTCGGATTTCTTTCATCAGCATTTAGCAATTTTCAGTATACAAGTCTTGTCATGTTTTGTTAGATTTATACTTAAGCATGTCATTACTGTTGAGTTATTGTAAGTGGTATTGTGTTGGGGTTTTTTTGTTTGTTTATTTGTTTTTGAGACAGAATCTTGCTCTGTCGCCAGGCTGGAATGCAGTGACGCAATCTCGGCTCACTACAATCTCTGTCTCCCGGGTTCAAGCAATTCTCCTGCCTCAGCCTCTGGAGTTGCTGGGACTACAGGCACACAGCACCACACCCGGCTAATTTTTGTATTTTTAGTAGAGAGAGAGTTTCACCATGTTGGGCAGGATGGTCTCGATCTCTTGACCTCATGATCTGCCCACCTCGGCCTCCCACAGTGCTAGGATTACAGGCGTGAGCCACCGCACCCAGCTGGTATTGTGTTTTTAATTATGGCTCCAACATGTTCATCGCTAGTCTGAAAAATACAATTGATTTTTGTATGTTGATTTTGTCTCTGCAACTTTGCTGAACCTACCTGTTAGTTCTAGGAGGTATTTTTGTAGATTCCTGGAAATTTTATATGTAGATTGTGTCATCGGAAAATAGGAACAATTTTATTGTTTCTTTCCTAATCAACATGCTTTTCTTTCTTTTTCTTGCCTTATTACTCTAGCTGGGATTTTCAGTAGTGTGTTGAATAAAAGTGGTGAAAGTGCCTGCACTTGCATTGTTTACAAACTAAAGTGTAAACTATTCAGACTTTTACTATTAACCATGTGGTTAGCTGTGGTCTTTTTGTAAATGTCCTTTATTATATTGAGGAAGTTATCCTCTATTCCTAGTTTGGCTAGAGTTTTTATCATAAATGGGTGTTGAATTATGTCAAATGCTTTTTCTGCATAAATTGATGAAATCATGCAATTTTTCTACTTTAGCCTGTTAATGCAGTGTTTTATTAAAGTGACAAATTTTTGAATATTCAAACAGCCTTGCATTCCTGAAATAAACTCCAGTTGGTGTATGTGTGTATATATGTGTGTATATACATATGTATCGATGTACATTTATATATTGCTAGATTCCATTTGCTAACTTTTTTTGAGGTTTTATTTCATCTGTGTTCATAAGGGATATTGGTCTGTAGTTTTCTCTTTGTTTGTACTGGATTTGTCTTTTTCCAGTCTCAGGGTACTATTAGCCTAATAAAATAAGTTGGGAAGTGTTCCCTCCTCCTTTTCTATCTTCTGTAATAAAAACATTGTAGAATATGTGTTAATTCCTCTTTAAATGTTTAAAAGCACCTAGGAGAGAGGATATATTTTGAGAGACTTTTAAAAATACAAATTAAAAATTATCTATTGGACAGAGCCATGTGTAGATCTTAGCCTTTGCACTTGCAAATCAAAGCTTTACAAGAGATGCTCTCCAAAGTCAATCCTTTACACCTCTACAACCCCATGATTTTAAGAATTGTTGTTTGACTTCTTTATGCAATGCAAAATGATATAGATAATCTTGTTTATCTTTCTACTTACCTACATCATAGTTATCAGAAATGAAATAGTTCTGGAAAGCCCTTCAAATGCCTCAAAATAGAGGCAAGGTTATTATTATTTTTAAAATGAATACCAATATGTTAACATTTCTATAGGAAGTAGTTGGTAAGCAAGGATTTCTCTGAAGGAGCTTATAGCAGGTGCTAATCAGCTCACACTATTTTTTACTGTCTGTGCTGAGAAAAGAATTAATTACTTCAGTAACCTCACTTCTTCACATACCTAAATAATGCATACCCCTATTCTGTGGAGAATAAACTAAATTTGATAGAGAAAAGTTTAATGCGTAGCTAAAGATAGCACTGTAATCTCCTTGAAAGAACTCTCAGCACTCTCCTCCCTCCTTTTAAACAGACTTTCCTTTTCTGAAACTGCTAATGAATGGTTCTTGTATCCTTGTGATTCCCTCTCTCATTGTATATCCTCCCACATATTTCCAAAGACTATTAAAGTTCATTTTCTTCCAATATTCATAAGTAATTTTCCTGAAGTCCATTGGATCCTTACCAGAACAATTGCAATAACCTGTCCCCGAAAGTCTTGTTTTCTAGAAGCATTATTTAAAATTAAGACATTGCCTTTGAGCTTCAGTTACGAGATACATAAAGTTCTCACTCCATCACTACAAAGTTCCCCAGTGGTCTAGTCATCTCTCATTGAAATTGTTTCCCTTAAAATACGTGTTTCTCCATCATTCTACAAAAAGGGCATTTTTTTTTTTTAAGACGGAGTCATTCACTCTGTTGCCCAGGTGGGAGTGCAGTGGCACAATCTCAGCTCACTGCAACCTCCATCTCCCGGGTTGAAGTTATTCTCCTGCTTCAGCCTCCCGAGAAGCTGGGATGACAGATGTATGCCACCATGCCCGACTAATTTTTGTATTTTTAGTAGAGATGGGGTTTTGCCACGTTGGCCAGGCTGGTCTCGAACTCCTGGCCCCAAGCAATCTGCTTGCCTTGGCCTCCCAAAGTGCTGGGATTATAGGCGTGAGCCACCGCGCTGGGCCAAAAAGGGCATTCTTGAAGGTCATTGATGATTTTCATCTCCAAAATTGAGTAGTCTACCTCCCTCCTGTCATTTTGAAGAATTTTATATTGTTTACCAAAACTCCTCGACAAGTTCTCCTGCCTTATTTCCTACTATGTAGACTCTCTCTTCACCTACCTTCCTGTTTTTCTCTTCTCATTATCTAATCATACGAATTCTATGGTTCCTTAAAATGTTCTTAAACCTGTCTTTCACTACTGTCTATTTGTTCAAGTATTCAATTACAGCTTCAACTATAACTTCTATGCTGACTATTCTCAAATCTCTCTTCGTCTTCTCATCTGAACTACAGTCCCAAATCTCCAGGTTCAGTTAGCATTTTTACTTGTATGCCAGCCACAACACCACAAACTGGACATGACTGAAACCAAACTCCTCTGCTTTCCCCTCCGCCTTTCCTGTCGAATGGCTTCAAGATTCTCTGCTTCAATAAGTCTCTAACCTGGAAGACTGAGTCATCTTTAATTAAAGACTCTTTTTATCTGAGAACCAGGCACCAAATCAAGCACATTTTTTCCCTAGAAACTAGGATTAGGTGGAAGGGAAAAGACCTTGAAGCTAACCATATCCATGTTTAAATTTATTCATGTTTAAAGTTATTTACCGTAACTTTGCATGAACTTGGATATATTATATAACATCTCTGAGCTTCAATGTTTTCACATGAAAAAGACGGAAAATACATACCATGAAGTTGATGTGGTAATTTAATGAGATAATACACTTAAAATGTTTGGCATATAGTAGAACTCAAAAATGTTAGTTGCTTCTCAGACGTGATTTTTCTATCTGTTCCATTCTCCGAGTTCCCACTGCTAAACTACCACACTCTGTTCAAGTCCCTCAGTCCCATGTACTTGAAATATCAAAAACAAAGCCCCCATTTTTCAACCCCACTTCCCTGCATTCTACTTTCTCCAAAGGGACCCACTTCCTTCATTAATGTCATATGACTCCTTCATTCTAAGTTTCCCACTGTTTTACCATATTAACTTGATAGTTCATTGACTGTCCTTAAGGTTCCTAAAAGTTCCCTTTTCCTTTCCCCTGACCCAAACCATCCTTCTCCATTTCCCCTTTCTCCTTAACCTGAATTTTTTGTCCTAGTCCTCCAGGCTGCCCTGATTTCTTCCCAAAGGCCACACTTGTTTTTTTTCCCTGAAACTTTAACATCCTTCTATCTCTAATTTCATACCTCCTATAGTATCAGATCAAACCCACTCCCCTTATAGGTCTTTGCCTCAACTCTCCAGCCTCTCCAACCTCCCTTCAACCCTTCTTGCCTGCAACCATTATTAACACCTAATAGCATTCTAATTTGTGTTTGTTGGGCTAATTGTCTTAGTCTGGTCAGGCTGCTATAACAAAACACCATAAACTGGGTGGCCTATAAACAACAGGAATTTATTTCTCACAGCTCTGGAGTCTGGGAAGTCCAAAATCAAGTTACCAGCAGACTTGGTGTCTGGTAAGGGCCCGCTTCCCGGTTCACAGATGGCCACCTTTTCATTGTAACCTCACATCACAAAAAAGGCATGGGGTTTCTCTCAGGCCTGTTTTATAAGGGCAAGCTAATCCCATTCATGAGAGCTGTACTCTCATGACCGAGTCACCTCCCAAAGGCCCCATCTCCTAACACCATCACCTTTGGGGTTAGGATTTCAACATAGGAACTTCGGGGGAACAAAAACATTCAAACCACATTCGATGTTCCACATCAGTGCTTACAAGCACTTGGGTTTCATACACCAATAACATTTCAAAGCCTAATTAGGCTACTGGCCATTAGATTTACATTCTTTCTTGCCCTAGGAGAGACCTTTAAAAATAATTTGAAATCCTTATTTCATTTTAAAAGTATATTTTACAAAAGATAGTAGGGCATAATGTTAGAATAAAAAAGTTTACATTGAATAAATTTAGATTTGGGTAAAAAAGTTCTATTATCCTTGTTTTTTTTGTTTGTTTGTTTCTTTTTTTTTTTTTTTTTCATTTTGATATGGACCAGTGGAAGCTATCAGGAAAATCCTTGGACAGGGAATCTCCATGATTGTCTCTCTATACCTACTGTTTCTGTAACAGGGATAATTGATATTTGGAGAGTTCCTACTATGAACCAATTAGTAAAACTTTGTGTGTGCCTGTGTGTGTGTATGAGACAGGTATTAGTATGCCATTCTACAGACAGCAAAACTAAGACATAATTTTCTCATGACTCACAGTGAATAAATGGTGAAAGTGATATTTGGACCCAGTTATTTAAGGTCCAGTGTTCTTGATTGCTAACTACACCACACTGCTGCTACTTCTTTAGACTCTGTGGTATGAGTATGATTCTATATACAAAATAAACTTACCAATATGTGCAATGATAATTGCAACGTTTGCCATAATATAGCACACCTATTGAACAGAATAATGGCCAGATACATATCATCCCAAGGAAACTACTTCTATAAAGAGTATTTATAAATTGTAAAGTGCTGTACAGATGCAAAACCAACTGTAATTATTATCATCAACAATGCTAACTGGAATTCCATAAGTCAAGTTTGCCTTAGACCATCACAGCAGATTTATTAAATAAAACACTATCACTATCATTTCTAAGGGAGTCTCATATATGAGACTATTTTAGGCCAGCAACATTAACTCATCTTTAAGAGAGTTTTGAAGAAATCGGAGTGATGGCAAATTAGCCCAATTCACTGCCTGCAATATTTCACTCTCTTACTGTTGCCTCTAAGATTATAGGGACTGCCCTAAGCAAAATGGTAGAAACCATCTTAAACATACTCTTGTCTTTCCTTACATAACCCTTTTTATCTTACCTTGGGGGAAACTTTACACATTCTTCCCATCTTTCCCACTCTCTGCCCTAAAAGAATCTTTCAGCCAGCTGCTCCACTGGAAAGCATCTAACCGACAAATTCACATTTTTGTGTTTTGTTTTTCCAGGACCATGCTAATAACATACCAAGCCATAAGCCATAGAGATACATATTTAGTGAGAATATTTCAGATACAGTGAATAAGGCCATTGTAGAGATATTTAGAGCAAAGAACATCACACTGGTGGCCCTCAACTGAGCAGACAAATATTTTTTCCAACTGATAAGGGCAATTGTAAATGGTAATGAATCATCCTGAAAGCACAATCCCTCTCAGTATCTTCAGTACCCACAAGTCTTCTACCAGTTCTGTGTCATCACAGTAATTCACCACAATGAGTTCCACCTTAAAGTGCACTGCTCTCTACCCAGATTTTACAACTACCCCTCTCCCAACAATATGACTTTTCTTCACTTCACTTTCATGGCCTCTTCTATTTTTCTATATCACCCACAAAAAATAAGAATAGAAGCAAATCACTTCATAGTAAAGGAGTAATGTCCTGTACTATTTTCCCGACTGGCCACAAGTCAACAAATGGTTCTAAATTTTTACTCTCAATAATTTGCTGAGTACCTTCAGTCAATTCCAGAAAGATTTTGGAACCTCAATTTCACTCTCTGTAATAAGGGAGAACAAAATAACCTCTGATGTACCCAACACCTGTAGAATTCTACAGTTCTGTAATATTAACTATTATTCAAAGTAAAGATGAAGGCATAAAGACAGAGAAACATAATACATCCTTCAAGAGGTAAAAGCCACGTGTAACTAAACAAATTTCCTTTTAAAATAATTAATAAACTAGAAGACATTGAGAATGCCTTAAAATTCCTAATACAATTCATGGAGAAGTATGGAGGAGTTGTAATGTGACTTGATCAGAATATATCCAGTTGAACAACCAGACGAAAAAAAAAATTGGTCAGGTAATTTGTATTTATCCATACCAGTGGTTTCCAAAATACATTCCAAAGAACACTACTAATTGTAAAAAATAATAATAAAGATTGCATTTAAATGCAAACTGAGCCCTTGAGGGTTGTCTGGACTTAGTGACTCATTCCATAAAATGGAGTATGGAAAGGGAGAAATAATAATTTTACAGTGTAGAAAACTTGAATAACACAAATTATCCAAGGGACCGAGGTTGACCTTACCAATGATGGGTCACGTTGACATCAGGTACCTATCTCCCCAGTATGATGTGATGAGACAGGCTCTTCATCTCTGTGATATTTTCTTCCAAAAGCCCATAACCCCAGTCTAATCATGAGAAGTTACATCAAGCATACCTTTTTGAAGGACATTCTACAAAATTCCTGATCATTACTCCTCAAAACTGGAAAGATTATGAAAAATAAGAAAAAACTGAGAAACTCTCACAAACTGTACATAACTAAATGCAGTATGGTGTCCTGGAGTGGATCTTGAAACCGAAAAAATACATTAATGGAAAACTGGTAGCATAAAGTTTGGAATTTAGCTAATGGTAACACACCAATAGTGTTTTCCTATATTTGACAAATGTATCATGATAATGAGATATGATAAGATTAGAGGAAACTGAAACTGGCTGAGGCTATACAGGAACCTCTCCGCACTACTTCCGTAACTGTTCTGTAAATCTGAAATGATTCCAAATAAAAAGCTTATTTAAATAATTGATGAAGATATCCATTAGCAAATTCGTTTGGGGAACTTTGGATTAAACAACTGATTTTTCCCAATGTCTGTAAATATCATAGCTCCTAAAATATCCAATAAGCATTGTGATTTTAACAGAGAGAATATAGGGTGCTGTGTTTCCCAAACATATTTGACCAGAAACCTTTTTATTTCTTCAAATAGCATCTTTTACAAAAAGTACTGACACAGAGAAGTTTTCTCCCAAGGTGTCAGACTTCTGTCCTATACTAGACCATGATGAAATTTTAATCAGTGACTGACTGAAGAGACAAAGATGCTATGAACATTAAATTGGCAGAAGACTTGAAACTAGAGACTAATATGATGGATGAGAGAATAATCATTAAAATTATATTTCATAGGCTACATCAATTGATCAAACTTAATAGGATGACTATAAAAGGATACATACATAGTCTTCATTTAGGTAAGCAAATTAAAAAAAAAATCAGCTGAGTAAGTAAAATAAGCAAGAACTTAAATGCACGTCATGTTACTGTGAGCAGCTTTGTGTCTCAGGAGTTCTTAGGTCAAATTAGTAGAATTGTCATGCTCAGTAAAGATGCCCTAATAGTAGGAGTAATGCCATTTCTGCAGATTGTTTGCTTGTCTTTTCCTGTTTTTTAGTTCTGCGTGCTACATTGTAAATGGTCCTCAATGAACCATTTCCAAAGGAGAGGCAATAGGATGATGTGTGTCTTGGAAACCATGACAGCAAGAAACGTTGAAGAAACTGGAAATGTTACCCTGATGCACAGAAAACTTTGACAGAGGCTGGGCGCGGTGGCTCACACCTGTAATCCCAGCACTTTGGGAGGCCAAGGCGGGTGGATCACCTGAGGTCAGGAGTTCGAGACCAGCCTGGCCAACATGGTGAAACCCTGTCTCTACTAAAAACACAAAAAATTAGCCAGGCTTGGTGGCAGGCACCTGTAATCCCAGATACTCGGGAGGCTGAGGCAGGAGAATCACTTGAACCCGGGAGGCCAAGGTTGCAGCGAGCCAAGATCATGCTATTGCACTCCAGCCTGGCCAACAAGAGTGAAACCCCATCTCAAAAAAAAAAAAAAAAAAAAAGAAAGAAAAGAAAAAGAAAAAAAAGAAAACTTTGACAGATCCTTTAGTACACAAGGATATAGGAGAATCAAGCTTATTCTGTATAACTTCAGAACTCAGAAGGACTTAAGGACACAGGAAACCGCACGTTTTGGTTCAAAAAACTTTTGTAACCATTAAACAGCCTCATAATGGAATGGATATTTTTGAAATGAAGTGAGCTCCCTGCCTCTGGGAGTGTCTAAATGGAAGCTGGATATCCCTCTGTCCAGACTGCAGCTAGAATGTCTTCTATGTGTACGTAATAAATGAGTTCTACACAACCTTCCAGTGCTAAGGTCTCAGAAGCTATCAAACCACAGGGAAGGAAAAAAAATGAAGAGGCACTGAGAAAAGTGACAAACCACTAAAAACAGCCCCTAAAGTACCTTAGGCACTGCTTTACCTCTCTTCTAACCATCATCCCTGTAATAATATCTGGAAACTGCCTAAACAAGTGTTGACATTTAGTTGATGAATTAAGGCAAAACGCTGTCCTAGAGTGTGCACCTAAGAGATTTCTGATTAGTAGAATTTAAGTTACACTAGAGGACAGGGAATGATGAATTTATCCTGACAAAGAACTGTATTCACTCCAAAAGAAATTTACCAAAATAAATAAACACACGAATATATAAATAAATAGTTTTACTTTAAATGCATTATTTTTTTCTCTTAGGGAAATAACTGGCTTATATAAAGGACAATGTGTATATGGTGTGTATGTTTAAGGCGTGCTTCGAGGTTGCTCTCAAGCTGAGCCAGAACTATCACGAGAAGAGTGAAAGGGGCACCCGGGACGCAGAAGTTAAGGAGGCAGTTACTCTTAGGGTCCTGTAAGTGCTGGCAGGGTCAGCCCGTGAGAGTGAGTGCCTCTTTAAATTTGCGTCACAGACGCCTGCTTACCTCACCCCAGTCCAAGCCCTGTGATTGGTCAGGCCATCAAAGCCTCGCCCCTACACGACCTGGACGTCGACGCCAACACTGGTTTCTGGGGCAACTTCTGCGTAGCTATGTGACTAGCACCCGGAAGTAATTGCCACCGCCATCTTTTGGTGCAGAAGGTGACGGGAAACAGGCCGCAGACCTGAACTTCCAACCGTATGTAGGCGAGAAGCCGGTGCCGATACTCCCACTATCCCACAATGTCCCACTGGGCCCCAGAGTGGAAGAGGGCGGAGGCTAATCCAAGAGACCTTGGGGCCAGCTGGGATGTCAGGGGCAGCAGAGGCAGTGGCTGGAGAGGCCCCTTCGGCCATCAGGGACCGAGAGCAGCAGGCTCCCGTGAACCACCACTCTGCTTTAAAATAAAGAACAATATGGTTGGTGCGGTCATTGGTTACAGTGGATCAAAAATAAAAGATCTACAACATTCGACAAACACTAAAATACAGATCATAAACGGGGAATCTGAAGCAAAAGTCAGAATTTTTGGCAATAGGGAAATGAAAGCAAAGGCCAAAGCGGCTATAGAAACACTTATTAGAAAACAAGAAAGCTACAACTCAGAATCCAGTGTGGATAATGCTGCATCCCAAACCCCTATTGGAAGAAATCTAGGCAGAAATGACATTGTTGGAGAAGCTGAGCCATTGTCAAATTGGGGTCGCATTAGGGCAGCAGTCGTGGAGCGCGAAAAGAGAAAATGGGCAGATCTACCACCAGTTAAGAAAAACTTTTACATAGAATCCAAAGCAACAAGCTGGATATCTGAAATGCAGGTGATTAACTGGAGAAAGGAAAATTTCAACATAATGTGTGATGACTTGAAAAGTGGTGAAAAGCGTCTCATTCCAAACCCAACTTGTAGGCTTCAAGACGCTTTTCAGCAATACCCTGATCTTCTGAAAAGCATAATAAGGGTAGGGATTGTAAAGCCAACGCCAATTCAGTCACAGGCATGGCCAATTATTCTACAAGGAATAGATCTTATAGAAGTTGCACAAACCGGAACAGGGAAAACATTGTCCTATCTAATGCCTGGGTTTATTCATCTTGATTCTCAACCAATATCTAGAGAGCAAAGGAATGGGCCTGGGATGCTAGTCCTTACACCCACTAGAAAGTTGGCTCTTCACGTGGAAGCTGAATGTTCAAAGTATTCATATAAAGGTCTTAAAAGCATTTGCGTATATGGTGGTAGAAACAGAAATGGACAAATAGAAGACATTAGCAAAGGTGTAGATATCATTATTGCAACTCCTGGGAGGCTGAATGACCTACAAATGAATAACTCTGTCAACCTAAGAAGCATAACCTACTTGGTTATAGATGAGGCAGATAAAATGCTGGATATGGAATTTGAACCCCAGATAATGAAGATTTTATTAGATGTGCGCCCAGACCGACAGACTGTTATGACAAGTGCAACTTGGCCAGATACTGTACGTCAACTAGCACTTTCTTATTTGAAAGATCCTATGATGGTTTATGTTGGTAATCTGAATCTAGTGGCTGTAAATACACTGAAGCAAAATATAATTGTTACCACAGAAAAAGAAAAACAAGCTCTCACCCAAGAATTCGTAGAGAACATGTCACCCAACGACAAAGTCATCATGTTTGTCAGCCAAAAACATATTGCTGATGACTTGTCAAGCGACTTCAATATCCAAGGCATATCTGCAGAATCATTACATGGCAACAGTGAACAGAGTGATCGAGAGCGAGCAGTAGAGGACTTTAAAAGTGGAAACATAAAGATACTGATTACAACTGATATAGTATCCCAAGGTCTTGATCTTAATGATGTCACACATGTATATAATTACGATTTCCCAAGGAATATTGACGTATATGTACACAGAGTAGGGTACATTGGACGGACAGGAAAGACTGGCACATCAGTTACCCTCATCACTCAGAGAGATTCGAAAATGGCCGGTGAATTGATTAAAATTCTGGACAGAGCAAATCAGAGTGTTCCGGAAGATCTTGTAGTAATGGCTGAGCAATACAAGTTAAATCAACAAAAGAGGCACAGAAAAACACGATCAAGAAAACATGGACAAAGACGCAAGAAGTTTTATTTTTTAAGTTGAAAAGTTGTACCAGGCTACTGGAAGATTCCAGGCATGTTAAAGATATGCAGTATTGAATATATGTAAGGAAGTATTGGAAACATACTAGCCATTTGAAGACATAACTAATTCTTAATTAATACTGCTAAACTTTCAATATTGTGTATGCTCCTTAATTTTAAAAAAGTCTCAAAAATGAGAGAGTGAGAGACTGTGTGAAGAGAAAGTAAATGTTACGTGTTGGTTAAAGTTTAATTTCTCTTAAAAATACTTTTATTTTAGGTTTGGGGGTATATGTGAAGGTTTGTTAAAGAAACGTGTCATGGGGGTTTATCAACTTTCAATATTGTGTATGTTCCTTAATTTTAAAAAAAGTCTCAAAAATGTCAGAGAGACTATGTGAAGAGAAGGTAAATGTTATGTGTTGGATAAAGTTTAATTTCTCTTAAAAATACTTTTATTTTAGGTTTGGGGGTATATGCGAAGGTTTGTTAAAGAAACACGTGTCATGGGGGTTTATCAACTTTCAATATTGTGTATGTTCCTTAATTTTAAAAAAAGTCTCAAAAATGAGAGAGTGAGAGACTATGTGAAGAGAAAGTAAATGTTATGTGTTGGTTAAAGTTTAATTTCTCTTAAAAATACTTTTATTTTAGGTTTGGGGGTATATGTGAAGGTTTGTTAAAGAAACACGTGTCATGGGGGTTTATCAACTTTCAATATTGTGTATGTTCCTTAATTTTAAAAAAAGTCTCAAAAATGACAGAGAGACTATGTGAAGAGAAGGTAAATGTTATGTGTTGGATAAAGTTTAATTTCTCTTAAAAATACTTTTATTTTAGGTTTGGGGGTATATGCGAAGGTTTGTTAAAGAAACACGTGTCATGGGGGTTTATCAACTTTCAATATTGTGTATGTTCCTTAATTTTAAAAAAAGTCTCAAAAATGAGAGAGTGAGAGACTATGTGAAGAGAAAGTAAATGTTATGTGTTGGTTAAAGTTTAATTTCTCTTAAAAATACTTTTATTTTAGGTTTGGGGGTATATGCGAAGGTTTGTTAAAGAAACACGTGTCATGGGGGTTTATCAACTTTCAATATTGTGTATGTTCCTTAATTTTAAAAAAAGTCTCAAAAATGAGAGAGAGACTATGTGAAGAGAAGGTAAATGTTATGTGTTGGATAAAGTTTAATTTCTCTTAAAAATACTTTTATTTTAGGTTTGGGGGTATATGCGAAGGTTTGTTAAAGAAACACGTGTCATGGGGGTTTATCAACTTTCAATATTGTGTATGTTCCTTAATTTTAAAAAAAGTCTCAAAAATGAGAGAGTGAGAGACTATGTGAAGAGAAGGTAAATGTTATGTGTTGGTTAAAGTTTAATTTCTCCTAAAAATACTTTCATTTTAGGTTTGGGGGTATATGTGAAGGTTTGTTAAAGAAACACGTGTCATGGGGGTTTATCAACTTTCAATATTGTGTATGTTCCTTAATTTTAAAAAAAGTCTCAAAAATGAGAGAGTGAGAGACTATGTGAAGAGAAGGTAAATGTTATGTGTTGGTTAAAGTTTAATTTCTCCTAAAAATACTTTCATTTTAGGTTTGGGGGTATATGCGAAGGTTTGTTAAAGAAACACGTGTCATGGGGGTTTATCAACTTTCAATATTGTGTATGTTCCTTAATTTTAAAAAAAGTCTCAAAAATGAGAGAGTGAGAGACTATGTGAAGAGAAAGTAAATGTTATGTGTTGGTTAAAGTTTAATTTCTCTTAAAAATACTTTTATTTTAGGTTTGGGGGTATATGCGAAGGTTTGTTAAAGAAGCACGTGTCATGGGGGTTTATCAACTTTCAATATTGTGTATGTTCCTTAATTTTAAAAAAAGTCTCAAAAATGACAGAGAGACTATGTGAAGAGAAGGTAAATGTTATGTGTTGGATAAAGTTTAATTTCTCTTAAAAATACTTTTATTTTAGGTTTGGGGGTATATGCGAAGGTTTGTTAAAGAAACACGTGTCATGGGGGTTTATCAACTTTCAATATTGTGTATGTTCCTTAATTTTAAAAAAAGTCTCAAAAATGAGAGAGTGAGAGACTATGTGAAGAGAAGGTAAATGTTATGTGTTGGTTAAAGTTTAATTTCTCCTAAAAATACTTTCATTTTAGGTTTGGGGGTATATGTGAAGGTTTGTTAAAGAAACACGTGTCATGGGGGTTTATCAACTTTCAATATTGTGTATGTTCCTTAATTTTAAAAAAAGTCTCAAAAATGAGAGTGAGAGACTGTGAAGAGAAAGTAAATGTTATGTGTTGGTTAAAGTTTAATTTCTCTTAAAAATACTTTCATTTTAGGTTTGGGGGTATATGTGAAGGTTTGTTAAAGAAACACATGTCATGGGGGTTTATCAACTTTCAATATTGTATATGTTCCTTAATTTTAAAAAAGTCTCAAAAATGAGAGAGAGACTATGTGAAGAGAAAATAAATGTTATGTGTTGGTTAAAGTTTAATTTCTCTTAAAAATACTTTTATTTTAGGTTTGGGGGTATATGTGAAGGTTTGTTAAAGAAACACATGTCATGGGTGTTTACTGTACATATTATTTCGTCACCCAGGTATTAAGACCAGTGCCCAATAATTATCTTTTCTGCTCTTCTGCCTCCTTCCACCCTCCCCCATCAGCTAGACCCCAGTGTCTGCTGTTTCCTTCTTTGCGTTCATAAGTTCTCATCGTTTACTTCCCACTTATAAGTGAGAACATGTGGTATTTGAGTTTCTGTTCTTGTGTTAATTTTATAGTCTACCATGTCCATTTGTCTTCTCTAAAACACTTGGTAGAAGACAACAGTGGTGCTTTTCTGGCTTTAAAATAGTTGTACTAAATTGAAGCATAGCTTCAAGCTTATCCAGTCAAAGTATTCTCTTTTCCCCCCAGCAGTTGGTCCCACAACAGTTCTTAAAGTTATTTCCACTATCATTCTCTACTTGTTTTAGTTCATTAGAAAATAAGTGCTAAATTTTTTAGAAGATTCCACAATTCTATTTTTATCAGAATGATGTCACCAGCAGAGCGGGATGTCTGACTCACTGGGATTCAGGTCCTTGTATGCATTTTGTCACTAACCCTTGGTTAAAACTCTGAGGAAATCACTTGCCTTCTCTGGGCCTCAATTTCTCTACTCATAAAATGGGACAGTTTTATTAATTTAGAGGTCTCTTTTACCTCTAAAATTCGGTGATATTATAACTAAAACTGTATACCCCAGCCTTGTATTAACACTTTTTTGTCTAATCTAGGGGAAATTGCATCCTTGTATAATTGAATAAAACAATCCTTTTCAATGACAAGAATAGTGCATTCTGCATTTTTATTGATTTTGCAATTTAACTGGTAGGTTTTCATTTTATTCTTTGCTTTTCTTTTCATTATGCTTTATTTTAATTCAATTTGAAGGTCAAAACCATATATATATAGATACATATATCGGGGAAAAATTAAGGTGAAAGAAACATTTATCTACTGGGAAAAACATTAAAACCAATCAAATAAGGGCTGGGTGCAGTGGCTCACGCCTGTAATCCCAGCACTTTGGGAGGCCGAGGCGGGCGGATCACCTGAGGTCAGGAGTTCAAGACCAGCCTGACCAACATGGAGAAACTCTGTCCCTACTAAAAATACAAAATTAGCTGGGTGTGGTGGCACATGCCTGTAATCCCAGCTACTCGGGAGTCTGAGGCAGGAGAATCAGTTGAACCCGGGAGGGAGAGGTTGCAGTGAGCTGAAATCGTGCCACTGCACTCCAGCCTGGGCAACAAGAGCAAAACTCTGTCTCAAAAAAAAAAAAAAAAAAAACCAAATGACATTTTTGCCCTAAGAACCAATTTTAGTAAAACTCTTCCTAATTTTATCTATAATTCTACCTCTTATGCCTTATTTAGAAGCAAGGTGCTTCTCATACCTGCAAAAAGAAATCCCTACAAAGATGTTAAGTAAACTTTAAAATTCAGTGTTCATGAAAACATTAGAATTAGTTAACATTTCTGGTAAAATCAAGAGAAAAATTAAGGCAACAAACTTTTTTCCCCAGCATGCCTTACCTGTGACTACAAATAAGTCAGAAAATAAGGGAAAGAAAGAAGTAAATGTTCTAGGTATAGGTATTTAAGGCTTAAAGTATAGACTTTAAAGGCTTTTTAAAATGTAGACCTTAATATCTCTGGATAAAATTAATAACAACGGTTAACATTTTTGAGTGATACATACCTGGCGCTTTATCTCCTAATCTCTAATATTTATAAGAACGCCACTCGGAAGGAAATCTTACCCCTATTTTGCAGGGGATGAAGCAAAGTCAGAGGAGCTAACTTGCCTAAGGGCCCTAAACCTGATTAAAGAGAAATTAAGTGATATTTAGAGGACTTAAGGGATATTTTGACCCGGAAGTGCCTGATTCCAATATTTATATTTTTTAATTTTAGTATAGTTATTATGTTTAAAGGCAATATGCTTGTCTTGAGGTTCTCTACAAGTTCAGATTTAGTGAAATAGAGAAGTGTGTGCAAATTTAATGCAAAGGCAATCTATAGCAGAACTGTAATAGAAGCTCAAATGGCTTAGTGCTGTTCACTCAAGAGGAGAAATGATAAATGTTTAGCAAGTTAGAGTATATGTTATTTTCCAGAATTATTCTTAGGGGCAATGCTATATTTGTTAGAAAAGAATGCAACAACTCAACCACTTGAGATAGATAGTATATTTCCATAATCATGTGTAAGTAACACTTACAAGAAAAATTATCACTCAATGTCTATGAGTAAGGAAATGAGAGATGTATGCATTTCTTCTACAACATAATGCTGGACAGAAGAACCAGTGTATAGAGAAAGATAAGTAGAAATAGTGCAATGACTGTTAACCAAGGGTGATTTTGCTCCCCAGCGGAACTTTGACAATATCTGTGGACAGTATTGGTTGTTACAGCTATGGGTAGGGGGTGAGGTGCTCCTAGCATCTAGTGGGTAGAGGCTGAACACCCTACAATCTACAGGACAGCCCCTCACAACAAAGAATTATCTGGCACAAAACAATAGTGCTGAGATGGGGAACCCCTGAGACAGCATAAGAAAAACAACCAAAACCAACTGCTTAGTAACCAAAAAGGCACGTCAAAGAAAAATAAAAAAAATAGAGGCTTTCTAAGTTATATCTTGTGGGTTTTGCAGAGAAAAAGTATCCCTACAAACTTCCTGTCTTTGGTGTAGTCTACATCAGTGGTTCTCTACCAGGCCCAATTTTGTCAGTGTCTGGAGAAAGATTTGGTGGGTTGTTGTCTTAGTCCATTTTCATACTGCTATGAAGAAATACCCAAGACTGGGTAATTTATAAAGAAAAAGAGGTTTAATGGACTCACAGTTCCACATGGCTGGGGAGGTCTCACAATTATGGTGGAAGGTGAAGGAGGACAAAAGGTGCATCTTACATGGTGAGCAGCCAAGAGAGTTTGTGTAGGGGAACTCTGATTTATAAACCATCAGATCTCATGAGACTATCATGAGAACAGTGTGGGAAAGACCCACCCCCATGATTCAATTACCTCCCACCAGGTCCCTCCCATGACATGTGGGAATTATGAGAGCTGCAATTCGAGATGAGATTTGGGTGGGGATGCAGCCAAACCATATAATTCTGTCCCTGGCCCCTCCCAAATCTCATGTCCTCACATTTCAAAACCAATCATGGCTTCCCAACTGTCTCTCAAAGTCTTAACTCATTTCAGCATTAACTCAAAAGTCCACAGTTCAAAGTTTCATCTGAGACAAGGCAAGTCCCTTCCACCTATGAGCCTATAAAATCAAAAGCAATTTAGTTACTTCCCAGACATAATGGAGGTACAGGCCTTGGGTAAATATGCCCATTCCAAATGAGAGAAATTGCTTAAAACAAAGGAGCTACAGGCCCATGCAAGCGTGAAATCCAGCTGGGCAGTCAAATCTTAAAGCTCCAAAATGATCTCCTTTGACTCCAGGTCTCACATCCAGGTCACGCTGATGCGAGAGGTGGGTTCCCATGGTCTTGGGCAGCTCTGTCCCTGTGGCTTTGCAGAGTATACCCCCTTTCCCGGCTGCTTTCATGGGCTCGCAATGAGTCTCTGTGGCTTTTCCAGGTGCACGGTGTAAGCTGTTGGTGGATCTACCATCGTGGGGTATGGAGGATGTTGGTCCTCTTTTCACAGCTCCACTAAGCAGTGCTCTAGTGGGGACTCTGTGTGGGGGCTCCCACCCTACATTTCCCTTATGCACTGCCCTAGCAGAGGTTCTCCTTGAGGGCCCTGCCCCTGCAGCACATCTCGGCCTGGGCATCCAGGTGTTTCCATACATCCTCTGAAACCTAGGCAAAGGTTCCCAAACCTCAATTCTTGACTTCTGCGCACCCACAGGCTCAACACCACGTGGAAGCTGCCAAGGCTTGAGGCTTGCAACCTCTGAAGCTGCAGCCCAAGCTCTATGTCGGTCCCTTTCAGCCACAGGTGGCATGGCTGGGACGAAGGGCACCAAATCCCTAGGTTGTACACAGCAGGGGAACACTAGACCCAGCCCATGAAACCATTTTGTCCTCCTAGGCTCCAGATCTCTGATGGGAGAAGCTGCCATGAAGACCTCTGACATGCTCTGGAGTCATTTTCCCCATTGTCTTGGGAATTAACAGTTGGCTCCTCATTACTTATACAAATTTCTGCAGCTGGCTTGAATTTCTCCTCAGAGAGTGGGTTTTGCTTTTCTATCACATCATCAGTATACAATTTTTCTGAACTTTTATGCTCTGCTTCCTCTTTAAATGTAAGTTCCAATTCCAAACCATATCTTTCTGAATGAATAAAACTAAATGTTTTTAACAGCACCCAAGTCACCTCTTGAATGTATTGCTGCTTAGAAATTTCTTCTGCCAGATGCCCTAAATTATATCTCTCAAGTTCAAAGTTCTACAGATCTCTAGGGTAGGGACAAAATGCCATCAGTCCCTTTGCTAAAACATAGCAAGAGTTACCTGTGCTCCAGTTCCCAACAAGTTCCTCATCTCCATCTGTGACCACATCAGCCTGGACTTTATTGTCCATATCACTATCAGCATTTCGGTCAAAGCCATTCAACAAGACTCTAGGAAGTTCCAAACCTTTCCCACATCTTCCTGTCTTCTTCTGAGCCCTCCAAACTGTTCCAACCTCTGCCTGTTACCCAGTTCCAAAGTCATTTCCATATTTTGGGTATCTTTACAGCAGCACCTCACTCTACTGGTACCAATTTACTGTATTAGTCCATTTTCATACTGCTATGAAGAAATACCCAAGACTGGGTAATTTATAAAGAAAACGAGGTTTAATGTATTCACAGTTCCACATGGTTGAGGAGGCCTCACAATCATAGCAGAGGGTGAAGGAGGAGCAAAGGCAAGTCTTATGTGGTGAGCAGGCAAGAGAGCTTGTACAGGGAAACTCCCCTTTATAAAACCATCAGATCTCATGAGACTTATTCATTATCACAAGAACAGCACAGGAATGACCCGCCCCATGATCCAGTTACCTCTCACCAGGTCCCTTCCCCGACATATGGGAATTATGGGAGCTACAATTCAAGATGACATTTGGGTGGGGACACAACCAAACCATATCAGTCGTCATAACTGGGGGTGATGGTGGTGGTACTGGTATCTCCTGGGTAGAGTCGGAGGATGCCACTAAACATCCCACAATTCATAGGAGAGCTCCCTAAAACAAAGAATTATCTGGCCTGAATGTCAGTAGTGCCACAGTTGAGAAACCTTGCAATGGATTAACCAAAAATAAAAGTGCAAACCTAGGTGTAGAGAAGCCAAGAAGGGACTTTATGAAGGAAAACAAAAAGAGGATATTCATTTGTTGTGCACTGCGCAATACAAAACCCTCCACTGGCTGGGCATGGTGATGCACGCCTGTAATCCCAGCACTTTGGGAGGTAGAGGCGGGTGGATCACCTGAGGTCAGGAGTTCGAGACCAGCCTCACTAATATGGTAAAACCCCATCTCTACTAAAAATACAAAAAATTAGCCAGGCGTGGTGGCAGGCGCCTGTAATCCCAGCTACTCAGGAGACTGAGGCAGGAGAATCGATTGAAGCCAGGAGGCGGAGGTTGCAGTGAGCTGAGATGGCGCCACTGCATTCCAGCCTGGGTGGCAGAGCAAGACTCTGTTAAAAAAAAAAAAAAAAAAAAAAAAACCCTCCACTAACTTTCCTTTCTTTGGTATAATCTGTATTTCTCAGCTGGAGTTGATTTTGCTCCCTAAGGGACATTTGGCAATGTCTGGAGACAATTTTAGTTGTCCCTACTAGGGGGCAGCATTGCTACTGGCATCTAGTGGGTAGAAGTCAAGGATAAATAACTTAAAATGCACAGCACAGTAACTTAAAACAATGGATTTTTCAGTCCAGAACATACGGTGTTGAGGTCAAGAAACTGATTGCATTGATTGACCAGTAAAGTTTTTGTGTAAGTAAACTGTGTTTCAGAAATTCAAAGAAATACTTAGTTCTACATACAAATTGGGACAGATGGAAAGCAAAGCTCTGAATATACACAGGACTCAAAGTACAAGGATTCAGCTGACCTCAGAGTTGTGCATAAGATTCTTAGCATGGTGACTCACATTCAGTAGGCATTCAACAAATATTAGGTCCCTTCCACCTTCCCTCTCCCATCACCTACTATATATAATACTTGTTAACTATTCTGGGTGTTGCTCAAGCTGTTTTCCCCCATTTGGAATGCCCTTTCTCTTTCCTCTCTGCCAAGACAAATCACCTTTATCATTCTGGGTCCAGCCAAAGTGCCATATCTTCCCTAAGTTCCTATCTACTCTCCTTCATTTCAAAACTTCTGCAGTTACAGTTCTTGTTATCAAAGAATAATGTTGACATTTACACTACCTGCATAGGAATCTAGTAGGCAATAAAGGTAGACCGTTTTAAATCAGTGAAGAAAGAAAAATCTATTCCAAACCAAATAAGCAAAATAAATAAATGAAAAATACATAATATATAGCAGGACAATTGATCAACCAAAAAACTCTTACTATTAGAAAATAATTCCCACAAGATTATTGCTTTTATAAAAAACAAAAGAACATCAAGTTTATAGAGAGAAATAATTTCTGATATCAATGTGGAAAATAATTTTAAAACAGTAAAGCAACCACAGAAAATTAAAAGTAAATATGAATAGGTTTGATAAAGTAAAAATGAAAATCTTAATGTTGAAAATATCATCAAAGGCAAAGGAAACACCAGAAAAATAATTTAAAATATATAATATGATCATAGTTATTTATATTTTATATATGGAGCTTTTTACAAAGAAAAAGTAAAAGATGAATAAATATGGGCTGAAATGTAAAAGGCAACTCACTAGACAAGTGAACAACATATATATTAAAAAGTGCTTGACTTCTTTATAATCAAAGGAATTAAAATTAAACCAATTATGTAACTTTTCTCTAACAAATTGGGTTAAGGTTCTTTTTAAGGGTCTAATGCTACAAAGGATGCAGGGAAATAAACACTGATAAATTAAAATTCGATTTAATTCTATTCTGTGAAGGGACAGTTGAGATTATACGTATAATCTGTATATGTTTAACAGACTTTGGCTCAGTAATATTACTTCCAGACATTTACCCCAAAGAGATAATCAGATATACATACCAATATTTATAAACAAGGCTATTTATCATAGTGTTAATTAACATAATTTTTTTTAATCCTCAAGGTCCAATGATATGATACTAGTTAAATTGTAGCATATCTGTTCTTGATTTGGAATAGCAGAAATCATGTTCTTAACAAATATTTTAAAATATAAGGAAAAGCAGTTTATAAAATGATCTCGATTGTTTTTAGAAAACTACATTGGTCCATATATCTATATAAACAAAAGCAAATGAAATGGACACACATAGACACACACACTAACCATGGTTTTCTACATTATGGGATTATAGATGGTTTTGTTTTTTTCTTTTGTTTTGTTTTGTTTTTGAGATGGAGTCTCACTCTGTCGCCCAGGCTGGAGTGCAGTGGCGTGATCTCAGCTCACTGCAACCTCCACCTCCCAGGTTCAAGCAATTCTCCTACCTCAGCCTCTCCAGGGGCTGGGATTACAGGTGCACACCACCACACCATTCAAATGTTTGTATTTTTAGTAGAGACGGGGTTTCACCATGTTGGCCAGGCTGACCTCAAACTCCTGACCTCAAGTGATCCACCCACCTCGGCCTCCCAAAGTGCTGGAATTACAGGCGTGAGCCACCGCGCCTGGCCACTAGATGGTTTTAATATTTACCTTATTTTCTAAAATTTCTATAAAACAATGTTACTTTTATTATAATAAAAAGGTCAAGCATAACTTTTGAATAACTGCTTCAAAAGTAACTTAATGAATAATTAAATGACTGCAGAAATTAATTCAACAGGCATTGTATCTGAGGGTATTTAAAATACAAGCATCTCTTGTCTTTCCCCCACTTAAATGTAAATGCCACTAATAGGAGATATCTTTTTTCTAACACTGCATCTTTTTTTTAACTTTTAAGTTCAGGGTTACAAGTGCCAGGTTTGTTACATGGGTAAACTTGTGTCATGGGAATTGGTTGTACAGATTATTTCATCACCCAGATATTAGGCCTAGTACCTATTAGTTATTTGTCTTGATCCTCTCCCTCCTCCCACACGCCACCCTCCAAAAAACCCCAGTATGTGTTGTTCCCCTCTATGTGTCCATGCTAACACTGCATCTTAAGTGCTAAAAACAATGCCTCGAACATAGTAGGAGCACAGTAAATAGCTGAATGAAAATAAGTACATTATTTTATTTTCACTGAGCAAAAGTAAACTTTTCTATTTCTGTTACTTGTTTTGTCTGTTGACAATTGTTGGCCTACACCTCACCTTATAATAAGAAATAATATATGTTGTTTGTGTCTTTTACACAAGGCACCCACATAAAAGGGACACTTTTATCTCATTTTACAGATTAGGAGACTAATGCTCAGAGAGGTTGCATAACTTTCCCACATTCAAAAAGTGAGTAAGTAGAGCTTGCTATCTCTGTGCTGAAAATTATAGATTCAATGAAGAAGCGACCTAGAGTACACAGAAATATAGGAGAGATGAGAAAGACATTATTAGGCAAAGCACACAGACATCTCAGTTTACAGCAAAATAAGAACCCTGTAAAGGTATTTTTCACACTATGCAATGTTTTTACCACTCTTCTTCTCGGGCCTTAAGCGTCTCTGCAGCTTTCTAGCACTAGAGAAACCAGCATGGTAAACTGAAAGCTTAAAATGGGAGAATTACAATCACTGAGTAATCAGACTTTTCACAAGTCCTTTTTAAAATATTAGTCTAGCCGGGCGCAGTGGCTCACGCCTGTAATCCCAGCACTTTGGGAGGCCAAGGCGGGTAGATCATGAGGTCAGGAGTTCAAGACCAGCCTGGCCAAGAAGGTGAAACCCGGTATCTACTAAAAATACAACAAATTAACCAGGTGCAGTGGCAGGCGCCCGTAATCCCAGCTACTCGGGAGGCTGAGGCAGGAGAATCAATTGAACTCGGAGGGCAGAGGTTGCAGTGAGCTGAGATCGTGCCACTACACTCCAGCCTGACGACAGAGTGAGACTCCGTCTCAAAAAAAATAAAATAAAATAAAATAAAATATTAGTCTAAATGGTTTGGTTGGATATCTGCTCACGTGGCATTTAGTAAACTACAGAACCATGACAACAATAAAAGAAAAGTAAGAAATGATCTGAAGAAAGATTGCAGTAAAGCTTCATACTGCTGGCTGGGGGAAGGGATAGGAATATTTGGGGCATGCAAGATAAGCAAAAGAAACTGCCAGTGTAACAAGTCATAAATCCAGGCTCAATTTATAACTTCTAAAATCTGAATTTTTCTGGGAATAAAATTATGAAGTGCCACATTAGCCATATTTAGGGTGGCAGACACTGGTGGTTTACCTACCCAACAGCTACCCCCACCACCTCCCTCTTATGTCCCTTCCTACTTGCTGGCATAACCCACTTCCTGTTATAGAGGTTACAAAAGCCAGACATTCACTTTCCTAGCCTGCCTTACAGATAAAGCATGGGTATGTGACAGGAAGGTGGCCTACGGCACTGACAGGAAAGTCTGCTTGGCAGTTTTAGAGAAAGATCTCTCTCCCTTACAAACAGAGACATGTGAGGTCCTTCCTGCTTTTGTACAGTTGTGTGAAGATATGAGGCTGTGACAGTCATTTTTAGACAATGTAGAAATAAATTTGAAGAAGAATACTAGCATGCTAAGTATGACCACATGGAGATTTGGAAAGCAGCTGGATCACATAACTGTGCTGCTGAATTAAACTCTATGTGGCAGCTATGGAGGTGTGCAGCTCATCTCCATTCAAGAAAAAGCTTGCTGATCAGCTGTGTGGAGTGCAGTTAGCTGACAGCCCCCAACTGCAGACAATCCTTGGCAGCATCTGAGCCAAGGCTAGCCTTTTCCAGGAAGTCTCAACCAATAGCTGAGCACAGTGAGACACTGGGGCCCAGTCATTTCTGCCCAACACTGGACTCTTCTATGGGCCATATTTGCAGCAGAGCTCCCCGTTAGGCTCACCCTGGTTTCTCAGAGCCTCAATGCAGTTTTAGGCTCTTCCTACCCAGTCCTCCTCTCTTTACCTTCTACTTTCACAGGTATCAGATCTGAGCTGCAGTCAGAAGGATTTCCCTGACCTCTTGATACTTTTCCTCTTTATCTTTCATAGGTGTTACCCCCAGTAAATAATGGACCCAAGCAATATACCCAGGAATCCCCTATCTATGAACTTTGTATTATATAAAGCAACAGATATCTTTATTGTTTAAGTCATTATTAGTTATTATATTACTGGCAGCCCAAAGTATCCTAACTGATAAATTGGAAAAATAGCCATAAAATACCTTGTGTGGAGGCTGTGAATTTTCCATCATTGAGAAGAGGGTCCAATGAGGTATACTTTATTTGGATGAGAGTTGACTATAATAAGCAAATTAAACTCTTCTCTTGGATGTTTATTTAATGGGGACACTGAAAACACAGGGTTCTATAGGGAATTACTATAGTTTTATAAAAATTGGAAGCATATCAAACAAGCCCAGCTTTTGAACAGTCAGCAGCAATTAGAGGAAGAAGTGAGAAACAAGCAGAGTAGAAAACTTGAGCTGCAGTCATGAAGAGACCCAATATCAAGGTCATCTGATCCAATAGCGTTAACAGCATTCACACTTGGCTGCACCTGGAATACATCAGTGGCTCTGACAGATTTGAAATGTAGCCAACCGGAGAAATTCTTGCAATCAACAGCCTAGAGGGGCTCAGGGTGAACAATTCTACCTAATGGAGATATATAGCCCAAAGCAATAGGAATCTTCTCATGAACACAAGGAAAATTTTTTAAAAAACCTTTTCATATAGAAGAGGAATATGGAGACAGGAATTGATGGGCCATGTTTGTTTTCCCACCTAAGCCTGAAAATCCAATTAAAAAAATAAAAGAGCAAGTATTTCTACAAGAATATTGTGAAAGTCAGCAAAAACATTTCTCTCCCTCCCTCCTCCTTTCCTGCAACCCAAGTGTCCTTCCCTTTAAAAAAAAAAAAAAAAAAAAAAAAGGTAATTCAGAATTTCTTGGTGTAAATTGGATAAAAATCTATAATGAAAAGATGAAAGGAGGACTGGTCTTCTCTCCTTATGCTGACTCCTCCATTTCACTTTCCAATTGCTGCTAAAGCTGTTCAGTGCCATTCAAATTCACAAAACTACCACAATCTTCAATTCTGTGTGCTCCTCACACAGCACATAGACAATACCAAAAGCCCGTCATTGTTTTCACATTTCATGTAAATGTCAGTCCCCTCTTCAGATACCCTCTCCTACTGCAAAATTCTGTTTCTGTTTTCTTCTAGCTCTTCCAATGGGGTAAAATGTCTGCAATGATGTTTACCCAGCTTAAATAAAGTCTATCCAATCTTCCTAAGCTTGCAATATGTGGCGAACTTTTGGCAGTAAGTATACCAATGTGTTTTGGGGTCCTAATTAAAATTTCAATTGGAACCCATTTCTCATATTCAGCAAAATCCCTTTGAAGTCCAAACTAACTGACTTTAGGCTTATGCCCTGTGAGAACCTATATGCCATTTTACATAAATGTTTTAATTTTCTCTGCAATCAATAAATGTGGCTTTGTCATACCCCTTCCCAGGCATTTCTGTTTTTGTTCTCTTTGTAGGCCCTTCCTGTAATACACACGCTATTTTATAGTGCCTTCCCATCAAGCACCATATGACATTTCATTCTAATTTAACTATGCTGTCTCGCAGATAAGAGAATGTTAAATGATGGTAACTAAAGGGGATAAGTGTTTTCTACTTCTGGAAAAGGGTCTCCTCCTTACCCACCCTTCTACAACACATACACAAGTGTGCAACACATACACATATATTACACATGCATACACTGTGTGTCCAGTTTAGCTGAAAACACATAGCCTGCCTTTTACCTCCCCCAAACCTCATTCTGTCATTCAGAGCTCAGAACAGCATGCACAGTATGCAGAGTAAGCTGAACTTACTGTTCATGTAGATAAGGGGAAAAGATCTCCCCCTTTCCTTTTCAGAAGATACCAGTTGCTGCCTCCAGATTCAAGCATAAGATAATAGTTAAGGGCATAGTCTCCGGAGTCAGAAAGACCTGAGCCTGAGTCTCGGTTTGGCCAGCTGCAGTCAGTTACGTGAGTTTGGGCAAGTTATATAAAGGTCCTAAGTCTTGGTTTACTCAGCTCTGAAATAAGGACGGTGATTTTAGGCCGGGCACAGTGGCTCACGACTGTAATCCCAGCACTTTGGGAGGCAGAGGCGGGCAGATCACGAGGTCAGCAGATCGAGACCATCCTGGCTAACATGGTGAAACCCCGTCCCTACTAAAAAATACAAAAAATTAGCCGGGCGTGGTGGCGGGTGCCTGTAATCCCAGCTACTCGGGAGGCTGAGGCAGGAGAATGGCGTGAACCCGGGAGGCGGAGCTTGCAGTGAGCCGAGATCGCACCACTGCACTCCAGCCTGGGCGATAGAGCGAGACTCTGTCTCAAAAAAAATAAAAATAAAGGCCCTAAGTCTTGGTTTACTCAGCTCTAAAATATGGATGGTGATTTTAACCTGTGCTTCATGAAGACTTGATGATATACATATAAAGCAACCAGTATAAAAAGTATTATACTCAATAGGTTTTTTAAAACAAAAAATGGTAAGATAATGGTACAGGCCAATTCTACCTAGTTGTCACTCACAAATTATAAATGTTAATGTCTCATAAATAAAAGAATTTCAAAAACATGATCCTTTTGTTTTCGGAGTTGTTCCCATGGGGAGGACACTTATTTGGTCCATCTGTGGAAGATGTATGTTTTCCACTTATTTGGTCCATCTGTGGAAGATGTATGTTTTCGACCTCTGCTTTTCTCTGCCTGTCTGCTTCATTCTCCTCCCTCTACAAAGTGCCTTTTGCTGTTTCTCCGTGCACATGATGGAATATGGCTGATTCCATAGCTCCCTGATCTACATTACTTCTGTCAATGCTATCAATATAGATTGAGGTAGAATGTCTGGCTCCAGGTTTATATTTCTTTATGAGAGGAACTGATTGCTCCACTTTGGATCAGGTATCTACTCATGGTCCAATCAAGTGTTATGGGTTAGAGGGCTAGTGGTGACAGAGCCCTCTAGCACAACCATAGCTGCTAGGACCTCAACCCTATGCTTGAGGGAAGGTAATCTTCAGAAAAAGGGGACTGTAGAAGCTATAGTATTACATTGGTTTTCTTATGAAGAAAGCTCATATATATTTATTATTTTATGAATCCAGTTATCACTTCTAGTTGTCATGCAGAGACTGTTAAAGTTCTTTTTTAGCATTTCTTTGAAATATGAGAATTTTCATGCTATCTGGACAATCAATTCATTGGTATACACATTATTATTTATTTTATCGCACATTTTATCTACCCCATTCTTTTTGGAAACTTTTATACAATCATCTGACAAGCAATAGCTACTTCTAATGAATTTTAATAACCATTTTCCAAGAAGGATAGCACTCACAATACTATTTATATCATCATTATCTACCAAGCCTATTCTTTATAAAATCTGAAGCTGTTCAATTAATAAACTTTCATGTCTAAAATAAGACAAATTATACCACTTAAATTTATTTGCCCCCAAAACACTTTTACATGAAACTCAGTTTCACTATCATCATGATCATATTTAGATATTTACATTTTAGCAATAAAAATACATGTTGACTTTTACACTTATGATTTAGATAAGATGCAGATATTTCTTGGCACTATTTATTTTTCATATCATCCTAAACCACAAAGAAATTGATTTAGGATAACTCTCTCAAATATGACAAAGTTTTTTTTTTCTTATTTACTGCATGTCTAATTCATTATCATTTCTTTTCATTTATCATTGATATGGTATCTTAATATATCAGTTTTCTATGTTGAGATTTAAGTAGTTCATATAGAAAACTAAATAAATATTAATCATATTGGCTGCTTCAGAAAATCTTAGAATACAATATTGAATATGCCAGAAAATATAAATATTAATATTGTACAAAGTATTACTTGAGGGTCAAAGAACTTAGAAGAGAAGGAAAATAAACTATTATTATGCAGTTAAATTTGTACTAAACCATTGGGGGAAGGATGTTTCAAAGACAAAATTTGCTGGTTCAGAGGAAATATTTCATGGAATTTTTTTGCCAGATATGTTTTTTGCTCTCATCTAGATGGCTCCTATTTTTTGAGAGATATTCGATCATACCAGGCGTCATGGTAGGGCTAGGAGTTGAAAGGTTTATATAGATCTGTCAACCCCAACACTAAACCCTAAAGTTTCCTAATTCAACCATAGTTTTGTGAAGAGAAAAGAAGACATGGCTCAGACCACTGGGTTTTGGCCAGGGCCAATGATCTCCACTTACTGGAGTCAAGGCTCATTATTTATTCAGAAACCTAATTCTGTAGGCTGTCATGGCAAACCAAGATGCTTCTTGAGCCCTCAGTTAGACCTACATGAGAAATTTGTGCTCTTGTGAAAAACCTAGTAGCAAAGGGCCGGGCGCTGTGGCTAACGCCTGTAATCCCAGCACTTTGGGAGGCAGAGGTGGGCGGATCACGAGGTCAGGAGTTCGAGACAATCCTGGCCAACATGGTGAAACCCTGTCTCTACGAAAAATACAAAATTAGCCAGATACGGTGGCACACACCTGCAGTCCCAGCTACTCAGGAGGCTGACGCAGGAGAATCACTTGTACCTAGGAGGCGGAGGTTGCAGTGATCTGAGATCATGCCACTGCACTCCAGCCTGTGTGATAGAGCAAGACTCCATCTCAAAAAAAAAAAAAAGAAAGAAAGAAAAACCTAGTAGCAAAGACACAGCAACTAGCTGGGCTTCACAGACTAGCCAAAAGTTCTTCATCATATAAGTTGCCTTACACAGCAGTAGCAAAATGAGAAAAGGTGCATGCACAAAGCCCTATGTTTAGAGTGGTGACAAAACCTCTGAAGTAAGGGGTCTCCGGCAAGTATACACATCCCAGTCTGGCACCTATCTCCCAACTCATCTGACTCTGGAGTGTGCAAAGAAAGCATTCATTATTTTGCCAGGAATCCCACCATTTGACCACCTTGTACCTCAGTAGATCAGGGGCCTCCTGGGATGTGACCAACAAATAACTAACCATTGTGACACTGGTGTCTAACCATGTTCCTGACACTATTGATAAGAGAAATACTATAAAGCAGGGCTAGGTCTCTTTTCTGCAACTGAGGTAGTGAAAAGCTTTCCAGCTTTGAAAGCAGAAAGATCTGGGTTCTATAGAAGTTCCATCATGTTATTTATAATTTTTTTCTTTTTAAAAAATAAAACATACATAAAA
Source organism: Pan troglodytes (assembly GCF_028858775.2). Taxonomy (NCBI): domain Eukaryota; kingdom Metazoa; phylum Chordata; class Mammalia; order Primates; family Hominidae; genus Pan; species Pan troglodytes. The sequence goes on from NC_072421.2 coordinate 23,619,573, forward strand.
CGTTTAACAAATAACAGGTGTGTGTATATATATATATATATATCTAAATTTACAGAATGTTCATACTTTGTCATATTTGTTTTAGAGTTTATTTTGTTAAGAAATTAAAGACTATAGAGATTTAAAATTCTATGTTATCCTATTTCCCTCCTTTGTACTCCAGTGGTAACTACTCTCCTGAAGTTGGTATGCATCCTTCCCATGTGTATTTTTATTTTTACTATGTAGTATTGTTATTCATGTTCTCAATTTTATATAAATGGTGTCATGCCATATGAATCTTATTGAAAATCTTCTTTGCTCAATAGGTAGTGAAATTTATCAAAGCTGATTTACTAATATGTAGATCTAGTTCATCCATTTAAATTTGAATAGCATGCCATTCTATGGCTATTTGAGTATCCATTACTCTATACATAGACATGTAGATTATTTGTAGTTTGGGACTCTTACAATAATGCCGTAGTGAACATGGTTAGATAAGTTCCCTCGTGCATGTGTGTAGGAATCTCTCAAAGGCATATAAAGGATTGATTTTCAAGTGAAATAGACCAATATGACCAACCCGGTCATTTACAGTATCTGTTTGTTCTAATTGATTGGTACCCCTGAGAGCAGTTGTTAAATATTTTGAATATCACCCCTTGATACATACCTAGAAGTATCACTGCTGGGTCATATAGAATGCACATTTTCATCTTTACTAGATATATTGCCTGTAGCTCTTTAAAGTGGTTCAACTAATTTACACTCCGAGCAGTAGTTTAATATGTACATTCCTATTTCCCTACAAGTGGAATTGTTAGGCTAACTTTCACTGGTCTGATGAGTGTGAAATGGTATTTTGTAGGATTTTTTTGTCTTTTTTTTCTCCCAAGATGGAGTCTTGCTCTGTCGCCCAGGCTTGAGTGCAGTGGCATGATCTAGGCTCACTGCAACCTCCGCCTCCCGAGTTCAAGCAATTCTCCTGCCTCAGCCTCTTGAATAGCTGGGATTACAGGCGCGAACCACCACACCCCGCTAATTTTTGTATTTTCGGTAGAGACGGAGTTTCGCCATGTTGGCCAGGCTGGCCTCAAACTGGCTGGTCTCAAACTTCTGACCTAATGATCCACCCACCTCAGCCTCCCAAAGTGCTGGGATTACAGGCATGAGCCACTGCACCTGGCCCATATTTTGTAGTTTTAATTTGCAGTTTCCTAATTACCAGTCAGGTGAAACATCAGCTGTTTATCAGCCATTCAGAACTATTATCTTGTAAATTGCCTATCCATAGCCTTTACTCCATTTTCTATAGGGCTGTCTACCTTTTTCAAGTTGATTTCTAAGTGTTCTGTATTTCTTCTCCATATTAGTCCTTTGTCAATTATATGGATTGCTAACATCTTTTTCCGGTTTTTGGACTATCTTTCACTTTCTTTGTTGTGCCTCTCGATCTAAAGAATGCCACCATTTGTTAGCTCTATGAATTTGGATAAACCATTTCAACTCTCAACATCTTAATTTATTCATTTATAAAATAAAACCAATAGTGCCTTACTTACAATATTGTTGTGAATAAAAATAATGACATAATAAATGTACAGGAATGAGCAATATGCAATAAATAAGTAGAAGTTGTCTTCTTGCGGCTCTACCCTCAAACAGAAGGGGAAACAGGGGCACACTACTATGCAAATATATTCACTGAGCTATGGTATGTCAAAAAAGACATCCTATGGATGCTTGAACAGAAGGATTAATCAACTGGATTATATTAGTCACTCAATAAACATTAATATTTATTGAACCCTTCCTATGTACCAAGCATAGAAATAGAGTGTGATGCAAAACAGATAAATGCTTGTTGAAGTGGGAAAGAGGGAGACAACAAGAAACAAATTATTATTTGCTACAACATCAGGATGAAGAAAGTTAAAAGTTATGTGGTGATTACAAAATGATTGAGGGGTACAATTTCATATCAGATGGTCAGAAAAATCCCATCATGGAGGCAACTGAAGTAGAAACCCAGAAGAACTGAGGAAAGGATCATGTGAAGGAAGTATATGCAAAGGCCCTGAGACCCTGGCATACTTGTCAGTCAAGGAGAAGGAGGACAGTATAGCGGAAGGGAATAGCAAGAGGGTGCAGGACAGGGATCCAGGGACAAGATAATGACCTTGGAGTGCACGATAAGGATTCTAGATTTTATTCTAAGTGCAATGGAATATCCCTGGAGGGCCCTGAGCAGAGGAGTAGCATGTTATAGTTTATGTTTTAAAAGGATCCATCCAACTACAAGATGGATAAAAGGCTGCAGAAGTGTAGGAGAGTGAGTATGCTGACCATGGAAAGCTGCCTTTCTTGCATGGAAGATTCTAAAGCCATTCATTCTGGTCATTTCCCCCAGGACTCAAAAATAAGCAACTCTGAACTGAAATCTCAACTGCAGCAACTGGCATTATTTCTATTTACTCTTATTGGACAATCCATATTTAATTCAAAACCTGGAAAAACATAAGAAATACTGGCAAAAACAAATGACAAAACAACTGTGCTGAACTTGTTTACCTCTCATTTGCACTGGCTACTTTGTGCATTTTTCTTTGACTTAAAGAAATCAAGGCCTATTTAAAATGGTTACTGCCTGTAGATTTTTTTTAAGTGTCAAATGACTTGTGTACAAGCAGTGATTTCCCCATGATTTTTTCTTGGGGGGAGGACGGGGGTGGGTATCATTACCTAGTGACATGGAGAGGTCATACCTAACCTTCCCTCTCAAGAAATGCTGGCTATCTGATCATGAATTTTTCCCAATTCTTTCTCACTCTCCAAGGTGTTCTAATTGATTTTTCTCCCTGCTGTTTAGAATCTAAGGCTATTTAATTAATGGGTTTCTTTTACACAAATAGAAAAACTCAGCATGACCAAAGTCAGAATGGTCAACAGCTAAGCTCTTCCCTGCCTTCCAGCTGTAACACCTTATTAAGACTGATTTCCCCAGCCAGTCTGCCAATCCACAGGTACTTCACATTGTGTTTTAAAAGTTTCTGCTTCTGCATTGAAATCACCAGTATTATTTCTTAGGAAATTATTCCTAAAGCAGGTCTTCCCAAATATTGATTGAAAATGAATCACCTGGAGATCTTGTTAAAATGCAGATTTGAACTCTGGATCTGGGATAGGGTACAGGATTACGCGTTTCCCAGATGATGCTGATGTTGGTGATCTGAGGGTCACACTTATGTAGCAAGGTCCTCAGCTGAAGGCAACTACAGCTTTAAACATTAGTAAAATACATACAGGTGCTCCTCGACTTATGACAAGTTTATCTTCCAAAAAGCCTATCATAAGTTGAAAATATCGTTAAGTCAAAAATACATAAAGAGTTTATCCATAGGTAGTATTTTAGCCCTTTCCCCCTCCCTCCCTCCTCTCTTGTAGTACTCAGTGTCTATTGTTCCTATCTTTACGTCTAAGTGCATACAATGCTTATCTCCCACTTATAAGTGAGAACATGTGGTATTTGGTTTTCTGTGTCTGCCTTAATTAGCCTAGGATAATGGCCTCCAGCTGCATCCATGTTGCTGCAATGAACATGATTTCACTCTTTTTTATGACTATATGGTATTCCATGGTGGATATGAGCCACATTTTCTTTGTCCAATCCACTGTTGATGAGCACTTAGATTGATTCCATGTCTTTGCTATTATGAACAGTGCTGTGATGAACATAAGTGCATGTGTCTTTTTGGTAGGAAGATTTTCCTTTGGGTATAGGCCCAATAATGGGACTGCTGGGTCAAATGGTAGTTCTGTTTTAAGTCAAGGTTTTTCTCTGAGCATCATTATTTGGTGACAAGGAGAGATCAAGCCTAAACTTTTAAGTTGAAAATTTGAAAATTTATCTAACTATGGTATACATAATAATAATTTACAATCTTGCATTAATAGCCTAAATAGTTATTTCCCCTATCATTTAAGATCTTTTTAGACAAGGGAGAATCTTGCATTTGTCTTTGGAGGGATTTCTTTGAGGCCAATAGCTCACAATGCTGAAAGTGTTCAATCCTCAGCACTGGTTCTCAAGGTCTACTCCCAGAACCAGCAGCATTAGAATCACCTGGAAACTTGTTAAAATTCCAAATTTCAGGCCCCACCTAAGACCTACTGAATCAGAAATACTGTTTGTAGCACCCAGATATCTGCATCTGAACAAACCCATCAAATAATTCTGAATTTTGAGAACCACTGCTCCATAAGACCAGTTGCTTTATTTTCATTACTAAATAAAACACATTCCACTGGGCACAGTGGCTCACGCCTGTAATCCCAACACCTTGGGAGACCAAGGCGGGTGGATCACGAGGTCAGGAGATCGAGACCATCCTGGCTAACATGGTGAAACCATTTCTCTACTAAAAATACAAAAACTTAGCCAGGCGTGGTGGCGGGCACCTATAATCCCAGCTACTCGGGAGGCTGAGGCAGGAGAATCACTTGAACCCAGGAGGCGGAGGTTGCAGCGAGCCAAGATCATACCACTGCACTCCAGCCTAGGTGACAGAGTGAGACTCCGTCTCTAAATAAATAAATACATACATACATACATACATACATAAAACCATTCATAAGATTTTCTTAAATTGACTGTATAAGACTGATGTTTAAAAAGCCCCACAACCCCCATAAATTCTATCTGCATAGTGTTTGGCACATATAAATGAAATAATAAATACAAATCTGGCATAAGGGGGAAGATTAGTATAGGTTTCCCCACAATTTACAATATATCCTCTTTCTTCACTAATGTAGCTGTTAGCTATTCATTGCATAAAGAAGGAATCCCAAAATGTGACACAGACATTAACATTTAAAAATTTAGGCAATTTATAGCAAGTAGTAAACTCTCAGGAGGCCAGTTTGATATTGCTTTGAGGGCCACTTTTTTTTTTTTTTTTTAGAGACTAGTAATTGTTTCTTTTTTTTTTCTATACTTTAAGTTTTAGGGTACATGTGCACATTGTGCAGGTTAGTTACATATGTATACATGTGCCATGCTGGTGCGCTGCACCCACTAACTCGTCATCTAGCATTAGGTATATCTCCCAATGCTATCCCTCCCCCCTCCCCCCACCCCACAACAGTCCCTCAATTTCTTATACAAAGAATATCTAGGCATTGTTCTTTTCTCATTTCAAAGTTTATTCCTCCTGGGAAGAATCCATTTGAACCATTTCTTCTGTATAAGTGACTATTTATATGCAGGTATTACTGGCGAACTTTACCCTCTTGAGGGCCACTAACCATGCCTGGGTTACTTTTATGATAAAATGTCACTAGGAGATGAGAATCTAACTATGGAAAAACTCCAGGCTGGTTTTCTTAAGACTTCCATGGGAAAATGTCAGCAGGTCCATGCATGGGCCTACTTCAGTCCTGGGCTCCACCAAAAAAAAATTACTCATCACAAGTAATTGGTAAATTCTAATAAATTTCTAAGTGAGAGAGTTCCCCTGAGTTTCCATCACCACATTTAGTGCTGGAAGTGGTCTTGGAAATAGCTAGAAATAGTTTCATGTCATCATTTAGAATTAGAATCTGTAATATTTTAACATCAAATGCACCTCATAAATCACAAATATCCCTACGCTGCATTTTTATCTAGACTTTTTTGAAAAGTTACATTTTATGTCCTAACTTTTACAACCTTACATTATGAGTTTTCAACATTTTTATCTGCTATATATATACTCATTAAAAAGAATTTAATATCCTGTGCATTGACCTATTAAATATCCTAACGAAGAGAGTAAATTAACTGCTTTTGTAAGAACATGAAGAATATTAATAAACAATAAGCAAAATTGCTAGTAAATTTGCAATGGCCAACTTTATATGTCAACCTGGCTGAGCCATGGTGCTCAGATATTTGATCAAACATTATTCTGGATGTTTCTGTGAAGGCATTTTTTTGGAAGAGAGTAACATTTCTTTTTTGAGATTGTATTAGTCCATTTTCATACTGCTATAAAGAACTGCCCAAGACTGGGTAATTTACAAAGGAAAGAGGTTTAATTGACTCACAGTTCAGCATGGCTGGGGAGGCCTCAGGAAACTTACAATCACAGCAGAAGGGGAAGGGGAAGCAAGGCACCTTCTTCACAAGGCGGCAGGAAGGAGAAGTACTGAGTGAAGGGAAAAGAGCCCCTTAAAGACCATCTGATCTTGTGAGAACTCACTATCACAAGAACAGCATGGAAGAAACTGCCCCCGTGATCCAATTACCTCCACTTGATCTCTCCCTTGACATGTGGGGATCATAGGGATTATAATTCAAGCTGACATTTGGGTGGGGACACAAAGCCTAATCATATCAGAGATTAACATTTGAATTGATGAATTTTGAGTAAAACAGATTACCCTCCATAATGTATGTGGGTCTCATCCAACTGGTTGAAGACTTTACGAGAACAAAGACTGACCTCCGTCAAGCAAGAAGGAATTCAGCCAGGACACTTCCTGGGGATTCAAACTGCAACTCCTCCCTAAGTCTCCAGCCTGCCTGCTTACCTCATCAGATTCTGGATTCACCAAGCACCCACAATCATGTGAGCCAACTCATCAAAATAAATCTTGCTCTTGCTTACTCTCTCTCTGTCTCTGCCCCCCCATCTCTACACACACACACACACACACACACACACACACACACACACACACACACACAAACGCATCCATATCCTGTTGGTTCTGTTTCTCTGGAGAACCCTGACTAATAAAAAACTGTGAAGGATAATTTTAAAAGGTAAAATTATATCTCTCATACAAATATAAAATGATCATTTGTCAGAAAGTTTTCCCAGGAAACTAATGTATCTCACAGAATTGCTGTAGTCTACTTAGCATGCAGTGATGTTCTCAATAAATACACACTATTAATATATTACTCCAAGCAGATTCATTTCAAGACATAGATAATATTTAGGGCCCAATCTCCTCATTCTGAAGCTTTGTTCCAAGTCTGTCTTTTGGACATTTTTTTCTTTTCCTTATTAAAATCTGGACATAATATGAAATTCTTTCACAATTAGATGATAACATAGAAAAGTTTTCAGTGATAATAGAGGAGGCAGCATTCAAGTGAAAAAAAAAAAGACTTTAAAGAAACAAAGTGCCAGTGTTGAAATTTCAAACATCCACTCTGGAGTTGTGAAGGTGTTTCTAGGTTAAGAAATTCTTCCTGAGATACCCAAAACCACATCCCAGAATATGTCCTCCTACTCCTAGACGTAAGGTGAGGCCTGTGGGTTCTACATAGTATTTGTGTATACACAGACACATGCACACATACGTGCATGTGTATATACTTCTACATAAAAGATAGCAGCAAGAATTTATATGTACAACCTTACCTTTTCTTTTGGCACTTAATAGAAACCAGTCTACTGAGTTTACCTCACAGAATCCCCAAAGAGAAAACATTCCCTCTAAAGCAGCCATTCCTGTTGTGCTTATTTACTGATCCATGGGCAATGCTCCTCCCACAGAGAATTTCTTCCTGGAAAAAGAAATCTGCTTTTAAAAATAAGGTAGACTTTTATCTGCCTGGCATATCCTCAGCATGGACCACCCTGAAGACAGGGCGATAAACGCACTAAGTGAATCTGTAAGGAGCTCCCTTCTTCTCCTTCAGTGTGGTGGTACTTAATTTTTTGGTTTCATACCTATTGCTGCCGTGAAAATGGTCCCCCTTCTTCCTTGACACTAAAAGAAATGCCCAGCAGTTCATTCAAGACTTTGCTCCCGCTACAGAAGTTGGGAAAGTGGCATTTTATCCCTTTGATATATGTTGTTTTAACTCTTACTGAAATAAATGGTTTCTATATTACACATCATTATTCATATACTGAAACTAGATCTTTTCTGAAACATCTGAAAAAGATTTGCAATTTGGATGATCCCTTATCATTTTGACTTTTCTTCAGCTATGTTTAGGAGTTCCATGTATTAAAAATTCATAAATATTCAGCATTTAGGCTGCAAGGAGAGCAAAGTGTCCCTCAAAAGTTCAAATTAGAGAAACGGTGCTCAGTTTCCACACCAAGCAGCAGTATCAAGAGCTGAGTATTCATAAAAAAGTAACTGTCTCTAAAACTCATAAGCATTCAAATTCTCAGAAAAGTTTGGGCTATGGGCTTTAATTTTGTGTTCCTTAAACTTGGAGTAGAGTATATACTGGCCTCTGTGTACAACCTAGGTCAGATTCCTAATAAATTTCAAGTCCTTCCAGGATTGCATCACAGAAGAGGGACTGGGAAAGAATCATCAAAGAATTCAGAAACAAGAACGACAAAGTGAAAATAGGGTTGCAAAATAATATCTTTGCAGAGAAACAATTTGAAAACTAAGGAATAATTTAATAATCAACTTCAATTGCTGAATGTGATGATAATCAAGTAAGGAATAGTGACTCCATTTGAAATGTGGATCAAGCTAAAGTAGCAGTATTCAACTGCGTACTAATGAATCAAGGTGGACATAAAAGGGATTTTCCCTCCAAAATAAAGATGATAAAACCTTAACATGTACTGTAGAAGAATGACAAAATTTTTTCTATTGATTCATTGACACATTCATCCAGCAAATCTGCCCGGCTACCTGTTGTTACCTCTTTCTACTCATCTCCTCCCTCCCTTTCCATTGCTTACTCTGACTCCTGTCTTACTGACCTTGTTCTGTCTTCAACCTCTTGACATATTTCTGCTTCAGAGCTTTGCAATTGCTGTTCCCGCTGCCTGAAAATATCTTCCTGCAGGAAGATAACTGGGTCATTCCCTCTCCTCCCTCAGACATCTGCTCTAAAACCACCCTCTCAGTGAAGCCTTCCCTGGCCACCCTCTCAACAGCTTCCATTACATTTCCCTGATTTATCTCTCTTCCTTAGCACATAATCACTACCTAAAATCAGTAGGTAATTTTAGGTAATACCTAATTTAGGTATACATAATTTTAGTAGATAATACCTAAAACTGAGTAGTATTCCATTGTATGAATGTTCTAAGGATTTTGTAGCCACTCATCTCGTGAAAAAGATCCGAATTGTTTCTAGTTTTTGCTATCACAAACAGCCGCTAAGAATAATCCTAAACAGCTTTTATTGTGAACATAAATGTTCATTTATCTAGAGTAAGTACCTAAAAGTGAGATTGCTAAGTCATATGTAAGTGTATGTTTTCCCAAGTGGTGGCGGTGGTACCAATTTTTTTTTTTTTTCATTCCACCAGCAATGAGTAGGACTACTCATCTTTGGATCCTGGCCAGCACTCAGTATGGTCACCATTTTTTATTATGGCCATTCTAATGGGTGTGTAGTGGTATCTCACCATGGTTTGAACCTGCATTTCTCAATGGATGATTTTGACCACCTTCTCATGCGAATTTTTGTTATCCATATATCCTCATTGATGAAGTATCTATTCAAGACTTTGCCCATTAATTTGTGTGTGGCTTCCTTAGCTCAATATTTTTTAGCCTTTTATGAAATATTTAAAAACGTAGAAAAAGTTGCAAAAATGGGACATAGAGTTCTATAAATACTTTGACCAGCTTGCCTTATTGGTGACATCTTAAACAACTATAGTACAATATCAAAACCAGGAAATTAACACTAGCAGAATACTGTTAGCTAAACTATCGACCTTATTCAGATTTCACCAGTTTTTATGAGCAATCATTTGTGTGTATGCGTAGTTTTAGGCAGTTTGATCCCATGTATAGGTTCGTGTCACTGTTGACAAATCAAGATACAGACTGGTCCATCTCCCAGATGAAACTCCCTCATGCTACCGCTTTCTAATCTCACCAATCCCCCACCCTCTGTTCTTGTCCTCTGGTAACCACTAATCTGTTCTTCAACTTAATATTTTGTCATTTTCAGAATGTAATATAAATGGAAACATACATTATGCAACCTTTGAGACTGTCTTTTTTTTTCTAAAAATACTGCCTTTGAGATTCATCGAAGTTGTTACATGTATCAATACTTTGTTTCTTTTTATTGCTGAGTAGTATTCCATGGTATGGATGTGCCAGAGTTTGTTTCACCAATCACCCATTGAAAAACATTTGGGTTGTTTACAGTTCGGGGATATTACAAATGAAGCTGCTATGAACATTCATGTACTGGTTTTTGTGTGAACATAAGTTGTCATCTCTCTGGGAGAAATGCCGAGGAGAGCAACTGCTGATTTGTGTGGTAAATGTGTGTTTTGTTTTACAAGAAACTGCCAAAATGTTTTCCAGAGTGCCTGAACTATTTTCGATTTCCCATTGCAATGTAAGAGAGGTCCCATTTCTCTGTATCCTTGCTATCATTTGGTTTTATCACTTTTTTTATTTTAGCCATTTTAATAGATGTATATATTGTGGTAGTTTTAATTTGCATTTCTCTAATGGTGAATGATGTTGAATATCTTTTCACATACTTTTTTGGCCATCTGTATCCCCTTTTCTTCTGAAATACCTGTTCATGTATTTTGCATATATTCCAATTGAACTATTTTTTAGAGTTGAATTTTGAGTATTCTTAATATGTTTTAGCTGCCAGTTCTTTATTGTGCATATGACTTTCAAATGCAACCTCCCAGTCTGTGGCTTATCTTCTCGTCCTCTTAACAGGATCCCTAACAATAAAAATGTCTTTAAATTTGATTAAGTCCAATTTATCAACTTTTTCTTTTATGAATTATACAGTTGTTGTCTCTCAAATCTCTTCACTTAGCCCTAAGTCCTGAAGATGTTCTCCTATGTTTTCTTTTAAGAGTTTTATAGTTTCGCATTTAAACACCTGAAACATTTTAAATTTATTTTTGTATAAGTTGTGAAGTTTACATCAAGGCTTATATTTTCTTAACCTATAGCTATCCAATTGCTTCAGCACCATTTGTTAAAAAGACTGTCTCTCCTCCATTGAAAAGGATTTTTGCACTTTTGTACAAAAGTACAGTTGGCTGTACAACTGTGGATCTATTTATAGATTCTATATTCAATTCCACTGATCTATGTGTACATCCTTCCACTAATACCATACTGTCTTGCTTACTGTAGCCATATAATAAGATTTGATTTCTTCTTTTTCAAAACTGATTTAGCTAGTCCGGCTCCTTCGCCTTTCGATATTAATTTTAAAATAAGATGATCTATCTACAAAAAAACTTTTTCTGGGAGTTTGCTAGTAATTGTGTTCAATCTAGATTTGGAAAGAATTGATATATTTATTATCTTGGGTCTTCTGAATCCATGAACACTCTATGGTTGTTCATTTATTTAGACCTTCTTTGATTTCATTCATGAATTTTTTTTTAATTTTATTTTAAGTTCGGATACATGTGCAGGAAGTGCACGTTTGTTACACAGGTAAATCTTATAATTTTCAGCGCTCAGTCTGCATGTTTGGTTAGATTAATACCTAAGTATTTCATATTTTGGGGGCTATCATAAATTATATGCATTTTAAATTTTTTCTTCCATAGGTTTGTTTCTAGCATACAGAAATGTAATTAATTTTTGCTTGTTGATCTTCTATCTGGCAACCTCACTGGGCTTGCCTTCTAAGAGTTTTGCAAATTTTAAAATTGTTTTCTTAATGTTGAGTTATTATAATTATTTAATTATTCTGAATAGAAATAATTTGTTAGGTATGTGATTTGTAAATATTTTTCCAGACTTTAGCTTGCCTTTTCATTCTCTTAACAATGTCTTTCACAGAGCAACAGTCTTTAACTTTGATGAAGTCCACTCTGTTAATTTTTTTCTTTAATTGTTCATACTTTTGGTGTTTTGTCTATGAACTCTTTGCCTAATCCCACGTTATGAAAATGTTTCTCCTATACTTTCTTCTAAAAGTTTTGTAATTTTCCATTTTACATTTAAGTCTATGGTTTTCTTTTTTTTTTTTTTTTTTTTTTTAGAAGGAGTTTGAGTTTCGCTCTTGTTCCCCTCCAGGCTGGAGTGCAATGGTGTGATCTCGGCTTATTGCAACCTCCACCTCCCGGGTTCAAGTGATTCTCCTGCCCTAGCCAAGTAGCTAGGATTACAGGCATGCGCCACCACGTCCGGCTAATTTTGTATTTAATAGAGACAGTGTTTCCCCATGTTGGTCAGGCTGGTCTCGAACTCCCGACCTCAGGTGATTTGCCCACCTTGGCCTCCCAAAGTGCTGGGATTAGAGGCACGAGCCACCAGGCCTGGCAGTCTATGCTCCATTTTAAGTTAATTTTATTAGATGTGAGGTTTATTTCAAGGTTTATTTTTCTGCATATGGATGTCCAATAGTTTCAATACCATTTGTTAAAAAGGATGTTTTCTTCATTGAACTATTTTTGCACCTTTGTCAAAAATCAATTGGCCATATTTGTATGGGTCCATTTCTGGACTCTCTATTCTATTGCATTGATCTATTCATCTGTTTTTGAGGCTAAATGACATTGCCCCGATTACTGTCGTTTTTTCATATGTCTAAAAAATGGGTAGTATATTTGCTTCAACTTTTTACTTTCCTTCAGATTTATTTTAGATATTATAGTAACTTTGCCTTTCCATAAAAGTTTTAAAATCCGTTTGTCTATATCTACTCTGATTGGCAGCTTCTAAGAAGCCCCCCACTGTCCCTGCCTCCTGGTGTTCACAGCCTTGTGTAATTTCTCCCCAGGTAACTTGCTCCTCAAAACAGAATTCAGCAATGTTGAGGGAATGTCACCTCTATTATTAAGTTTAAAAAGAATCTGTCTGCTGTCTTGACAACAGACTCTCTCTCTTGCTAGCTTTGATGACACGAATTGGCATGTTGGAGAGTCCCACATGTTAGAGAAATGAGAAAGGCCTCTAGGCAACAACCATATAGGAATTGAGGCCCTTAGTCAAATAGCCCACATATAACTGAATCTTGTTAATACATGAGCTTGGGAGTGGATCCTTTTCCAGTCAAGAGTTAAGATTAGCCCAGCCTACATCTTGATTGCAGCCTGTCAGAAATGTATAATAGGAATCCATGTCCAGATTCCTGACTCACAGAAATTGTGAGATAATAAATGCATATTGTTTTCAGTCACAACATTTTGGGGTAATTGGATATACAGCAGTAAAAAACTAACATATCTACAAAAATTCCTGCTAAGATTTTGATTGAAATTGTGTTAAATATATAGATCAACTTGGGGAAAACTGACATCTTTACTATGTTGAGCCTTCAAATCCATGAACACAGAGTCTCTTCATTTATTTAGATCTTCTTTGATTTCATTGATCAGCATTTTGTTTTCAACATACATATCTTTTAAATGATTTGTTAGATTTATAAATACATATTTCATTTTTTGGAGCTATTAAAAATGATATTTTTCACAAATTTCGGTTTCCAATTATTTATTGCTAAGCAGGATATGAAAATATGATTGACTTTTTTGTGTTTTGACCTAGTAGCCTATGACCACATCAAGCTCATATATTAGTTCTAGGAAGTTTTTATAGATTCCCTGGACTATTCTCCATAAACAGTGATGTCATTTTGGAATAGAGACAGTTGTATTTCTTCCCTTTAGATTTATATACCTTTTATTTCTTTTTATTTCCTTATACACTACCCAGTATTTCCAGTACAATATTGAATAGGAGTAGTGAGAGTGGACATATTTGTCTTATTCCTGATCCTGTATCAGATTGAGTACACTCCCTTCTATTTCTAGTTTGCTGAGTGTTATTCTCATGAATGGATGTTGAATTTTGTCAAATGCTTTTTCTATGTCAATTGATATAACTGTGCTTTTTAGATTTTTAGATTGTTAATATCATAGAATTCATTGATTAATTTTCAAATGTTAAGTCTTGCACTCCTGAGACACAACCCTTTTGGTTGTGGTGTATTATTCCCTTTATACATTGTTGGATTTTATTTGTTAATATTTTTTTGAGGATTTTTGGATCTCTGGTCATGGGGGTATTAATATGTACTTTTATTTTTTCATTTGTACTGTCTTTGTATGGTTTTAATATTAAGGTAATGCTACCCTCATAAAATCTATCTTAGAAGGACGTATTCACTTCTCTGCAATTTTCTGAGAGGCACTATATACAATTGGTGCTATTTCTTCCTTAAATGTTTGGTAAAGATTACCAGTGAAACCATCTTGGCCTATAGATTTTCTTTTTGGAAAAATTTAACTATGACTTCAATCTCTTTAATGATTATGGGACTATCAGGTTATTTATTTCATCTTCAGCAAACATTAATATGCAACTTGTAAGTTTTGAGAAATTCTCCATTTCATGTAAATTATGTTTGTGCAATTGTTCATAGTATTCCATTATTACCCCTTTAATGTATGTAGAGTGTGCAGTGAAATCTCTTCTTTCATTCCTGGATATTGGTGATATGTGTCTTTATTTCTTATTAAGTCTTACTGTAGTTCCAATCAATTTTAGTCATCTTTTCACAATATCAAGTATTTCATTAATTTTCTTTATTTTTTGCTTTCAATTTTATTGATTCTTCCTCTTATCTTTGTTCTTCTTTCCATCTAGTTGTTTTGGGTTTATTTTGCTCTTTCTTTTCTAGTTTCATAAGACGGAAGCTTAGGTTCCTGATTTTTGGAACTTCCCTCTTCTCTAATATAAGCATTTAATGCTGCAAATTTCCCTGTAAGTACTACTTTACCTGAATATCACAAATTAGATCGGTTGTATTTTCATCTTTGTTGAGTTCAAAATATTTTCTAACTTCTGTTGAGACTTCCTCTTTGACTCATGAAGTATTTAGCAGTATGCTCTTTAAATTCCACATGATTGGAGATTTTTACTCTTACCTTTCTGTTATTTATGTCTAACTTAATTCTTTTATTGTTAGAGAATAAATTGACGTACCTTTTATGATTTCAGGCCTAAAATTTTGATAAGTTTTGTTTTATGTCCTATGATACATTCTATCTTGATAAATGATCCATGTACATTTGGGAAGAACGTGCATTCTCCTGTTGATTAGAGGAGTGCTCTATAAATGTCAATTATACACTATTAATTTATGATGTTTCGCATTCTCCTATAACTTTGTTGATTTTCTGTCTGAGTTCTATCAATTATTGAGAGAAGATTATTGAAGTCTCCAACTGTAATTGTGGCTTGTTTTCAATTTTTTCCTTCTTTTTTTAATTCCTCTGCTCCTTCTTTTCTGTCTTCTTTTAGGTTGTTTTAACTTTTTAGTGTTCCATTTTAATTTCTCTACTTTTTACTGCGTATTCTTTTTTTTTTTTTTTTTTTTTTTTTTGAGCCGGAGTCTCACATTGTTGCCCAGGCTGGAGAGCCGTGGTGCGATCTCAGCTCACTACAACCTTCGCCTCCCAGGTTCAAGCGATTCTCCTGCCTCAGCCTCCCGAGTAGCTGGGATTACAGGCATGTGCCACCACAACCGGCTAATTTCTTGTATTTTTAGTAGAGACAGGGTTTCACCATGTTGGTCAGGCTGGTCTTGAACTCCTGACCTCAGGTGACCCACCTGCCTCGGCTTCCCAAAGTGCTGGGATTACAAGCGTGAGCCACTGCGCCCAGCCTGTATATTCTTATATAATTTTTGAGTGGTTGCTATAGGAATTATAACATTTATACTAAACTTATTATTATCTACATAGAATCAACGTTTTACCACTACAAGTGGTCTGTAGAAAGCTTTTCACCATATAAGTCCCTTTACTCTGTTTCCTTTATGTTGTAACTCTCTTATGTATAACACTGACAAATATTAAAAACCCATCAAGCATTATAGTTTTTGCTTTCATTTATCAAAAATATTTAAATAATGCAATAAAATAATGAGAGCCAATGATACTGACTTGGATATTCGCAATTTCTCTTTCTTTTCGCTCCTAATGTTGCAAGTTTCTTTCTGGTATTATTTTCCTTCTTTCTGAACATCTTCCCTTAGCAATTCTTCCAGAGGTAGTTCTGCTGGCAAAAAATTCTCTTTATACTTCATCTGAGATTGCCATTATTTCTGAAGGATTATTTTTGCTTGATGTAAAATTCTGGGTTGATAATTCTCTTCTTTCACAACTTTGAAAATGTTGTTCCAATTCCTTTTGCCATCCATGGTTTCTAATGAGAAATCAGCTCTTGGTTGAATCATTATTCTCTAAAAAGCTATGTGCCTGGCCAGGTGCACTGGCTCACACCTGTAATCCCAGCACTGTGGGAGGCCTAGGTGGGCAAATTACCTGAAGTCACGAGTTGAAGACCAGACTGGCCAACATGGCGAAACCTGGTCTCTACTAAAAATCCAAAACTTAGCCAGGCATGGTGGCACATGCCTGTCATCCCAGCTACTAAGGAGGCTGAGGCAGGAGGATCTCTTGAGCCTGGAAGGTGGAGGCTGCAGTGAGCTGAGATCACGCCACTGCACTCCAGCCTGAGCGTCAGAACGAGACTCCATCTCAAAAAAAAAAAAAAAGTAATGTGCCATTTTTTCCCTGATTTTTTTCAAGATTCTTTATTTGACTTTATTTTCCAGCAGTTTCATTATGATGTGTCTGGGTATGGATTTCTTTGCATTTATCTTATTTGGGATGTACTAAACTTCTTAAATCTATAGTATTGAATCTATAGTAGGTTTGTCTTTCACCAAATCTGGGAAGTTTCCGTTCATTGCTTCCTCAAATATTTTTTCTGCATATTACTCTGTCTCCTTTCTTGAATTCCAATGACCCATATGTTAGACTTTTTGTTATTATCCCACAAGTCCCTGAGGCTCTTTTCATTCTTTAAAAGTCTTTTTTACTCAAATGTTCAAATTGGATCATTTTTACTGATGTATCTTCCGACCTATTTTCAAATTCACTGATTCCTTTTCTCTCTCGCCTTCATTCTACTGTTAAATTATTCTGGTGAGTTTTTCTTTTCTTTAACTTTGGTTATTTTATATTTCAATTCTAAAAGTACACACTTGGTTCTTCTGTATATTTTCGATTTCTTTGCTGAGGTTTTCTTTCCATTTTTTCAACAGCGTTCATCCTTACTTACTTGAAGCATTTTCACAATAGCTGCTTTAACGTCTCTGTCAGAACATTCCAACAATTATATAATATCAGTGCTGGTATGTGTTGATTATGTTTTCTCATGCACGTAAAATGATCCTAGTATACTGAGTAATTTTGCATTATATCTTGGACATTTTGAATATCATATTATGGGCTTCTGGATCTTGTTTAAATCATATGGAGAATGTCGATATTATTGTTTTAGCAGGTAATTGACCCAGTTAGGTTGAGGCCACAAGTTCTTGCCAGCCTTCTGTAGGTTGTGCTTTCAATGTGGGTTCCAATTTCAAAGCCTTTTCAGTGCTGATTGGATCTGTCCCTCATCTGCACCGCCAAGTGGCCAGTCTGTGACCTAGGCAGTGGTCTCTATTCGGCTGTATAGGTCCTATGTGAGCATGCACAGTCATCGGTGAGTTTGAGAGTTCATCAAGAACTTTAAGAGGTTTATTTTCCCAAACTATTCCCTCTCCACCATCTCCCCAGGACGTTCTGGTTCCCTGGGGCTCTTGTTTGTGGTCCTCTAGCCAGAAATCTGAAGTTTTATTTACCTTACCTTGGTGCACATTTCCTGCCACCTGTGCTGTGTTTAGGGACAAGTGACCAGAAGACAGAGAAAGAAAAATTTCAATAGGAGTTTGCCACACCTTCTTGGGATCTCAGCTTCTCCCATCACAGAGAAAGGTTCTCCTCTCTCAGTGTTTTAGGCTACTGTCGGTTTTTTTCTCTATTACATCTACCCACCCTGCTGTCATTGGATTGCTTGGGCTGAGGTGTGAGAGAAAAGAGAAAAGAAAAAAAAAGTAGGAGATTCCCCAACTCTGAGCATTAGAAGACCATTTTCCTGCTTCTAGAGCCAGAAATAGAGGTCTTCTTCTGGAGCTCTCTCTCTTTACCCCAAGCCTGCTTCCAGGTTCCAGGTTGCCTTGTCTTCATGCTGGCAGATACTGAAGGAAAAACGGGATAAACTCACTGCCAGCTCAGTGCTACTTTTAATTCTTGTCTTCTTTCCGCTTTCGCCTGCTACTGTTTATATTTCAGACCCCTCAAATACCTGCTCCATGAATTCATTCCAACTTTTACAGCCATATTCACTGGGAGACACAGAGTGAAGTTGTTTACTCTTATCCAGTACCAGAGATTCCTAGAAATTTTATACTCTTTGGCTCTTTTTAACTTTTTAACGCATTAGACTGGAAAGCCTGTGAGATCATGGATTGTCTTTTTTACTAGTACAATTCTAGCCTGGCACATAGTAGGTGCTTAATACAATTTTTGGTGAATAATTGATTGATTGATTAATGAATAAATGATTAATGTTGGGTTATTAGTTTTTCAAATTCTAAAGCTATTGATTCATTTTAAGTAGTAATTCATAATTTTTACTTTTACTTAACTAGATAGATGTAATACCTTATTAAGACTCATATTTAATTCATATGTGTACTTGCAGTTACACAAAAAAATATTTTTACATTTCTTACAGAAATATTCAATTATAGTAAAGTGTAATTTCATCTGTTCCAGCTCCTATGGAAAAAAAAAGTGACACTTTTAACTACAATATAATTTATATTCAAAAGTATAATAACCAACAACATTTCAGCTAAGCAGGGAAAAATAATACTAGTAGACCTTACAAAAGCTATTCGAATACCTAAAACTTAATCTGTCCTCTTAGTGGCAAATGCTTTTCTTTCCTTGTATACAGGAACATGCTCACACCATCACAAACTTAGAGATACACTTTGGCAGGAATCTGCCTGTCTTTTGGGTAAACAGACATTCCAATTAGTTAGTAGCTAGATTTGAGCTCCTTATCATGTGACCTGTGTGTGACAGCCATTATGCACGATGACTCCAGCTTCTTCAGTCTTGAGCTGTAGCAAGAAAGGAATAGTGCAATTGAAGTATTTTTTAAATACTGCTGCTATCAGCAAAGAAATTTAATAGATCCATAGGCTGTTACAAAGCCTATATATATTTCACACAGAAGGTCATGATAGTAATTCCTAAAGGACACTGTCTTTCCTTTATGAAGTTTTTTTCTCCCTCAGTCACAGAGACAGAAAAAAAACAGAGCATGAATAGAGAATGTACACTTTACTCCAAAAGGCAATTCCTAAAACACAGCTCATGGTAGGTTAGTAAAGGTTAGTGCTTTATTTTTTTTCTTCATTTCAAACGTAAAAATCTCACAACAAAAAGTATTACAACAACTTACAAATAACAAAGATGATCTAATGTCAGTGCATAAATGGGGTCTAGGGGGGCAAGACACGGCTACCAGTAACTATAATTTCAGGCTGCTCTGTAGTGTTATGCTCTTATGTTCTCTATCCAAGGTGACTGATATAATTGGATCATTATCTGAACAGAGCCTAGAGAGATTAATAAAAAATAAATGCTGCCTTTTCCGTATGATATCTTTTCTCCATTGAATTTAAAAACTGTCGTTTCCGTAGTTTTCTTCTCCTGAGTCCCTTAGAAGGTTGATCATGGGCTTTCTTCTAGGTCAAATTCTACTGTCCATGCCCCTGACACTGAACTGCACTTGCCTTTCTCTGGCCTCTACTCTGAACTACTCTTACCTAGTAACAGTTATTAACTCATAGTGTCTAGAAAGTACTATCTTTCCAGAAAATCATGATATTTCACTGTATATCTAATTTTAATGCCTATAATGGCTTTCCTGAATGAGGAGGGCCAAGGTAATCAAAAGCAAATTAAGATACAGAAAAAAGAAAAGTTTTATGGCACATTGCATATGGATGAAAGAAGCTACATATTTGATATTCCAAACGCTTGACCACAAATCAGAACATCTGGGTTCTAGCATAAACTCTGCTATTGATCTGTAACTCCAAGTATGCCGTTTACTTTCCCTGGACCATTTTTTTTAATCTTGAAATTAAAAGTAACTATACCAATCTTTTTATTTGGATGAGGAAATTCACTACTTCATGAATAATAGTGACTACCCTGATTTTTTTTTTCTCCCTCTGAATCAACTAATTTTTCCCCTGGATATCTGAAGACCTGTGATTACTTAAAAATTATTTCTTTATTCTTAAGCACAATGAGTGAATCAAAATATGTCTCAGTGTCATTAATTGCAAATAATTTTTCCTGCTATGAAGTGTGTTTCCTTAAGTTTCAAGGGATTATTTTTCTTTGTTTCTAAAAAATTTTCCTCTACTATATCTCTAAATCTTTTCTTGCTCCAGATTTTGTATGGAAGTTTTATTTTCAGCTGTGTCTTTCTCATTTATGTATAAGCTAATAACTTGTGCTTAGTTCTCAATTTGCTTAATTATTGTTCAATCTCCTTTTACATCTTACTCTTTTGTATCTTCTTATCTTTGTAGTTCTATTTTAACTTGATTAATATTCTTTGTGAATTCTTCTGTAGCATGAACAATTTTGGAATACTTTCTTCTGTATCCTAGTTTGCATTTTATTCAAGATTAGATTCTTCTGGTTTTGCGCTTCCTGGCTCTTTTCACTCATTTTTTCCCTCTTTCTATTACTGATTTTTGTTTTCTATTTTTGTTCCATTCTATTATAGCTTCTATTTTACTTCTTTTCATCTGTCTCATATTTAATATATTTTATACTTTCTTTTTGTCCAGATACATTTCTGAGTGAATTCCCCTTGACACCATTCATACTTTATTTCAGGGTTTTGTTTTTTTTGTTTGTTTGTTTTGTTGTTGTTGTTTTTCCTGCTTGTCTGAGCTTCAATTTGAGTGTTTTCAATCCTTCCTGGGTTTATGGAAATGGATTCCGAGTAGTCAACATTTCATTAGAACTCTTTTAAACAGTCATTGGGAAATTTGAGCTCTGCTTTCTCTTCTGAAATCCTGTACCAACTCCCAGTCCACCCAGCTTGCTCTCTGAACTCAGCCCTATTTCTCAGAAAAGAATAAGCATTGTGCTTCTTTTGCCATTGAATGTAAAAGAGCAATTAGTCAGAAAGATATGTTTCTTGATTTTTCCCAGTATTGCTTATTTATCTCCTTGGTATGTTTTCCCAAAAATTGAGTGGTATTTAGGGGACTTCTTGGGATTTTATTCAATTTCTATCTTTGCTGAGTTATTTTCTGCTACACTAGACTATGCAGAGTTTTTGGGTTTTTTCTGTCACTTTTCAATTTTACAGCATAAGCTTGTCTCATTTTCCTTTTCTGCTTTCTACTTATTTATTTTTTTAGTTGTAAAAAATAAACCAGTTTTCTATTTAGTTAATTAGGCTCCGAGAAAGGCATTTCCTGTGATTTTGCCCCCTTTAACTATTATTTCACAGTCTTCAATGTGTATCACTATTTTATTTTATTTCTATTACTCTAAGCTCCCATTTGTTTTGTGTAATAAAATATTTAGATATTACAATCAAATACACTGTTATAATACTTTGGGACTGTCTATATGGAGGTAATCATATCTAACGAGGTAACTATTGGGGGCTCAGTGAGGAGCAATGCGGAGGGCATACCCTGACTTTGGACCTCCCAGGTGCAATAGTTGTTGAAAGTAAAAATACATGGAAAGTTTCATGTTTTGTGTTAAAACTGCAGCTATACCACCTGCAAAGCTGAATGTGTTCAGATGTATCTTTTATTACAATGCTGGACTTCACACATCCTGAGGAGGAAAAGACAGTGGCTTCATATGCCAGAAGTCGGATTTCCAGGCTTCTGGCCACCTATCTGAATGGGGGAGATCATGATCTCCTCCAGCCCCCACCCCAACTGCTAGATAACCATCACTTTCTAGCTCCACTCTAAACCCATACTCTTAAAGCTAAGTAAACTATTTGCACTAAAATTCAAGTGAGCTTAATCATACATGAGCAATCAATCAAATCACTCCTATATATTTCAGGTACAATACCTTCAAATCCAAAAACAAAGAAAAGTAACTTCAACCCCCTGAGGAAAATCCTTTGTTTTATTTATTAGAGTGAGTTTAAACCTGGCCACAGAAAACACCTACAAAGAGCCATTAATGTTGGAAAATGTTAGATCTGAGGTACAGAATCAAGATGCATGATTTCCTAAGTTATCCAAAACTTGTGAATTCATTCAGCCTCCACCAAAATTCCAGGTTCTGGATACATCTGAACTTTGGAAAGGATGTGAAGGCCCATCCTTCTAAGTTTTTTACATTATATATTTTTAAATTTCATACACAACTGTAATTTATGCTGGGAATGATATGAGTCGACAGCAGTGGTATATTGGCAAATGTTTAAAAACCAGCCCCCTTGGATTTAAAGAGGGGAAAACCCTAATTGATTGTTAACTTCTGCAGTGGTATAAATACTCTCACCGTAGCTCATTTCAAGTTACCAATATAATGTCACTGGATATGGAGATGGAAATATATGTGCTACAGTCAGTTCTCACAAGGGGATGGGAACCAGTTCCAGCACACTACTGTGTGCTTAAAATATAATATTGCAAGAACTTCAAGAATAGTTTAAACATACACAAGATTAGCCCTATCTGGCCCACACAGCCATTCAATTCTTTCCTGTTTTGAAGGAAGCAACGTTGTTGGAAGCTAAAGTAAAGAAAGAGAAACACTTTTCTGTCCCCACGTGAGTTTGGAATAATTTCTTCTATCCAAAGCCTGCAAATATTTTAAGCCCAAATAATAGCAGTTTTGCCCTTTAGAATTTATTTTTTACAAAGTACTTCAGGTACTAGTATGAACAGCATTAATTATCAAAATGTAAACTCTTATAACTTTTAACTTCTGGAATTACAGTTATTAACGAGGATTATACAAATACCTTTTATAAGTTAAGGCAAAGCCTACATACAATTAAACACGAGCCACCATACGAATAAATAACAGTTAATACTCCAAGGTTATTTCATACTCTGTTCAATGACAACTGCAGCTGTGCCACTATTTAAAGTGCTGCTGTGAAATTAATATAATGTATTAGGAAAAATGCTATGTGCAGCTCTTGGAGATGAAGAAATCTGAGTGCGTGGTAGAGAAAAAGAAAGTAATAGCAGAGAATAGTCTAAAAGAGAACATTTAGATATTTTGATTTATTTGGAAATAATTTGTATAATCCTCTCAACTGGACCTTTTTCCAAGTTCAATATAGACTCCCATCTTCTTTTATATACTAATCAAAACTTAACTATCCTATCTTCAGTGCCTCAGAATTCTAGGCTCTCCCTTTCAAGTTTGCAACTGTTAACTGATAAATGTGTCAACCTTAAAGGTATGGTGTCTAACCAAACAAACAAACAAACAAAAAAAACTGACATCTCCTAGGAATAACAGTGTGTTTGTCTTTGGAGCATTCCTAAAAACACAGTGCCTTCACCCAACCTTTAAATAGCATGGCATAACTATTTGCACAGCACCTGGGATGAGTAGTCAAGGCATCTAGTGACTCCAGATGACCAGCTGGGCTTACATCACTCTAGGCTAGGCCCAGCCATTATGAATGCTGAAAGAATGAACATCTCAATACAACTTAATCTCATTTATTGCACAACAGTGTCCCACATTACATTGGTTGGAAGACTGACTTAACCTAAAGGAAAACACCTTGTTGCAAGTTTGGTTCCCTAGGAAACACCCTCTGAGATGAAAGCTAGACTGCATCACATTTATTGAGGAGTGTCTGTGGGAGCAACACTTATAGGAGGGGGAGAAGGAAACATCAGTAAGCAGAGCGAGATGTTGAGCTACGATGCAGGCCCACTGACAGCCTCAGCCAAACCCAAGTGGAGCTCTGGAGCTAGAATGGCCCCACAAAATGGTACTGAGATGGGCGAAGATGGCCATGCCTCTATTCTCCTACATCAATCAGTCAACGGATGTGAGCCACCTCAGGAAAGAGAGTGACCTTGGACAAGACTGCCCTCCACAACTGTGGCAATCTTTGAAGGGGCTGAAAATTGAAGACTGTTTGCCAGCATCCCTCCTAGCAGCGCAGACAACACATCCTTTAATGAAGGGAGATCTGGTCAGTACATTAGTGTCTACTGCAGATCACCAAACTAGATATTCTGAATATTGATCGGCCTCAATACCATTCACTTTTGCAACATAATCCTGATCAGAGCATCTCTCAGTACAATCAATGGAGAGGCTGAAAGGGAAAGACATACTTCCATGACTCTGAAGGCATAGCTGCTACTTATCTATCGCAGATTTCATAGCTGCAACATATGAAATCTATGAAGATCCATTCCCAAGGGAAGAGTCCATGTAATCCTACAATCATCTTTTTGATAGCCTACATGGATGCATTTGGCATCCATTCTTATTCAGCCCAACCACTGCCCCTCACTTTAAGTATAGATGTCTAGCTTACCTGCCTTACTCAAAGCTGGGGCCGACTTTCACCAATGCACTATACTTTAAGGAGTAAAGTGTTATCACCTAAAACAGGGACTTACCATGAAGGGTTTGCTTTTTCTTTCTGGCTTGACTCTGAAAATACCAATATTCCCTAAGTGGTACTAAATTTATAGCCGGACATCATTTAGGCTCAGTGGCCTTCACGTATCCAATTGTTTCACCAGGATGGGAGAACACAGTCAAGGCACAAAAAGAAGCTACTGGATAAAAGAATAACTGGATGGAGTGGGGAAGGGGGTACAGAGGAGCAGAATGAGCCAAAGAAAGACAGTTGTGGAAAACTTCCACTTTCCAAATTTTGCCTCCATTTGCCTCTTCATGTATTGTTTTCTTAGCAATCTTTGGAGAAGTGCCATAGGATATTTTCATTCAGCTCTTGATGGAAAATACAGACTGTCTTCACTAATTCTTCAAATAATGAACAAAATATCAACTTAATATGACCCCAGAGGAATGAAAACATAGTTTAAAAAATAAAACACAGTTCCATACTAACATAATTGAGTTTTGAAGAAAGTTAAATTAATAGAAAATGCAATGGTCAAGCTATCCACACATTTGCATACGCCATTCCCTTCACCTGAAACAGTCCCCTTGCTTCCACATGTCTAAAGCATGCCTACCCTTCAATTCTAAGTCTAAATCCTAATTCATCCATGAAGGCTTCCCCAAATATTCCAATCGTGTTTCCTACCCAACTGCACAGTGCTCAATGTCTCTGTAAAATATTTGACTTTCATCCTTATTTTTTGTTGTATTTCTACTGATAATTCACTATGTGCCAAGTACAGTATTTATCAACTTCATATTTTTTATCATTGAATCTTTGCATGTACACTATTATCCAGTTTTGAGTATGTCCATTTGATATAAAAGAGAGCAGAAATTCAGGGAGGTGAATTGGCACCACAAGCAAAATGGGAGAAGGTGATAAACCCAGTTCAGATATACTACAATGTCTGTGTGTTCTTTCTACTAATGCCTATATTGTGCATGCTTCTCATTTCCCTCAAGTAGACCATACACCTCTTGAGAAAAGGAATTGTGTATAATATCCCTTCCTCGTACTTTTCTATTCCTATCCCACGTCATCTCGAATGACAAAAAGCATATAATATCATATATATGTTTGAGAAAAACAAGGAAAAGAGGCTATCATATAGGGGTATCAATGAGTAGATTCCTACAAGTATTCCAGAGGATTATTCCTGAGGAACTCAAAATTTAGCAAATGGATACATAGTTTATAAAAATATTAAGAACAATTTGGCACCAGTCTTTCTCTGTTTCCATATGGTGGTGCCAATTTGTGACTTAGTTAAGACGTTCACTTTCTCACACAGAAATGCCGAAAGCAAGTGACTGGGAAAATTGATTAAGAGAGGGGTTTATCAATGGCATGAAGAAGCCTAACACAGATACATGTCTGGATGCCTTTTATTAAAATAAATGGAAATTATTTATCTTCAAATGATAACAATACAAATGGAAACACTTGGCAGTTCCCTTGAATATATAATGAAGGATTACCCTCATACCCACATTTATATCCTGCAGTGTGCATAACATTGAGGAAAGGCCAGGAAAGTGACAACTCCTTAATTAGTTAGTGCTCAGCGACAAATTGGGGAAACTTGCTCTGGAATCTGTAGAGAAGGAGGAGATGGTAGATTGTTTAAAAGTCTCTCTCTCTTCTCTATTATATGTTTCACAAAGCATGTGTTTTTATTTCATTGTTAAAGATGTACAAACCCAACGAAATGAGATTCACTAAATACCATGCTAAAAACCAAATGAAGGGTTTTGCTTCATTTAGTACCTAAATCAACACTACTTTACCTATCAAGGCAGACCTGAAACCTCCTTTTACCAATTTTTCTTCTGATATGAGAAAAGCAATTAGAACCAACTATCAAATTTTATTCATCAGTGCCCCGATAGGCAAGCTGTATGAAAAAAATATTTTAAGTAATTTTCCTAAAAATGTTACCCTGTAAGCAGTCACACCCTCCTTCTAGAGTTATGACTCAAATTATTTATTGAATTACATCAAATGCCGTACTGAATTTAGTAATGATAGCTGTATATAATAATTACATGCTACATTGCCTCCATTGGAAACCATGGTAACCGATCAGTTACTGTTTCAGCCTGCCGCCATAGCTGAGAATAGCACAGAGGAAAAATATGCCCATCATCACACACATTCAATCTGCAGATAACCTGGGAGGGAGGGCTACATTTGGCCATTTCATCCTTTTATTGCCCCATTTAGGACTGTCCTAGACCATGCCAGGCTTAATTCTTCCCCAGAGCCTTTGCATTTACTCTTCTTCCTATCTGGATTGCTCTCCCTCTGTCCTTTACATAGCTGATTCCATCTTGTCACTCAGGATTTAGCTCAAATGTCATCTCAGAGAAGCCTTTCTTGACCGCCTGACCCCAAGAACTAAACTAGTTCCCTCCAAGTCTCTATCACCTGGAGGGCACTTACCATTTTCTGAAATAATATTGGCATGTGTTTATTTACATGTATATTACCTGTACACATAATGTGCTGTGTGCCATATAACCCCTGGGTTATTATCTCCTTGAGAACAGTCACCTTGTCTTTCTTATTCTCAACAATAATCTTAATGTTTATCTCCTTCTCCAACACCATGCAGTCTTTCCCCCCAAAACAAATAAAAGGTAATACTTTGACAGATACATATACTTTGAAGATATGTATACTTCAATGACAGATACACATTAGATTCTCCACAAATATCTGATAAATGAGAAAAAATAAATGGAAAAGATGAATCCAATCAATCAAACAGCCCCTTTCTAAGTGGTATCCCTCCAAATACTTGAAGAAAATTATCCTGCCTTATTTGCAACTCTTCTCAGAGATATACATTCATAATCTCTTCAGTTCTTCTTAGACCTGTTTTCAACATATCTGAACACTTCTTTATGTGTCTCGGACCTCTCAGTTTATTAATATTTCATCTTAAAATCTGGCATAAAGAACCAAGTCAGAGTTTTCCGATGTGATATAGCCAGTGCAGATATGGTTACTGACAGACATAATCAAAATAACTTCATCCTGTGAGGCCTGCTCAAGCCACTAGTCAACCAGCCACCCTCCTGAAATACTACCTTGTTTCTACAGTGGTAAACTGAGGCAGATGTGGGACTACCCTGTCGCTATAGTAGTAATCTGAGGCAGGTGTGATACAATGCAGTGCTTCTCAAATTTTACTATTTAGACACTTCCCCTTAAGATCCCTGTCCCTTCCTTCTCAGATATATTTCAACCCTTCTGTAAAATGACTGGCAATGAGATCAAACCTTTCTTAAAATGAAAATTCTGATTCAGTTGGTTTGGAGAGAAGCCCAAGATTCAACTATTTCTAGTAAGATGCTGGTCTACAGGCATTATTTTGAGTAGCAAAGCTCTACTGGAATGCTGAACCAGGAAAACAGATAATCTAGTTCGAATTGAAGCCCTACCATTTAATAACAGCATACAGGTGAACAACTTAATTGGTTTTCTTATCTATAAAGTACAGATAAATAGAACTATCTTGGAGAGAGATTTTTTAAGAGTTAAATAAGATAATTAATGTGTTGGCACACAGTAGGAATGTAATAAATATTATCTCAATGAATGGCCTTCTATCAATAGAAGTTGGCAGTTCATATTGAACGTATAGTCAGAAAAAAACTGACATCTTTTCATAGAAATGGCTTCTAGGCAAAATTTCCTCTCATCTAGCATTTGTACATTTGATTTTTTTTTCTGAACCTAAATACAGGATTTAACATTTATAACTATTAAATTTCATCTTGTTAGCTTTGGCCAGCATTCCAGCCTGTCACGATTGTTTTGAATTAAGATTCAGCTACTCGATGTATTAGCCATTGCTCCAAGCTTTATGTCATCTGCAAATTTGATAAGTAAGCCTTCTAAGTCATTATACATATCATTAAAATGTTGAGTAGGACAAGACCAATGGCTGAGATATTCTACATTTTATTTGTTTTGAAGGAAAGACTATTCATGGGGTAGGGGGAGAAGCTGAGATTGTTTGACAAACTACCAATCTATTTAACTGAATATTATCCAGTCTACATTTCTCCATTTATCCCTCTATAGATTCCATAAAATAGTCCTGTGACATTGGTTAAATCAAAACACATTATGCCTATGGAATTTTATCTTTCCATCTAAAACTCAGAATAAAAAGTGAAACAAGATTAGTTTTGCATAGGGTATCCTCGGTGAACCTAAGCTATCTCCTAGTAATCACCATTTTCTTTTCTAAGCATTCAATCACAATTTGTTAACAACCTATTTTGTAATTTCAACAAACAAGATTTCATGTTATAGTCATTAGTAGCATATGCATTCTGTGACTAGAGACTGTTAGACACATTTTCCCCAAATTCTCAAGAATGTTTTATACATGTTTACCATATGCAAACACCTTTTCCTTACCCTTGTAGGTAATTCATATAGTTCTGAAGATTGATTCTTTTAAAACAGGTAGGCATGCCTTATTCCTTACGTATCTCAGCATTTACTTCCCTCTTGATTATTTTTATTCTACTCTCTCTGTTTTCAGTCCCATTTTCCTCAAAATAAAAGATAAATCTAACGTAATAATTGCGTAATTCTAACGATTGTTTCTTCTGTAATCTAGCTTTCTTTTGAGAATACCCTGTAAAAATCCATACTGATGGGAGTTTTCCCTTTGCAGCCACAACAGTTTTTGTATGTGGCTGCCCCTCCAGCAACATGTTGTACATCCCCATCTCTTCTCACTTATATTTCAACTCTGTTTTAAAACCATTGGTAATGAAATAAAACCTTTCTTTTCTTTTTTGTCAACATTTTTGGAATAAATAGTGATCTTTATTTAAAGAAAAGTTTACTCTCCTATTTTGACATTATAAAACTACACCTTCCCCACTCACATTTTTGCACAATTCATACACAATGAATCAGTTAAAACAAGTTGGAATCTTAATTTATTTGAGATGCCAATTTTCCATCAAAATAAAACAAACTCAGTTGCCTCCTACACACATGTGTGCACATACATAAAGACACACACACACCCTGACTCCATCAAGTCCCTTGGTTCTCCACTAGTCTTACCGTGTCTTCATAGGTCCCTTTTTAACAGCCTGCATGCTAAAGATGAATTCCTTAGGTGACACTGGCCCCTTCTGAAACCCAGTGATGAGATGATGAAGGAACTGGGGTGAACCCTACTTGTAATTGCTTGTGAGATGGAGGTTCCAAACACGATTTTTGCTAGCCTCAAGAGAGAACCAAGGAACATGACATAGCTGGTAGTTGTGTATGTGAGTGTGTGTGTGTCCATGTGTGAGATGGTACTGTTAGTTTTGTTTCGATGGCCAAGTAGGGCAACTCAAATAAATTAAGATACCTATTTATTTTAACTGATCAATTTAATAGAAACATGAATGTATATAGATATGAACAGGAAAGGTATAGTTTTGTAATGTGGACTCGGAGAGAAATGGCAGCTAGCCAAAGGTCACATACCTTTACAGACCAGAGGTCTTAAGAAGTTTGGGAAGGACGAAAAAATGAGCTTAGATGATACATAGCCAGCAGCCATGCAGCCATGAGAAGTTCCAATCACTGTATAGGAGTGTTCCACGAAATCCCTAGTTGCTATTTTTACAGGTGCCCTCTACTTGACACCCATAAAGCTAGGAGTGGACACTACTTCTCCACACGTGCCTCAGAAGAACCAAATGCATCCACCACCTTGCCTTTCGAAAGAGCTGCTGGGCCATGCTATATGGTGCTTGCTTCTACCTTCCCAATATCCAGTGTTAATATATCCCCTTGGCAGACATGAAGAACACCAGCTACAAGGGAATGTGGGCAATGCAGCATTTAACATCTCTGTCTTTGGGGCACTGGAAAGCACCTAGAAGCAGAAAAGAATGGTGTTGAGCTTGTCTGCTTGGTGATACCTGGCAGGGAACTACTTTCTAGATTCCCATCCTTTTAAAGAAATTCAATTCACATCTTCTGCAAACTCATGAGATTATTCCTGAATGCCTTCCCCAAGGAAAGATGTTCAAAACTAGAACCATCTCAAGGTGTTTGTTCTCTTCTAATATTGTTACAGAGCAATGAATGCTCAGGGTATACGTCATCAGTCTTGTATTTTTCCTACAGCTTGTTTCCACAGCAATTAAGAGCTTGAGGTTATTTGGTTGTGTTTTTCAAGTTTACAAAAATACTGGTGGTGTTGAAAGGACAGATGAATAGGCTCTCTAAGTGTGGCAGAGAAAGCAAAGCAGAACTTTCAATTCCACAAAGCATCTCACAAATTCTCCTTTATTGCCAGCACAATCTGCCTCTGGCTTTAAAAACAATAACTGCATCTTTTCATTTTTCTCTCTTAAAAAAACTTGTCCCTGCTCTCAAAGAGACAAATTTTCATTTTTTCCTATGCTTTCAAGAATTTATTAATCTCAGAAGCCAATTATTACAAGGAAGTGGATATCACAGAAAGAAAACATGAACTATAGATTTGGGAGATAAATGAGCAGAGGGAAACTCAAGGGTATTTTAAAGTTACTACTGATTTCTTCACCACTGTGAAAAACCAAAGACTTTCAATTCCTAAATTCAGGCCTTGAGGTAACATTAGAACATTGTGTATTTATCTGTACAACTGGACATTGTATATTTATCAGCCACTTGTGTGGCTAACTCCTAAAATTACCACTGAAAAGAAGATTTATGCTTTAGGAGTCTCACTTGCCTCTGTTTGAGCCCTAAGATATCATGGTCAACGGCACCCTCTTAAAATCTATTTTTACCAGTTATAATTGTTAAGGAATAATTTTCTAGTTATAATTGTTATACAGAAACTGCACAAAATTAACATATACAATTTGGTGATTTTGTACATATGTATAAACTCATGTTACCTTCACAATCCAGGTTATAAATATATTCGTCACCTCCAAAAGTTTTCTTCTGTGCCTTTGTGGTTTTGTGCTTGGGGGAAGTAAGAACACTTACTATGAAATTTACCCTGCTAACAAATTTTAGGTACACAATACCTTATGGTTAACTATAGGCACTGTGTTGTACAGCCAATAAGGCCAAAATTCTTGTATTTTATATGCATCTATCCATATGGCCCCAGAGTTAATGGGTGCCTCCTCCACTCGCTTGCCCTTTGAAAATGCACAGAGCTAGCCATGCCTTGTAGAGGAATTATTTGGCCAACCCACTTCCCATTGCTTGGAACCAACCATGAAATAATCAGAACACTGCCATCTCTTTCTCCATTATGTTTCTAGAAATTAGGGCAAAATAGGAGGCTAGAGGAAGCATAAAATAAAAGCTAGACTTCAGAACAGAGGAAAGCTGAGAGAATAACTGTTTTGAGGTATCCTCTGATCAATGCCACTTAATCTGTCACCTTCTAGTTTGCGCATCTGTTCATGATCCCTATTCTTAATACTCTTGCTTGATCCTGGATCCTTCTCAGAATACTTAGCCTAGCTTTAGAGAAAAAGCTTAAGCAATTAACTACATTGCAATGTGAAATGTGGTCAATATCTAAAAGATGTACAGTTAAAGCATTATATATAGGAATTCAGAGGAGAGGTTACTATATATGCTTGAATACAAGGCAAGTCATTTTTCTACAAATGACTTCTCCCTTATATTGCATTCCTTATACATTTTTTCAGAATACATGTTCTATCAGTAAATATACTTTGAACAACAAACTAGTATTCCAGAAAAATATATTAGCCTAAACCAGTGGGTCTCTTACTTCAGTGTACATCAGAATCAACTGGAGGGTTTGTTAAAACACAGATAGCTGAGCCCCATCCTAAAACTTTCTGAGGTCTAGGGTGGGGCTGAAACAGGCATAGTTCTAACAAATAGCCAAGTAATGCTTATGCTGCTGGTCTGAGGACCTCATTTTGAAAACCACTGCTCTGCTAATATTGGTTTTAGATCAGTGGTTCTAAACTCTTGTTGCACATTAGAATCATCTGGGGAGATTTCACAAACAAACATTCCAAGGCTCCGTCCCAGATCAATTAAATTAGAATACTGGAGAGAGGACCTCAGTGTGCCCTGCTTGTAGTTTTTAATGCCCTTCAAGTAATTCTAGGCTACAGCCAGGGTTGAAAGCACCTGTTTTAAATCAATATCAACCAATTTCAGCTAAAATAATCAGGGTTTTTTTTTTCTATATTACAAGTCACCAAGCAAAAAATAATAATCAGTTTTTTAAAGAGGAAAACACATTTGGCCTAAACTCAGTAAATAATCCTGGGGCATGTGGCTTTACATGTGCAAATGAGGATACATGGTTAATTTGTGGAAATCACTAATATATGCCTAAAGAATGGAAAATAAGAAACAAAACACTCTTCTAATCACACAGGTACGGATTTTTGCAGGTTGGGTTAAAGCTTCTAGTAGCAACATTATAGGAAGTGGTATATATCAAACAACATAAGTGAAAGCAAAGATGGTATCTTCTGTAAAACCATGTTGGAGGACCAAAAGGAGTGACCTCTAATGATCATAAAGACAATGATACTGAAGGTACAGGTGCCAAGTTAGAATAACATTGTTCAAAAAAAGTGAAAACAGAACAAAGCACTATTTCTAAAATCACTGAGGTTTTATAAATGTGATTTTAAATATGCATGTGTAACTCTATTGATACATTTGATATTGTCAGTAGACTAATATAGTAGGAATATACATTGGTCAAATGTATTGAGTACTAGCAATACAGATGTGAAGCCATCGTTGAGAATTATCTTCAAAAGTATATTCGAAATATATTCAAATATATTCGAATATCTTCGAAATACATGCGAGTCAGCCAATATTTTTATTCTCTCCATGCATAAACTTGGATAACATCTCATATCCAGGGATATACAGAATTTTTGGCTAAGAGCATCAGGAATGTCTTTCTGGGAGAGGTGGTATTTGAGCTGGCCTTCATAAAATAACTAGGTATTCATCAAGTAATTCAAAAGTAGAAAGTTCTTCCAAACAGGAGAAACCATGTGAGTGATGGAATTGTGAAAAGAAAGCAAAAGGTGAGTAGTAAAGAAGCCAAGATGAAAAAGTAATACACTGCTAAATCGTGGCGACTTAACACTAAGATAAGGAAATTTTACTTTTATTCAGAGTATTTTCCAGATGATGCCCCCTCCAGTAACAGATTTCTGATTGGAAACATCCTTATTGCTCCTCAACCCTCTTCAGCCTTCACTTCTCTTCAGAAAAAAACTTGAAATTTTCGAAAATGACTCTAAATGATGGCTTAACACCTGTATTGCTAATCCTCATCTGACTTTTAAAAACTCTATGTCATAGACTCCCATGAACAGTTAGAGATCTTGAAGAAAAAGAAGTCATCACATAAATGTAGTATTCCAGTTACCTATTACTGTGTAACATGCATCCAAAAATTTAGTGGCTTCTAAAATCAATTAATTATCTTTCATGATTCTGTTTACTAACCAGGTGTTTCTTCTGCCTCACATGGTGTTGGCTAAGATACAGGGATATCTAAAAAGTTCAGAATGGCTCCACTCACATGGCTGGCTACCGGATGGTTACTGAGCTCAACTGGAGGCTTTAGTTCTCCTGCAGGTGGGACTCTCCACATAGCTACTTGGGTTTCTTCACAATAGGGTAGATGGGTTCGAAGAATGACCATTGAAAAAGGTGAATGAGTAAGCTACAGATCTCTTAAGGCTCATCCTTTGATGTTACGCAGTATCGCTTGAGATGCATTCCATTCCAAACAAGTCAGACGAATGGGCCAGATTCAACAAGGAAAAAAGGCAGACTCCACCTTTTCATAAAGGAGTGACAAGATCACATTGCAAAAGAGTATGTGGGATGGGAAATATAGTTATTGCCATCTTTGAAGACACAATGTACCATACACACAGAAGTCTAGCCATTAACCAATACGTGGGGACTTCAGGGATTAGCAGTAAATATGATGAAAATATTGTACAAAATTATATAAATTAAAACATTTAAAAATCTTCTTAAAGCATAATGACAAATCAAAAATTAGCCCAGACTGAGAAGGTAAAGATCTTTACTACTCTTCATCGGAATGGCATAATAGATATAGATAAAACCAGCTGCAATGTTGTCAGCTAAACAGTAGGTGCTGGACCATAATAATTCCAAGGAAGCAAAGTGGATCTGAGTTTTAATAAATAAATATATATATTAAATATTTATATATAATTTTCTAGAAAATATTATACAAATACATATATATAATTTTCCAAAACACCCTTCATGGTCATGTCTTTCTTATTCAACTTAATGATGGTAGCAGTGGTGATAGCAGCAGGAGGATAACAGTAGAATCCATTTTTTTAAATCAAAACATTTTCATGGGGATTTCCAGTTTCCAATTCTGCATGTAAGGAATTTGGAAGTCATCACTTTGTCCTAACGATAGAAAGCTGAACAAACTGAAAAATCAATAATTCTTCTTAGCTCCATAAGAGAAGTGTGGTCACAAGGCAAACTGCTGCCCCCAAAATTGAAGAGACAGATAGGTGGATACAGAGAATCACAACACAGCAGAACAGAAACCTCTTTGGGAACCAAAGCTGATGCAGGAAAATCTGGACTGAAATTGACAAATTGCTGTAGGCAGGGCATGGACACCTTGGAGTTAAAAGCTCCAAGGTGGGCAGGGCATGATGGCTGACGCCTGTAATCCCAGCGCTTTGGGAGGCTGAGACAGGTGGATCACAAGGTCAGGAGTTCGAGACTGGCATGGCCAACATGGTGAAACATCATCTCTAATAAAAATACAAAAATTAGCTGGGTGTGGTGGCACGCGCCTGTAGTCTCAGCTACTCGGGAGGCTGAGGCAGGAGAATCACCTGAACCCAGGAGGCGGAGGTTGCAGTGAGCCAAGACCGTGCCATTGCCCTCCAGCCTGGGTGACAGAGCAAGACTCCATCTCAAAACAAAACAAAACAAAACAAAACAAAACAAAACCTCCAAGGGGACCCAGTAAAGGGAAGCAGGGGTTTTATCAGTACCTAACTGACCTGGGAGAAGGGAAATACTCAACTCCGGTCCACTCTAGCCAACCTGCCCAATCTAAGAGGAGAAAACAAAACTGAGAAACATTTGTGAAGTTCACAGTCCAGAGGCATAGGCTCATTAAAAGACTGAGATATAATCATAGGATTATAGAATGCTTCCTCAACACACACTTTACCACCACGTTACTTAAGTCCTATTTACAGCAGTTCCTTTTACCTATTTCTCAATATCTGGCTATCAATAAAAAAAAAAAACAAGGCATACTAAAAGGCAAAAAACAAAACAAAACAAAACAAAAACACAGTTTGAAGAAACAGAGCAAACATCAGAACCAGATATAGTAGGGATATAGGAATTATCAAACAAGGAATTTAAAACATTAACCATAAAATCAAATATGCTACAGGCTCTATTGGTTAAAGTAGACAGCATGCAAAAACAGATGGGCAGTGTAAGCATAGAGAAATACAAATCCTAAGAAAGAACCAAAAAGAAATGCTAAAATCAGCAACACTGTAACAGAAATGAAGAATGCTTTTGATGGGCTTATTAGTAGACTGAAAACAGCTGTGCAAAGAATCGCCAAGCTTGAGAATATACCAATAGAAATTTTTAAAAGTGAAAAGCAAAGATAACAAAGACTAAACATAAAAACAAAATAAAAAAATAAAAAGAATTTAAGAAAAAGATAAGACTGAATTAAAAAATCAGAACACAATATTCAAGAACTGTGGGACAACTATAACAGGTGTGACATACATATATTGGGAATACTAGAAAAAGAAGACAAAGAAAGGAACAGAAAAAAGTATTTGAAAAAATAATGACTGAGAATTTTTCCAAATTAATATCAGAACCTAACCACACATACATGAAGTTCAGAAAACACCAAGCAGAATAAATGTAAAAAAAAAAAAAAAAAAAAAAAAAAAACAACTACACCTAGGCATATCATTTTCAAACTACAGGAAGTCAAAGACTTTTTTTTAAAAATTCCTGGCTGGGTGCGGTGGCTCACGCCTGTAATCCCAGCACTTTGGGAGGCCGAGGCAGGCGGATCATGAGGTCAGCACATCGAGACCATCCTGGCTAACACGGTGAAACCCCGTCTCTACTAAAAATACAAAAATTAGCCGGGTGTGGTGGCAGGTACCTGTAGTCCCAGCTACTGGGGAGGCTGAGGCAGGAGAATGGTGAGAACCCAGGAGTTGGAGCTTGCAGTGAGCTGAGATGGCGCCGCTGCACTCCAGCCTGGGCTACAGAGCGAGACTCTGTCTCAAAAAAAAAAAAAAAAAAAAAAAAAAAAAAATCCTAAGAGAAGCCAGAGAGGAAAAATAATTTACATAAAGAGAAACAAAGATAAGAAATACATCTGACTTCTCTTCAGAAACCATGCAAGCAAGAAGACAGTAGAATGAAATACTTAGTATTGAGAGAAAAAAGGCCCACCAACCTAAAATTCTATAGTCTACAAAATTATCCTTCGAAAAAAAGGCAGAAATCAAGTTTTTCTTAAACAAACAAAAACTGAAGTAATTTGTTACCTATAGACCTGCTTTGCAAGAAATATTAAGTTATTTAGAGAGAAGGAAAGCAATACAGGTCAGAAACTCATATCTACCTAAAGAAAGGGCATTGAAAAAAGAATGAATGCCAGTAAAATAAAAACTGTTACTTTTGTTATTCTTCATTGATCTAACATCTAACAGATCAAAATCATACTAGCAATAATGTATTTCATTATACATACTTGTATGTGTATGTATTCATATATATGTGTGTGTGTGTATATATATATATAGTGTGTGGGGTATGTGTGTCTGGGCTTATATAAAGGCATAGCTCATTTTATTGCATTCCATTTTATTACAAATTGCATTCCATTTGTAAAAAAAATTGCATCTTTTTATAAATTGAAGGTCTGTGGTAACCCTGTATTAAGCAAGTCCATCAGGGCCATTTTTTCAACAGCATGTGCTCACTTTCTGTCTTTGAGTAACATTTTGGTAATTCTCATAGTATTTCAAGATTTTTCATTATTATTATATCTGCTATGATGATCTGTCATCAGTGACCTTTTATGTTACTATTGTAATTGTTTTGGGGTGCCATGAACCATGCCCATATAAGACAGCAAACAATAGATAAATGTTGTATATGTTCTGACTGCTTCACCAACGGCCATTCACCCATCTCTTTCTCTTTCCTTGGGCCTCCTTATTCCCTAAGAAACAAAAATATTGAAATTAGGACAACTAATAACCCTACAATGGCCTCTTAAGTGTTCAAGTGAAAGGAAGAGTCATATGTCTCTCGCTTTAAATTCAAAGCTAGAAATGATTACACTTAGTGAGGAAGGCATGTCAAAACCCAAGAGAAGCCAGAAGATAGGACTCTTGTGCCAAACATTGGCCAAGTTGTGAATGCAAAGGAAAAGTTCTTGAATGACATTAAAAGTGCTACTCCAATGAACATGTGAATGATAAGAAAGCAAAACAGCCTTTTTGCTGATATGGAGAAAGTTTGAGTGGTCTGGATAGAAGATCAAACTAGCCATAACATTCTCTTAAGCAAAGGCCTAGTCCATAAGAAGGGCCCAACTCTCTTCAATTCTATGAAGGCTGAGAGAAGTGAGGAAGCTGAGAAGAAAAGTGTGAAGCTAGCAGAGGTTGGTTCATGAGGTTTAAGAAAAGAGGCCAGGCGCAGTGGCTCACACCTGTAATCCCAGTACTTTGGGAGGCCAAGATGGGTGGATCACCTGAGGTCAGGAGTTCGAGACCAGCCTGGCCAACATGGCGAAACCCTGTCTCTACTAAAAATACAAAAATTAGCCGGATGTGGTGGCATGCGCCTGTGCTCCCAGCTACTCAGGAGGCTGAGGCAGTAGCAGTGCTTGAACCCAGGAGGCAGAGGTTGCAGTGAGCCAAGATCGCACCACTGCACTCCAGACTCGGTGACAGAGCGAGACTCTGTCTCAAAAAAAGAAAAGAAGAGAAGAGAAAAAAAAGAAATGAAAAAAGAAGCCATCTCTATAACACAAAAGTACAAGGTAAAGCAGCAAGTGCTGGTATAAAAGCTGCGGCAAGTTATCAGGAGGATCTAGCTAAAATCACTGATGAAAGTGGCTACATTAAACAACAGATTTTCAATTTAGATGAAACAGCCTTATAGTAGAAGAAGATGTTATCTAGAACTTTCATAGCTAGAGGTGAGAAGTCAATATGCATATGAAAAGATGCTTTATTTAATCAGTTTTGTAGCTTTCCTCATACAGATTTTGTACATGTTTCATTAGATTTATACCTAAGTATTTCATTTTGGGGGGTGCTAAAGCAAATAACATTGTGTTTTTAAATTTCAAATCTTACATGTCCATTGTTGGTATATAGGAGAGCGATTAATTTTTGGATATTAACTTTATATCCTGCAACCTTGCTATAATAGCTTATTAGTTCCAGGAGGATTTTGTCAGTTCTTTCAGATTTTCAACATTGACAAATATGTCATCTACAAATAAGAACAGTTTTATTTCTTTCTTTTCAATCTGTGTATCTCTTATTTCCTTTTCTTATCTTTTTGCTAGCTAAGACTTCCAGTATGATATTGAAAATATGCTCCACATCATGTGTCATTAGGGAAAGGCAAATTAAAACAACAATGTGATACCACTATACATCTATTACGATGGCCATAACCCAGAACAGTGAAAATAGTAAATGCTCGCAATGATGTGGAGCACAGGAATTCTCATTCTTTGCTGGTAGAAATGTAACATGGCACAGCCACTTTGGAAGACAGTTTGGTGATTTCTTCCAAAACTAAACATACTTTACTATACAATCCAGGAATCACCTCCTTGTTATTTACCCAAAGGAGTTGAAAACCTATATCTGTACAGAAATTTGTACACAGATGTTTAGAGCGGCTTTATTAATTGCCAAAACTTGGAAGCTGCCAAGACATCCTTTAGTATGTGAATGCATAAACTGTGATACATTAAGACAATGGAATATTATTCACATGCTAAAAAGAAATGAGCTATCAAGCTATGGAAAGACACTGAGGAAACTTAAGTTCATATTACTAAGCGAAAGAAGCCAATATTGAAAGGCTACAGACTATATTATTCCAACTATATCACATTCTAGAAAAGACAAAATTATGGAGGCAGTAAAAAGATCAGTGGGTTTCCAGGTGTTAGGGGAAGGGGAGGTATGAATAGGTAGAGTACAGAGGAATTCTAGGGCAGTGAAAATACTCTGTATGATAGTATAATGGTGGATACATGCCATTAATACATTTGTTCAAATGCATAGAATGCACAACGCCCATGTAAACTATGGACTCTCAGTAATAATGATGTCTCAGTGAAGTTCATCAGTTGTAACCAGTGTACCACTCTGGTAGTGGATGTTTATAACCGGGGAGACTATGCATTTATAGGGTACAAAGTTTACGGGATATCTCTGTATCTTCCTTTCCATTTTGTTGTGAACCTAAAACTGCTCTCAAAATTGTCTTTAAAAAAATCTTAACTACCATTTACTGAATTATTCCTCTATACTAAGGACTGGAAGCCATCATTTAATTCTCACTCAACATTTAATTCTCACAACCACCCTATGAGAAAAGTACCACCACCTCAATTTTATAGAAGAGAGAAGCCTAAAGAGGTTATACACTTTTCCTAAAGTACACAGCTAGCAACCCATGAAGATGGGGTTCTAACTCAGGAGTTGACAGGTTTGTTGTTATTGTTTTCTATAAAGGACCAGAGAGTAAACAATATTGGCTTTGTGGGTCACTTGGTCTCTGTCACAACTACACAAGTACTCTACTCTGCCATTATAGCATGAAAGTGGCCAAAGACAATATGTAAACTAATGAGCACGATTGTGTTTCAACAAAACTTTATTTATAAAAATAAGCAGTGGGTAAGATTTGGCCTGCAAGCCATAATTTTCTGACTCCTATTCTTGCTCAAGACTGATCTAAGCTTCTTGACTCAGATTTCATGAAAACATGTTTTTTATATCTTTACATCCCCATCAACATCTAGCACACCAACCACGTATGCATAGGCACTCAATAAATATTTGTTGATGGAACGACCAATAAATAAATTAATTCAACTAACACTTATTGGGCATCAACTATGTCCTAGGCACTGTTGTAATCACTTGTCCTAGGCACTGTTATAATCACTTGATATATGTTACTGAACAAAACAGAAATCCTTGCCTGTGAGGAGCTTACAATTTATAAATCTCCAACTCATATAGCATAATTATACGGGTTTCATATTGCTGCCATAACAAATTCCCACAAACATAGTGGCTTAAAACAACACAATTCTGTTATCTTACTGTTCTGTAGGCAAGAAGTCCAACATCAGTCTCACCAGGCGAAAATGAAGGCATTAGCAGGGCTGCATTCCTTTTTGGAGGATCTAAGGGAAGATTTGTTTCCTCACTCATTCTGGTTCTTGGCAGAATTCATTCTCTAAACACTCCCAGTATCTCAGATACTCCCAGTGTCTCAGAACTAGCAACTGGGTGTTGAATCATTCTCCTGCTTCCATCTTTCTTTCTGACTACAACCGGGAAATGTTCTCCAATTTTGAGGACCCATGTGATTGGGTCCTTAAATTGGGCCGACTTGGATAATCCAGTATAATCTCCCCATCTCGAGATAACGTTAGTCACATTTGAAAAGTCTGTTTCGTCATGTAAGGTA
This sequence comes from Pan troglodytes, assembly GCF_028858775.2. Taxonomy (NCBI): domain Eukaryota; kingdom Metazoa; phylum Chordata; class Mammalia; order Primates; family Hominidae; genus Pan; species Pan troglodytes. Next base: position 23,660,889 of record NC_072421.2, read on the forward strand.
ACATATTCACAAGCGCCAGAGAGTAGAACATGGGCATCTTTTGGGGGACATTATTCTGTCTACCACAAATACCGTCATAGAATTTTATATTAAATCTGATGAATTTGATCTTTGCCAATGGATCATAATTCTAGTGAGTAAATATGATATAAATAATAAATTATTTAATTATAAATAAAATTATAAATTAATGTGTGTGATAATCCATTAATCTCAGAATAAATTACACTTTTCCCAGCTTTGCTCAAACCTGTAGATCTGAGAATTGCTAATGCTCAAGCCAGTCCTAAATAATGCTAGCAGTTTTCAAAGACTCTTACCTAAAATTAAAAACATTAAAAGTAAGTCTTTTTATCATAAGCCTGGCATATCTTGAAGGAATTCTCCATTTTGAACACAAACTGTGCATTCTTAGCTCCTGCCTAAAAATAGGATTCCTACATGTCATTGAACTGAAGTGCTGCCCCTGCCCTTGCCATGTTAGCTCAGGCCACTTGACTGGGCCTCTGCCTTGGTTTTATGATTTGCCTTTCAGTCCCCTAACATTGACTAGAATTTTAGCTGCAAAGCTGCCATCTTCCCTAACCCTTACCAATCCCCCCAACTGCATTTATATTACAGGCAGTGGTCACGTCTTCCTCCAACTGAGATGGACAATATCAATCATAATGTAAGACTTTTAGCTCCAGGAGAGTTACTCTCTGGTTTGCCCAACCTTTTATTGATGATAGACACTATCTAAACTGGCCCAGTTTCCCCTAAGCCACAGCATTGAGGCTTGGTCTGCTCATCACTCTAGCTTCTCAACACTAGGCCTGCCCTTAAAGCTAGCCTAGTTCCCAAAATCCAACGCTATGTGTATTATTTGTCTTCCTTAATGGCCCCACCATCTACCCACGGTTAAATTTAAAACCCTGGAGGAATTTTCAATTCCACTCTGCCTTTATCACCAACTTTAAATCACCATATTGTTCTGATCACCATGGAACAAACAGAGAAGGACTGGCTTGGCAAGGGAAATAACAGTTTCTGTTTTAGAGAAAAGGCCCACTTTTCACCCCTAGACATTCAGCAACCCTTGCCAATGAAGCACCCTCAGGTCACGGGAGAAGGTTCTTTATAATCTCTGGAATGAAGGGAGACTTTTGAAAGTTCTGGTTCTGGTTCGAGTAGAAAGAATATTAATTTTAGAGTTTTACAGACCTGATTTCTTTTTTTGGCTCTGCCGCCTACTTTGACCATTTTTTCAACTAGGAAATGCAAATAACACCTACCTTACGGGGTTGCTGTGAAAATTAAATAAGGTAATGAGTATGAAAGCACTATGTAAAAGGCACATATCAGCTGTTATCATTATGATTATCCTACTAATACCCCCTGTCTCCACTGCAGCAAATATTACTACTGTTCAGGGTGATGGGTGAATATTATAAAGCTAATCATTCAGATGCATTCAAAAGACCATTCACTTTTGTTTTATCATATTAGCAGAGGTTATTTTATTCTAATCCTGTCCATCAAGTTACATTTTGGACAGAGCTCAGTCTGATCGAACCTGCCAATATCAGCTTGGCTCTACTTAAAGATTCATTCAACCACCTTCTCTGAAAGCACAAGCCAACATTTGTGTATATCTGTATCATAAATCACATGCTAACAAGTGCCAAAAGCAGTCACCTCTTTTATGAATCAGTCATTGATTCCCAAGACTGAATTAGCCCCTTCTTCTCCTATTTTCCATCATATGTTGCCAACTCAGTGATAGCATTTATAATATGGCATTATAATGGTGTCTTTGACCTTCTACAAGAGATGGTGAGCAACTGTAGGGTAGAGATTTAGTCTTTGTATTCTCATTCATGGCACACAGTAGATAGCCAATACATGTTTATTAAAATAAAGGAGGGAGAGCCGGGTGCGGTGGCTCATGCCTGTAATCCCAGCACTTTGGGAGGCCGAGGCGGGTGGATCACCTGAGGCCAGGATTTCAAGACCAGCCTGACCAACATGAAGAAACCCAGTCTCTATTAAAAATACAAAAAATTAGCCGAGCGTGGTGGCACATGCCTGTAATCCCAGCTACTCAGGAGGCAGAGGCAGGAGAATCGCTTGAACCCCGGAGTCAGAGGTTGCAGTGAGCCGAGATCGTGCCATTGCACTCCAGCCTGGGCAACAAGAATGAAACTCCATCTCAAAAAAATAAAGAAAGAAAGAAAGAAAAATAAAGGAGGGAGTAGAAGGAGATCCACACTATAGGGGAAATTACCCCTTAAATAGCTACATTGCTCTAGCATATTTTAGGTATGCAGGGATTTCAAACAAAGGAGAAACAAAATAAAGAAAAACCATTCTTTCCAAAAATCTCCAGTTTACTTTTCTATAGCATGTTTAAAAGGTGTTATCAGTTGTTTGTAAGTGCAATATAAATTAGGCTAATTATTCCAAACACTTCACATTAGAGATATGTGAAAGAAGCAGCAGTTTATTTGAACCTCTCAGCTCTTGAATGACCTGTGCCTTCTGGAGAAGGAGAGAGCTTAAGTTTTATTTAGAGAAAAATCCAGCATTACATATAGAATATAGATGTGTTTCTGAGAAGGAAGACCAGAGAGGGAGGAAATTTTCTCATTTGGAAAGTTGTTCCTATAAGAATTTTAATTACATACTTTCAAATAATAACATCACCTATCTTGATATCATATAATCCCTTCTTGGTAATCTTCCTTGATATTTAAGTCTAAAATTAGCCCAAGTAACCCTTGGATTATATGCAAATGAAAATTCTGTGCTATTGCAGATACTTTTTAAGGCACTGCTACCATTGGAAAACATGATTCTCCTGGGTTAGGTAAGAGGTCCGGGCTTCAATGACTACCCTACTGCGCTTCAGTCATGCATCACAAATGTTGACATGTACCCCTGAGAGTCTTGCGGAAATGCAGATTCTGATTCAGTGGGTATGATTCAGTGGATCCAGGTCATGTACAAAGGATCGGAAATGAGACTATTTCTGACCTTTTAACATTTCCAACAATTTCCCAGGTGATACCCAAGCTGCTGATCTGCAAACCACACATTGAGTAACAAAGTTATCATAGACATGGTGATTTTAAAAATTCACTATCAGTGAAATTTTTTAAGGTAATCTACCACTGTATTTCCCCTATGTCAGTGGTTATGAAAATTTTCCACTTAACACCTTTTACTTGAGAGAATAACAGCTTTAATAAGCAGCCTTGAAACACTGAAGCTTTTAGTTAGTCCGAATTTAACCACTATGCAAAATGTGGCTTATGTGATGATTAAGAAATGATAACGTCCTTGGCAGATGAGGTAAGTTATATTTAAGCTACATTTTTTTCTTCAAAAAGTCCTTTTTCTATGGCTCAACATGGGAATAAAAGGGATTCTCATCTCACGTGACCATTTCCCAGTAATGAGATGGCTCTTGGAATAATGTAACTGACCAGGAGAGCCAATCCAGAGAGCCCTTAATCAGTAATGACAAATTGAAGCACCTTAAAAGTAAAAGAAGTTGTGTTTTCCAACGCTTGCCATTTTAGATTTTAGCCATGCCCTAGAGTTATAAAACTGCTTCCTCATCAATCCATTCTCCATGCCACTAACATTACTTATTTTGGCTGAGCATTCAAGAGTAGAAATTTTAAACTAAATGATAGAAGAACTACAGCTCCTAGACAGCATATATTATGCCATGGCAGTATTGAAAATCTGCAGGCCCTCACACTCAGATTGAAAGTTTTCCCTCTCATTTTCCCCTTCTCACTAATCCTCTTTTTTTCTCAGTTTCCTCCCTACCTTAAGCAGTTGATATGCTGTATAAAAGTTGTGGATGAAGTAAATCTTATGAGAAAAAGTATATTTTAAGTGCACTTAACAAAAATTACTTTTTGTGATGAATTCTATATAAAGAAATAAATTATTCTTTGTAAACAATCATTCCCCAAATATCTGTTCACAAATTTTTCAAGCTCTTGTCTCATCATTTTAAAGCAGAATATCTCTGCACTTTCACTTAACACATCACTTTAAATACTTTCGTTTCGTTTACTTCAACAAAGGGAAACTAACACCCATGAGATTGGTGAAGGATCTGGGGCTATCAAGAGCAGTAGATGGCTACTAGTAGTAGGGCAGAAAAATAATGGAGAGATCCATTATCTAGAACCCAGGAAGATCTGTGGTTATAGGAAAAAGACACCCTGTGCCCTTGGATACAGGAATACAGCCACTTCCCTTCCACTGGTCAAACTGAACCCTAAATTGACAATGTCAATAGAGTTCAGACTCCTAAAGCACAGAGCAGGAGAGCAGGGTAGAAAAGCATGCAGATAGAACTTGTAAGGCTGTAAAAAAAGCACTGGGCACAGTGGCAGGTATACGTAACATATAGGAAATAGGAGAGTTGAGGGAACATTCACTTACTGAATGCTGAGACCATTAATCCGTTCCCCACAGTCACAGTAGCCAGGCTTCAATACTCCAGGCAGGAGATTGGATGGTTCATCTCTAGGGGATGAAAAAGAAATGAAAAACTAGATTAAATATTGGAAGACAAAATTGAGAAAAAAATACTTAATGTAAAGCAAAAAGACAAAGAAATGAAAAATTAGAGGATAAGAAAAGTGAGGAGGAAGCCAACAGTTCCAACATAAATAAACAGTTATAGAGTCCCAGAACACGAAGGGTGATAAGGAAGGAGAAGAAATCATCAAAAAATAAAATTCAGCAAAACTTTCCAGATGGATTTCCAGATTGGAAAGACTTGCCAACTATGCAGCACAATAGATGAAATCAGGCCCTCACCAAGGGAACTTTACCATAGAATTTAAGAGCACGGAGACAAAATGAAGATACTGTGAGCTTCCAGAGAGGGAGAAAAAACAGGTCATATACAAAGGATCAGAAATGAGACTATTTTTGACTTTTTAACAGCAAAGTAAGAAGCCTGTAGGCAATGGAGCAATACCACCAAACTTTTGAAGGAACACAATACCCAACCTATAATTCTACACTTAGCCAAGTTACCAATTAGAAGACTTTTTCAGATATGCAAAAACTCAAAATTTTATCTCCTAGCATCTCTTTCTCATTTGGTTACTGAAAAATGTGTTATATCAAAATGAAGGGTGTAAACCAGAATAGAGGCGGAAGTCGAATACAGAAAACATAAAACTCAGAGACAAAGATATCCCAGAATGACCCATATGCACCATGCAGAGAAAATAAGCAGTCCAATTCAGAGAGATTTCTTCAGAAAAAAATAAAATACCTGATGCATTAGGGAGAATTTAGATAATTAATTAGGGAGAGAAGTTGAGTTAGTGATAAGTATGTATAAAACTAGGTAACTATAATATAAGGCAATTATTAGTATCAGAAAAAAATATTTTGCAAAAAACAGCGGCCGAGCATGGTGACTCACGCCTGTAATCCCAGGTTTGAGCTCTTTAAATAATACCATATTTCTTAGAATTTTTGTTCATTTAAAAAATTCTCACTGGGCGCGGTGGCTCACGCCTGTAATCCCAGCACTTTGGGAGGCTGAGGCGGGTGGATCACGAGGTCAGGAGATCGAGGCCATCCTGGCTAACACGGTGAAACCCCAGCTCTACTAAACATACAAAAAAAATTAGCCGGGCGTGGTGGCGGGCGCCTGTAGTCCCAGCTACTCGGGAGGCTGAGGCAGGAGAATGGCGTGAACCCGCGAGGCGGAGCTTGCAGTGAGCCGAGATCGCGCCACTGCACTCCGGCCTGGGAGATAGAGCGAGACTCCGTCTCAAAAAAACAAAAAAACAACAAAAACAAAGAATCACAATATATGATGCAGCTCAGTTGTAGTGTTTACACAGTTACACTAATGTAAATATTGAAGATTGAAGATTTCATTAACTTAGAAGAGGAAGTCTGAATATGTGAGGATAGAGGAAAAAAGAGAACGGAATTGTCATTTTTCTTTCTGGAATGTCAATCCATAATATTTATACCCAGAAAATCAAGAAGTAGAAATAAAAGCATGTTATTTAGGGAAATAGAGATAAATACTCAAAGATATAGCTAAATGATCATTGTAGTTTTCTGTATAATTTGTACAGAAATAATAAGCGGACATATTTTTCTGCATTCAAAATTTAATGAAAATTTTAAATTAAATTTAAAATATGAAGATAAATTTCAAAATTTTAAAGATAAATAATATAGGATATTTCTTTCACTTCTGAGGTATGATAGTTTACAAATTACAGCATGCAATTCTTGTCTTTCTTTACGATTGTTTTTAATATATTCAGTTGCAAAGGGAAATGTTTGCTTTCTAATTATTTCATAAAGCATGATTAAACCAAATGTTAGCGTTGAAGTAAATGACTCATCTTATTCTTCTGTCCACTAAAACATGAATAAAGAACCTAGATGCATCTTTGAAAATTTCTACAATTTCTAACATTGATTAATCTTTGTACCATATTTAGATTATCATGACTTGAAATTCTTCGTGAAAGTTGGCATTACCGTTAATGAAATACTGGAAGTTTTAAATAATGGAAACCCCTTGCTATATAATAGATGAAAATTATAAGTCTTTTTTCCTAAGACTGACTTTCTTTGTCAAGACTTTGATGAACAGTTTCTAATAATGACATTTTCCCAGGACAATTTGAAAATTATACTTTAGAATTCTTAATTAAGTTCTGTTGCTTCAACATGCCAACACTATAGCACATCAACAATGTGAATTTTCTCCTCCACTTTGCATAATGCCTCTTAAAATCTATGATAGGAAAAATTTATCTTACTCATTTCATCAATCTCCTAACTAGAAAAAAACATAAAGAGGATATGGCTTCATAGTGTGCTTAGAGAGTGGACAGAAACTGAGAAGTATGCTAAGAAAATACAAAGATTTACTTAAAATTCGTTTGCATAGTAATGTGAAAATATATGTCCATGACTATTTAAGTCACGAAAAAATGAATAGGAGAATTGAAGTGAAAAAACATAATTATCAATTCCAAATCAAAACATGAAAAAATAATATCAAGCTCTTTAATTCACATTTTATATGTATTAGTTTATATAATCCTAAAAACAAGCCTATAAAATGAACACTATTACTATAGTAACCTATTTTACAAATAATGAAACCGAGACATGAAAGTGAAGAAATTTACCTTGCTAGAAAGTTGTAAATATGGAAAGTAAAAGTAAACCCAAACATCTTTGAGCAGAAACTACCCTTTAAGTCACTATTCTAAAACAATTTATATTTAACTTTTAGCTAATTTTGGTTTTCCAACAGATTCTATTTGTGTAGTAAAAATATAAGAACAGTTTATCTTTCTCCTCATTCATTTTCATCTTCAATGCTGTTATGCATTTTCTCCAGTGTTCATGATCCAGTCCTAATCTAGCTTTAAGAAAAAAAAAAAAAAAAGCAATCAACTGGAGCCAAGATGGCCAACTAGATGCAACCAGGAAAAGCTTTGACCAACAAGAGAGACCAGACCATCAAGTAGACCAGGATATTCTGAATAGATTTTTAGAAAGAAGGCATTTTAGAAAGAAGACATACAACAAATGCAAACCCTGGATGATAGGTGAGGAGGCTGGGAACCCTGTAGGGGGTTGCCAAGCACCAGGACTTGTTCCTGGTCCTGAGAAGCTCCTAGGAAAAGGGTGAGTGAAATGGGTGTGGAGTGGCCCACTTTCACCATGGACCTCCATGATCCTAGCTATGGGAGACCCCACAATTCCCAGGCACATTTGAGCTGGCAGCGAGAACTGCCTAGCAAGTTGGCAGAGACAGAACTCCAGCCTGTGTGGAGCCCAGAGGGTTTGGCATGAGACTGGCTGCAGTGGAGCATGGCCATGGGCATCCATCCCCCAAGACTTGCCATACTCCTCTAGGTGACTTTAGGCTTTGTTATTAATAGCTGCCAGACCTGGACAGAGCAAGGCTGTCTTGCCCTTGAGAAAGAAACAGCCTGATCTGAAAACCCCCTGTCTTCTGGCCTCTCCCAGGATTCCTGCCTGGCTGAAGCCACTTGCAGCACAACCACTGCCATAGCTCTTTCACCAGCATACCCCACCTAATCATTGGAGTGCTTCTGCAAATGGACATCCACCAGCAGACACCAATCCACAGCCTTCCCCAACCAGTGTGCAATCACCTGCAACCTCCCCCTGCTGCCCTGCCAGCATACACGTGTGTGCAGACCTGCCACCACCTTGCCAGCACAGATGTGCACGGGAGCCCACCACTGCACCACCGGAGTGCTTTTCCCAGAAGCCCCATCAGAGTGTTGTTGCTAGCAGACTTGGAACACTCTAACCTCTCCGGCATATCAGGTGCTTAACCTCAAAAGGCCAGAGAATAAAGCTGTGGGTTTGGTACCAGCCTCCCGAGTTTATAGCATGTAGCCCAGCAGTGCTGAGTTGAGTCTTGGCCTCCTGAAACCATCCAGAAATGAAGCCAATTGACTAAGCCCAACTTACACTGCAATCAAACCCTCAAGGACCTCAAGGAATATAAAAGCAAAAAGGCTCATCCAAAAGACAGCAACTTCCAAGATTAAAGGAACATCAGCCCACACAGATGAACAAAACTTCCAAGAAATATGGTATTATTTAAAGAGATCAAACCTACAAGTCACTGGCATTCCTAAAAGAGATGGAGAGATAGAAAGACATTTGGAAAACATATTTGAGGATATTGTCCACAAAAATTTTCCTAACCTTGCTAGAGAAGTCAACATGCAAATTAAGAAAATTGAAAACCCTTGCAACATAGTATACAAGATGACCATCCCCAGACACATAGTCAGCAGATTCTCAAAAGTCAACATGAAGGAAAAAAATCTTAAAAGCAGCCAGAGAGAACGGACAGGTCACATAAAAGGAGAATGTCATTAACAGTTGACCTTTCAGCAGAAACCTTATAATCCAGAAGAGATTGGGGGCCTATATTCAGCATCCTTAACCTTTTTACCATTTAGAAAAAAAAAAAAAAAAAGTGCAGCTCACTGCCAATGCTCATTTAATTTTATATAAACACACTCTTTGAGGCTGAAGAAAATCTGACTGATTTTCAATGTGAAAATAAAATATAAAAACTGTTCTTGGAGTTATTTCTAAACAGAACTAACACCAGAATTGTTTGAATCTTTAGAATCATCTATTTCAGGAAAATCAGATTCATCAAATTAATCTTTGGCCAATAACTATTTGAGAACAATGTTAACATCATGCACAGGATTCCTACATTTTCTAAAATGTGACATTCTCAGTGATCAAGAATTACTATATTTTGTAAATGGAAATACCACTACTATAAACAGAATGCTATAAATATAATAATGTCTTTTGTTTCTAAGTTGATATACTAGAGCAATGCAAAAATAATAATAAAAATGAGATATTTTGTGGTAAATTTATCTCAGAGTAAATGCTGCAGCGGCCAGCAAGTATTCCTGGGGTATATGGGAAAAGGATTAAAGAAAAGAAATTCCAACCAAGAATTTTATATCCAGCCAAACTAAGCTTCATAAGTGAAGGAGAAATAAAAATCCTTTTCACACAAGCAAATGCTAAGGGAATTTGTTTCCACCAGACCTGTCTTACAAGAGGTTCTTCAGATAGTGCTAAACATGGAAATGAAAGACTGGTACCTGCCACCATAAAAACACACTTAAGTACATAGCTCACTGACATTATAAAGCAACTATACAATCAACTCTACATAACAGACAGCTAACAACATGATGACAGGATCAAATACTCACATATCAATATTAACCTTGAATGTAAATGGGCCAAACACCCCCACTTAAAAGATACAGAGTGGCAAGTAGGATGAAAAAGCAAGACTCAACTATAGGTTTTATTAGTCAGAGTTCTTCAGAGGGACAGAACCAATAGGATATATGTATATATATAAGGGAGTTTATTAAGGAGAATTGGCTAACACGATTACAAGGCAAAGTCCTGCGATAGGGGAAAAGAAAGAAGCCATCAGTGGCTAATTCAGGTTCGAAAGCCTAAAAACCAGGGAAGCCGACAGTGTAGCCTTTGGCCTATGCCCAAAAGCCCAAAAGTACCTGGGAAGCTGCTGGTACAAGTCCCAGAGTCTAAAGGCTGAAGAACTTATATTCTGATGTCCAAGGGCAGGAGGAGGAAGAATGGAATCAAGCATCCAGCATGGGAAGAGGAAAGAGAGCCAGAAGACTCAGTAAGTAAACATCCCACCTTCTTCTACCTGCTTTGTTCAAGCTGCCCTGGCAGCTGAATGGACGGTGCCCACCCACATTGAGGGTGGGTTTTCCTTTCCTAGTCCACTGAATCAAATGTCAGCCTCCTCTAGCTATACCGTCACAAACACATGCAGAAACAATACTTTACAAGCCATCTAGGCATCCTTCAATCCAATCAAGTTGACACCTAATATTAACCATCACAATTGTCTTCAAGAGATCCATGTCACATCCAATGACACCCATAAGCTCAAAGTAAAGGGATGGAGAAAGATGTATCAACGAAATGGAAAACAAAAAAGATCAGGGGTTGCTATTCTTATTTCAGACAAAACACACTTTAAACCAACAACAATCAAAAAGGACAAAAAAAGGCATTACATGATGATAAAGGGTTCAACTCAACAAGAAGACTTAACTATCCTAAAGATATATGCACCCAACACTGGAGCATCCAGATTCATAAAACAAGTTCTTAGAGACCCACAAAGAGACTTAGATGACAATACAATAATGGTGGAACACTACAATATCCCGCTGACAGTGTTAGACAGACTATCCAGGCAGAAAACTAACAAAGATATTCGGGACCTAGACTCAACATTTGACCAAACTGACCTAACAGACATCTACAGAGCATTCCACCCAACAACAACAGAATATACATTCTTCTCATCTGCACATGGCACAGACTCTATGATTGACCATATGCTCAGCCATAAAGCAATTCTCAACAATTTCAAAACACTGAAATCACATCAACCATATTACTGGACCACAGCACAATTAAAATAGAACTCAATTCCAAGAAGAACTCTCAAAATCACATAATTACATGAAAATTAAGCAAAATTCAGCATCCTTAACCTTTTCCCATTTAGAAAAAAAAGTGCAGCTCGCTGTCAATGCTCATTTAATTTTATATAAACACACTCTTTGAGGCTGAAGAGCCTGATTTTCAATGTGAAAATAAAATATAATAAATGATTTTTGGGGCCAGGTGCGGTGGCTCACGCCTGTAATCCCAGCACTTTGGGAGGCCGAGGTGGGCGGATCACAAGGTCAGGAGATCGAGACCATCCTGGCTAACATGGTGAAACACTGTCTCTACTAAAAATACAAAAAATTAGCCAGACATGGTGGCAGGCGCCTGTAGTCCCAGCTACTCAGGAGGATGAGGCAGGAGAATGGCATGAACCCAGGAGGCAGAGCTTGCAGTAAGCCGAGATAGCACCACTGCATTCCAGCCTGGGTGACAGAGTGAGACTCTGTCTCAAGAAAAATAAAAATAAAAATAAATAAATGACTTTTAGATAAAGAATGAAATCAAGGCAGAAATTTTTAAAAATTCATTGAACCTACTGAAAACAAAGACACAATGTTCCAGAATCTCTGGGACATAGCAAAACCAGTATTAAGAGGAAAGTTTATGATGTTAAATGCCTACATTAAAAATCCAGAAAGATTTTAAATTAACAACCTAGCATCACACCTAGGGGAACAAGAAAAACAAGTGCAAACCAACCTCAAAGTTAACAGAAGGAAAGAAATAACAAAATCAGAGCTGAACTGAATGAAATTGAGACTAGAAAATCCATACAAAAGATCAACTAAACCAAAAGTTGGTTAGTTGAAAGAATAGATAAGATTGACAGACCAATACCTAGATTAATAAAGAAGAAAAGAGAGAAGAGCCAAAAAATCCAATCAGAAATGAAAAAAAGGACATTATCACTGATCCCACAGAAATACAAAAAAAAACCCTCAGAGACTATTATGAATACCTCTATGCACACAAACTAGAAAACCTGGAAGTAGATAAATTCATAAAAACACACAACCTCCAAAGATAGAACCAGCAGGAAATTTAAACCCTGAACAGACCAATAATGAGTTCCATAATTGAATCAGTAATAAAAAACCTACCAACCAAAAAAAGTCCTCCATGATATATATTTACAGCTGAATTCTACCACATGTACAAAGAGGACCTGGTACTAATCCTATTGAAACTATTCCAAAAAATAGAGGAAGAAGGACTCCTTCCTAACTCATTCTACGAGGACAGCATCATTCTGATACCAAAACCTGGAAGATACACAACAAAAAAAGAAAACTTCAGGTCAACATCCTTGATGAGCACAGATGCGAAAATCCTCAACAAAATACTAGCAAAACCAACCTAGCAGCACATCAGAAAACTAATTCACCATGATCAAGTAGGCTTTATTCCAGGGAGGCAAGGTTGGCTCAACACATAAAAATCAATAAATGTGATCCATCACATAAATAGAACAACAACAACAACAACAAAAACCCACATGCTCATCTCAATAGATGCAGGAAAGATTTCAATAAAATTCAACATCCCTTCATGTTAAAAACCCTCAACAAACTAGGCATCAATGGAACATACTGCAAAATAATGAGCCACCTATGACAAACTCACAGCCAACATCACAATGAATGGGCAAAAGCTGGAAGCATTCCCCCTGAGAACCATAAATAGACAAGGAGGTCCACTCTCACCACTCCTATTCAAGATAGTACTGGAAGAACTAGCCACAGCAATCAGGAAATAGAAGGAAAACTCATCGAAATAGGAGAGAGGAAGTCAATCTATCGCTGTTTGCAGATGATATGATTCCATACCTAGAAAACCCCTTTTTCTCTGCCCAAAGGCTCCTAGAACTGATAAACAACTTCAGTAAAGTTTCAACATAAAAATCAATTTACAAAAATCAGTAACATTTCTATTTATTTATTTATTTATTCATAGAGATGAGGACTCACAATGTTGTCCAGGCTGGTCTCGAACTCCTGAGCTCAAGTGATCCCCCCACTTTGGCCTCCCAAAGAGCTGGGATTACAGGCGTGAACCACCATGCCTGGCCCCAGTAGCATTTCTACATAGCAATAACATCCAAGCGGAGAGCCAAATCAAGAATGCAATCCCATTCACAAAAGCCACAAAAGAATTAGAAGTACATTTAACCAGAGAGGTGAAAGATCTCTACTACAATGAGAATTACAAAATACTGCTGAAAGAAATCATAGATGACACAAACAAATGGAAAAACATTCCATGCTCAAGGATTGGAAAAATCGATTTTGTTACAATGGACATACTGCCCAAAGCAATTTACAGATTCAATGCTATTCTTTTCAAACTACCAACATCATTTTTGACAGAATTAGAAATAACTTTTCTAAAATTCATATGGAACCAAAAAAGAGCCTGAATAGCCAAATCAATCCTATGCAAAAAGAACAAAGCTGGAGGCTTCACATTACCTGACTTCAAACTGTAAGGCTACAATAACCAAAACGGCATGACACTTGTACAACAAAAGACACATAGACCAATGGAACAGGTTAGAGAACCCAGAAATAAAGCTTCACACCTACAACCATCTGACCTTTGACAAAGTCAACAAAAACAATGGGGAAAGGATTTCCTATTCAATAAAAGGTGCTGGGATAACTGGCTACCTGTATGCAAAAGATTGAAGCTGGACCTTTCACCACATACAAAAATCAACTCAAGATGGATTAAAGAGTTAAATGTAAGACCTCAGACTGAAAATCTCTAGAAGAAAATCTAGGAAATACCATTCCGGACATACACCCTGGCAAAGATTTCATGACAAAGTCTCCAAAAACAATTGCAACAAAAACAAAAATTGACGAGTGGGACCTAATTAAAGAGCTTCTGCACAGCAAAAGAAACTATCAACGGAGTAAACAGACAATCTACAGAATGAGAGAAAATATTTGCAAACTATGCATCTGACAAAGGTCTAATATCCAGCATCTATAAAAACTCAAACCAATTAACAACCAAAAAACCAACAACCCCATTAAAAAATGGGCAAGGGACATGAACGGATACTTCTCAAATGAAGACATATACATGTCTAACAAGCATATGAAAAAATGCTCAACATCACTAATCATTAGAGAAATACAAATGAAAACCACAATGAGATACCATCTCACACCAGGCAGAACGACTATCACTGAAAAGTTAAAAAAACAGTAACAGATGCTGGCAAGGTTGCAGAGAAACGGGAATGCTTATATACTGCTGGTGGGAATGTAAATTAGTTCAGCCACTGTGGAAAGCAGTTTGGTAATTTCTGAAAGAATTTTAAAAAGAACTACCATTCAACTTAGTAATCCCATTACTGGGCATAGACCCAAAGGAATATAAATCATTTTACCAAAAAGACACACGCATTCCTATGTTCATCACAGCACTATTCACAATAGCAAAGACATGGAATCCACCTAGATGCCCATGAACAGTCAGCTGGATAAGGAAAATGTGGTACATATACACCATGGAATACTACACAACCAGAAAAAGAATGAAATAATAGCCTTTGCAGCAACATACATGCAGCTGGAGGCCATCATCCTAATTAACACAGGAACAGAAAACCAAATACTGCATATTCTTACTTATAAGTAAGAGCTAAAAACTGAATACACATGGATACAAAGATGAAAACAATAGACACTACTGGGGCCCACTTGAGGGTAAACAGTGGGAGGAGGGTGAAGGTTGAAAAAGTACCTATTGGGTACTATGCTCACTACCTGGTGATAAAATTATTTGTAAACCAAACCCTAGTGACGTGTAATTTACCCATGTAACAAACCTGCATTTGTATCTTCTGAACCTAAAACAAAAGTTGAAAAAAAAAAAGTAGCCAGGCTCGGTGACTCATGCCTGTAATCCCAACACTTTGGGAGACTGAGTCGGGCAGATTGCCTGAGGTCAGGAGTTCGAGACCAGCCTGGCCAACATGGTGAAACCCCGTCTCTACTAAAAATACAAAAATGAGCCTGGCGTGGTGGCAGGTGCCTGTAATCCCAGCTACTCGAGAGGCTGAGGCAGGAGAATCGCTTGAACCTGGGAGGCAGAGGTTGCAGTGACACCAGATCGCGCCACTGCACTCCAGCCTGGGAGACAGAGGAAGACTCTGTCTCAAAAAAAAAAAAAAAGAAAAAGAAAAAGAAAAAATAAGAAAAGAAAAAGGAAATAGAAAAAAATACCAAATCTGAAAATACTGCCAATTATAAGTCCTACCAAAATAGTAATTTCTGGTTTCCACTAAATATACTTCCTTTGTTTGACTCATCACTTGGAATTGTGGATGTTTTGACTTATTTGGGGCATAAAGTGATTCCCTGGCCTTTTTAACCACACTGTATCCACAACCTTCCCTTGTTATTCTCTATCTTCTTCTTAAGCTTTATTTTTCTCCATAATACCTATCATAATCTGACATTACATTATATACTATATCCATTTGTTTATATCCTTTTGCTTCCAATATAAATTCCTTGAGGACAAGGAGTTTGTCTTGTTTTCCATTATAAACCTCATAGCCAGAACTGTGCCTACATATAATACATACTCAATTAATACTTGTTGAATGAATAAATTAACAAATTGTTTTTCACTTGTAAAGAGATATCATCATGTATACTAAGGAGATACACTAAACATCGTAGCATTACATTACATATAATGCATCATAAATTGCATATAGTTAAATTCCTAGTGATCTTTAATTTGATATCTATTCAAAAGTCTTTATAATTGGCCTTTAAAAGTATTACTACTTTGAGTCTACTTATAATTTTGTCTCATTTCAATGTAATAATGTCCTTAAGAAATATATTTCTACTCAAACTTGCTCTAGAGCAGCAGAAGTTGTTCTTTATAAAACTCATTATCAAGATTACCTAAATGAGAGATACAATTGCTCAATGTGCATCTTTCTTTCTAATTCATTGTAGTTCTTTTAAAAACAGGGAGAGGCATGCAGATTGAGAACTCTTCAAAAGACATTGTTCCTTTCTATATGTAATTTACAACCTTTTCATTATATTCCCAACATTTTTATCACTCATGTGATATGCTGCAAGCATTTTGGTGAGAAGCACTTCATGAATAAAATGTATCAGTGCCTGTAAAATTTGTAAGAAGAATACCTCAGGCATACTTGAAATAGAGCACATTTTTGACACTTCACACTTATAATAATTCATACTCCAGAGGCCTTTTTCATCTTGTGTATCAGCAAGCTGGAAAACCTCCATAGCCAGGAAGGGTAAATTCCCTGTGTGCCATGTTCCTAAAATCATTGGGCTAGGGTTGCTCCCTTCCCACACATGACATTTTCAAAAGTTAAAATCCGCTAATGGCCCCTCAAGCAAAACCTTTTTGCCTTTTGGTGATACTGTGACACCGACTAAGAGTTCTCACACTGTATTAAGTACGAAGGTATATCCCCCAGTTACATTACTAGTAGTGCCCAAGAGAGGAGAATTGTCTGGCTTAACTTATTCCTAGTTTTTGATCATCTGCTAAAGAATAATAATACACGTTTGCAAAATAAACCATCAGTGCACAAAAGCTTAACATTATCATCCACCCCAAATTGAACTTTAATTGGAATATAATGAATACTTGGAGTATTTCTTAAACATCTCCCACATCCCTAATGTTTTTTCCTAAAATTCCATGTTTTCTGTTATCTCAACTTACGATTGAAAGCTGACCTCCAAAGCAACACAAATACTATGTATACCACATATTGAAGTATAGCTGATCTTGCTGAAGACATTCATAACTTCCTCATTGCAAAAATCATCTTCAGTTATTTTCCATCTTGTTGGAATACTTACTCAAGCACTTGAAGCTGCTGAGTCATTCCTTCCATTAACTAAAAAAAAAATATTGTGCACTTACGTTATTCCAGGCAGTGGGAATACAATAATTAACAATAATTTTTAAAACAGTCTCAAAGCTCAAAGGAGTTTACAGTCTAGCGGCAAAACAGAGTAATTACCAGATAATTATAATTCAGAGTGGTAATGTCATATAACAGTGAGAAAATATTGCAATAATAGGGGCTCCAGCCCCAGACTTCGGGGGTTAGGAAAAGCTCCCATAGGGCATTGCATTCCAGTTGAGTCTGGAAGAATTAATCAAGTCATCCAGGGGAAGGATTTAGGGAAATGGAGTTCCAGAGATAAATTAGTATATACATAATCCCAGAGGCAAGAAAGAATAGAGAATTTGGGGAACTTCAAGTAGCTCAGGATGGCGAGAGCTTAAGAGTCAGGGCCGGGCGCGGTGGCTCACACCTGTAATCCCAGCACTTTGGGAGGCAGAGGAGGGTGGCTCATGAGGTCAGGAGATCGAGACCATCCTGGCTAACATGGTGAAACCCCGTCTCTACTAAAAATACAAAAAATTAGCCAGGTGCAGTGGCGGGCGCCTGTAGTCCCAGCTACTCGGGAGGCTGAGGCAGGAGAATGGCGTGAATCCGGGAGGCGGAGCTTGCAGTGAGCCCAGATCGCGCCACCGTACTCCAGCCTGGGTGACAGAGTGAGACTCTGTCTCAAGAAAAACAATGATAAACTGGATTGTGGCTAAAGAAGAGTGATCAGAGTAGTCAAAGGAATTGGGGCAAAGCAGTGAGAGAAGAGGACAGAGGTCTGAATACATTTATCATGCTAAAGAGTTTGGAACTCATTTGGAGAAGAATGGAGTATCTTGAACCACTTTCAGCACAGAGACATGTGATCAGTGTGACTGCCTCCTGGAGTACTGATTAAAGGGGTCAAAATCAGAGGTAGAGGAAAATATGGGGAGGCCATTGTAGGCATGAGATGATGGCACCTTAAACTAGAATGGTTGTCAGTAAAGCACAAAGAGAAGTAGATGGCTAGATTTCACAGCTATTCAGGATGCAGAAGCAAGAGATTTTGATGGTGTTTAGTGGTCTCCTGAATGTGAGTAGTAACAGAGAGGAAAAAAGTAAAGGATGAGCCTCAGGTTTCTTCATAGACATCCTCATGTTCAAGCTAAGTTGCCCAGAAGGCAGTTGGATATATAGGTCCAGAGCTCAGGAGAAAGAACTAGTTTGGAAGGTAGGTCTACTCTGGTTTTTATTCTACCTCTCTGGCCACTGCTTCTTTGAACTTGTTTTATTTGACACACAGATATAGACCTTATTTCTAATTATTCCATCCTCATACATATTCTTTTTCACTCTACACACTCTTCCCCATGGATTTCACGTACACACACAGTGTTAATGACCAGCAATGTTTGGGTTCCTCACAAAACCACTGTATTTGGGAGATGATCCTGGGAAACACCAAAAGAGGAGTCAAAAAGTAATATAGGGAAGGGAAAGTAGCCTATAAAGGGTGAATTTCCAAGCAAGTTACCACTGGGGGTAAAGAGAGCTAAAACTCACTGGGGAAGTCTGGTAAACTCTGCAGAAGACATGCCTCAGAGTTATCCAACTTGATAGTTGAGGGAGTTTATGTATTAATACACCAATTTCAGTCAGCCATTGGTCAATGGCTACCGGCCTGCCTCCTCCAGGTACATGAGTACATGGGTAGAGAAGGCTGTGACACTACGAAAAATATTTAGTCATAAAAATGCAATTGCAAGTCTGCCCTATGCAGATAAAGCCCATACACACATAGGTAGGACAATTACAGAATCTGTTACAACATATGTGCACAACTCCCAAATCTATACCTTCAGCAAAAGTTTAATATTGAAAGTCAGGTTCCACTGTGAAACTATAAAGTGCCATCTAAAATGAGCTGTTGATTAATGGGACCAAGAAGAGAGAAGTGAAAACCAAAATATGGAACCAAGCAAACATAAGAGAACCAGAGAGGTAAAAGTAAAGATTAAACATTGAGAGTACAGGAGATGGAAACGGCCTAGCTACACAAAGTGAGTTCTAAGGACCAGTAGTATCAGCATCACTTGAGAGAGTATTAGAAATACAGACCTACTGAATTACAAGCCACAGAAGCAAGATCTCCAGTTCTTACGTATGCACATTAAAGCTTAAGAAACGCTTTTCCTTCTTCTTTAGAGCTTGTGTCACCATAATGAAGACTTTTAAAATGCATTCCTAGGTGCTTATATTTGGGTGGGTGCCCATACCCATTGCCTGCAATCCCTAATCCTCTTAAATAGCACCCAGATCCACTAAACTCTTTAAGCCAAAAATCTAGACTCCTCTCTCTATTACCCACCATTGACAATCTCTATGATTCTCTGCCAATGCCACAGTGTAGGTCTGTATCCTTTACAAAAGATAATTGCAATAACTTTTTCACTGGTATCATTGACTTCTGGGTCTTCCTGCCCCAACTTCACCTCCAAAATGACGCAGAGCAATTCTTAAAGTACAAACTACCATACTGTTCCTCACTTAAATAATAGAGTGGTTATCCAACAACTTTGAGACAAATTCCTAACTACTTAGTCTAGTACCACGAGCTCCTCCATGATCTGGTATCTGCTTACCTTCTTGCAAATATACTGGCCTAGTATAGTTACTGTAATTTGAGCAATAAATTTAGTGCTAAAATTCCTATCAATCAACTCATAAAGGGCATGAGGGTTACATAATCTTTATCTTTAAAAGTCTGGTGCTTTAAAATTTTCATTTGCTACTCTGGATTTAACAGCAGGTTAAAAGGCCATAAAAGGGCCCTCTCTCTAAGTATGATGTATCCTGGGTTGTTTCCATGCTCCAGCCCATAAGCTAGTGCAGGGATGGTAATCCTCTGTTAAAAACCTGAATTGTTATGTTCAAGAATGTCCCTTAATTTCCTGATATCCTTTATCTGGCATACAGACAACAGTTGCTCTTTTTCTTGAACACTGACGTCATAAATCAGTCCTGTCCCTTATCACACCTAGCACCAGCCAGGAACTCTGTCAAAGGCAGGAGCCATGAGAACCCATCCAGAATACCTTAGTCTGTTTTGCGCTGCTATGAAAGAATACCTGGGAGTGGGTCATTTATTAAGAACAGAAATTTATTTCTCACAGTTCTGGAGGCAGTGAAGTCCAAGATCAAGGTGCCACCATCCGATGTAGGCTTTCTTGCCGCATGCTCACATGGCAAAAGGGGTAAGGGTAAGACAGGAGTGAACTCTATGCCTTCACATAGCAGAAGAGCAGAAGGGGGAGAACCAATTCCTGTAGGTTTTTTTTAATAGTAGCATTAATCCATAAATGAGGCCAGAGCCCCCATAATCTAAACACCTCCTATTAGGCCCCATCTCTCAAAACTGTTGCATTGGATATTAAGTTTCCCACACATAAATTGTGGGGGCCACATTCAAACCATAGCACCAAAAAGGAGGGCAAATCAGACAATTACCATTTTATGATCAAATTTTTAAAGAGATGAAGGTATTTCTGGTATTCAATTTTGGATGACTTTCTTACCTGAGCCATGATATAAGGAAAATCAAATAACATTATGTACAATATCTTTAAAAGGATTTTTCAACAATAAATACATTGTTTGTATATTTTCTTTTTAAAAATAGCTTTGTTGAGGTATAATTGATGTTCAAAAATTTGCATATTTTATTGGTGAGTTTGGGCATATGCATACACATATGTGATACCATCACTACAATCAAGGCAATAAACATTTCCATCACTTCTAAAAGTTTACTTGTGTCCCTGTGGTTGTGTGTGTGTGTGCATGTGTGTGTATGTGTGTGATAAAAACACTTAATATGAGATCTACCCCTCAACAACTTTTTAAGTTCACAATACCATATTGTTAAATATGCATAGGCAACAAATCAAAAATAGACAATTAGGACTACAGCAAACTAAAAAGCAAAGCGAAGGAAATAATCAACAGAGTGAAAAGGTGAATATGGAATGCAAGAAAACATTTGCAAACCATTTATCTGATAGAAAGTTAATATCCAAAATATATAATGAACTCCTATAATTTAACAGTCTACAAAAGCCCAATTTTAAAACGGACAAAGGACTTGAGTAGACATTTTTTCATTAAAAATCATATAAATGGCCACCAGGTGAATGAAAAGGCATCAAACATCACAAATCATCAGGAAAGCGAAAATAAAAACCACAATAAGATATCACCTCACACCTCGTATCATAGCTATTATCAGAAAAACAAAAGATAAGCGTTGGCCAGAATGTAGAGAAATAGAAACTTTTCTTCACTGTTGGTGGGAATGTAAAATGGTGTAGCCATTATGGAAAAAAAGTATGGAAGTTTCTAAAAAATAAAAACTAGAACATATGATCCTGCAATCCAACTTCTGGACATATATCCAAAAGAATCAAAATCAGGATTTTGAAGCAATACCTGCACTCCCAAGTTTATTGCAGCATTATTTACAATAGTCAAGATATGGAAACAATCTAAATGTTTGTCAGATAAATGGATAAATAAAATGTAGTATATACATACATACAATGGAATATTATTCAGCCTTTAAAAAGAAGGAAATTTAACCACAACACGGATGAACCTGCAGGACGTTATGCTAAGTGAAATAAGCCAGTCATAGATGTACAGATACACATGATTCCATTTAAACAAACTATCAAAAATAGTCAAACTCACAGTAGCAGAGAATAGAATGGTGGTTTCCAGGGACTGTGGGGAGTAGGAAAAAGGGAGTTGTTGTTCGATGGGTTTAAATTCTAATTATGCAGGATGAATAAGTTCTAGCGATCTGTTGTATATTATGTTTCTATTTACATTTTTAAAACCATAGATAAAGGTTAAGGGCATGATACTTTTGCAGCCTTAAATAAAAGCAACTGGACTGGAATTGGAAGGCGTGGTTTGCATTCCAGATTGCAATTTGTTGCCAGTAGGAACCAAAGCAAGTTAATCTATTAATGTCAGTTTCCTCACACATAAAATGTGGATAAAAATACTCAGTCTAAATGTCAGTATGAGAATTGAACTAGCCAACAGATATGAAGGCATCTAGAACAGTGCCCAACATACAATAAGCACAAAATAAATATTAATGTCTTCTTTGTATTCCTCAAACATCAAATATTCATCAGTTAGGAATTTTTCAGGAGTAGAAGTTAATTTCCATAATAAATTCACCATTTAGAAAAACAAAGACAAAAAGCACAGAACTCTGCAATTTCTAGAACTACAACATGGCTAATGTGAAATTGCTCTTGCAATAACATCTAGCACTGCTCAACAAAGATTAAACACTTAAAACTATGTAGTCAGTTCACAAGAAAAAAATAAATTTTTATATACCAGAAATGTGGATTTCAAAGTCAAAGTATTGTAAGTAAACTAGAAATCTTACAAATTCTCAAAGCAAAATTCTCACTAGTTAATATAGCAGCCACCCCAGGGGTTGATATTAAAAATAAAAGTATATATTGTTTTGTTTTATATTGATAATCAAGTTTATTGAGATATAATTTAAATTATAATTATACATGATTTATTATATATAAATATACAATTTACCATATAATTATAATTATATAATATATAATATATTATTATATAATTTATAATTGAGATATTGTATAATTATAATTATATGATAAACTATATATAAATTATGGTACACCATTATTTATATATAAATTTTGGTGTGCCATCCAATGTATTTTGGTAAATGTACACACTAGCCGCCATCACATTCAAGACATAGAACATTTCCAGATTCCCAAAAAGTGCCCATCTGCCCCTACCCGATCAATTCCTCTTCCCATCCCTAGCCCAGACAACCACCGATCTACTTTATATCACTACAACCTAGCTTTGCCATTTCTAGAATTACATAAATGGAGTCATACAGCAAATCTGGCTTATTTTGCTTTTGTGTCTGGCTTCTTTCACTCAGCATGTGTTTTTAAATTCATTAATCAAGAATGCATCAGTAGTCCATTCTTTTTATTGCTGAGTAATATTCCATTGTAGGAACACACAATACTTTGTTTATCCATTCACCAGTTGATGAACATTTGGGTTATTCCCATTTTTTATCTATTACACATAAAGTTTTTTTTATAAAGCTAGTTGTTTTTATTTATCTTAGAAAGAGTACCAAGGAATGGGATTGCTGAGTTGTATCATAAGCGTACATTTACCTTTTTAAGAAACAGCTAGACTGTTTTCTAAAGCAGTTATATCATTTCATATTGTACTAGCAATGAGTGAGACTTCCAGTTGTTTCATATCTTTATCAACCTTTGATATTGTCAGCCTTTTGAATTTTAGCCATTCTGAAGTAGGTGTGACTTTAATTTGCATTTCCCTAATGAGTAATGAATGCTGTTGAGCATCTTTTCGTAGGCCATTTATGTATCTCCTTTTGTAAAGTGTCTGTTCAAATATTTTCTCTATTTTTTACATTGGGCTGTTTAGGTTTTATTATTGATTTGCAATATTTTCTTAAATATTCTTGATGTGGAACTTTGGTTTTAATCTGTAAAAAAGATATAAAATGAAGGATTGTATAAGTGCAAGTCAAGAATTTGGTGTTGAGACATTCTTCATAAAACCAGAACCTTTGAGAAGGGCTGTATCTCTAGTTAAAACCCTCACTATCATCTCTGGAAAATGGCAACAAAAAAAAAATTGCCTCAGCTTTTCGTCTCTAAATTTAAAAAAAAAAAAAGTCTCCTGAGAAAATGCAACCTCAAGATAGTGTAACACATGGATTTTGAATCCAAATGTGCCCTCCCTAGTGATGGTGGATTTTCCAAGTTGAAATAGTAACAAAATTAGCTCCGAGCTGGTAATATCCTTAGGGTGACTGGCAGAAGCAACCAGAAAACCACTATTTATATGTTTCAATAGCCCAGGCCTATTATTATTTCCCCCATAAAGAAATCCCCACTAAAGATGTTGACATAATTAGGCCGGGCATGGTGGTGCACGCCTGTAATCCCAGCACTTTGGGAGGCTGAGGTGGGTGGGTCACCTGAGCTCAGGAATTCGAGACCAGTCTGACCAACATAGTGAAACCCTGTCTCTACTAAATACAAAAAATTAGCCAGGCATGGCAGCGCATGCCTGTAATCTCAGCTACTTGGGAGGCTGAGGCAGGAGCCATTGCACTCCAGCAGCCTTGGCAAGAAGAGCAAAACTCTGTCTCAAAAAAAAAAAAAAAAAGTTGAGATAATTAAAACAAAAGAACGAAGAAATGATCTATCTTGAAAAGCTTCATATGACACACAAAAGTAGGAATAGACCATACAATCTTTGAGTTAATAGAAAAATATTTTTAAGTATTAAAATACATATTAGACATTATAAGAACAATATTCTATGAAAAAATAAAAGGCATATTTGAAAGTAAACTGAATATGACTTCTATAATGAAAAATATAGCTTTGAGGTCTGACTTGCCTGATTAGGAGGGGAATTTGGAGGGTCTTTAAAATCCAATTTAATGTTGCCATTCTTTGATTCTAAGAGTGACCACCGTTTTCAGATTCTCCCAATCATGCTAAATAAATGGAGACGTTCTGTATAAGTTTTGCGCTTGTGTGTTGTCCCAAAGGGTTGCAGACATGAGGCAACAGAGCTTTGACCAGCGACTCTAGCTACGTTTAGGCTTTTAAAATATCTAACTATTTACATACAAAAAAGTGTGAATGAGAAACGATGACAAAGTACAGGTCTCCTCAGAGGCAGAGTGATAAGCATCCAATACTACCTTTGAGCTGATGCTTGAATTATTCCACATGGCCTGGCAAGTTGTCATTTAGCCTTTCCTGGACCAGCTCAGTGATGGGAATTTCACTACCTCTAGCAGGTTTCAGTTCAATTTTGGAGCTATTTTAATTGAGTATTCTCCTTATACTAAGCCAAAATCAGCGTGCTTATTATTTCTCCATTTTTTAGTTCTGCTCTTTAAGTTATTCAGAACAATTTTAATCTCTCTTCAAAATAGCATGTGGAAAACAGCTATAACCATTCAACATCCAGATCAAATGTTCCCAGTTCTCTTTACTAGTCACCGGGTGACATAGCTTTGAGTCCTCTGACCACTCTGATCATTCTTCTTTAGCCACAATCCAGTTTATCATTGTTTTTCTTGAAAGTAAAAACCAAAACTAAACACAGTTTTCCTTTTGTAGTCAACCACTGAAAAATTAGGGTTGAATATTTCAAGATATATAAAGCAAAAATGTCACAAATACAATGAATATTTTAAAAATAAAATACAGTTATGATGGAAGAATTCAATATACCCCCTTAAGAAACTGGAAGATCAGCTGGGCCCAGTGGCTCATGCCTGTAATCCCAGCACTTTGAGAGGCCAAGGTGGGCAGATCACCTGAGGTCGGGAGTTTGAGACCAGCCTGACCAACATGGAGAAATCCCGTCTCTACTGAAAAAATACAAAGTTAGCCGGGTGTGGTGGCACATGCCTGTAATCCCAGCTACTGGAGAATCGCTTGAACCCGGCAGGCAGGGGTTACGGGGAGCCGAGATCACGCCATTGCACTCTAGCCTGGGCAACAAGAGCAAAACTCCATCTCAAAAAAAAAAAAAAAAAAAAAAAATTAGCCCGGCAGGGTGGGGTGCACCTGTAGTCCCAGCTAATTGGGAGGCCAAGGTGGGAGGATGACCTGAGCCTGGGAGGTCAAGGCTTCAGTGAGCCGTGACTGTACCACTGCACTCCAGCCTGGGCAAGAGAGTAAGACCCTGTCTCAAAAAGAAAAGAAAAGAAAAGAAAAGAAAGAGAGAAAATGTCATATAAAATAAGGAGAAAAATGGTAAGTATAACAGTGACCTTAAATACTATAAATAATGAGATTAGCTTAAAGTGTCAGGGTGAAAAATTCCACAACCTACCCTACAAACAAGGAATATTCTTTTTTTTCTTCCAAAATGTATGGGATATTTACAAAAAATAATGATTAAATAGGACCTTAATAAATCTGCTGTAGAACTTCTATAGAACTGAACACTAATAACAAAGAGTAAAAGATTGTAGCCACTTAAAAATGTAAAACTTTAATTTGGAGTAACTGCAATTAAAATAGAACCAAAGCCACATGAGCAAACTTTTTGCAAATTAATGGTACTAGTAAGCCTATATATGAAATAAAAGAATATCAAAAAGCTTGTTCTGATGACTATTTATAGCCTTAAATTCTTTTTTTCTATATAAAAATGTAAAAAAGAAATAAACTACATAGTCAACTCAAAAACTGAGAAATATCACAGAAAAATAAAGTAAAATAAAGCAAGAGAAAGGATTTTTTTTAACTAGAAAGCAAAATAAAGTAACGAGGACTAGAACTGACAAATAAAACCAAGAGCTAATACTTTTAAAGGACCAGTAAACTTGCCAACCTCTGGGAAATCTGAAAGCAAAAAGAGAAGCCAAACAATGGAGATTTTAAAAATATATGAATACTACCTTTATTCTAATAAATTTGAAAATCTTAATTAAATGGATGATTTTTAAAAGGAAAATATGAATGAGCAAAAATGACCAAGCAAAGGTAAAAAAAAAATAAATAAAACAATACTCATCGAAGAAAAAGTTTGGGACCTAAATGTTTTATGAGAGAATGGGGGATGATCTATTAAAATATTAAAGAAAAAATAATTCCTGTGTAATTTAAGCCACTCCAAAACATAAAGAAATGAGTCCTCTAATTTATGTCATGAAGCCTGCAAAACCATAATTCCAAATCCTTAAAAGGATAGTAACATAAACTGAGGCCAAATCACATACAAGCCCAGAAGCAAAACATCTTAAATAAACTAATAGCAAAGCCAATCTATGAGAGGATTTTAAAGTAATTGACCATGACCAAAAATGGTTTCTTTTAGAAATGTAAAATTGGTTTAACTTTTGGATGCTCATTAATGTATTATCAGCCTGATAGAAGTTGACAGGGAATCTGATAAAATTCAGTAAGGATTCATGATTTTAAAATAATAAAATCTCCTTGCAAATTAGAAACAGGAGGGTACATGCTTAACATTTTTTTTTAAAAAAGACATCTACCCACATCATTATACTTAATGGTGAAATATTAGAGACATTACCATAATTATTTAAAATACATTTAGACTATAAAGCACTTATATGAGTAGGAGCCCCAAGTTGGGTTGTGCTCACCACCGCATCTCTAGTGCCTAGCACAGTGCCAGATGCTCCTAATTTTTCTTCTTTCTCACTAGCTTCTCTTTCTCATTCTCTTTTGCTGGCTTCTCTTCATCTTCGCAACTTCTAAAGGTTGTCTTTGAATACTTCTTTCTGCTCTTTGTACTCACTTCCCAGGTAACTTCATCCAGTACCATGGCTTAAAGATCATCTGTATGCTGATGACTCATAGTCATCATAGAGCACCTGCATTCTACCTTTTATACCTCAAAGTCTATCTTTTTCACGCCCACCAACCACACTTCAGCCACAGTCACCTTCTGGTCCCTTGAACATGATGTCCTTGTTCTATCACAGAGTACTTGCACCTACTGCTCTTTTTCTGGCAATGGTCTCCCACCAGATTTGTATGATGCCCTTTTTCCCTTGTAAATTTCATCTCAAAAGTCTCCTCCTCTGAAAGGTATTTTTCAGTTTTATAGTGGCATCCCCAGTCCATAGTCCTTTTCTATTGCATTTCTCAACTATATTTTCTTCATAATCTTATCACTTATTACTATGCAAAACTGTATTTATTTGTTTATATATTTGTTGATGGTCTCCATCTGCTGGAGTATGTTCATTTGAAGGTAATGCATGTGTGACTGCAAGGATTTTGTGCATTTTAATCACTGAAGTTTCTCCATGGTCTCGTGCATTTATTCTTTGAAATGACCTTTAAAGCCATTATGTCAATATACAAAAATTGTTGAAATTTTTGTTGGAATTGCATTAACCTTATAGACTGGAATATAGCGGGCACTTAATAAATCTTTTGAATAGCAAATGAGGGAATTTATGAAGAATACAGAGCTAACAATTATTACTTTTATTCAATATTGTCTCAGAAGTTCTAGAAAATGCCATGATAAATAAAATCCCCAGAGATTTAAATATTGCAAAGACAAAATTGCAATTAGTTGCAAATTATATGATTATTTTTCTACACATTACAAGACAGTCATCTAAAAACAAAACTTATGAGATTCAATAAGGTGGCAAGTTACAACTCATTTAAAAACTAGTATCTTTCCAATATACAAGAAATGACTAGTTAGAAAATATTATGGAAATAACATCACATTTTACATAGCAATAAAATATATACAACACGTAAGAGACTTAACAAAAATATATAGAATGTATATAAAAGGGAATATAACACTTTACTTAAGGGTACAAATGAATACTAAATAGAAAGTTATATCACGTCCCTTTAAAGGAATACTCACAGTTTCAAAATTATAATTTTTCTCAAATGAGTCTGTAAGGTTAATATAATTACAATAAAAATTCCAACAGTATATTTAATTATTGACAAAACGACTTTAAAGATCGTTTCGGGGAACAAATATACAATAAAAGCTAAGAATCTCTTGACAGGGAAGAATATTAAGAATGGACTTGTTCTGGCCAGGTGCGGTGGCTCACGCCTGTAATCCCAGCACTTTGGGAGGCCGAGGCAGGTGGATCACAAGGTCAGGAGATCGAGACCATCCTGGCTAACACGGTGAAACCCCGTCTCTACTAAAAATACAAAATATTAGCCGGGTGTGGTGGCGGGCGCCTGTAGTCCCAGCTACTAGGGAGGCTGAGGCAGGAGAATGGCGAGAACCTGGGAGGCAGAGCTTGCAGTGAGCCAAGATAGCGCCACTGCACTCTGGCGTGGGTGAAAGAGCGAGACTCCGTCTCAAAAAAAAAAAAAAAGAATGGACTTGTTCTGTTGAATATTAAAACCTAAAACCACTTTAATTAAAAATGCAACTATTGCCGGATTATACACGTGGGGCAATGAAACTGAAGAGAAACTCTAAAACACAAAAATATATAATAATTAATATATGATAAAGATAGCATTTTAAATCATGAGAAAATATTTATATAATCAACAATGTTAGAAAAACGAATGACGTTTTTTAAAAGCCAATCACTCATCTCATATACCAAATTAAATTACAAAACACTAAAAATATAAATGGCATATCAAAATAATTAATCAATTATTCCTTGTCTGACCCCAGTTATATCTATGTTGGCACTTTTCACCATTTCCTATGTGCCTCTTACACTTTTATCTTTATATTCCATTTTTTTCTCTCTGTGTTTCACTGTATACACTTTATCCTGAGCCGTCCTACGGTTCAATAATACTTCTTTGTATTTTTACATGTTGCACTTCTTTTTGTTTTTTATTTGTAATACTTTAAGTAAGAAATTGTTTGAAATAAGACAATAAGAGTCTAAAAATAAGGAGTCGGTGGAAGAGCAGGAGACCAGAGATTATTACAGAATCAACCTGACAACAACCTAGACAAGGAATAGGAGGTTGTTCACCACCACCAAGAGGTCCAGTGCATTTTGCTGTCCTTACTGATAGGCCATATTTCACCTTCTTACAACAGAAATATAATCAGAGACTTTATCAAAAACTAGGCTGAAATCCATATATACTACATTCATAGCATTTTATTGATCCAAGTCTAGTATTTACATGACTGCTTTGTTCATTTTGAGGAGTATATGTTTATAAATACTTATTAAATATGGAATTCTACACTCTAAGTAATAAAGAAGGTTTCTAGAAAGAAAAGAATGTCTGCAATTAGTTTTCCTCTAAGCCAGGACTATTGAAAACTATGCCATTTTGATTCTCTGCTCATTTAGGAAACAGACAAAAGACGAATATTTAAAAGTTCAATAATTAAAGGGCAATCAACTTATATTGCCCTCTTTAAATCCACAGAACTGAAGTTTTCAAGTTATTAACATTAAGCTATTATGCAGATGAGAGAATAAGAAATTGGTATCAGCAGACTCAAAGGAGAATGTGGATATTCTATAAATCCAGGAACACATGACAATGTTTTCAAGCACACAGCAAAATGCCTAAGGGCTGACCAAGTGGGCGTACATTATTTTTTTAGAAATAGACTTCAATATAAATTGCCAGGAGGTGGCCATTTATCGCCAAAGGGTCAGATGGAAGGAATGTGGAATGTTTCCACATGTGTTTTAATGATTCAGTAGTCAAGGTAAAGCCGAGTGCTGTTCTCAAAAATTGCTCCTGGGGATGTTACATATTTAATTCAGTCCAGCTGGAAAAGGTTACAGGATGTAGTCCTCAATTTGAATGACTATTGCACTCTTAAAATGCTGTTTTTGTGCAATGGAAGGAACAATTTTGATTGCAGTTTTCAGTTAAAAGGCCTTCCTCTCTGAAGACAAACTTGTCAATTGCGTGGAATCTGAAGCAGCCAATTGAAGGAACCAATCAGCAAGGCTTGCTGACAGCTGCACCTGAATAGCCCCACACTGCTGAGTGAGGGGGTAGTCTTAACACCAGCCCAGTGGTATCTGAACTAGTATACAGTAAGTCCTTACCTAACATCCTTGATAGGTTCTTGGAAACTGTGACTTGAAGAGAAATGATGTAGTATAATAAAATCAATTTTACCATAGGCTAATTGATATAATAAACAAGAGTTAAGTTCTTATGGCTTATTTCTAGTTACAGAAATATCACCGAACTTCTAAATAAAGGCAAAAACACTTCTAATATCAAACAATGAAGTACATGTAAGCATGTGAGCTATACATACATTTAAGAAAAATAAACAAAGCAAAATAATTATTTACTTGCTTATTCCAGTTCAGGGTTATGGGTTGCCAGAGCCCATCCCAGAAGCTCAGGGCACAAAGGAGGAACCAACCCTGGCCAGGATGCCATCCCATCGCAGGGTGCACTAACACACACACACACACACACACACACACACACACACACAGCGCACTTGCTCAAAAGTAGGACCATTTAAACAAGCCGATAAACCTAACATGCGATGCGTGTGTTTGGGATGTGGGAGAAAACTGTAGTATCCAGAGAAAACCCAAACAGACTTGAGGAGAATGTGCAAATTCCACACAGACAGCGGCACCCACCTGGAATCAGATTTTTTTCTCATTAACCCAATAATGAAAAGACGTTGAATGTAACGTCATTATTCAAGGACTACTGTAAGAACTGCAGCCCTGTTTTCTGGCTGAAAGACCATCATACAAACTGTGACCAATAGCTATTATGTACGTAAACGTGCGTTTAGTTACATGCACATTAGATAGGAACTTTAATCCTTGTGAAACCCAGAACGCTCCTATTTTAACTTATGTTAATAAAATATAATGGAATCCATGGAAGAGGCTCTATGGTTAAGGTTGAAAAGGCAATTGCTTGCTAAATGCCATTTTTTAAATTGCATTTCAAAAGCTGTTCTGAAATAGCTATAACAAAGATAAAATTTGCCTCAAGCTAAATGTTGTCGAAATTAAAAGGTTTGAAAGAAAGAAAATGAGTCATCATCCAGATTTTTTTAAAATATGCTGAATTTGAAGTTTCTTTCAAAGTACAGTGTTTCAACGGGGGGAGTCCAATTTTTGTAAAATTTTACAAAAACTGTATTGCCCTAAAGGCAGCCTACTGCACACAAGGATCACAGTGACTTTTACTTGTTATTCTACATGATTACTTAAAATTTTTCTGATTTTTTGCCCTCATCTATCTTCTAACTTGTCTAGTTAACTCTTAAGAATTTCAAATTTTCTTTGAAAGATGATAGACAATATGAGATGAGAGATAATCTACAAAAGTTACAAATGCTAACATGTATAAAACAGTCAAAATATCACAGGTCAATGACATAAACTGCATTAAATAAATTATGTTTATAGGCATCAGTAGTTGAAAATGCTCAATAATTCTGGGCGCCTTCCCCAAAATGTAAGACTTAAGTACTTCAAAGGCATTATTCTTTACTCATGAGGATCAGTGGCTTCATTTAGTAAAAGAAAAAGGAATGGACCCAGGATCCCAGTAAATAATTACTAACTGATCGCAACGCTCTTTTATCTAATGAACAACCAACAACCAACAGAAAACCCTTGATTCACAGAGGAGCAAGTCCTAGCAATTATTAAGACAGTCATTTTTTACGTTTTTTAAAAAAAATAGTAGAACAATACGTGTTGGTCTAATTTGGAAGGTAAAGTATGCTGACTTATTAAAAATTCTTAATGGAACCACACCCCCCAAATCATTTCCCATTAGGATGAAAGTTAATAGCTGCCATTAGGGCTGGTGTCAATTTAGAGATCTCTTCTCACTTATGCCAGAACTTATAAGAAAAGCCCATGAAGAAATAGCAATTGCTAAAATAACTACATCAATAAGCCATTCTATTCAGACATTGCAAACACACAAGCCCTTGAAATCATCATATCACTGACCCACCAAATAAGCTATTTTTAGCCAATGAGGATTACCTTCTCCAGCAACAAGAACAAAACAGGCCATTTGATATATTCTTTCTGGTTTCTAGGGCTTTTTCACTTTCCTACATACTAATGAAACACAGATATCTAAACCATGCCAGCTACATAGTGATATTTTTACTCTAGAATTGTTTGCTAATCCCAACCAGTTCAGGAAAGGCTTTATTGATAGGATTCAGAATCACAAATGTAGCCATCCAAAGCCTGCTTACTAACCTAATACATAGTCACGTGAGAGACAAACAGAAAGGAGGATATAAATTTTATAAAAATCTACATATTGGCAGCAATCCAGGCCTTAGTTAACTCATAGCTCACCTTAGCCTCAAGCTACATTATTTGAGCATGGCTGCTTTCCTAGAGGCATAAATACCTTAGAAATAATGAACGCCACGAATACGCATGTATGTTTTATCAGTGTTGTTTGCAGAGAAGTCAAGTTTACAAATAGAAAAAAATAATAAAGTACATAAAATAAATTTTTACAAATAATGCCATTTTAACTGGATATGAACTACTTTTTCCATGTAGTATAACTGGAATATATTGTTTAATATGCCAAGTTCTAGATTTAGATGACTTGAAATGAATATTTACCAATAGAATACTTGTATAAAGTATAGACTTACAAAAAATAAATGTTAAAACAT
Organism: Pan troglodytes; assembly: GCF_028858775.2. NCBI lineage: Eukaryota > Metazoa > Chordata > Mammalia > Primates > Hominidae > Pan > Pan troglodytes. The sequence continues at coordinate 23,694,139 of NC_072421.2, forward strand.
AGATGGAAGAAAAGAATGCTTAGATGTGTGCCAGCATGGGAGCTGGGTTTATGTGCCAGCATGGGAGCTGGGCATCCCTCCCTCCACAAGACTGGCCTGGGAAGGGAGCAGCCTGTTATCCAGCCACAGCTTCTGCCCAGGGGAGGCCTGCAGCCCCACAAACCTATAACAGCCCAGTGATCTGGGTACAGAAGCCTTAGAACAAATCGAGCTGCGCAGGCCTGCTCCTGAGGCAGGTAACAGACAGGATTCAGTTGGGGGAGTGTGAGTTTAGCAGACCCCACAACCACGTGCTGGGGTAAAAAACACTGGACCATAAGTGCCACACCAGCTCAGATCATTGACGCCAAAAACTGACAAAGAAATAATCTGGACTTAAATTCAACACTTGACCATTGGACCTAACAGACATGTACAGAATACTTCACCCCACAAATACAGAACATACATTCTTCTATGGACATGAAACATACTCCAAGACTGACCACATGTTCAACCATAAAGCAAGTCTTAATAAACTCAAAAAACTGAAATCACACTACACATACTCTTGGACCACAGTGGACTAAAAATAGAAATCAATATCAAGAAGTGCTCTCAAAACTACACTATTACATAAAAACTAAACAACTTAGCCAGGCGTGGTGGCTTACGCCTGTAATCTCAGCACTTTGGGAGGCTGAGGTGGGCAGATCACCTGAGGTTGGGACTTCGAGACCAGCCTGACGAACATGATGAAACCCTGTCTCTACTAAAAATACAAAAAAATTAGCCAGGCATGGTGGCAGGCGCCTGTAGTCCCAGCTACATGGGAGGCTGAGGCAGGAGAATTATTTGAACCTGGGAGGCAGAGGTTGCAGTGAGCCGAGATCACACCACTGGACTCCACCCTGGGCAACAGAGCAAGACTCCATCTCAAAACAAAAAAACAAAAAACAAACAAAAAAAACTAAAGAACTTGCTCCTGAATGACATTTTGGTAAAAAATGAAATTAAGGCAAAAGTCAAAACATTATTTGAAATGAATGATAACAGATGCAAAACATACCAAAGGTTTTGTGATGCAGTAAAAGCAGTGTTAAGAGTAAAGTTTATAGTGCTAAACACTAAATCAGTAAGTTAGAAAGATATCAAATTAGCAACCAAACATTACACCTAGAGGAACTAGAAAAACAAGAACTACCTCTAAATCTACCAGAAGAAAGAAATTAAAATGAGACTAGCACTGAACGAAATTGAGATGCAAAAATCCATACAAAGGATCAATGAAATGAAAAATTTGTTTTTTGAAAGGATAAACAAAATCAATACACCAATAACTAGAATAACAAAGAAAAGAGAGAAGACTCAAATAAACACAATCAGAAAAGACAAAGGTGACATTACAACCAATCCCAGAGAAATACAAAAGATCCTCAGAGATTATGAACATCTCTATGTACACAAACTAGAAAATCTAGAGGTAGACCAGGCACGGTGGTTCACACCTGTAATCCCAACACTTTGGGAGGCCGAGGCGGGCGGATTACCTGAGGTCAGGAGTTCGGGACCAGCCTGGCCAACACAGTGAAACCCCGTCTCTACTGAAAGTACAAAAATTAGCCAGGTGTGGTGGTGGATGCCTGTAATCTCAGCTACTCAGGAGGCTAAGGCAGGAGAATTGCTTGAACCCGGGAGGCAGAGGTTGTGAGCCGAGATTGCACCATTGCACTCCAGCCTGGACGACAAGAGCGATACTCTGTCTCAAAAAAAAAAGGAAAAAAGAAAATCTAGAGGATATAGATAAATTCCTGGAAACATACAACCTCCCAAGATTGAACCAGGAAGATAATGAAACCCTGAACAGACTAATAACAAGTTCCATAATTGAATCAGTAATAAAAATCCTACGAAACAAAAAAGGTCCTGTACCAGATGTATTCACAGGTTAATTCTACCACATGCACAAAGAAGACTTGGTACCAATCCGATTGAAATTATTCCAAAAAATCGAGGAGGAAGGACTCCTCCCTAATTAATTCTACAAAGCCAGCATCCTACTGATACCAAAATCTGGCAAAGACACAATAGAAAAAGAAAACTACACAGGCCAATATCCCTAATGAACATAGACACAAAAATTCTCAAAAAAATACTTGTAAACCCAATCTAGCAGAACATCAAAAAGTTAATTCACTACGATCAAGTAGGATTTATTTATGGGATGCAAGGTTGGTTCAACATATGCAAATCAATAAATATAATTCATCACATAAACAGAATTAAAAACAAAAACCATGTGATCATCTCAACAAACACAGTAAAACCTTTTAATGAAATCCAACATCTCGTGAGAAAAATGCTCAACAAACTAGGCATTGAATGAACATTCTTCAAAATAATGAGAGCCATCCATGACAAACACTGTACTGAATGGGCAAAAGCTGGAAGCATTCCCCCTAAGAATTAGAACAATACAAGGATGCCCACTCTCACCACTCCTATTCAACATAGTACTGGAAGTCCTAACCAGAGCAATCAGGCTAGAGAAAGAAATAAAAGGTATCCAAACAGGAAAAGAAGAAGTTAAATTATCTCTCCTTGCTTACTATATGATGCTATACTTAGAAAGCCCTAAAGACTCCACCAAAAGGCTCCTAAAATTGATAAGTAACTTCAGTAAAGATTCAGAATAAAAAATCAATGTACAAAAATTAATAGCATTTCTATACACCAATAACACTCAAGCTGAGAGCCAAATCAAAAATGCAATCCCATTTACTACAGTTACAAGAAAAATAAAATATTTAGGAATACATCTAACCAAGGAGGTGAAAGATCTCTGTAATGAGAATTACAAAACACCACTAAAAGAAATCAGAAATCACACAAACAAGTGGAAACACATTCCATGTTCACGAATAGGATGAATAAATATAATTAAAATGGCCATACTGCCCAAAGCAATCTAGATGCAATGCTATTCCTATCAAACTACCAACATCACTTTTCACAGAATTAGATAAAACTTTTCTAAAATTCATGTGGAACTAAAAGAGCCTGAATAGCCCAAGCAATCCTAAGCAAAAAGAACAAAGGTGGAGGCATCACATTATCCAACTTCAAACTACACTACAAGGCTACAGTAACCAAAACAGCATGGTACTGGTACAAAAGCAGACAAATAGACCAATGGGTCAGAATAAAGTGCTCAGAAATAAAGCCTACGACCATTTAATCTTCACCTACAACCGTCTGATCTTCAAAAAAGTTGACAATAACAAGCAATGGGGAAAGAACTTCCTATTTAATAAATGGTGCTGGGATAACTGGCTAGCCATATGCAGAAGAGTGAAACTGGACCCCTTCCTTTCACCATACACAAAAATAAACTCAAGATGGATTAAAAACTTAAATGGAAGACCTAAAACTATAAAAACCCTAGAAGAAAACAAGAAATACCATTCTGGACATAGGCCTTGGCAAAGATTTCATGATGAAGTCTCCAAAAGCAATTGTGACAAAAATGAAAACTGACAAGTGAGACCTATTTATACTAAAGAGCTTCTGCACAGCAAAGAAAACTATTAACCAAGGGACTAGACAACCTACAGAATGGGAGAAAATATTTGCAAACTATGCAACCAATGAAGGTCTAATATTCAGAATCTATAAGAAACTTAAACAAATCAACAAGCAAAACACAACTCCATTAAAAAATGGATAAAGGACATGGACAGACACTTTTCAAGACATACACACAGCCAACAAGCATATGAAAAAATGCTCAACCTCACTAATCGTTAGAGAAATTCAAATTAAAACCACAATGAGATACTATCTCACACTAGTCAGAATGGTTATCATTAAAAAATCAAAAAAATAACAGATGCTGGCAAGGTTGCAGAGAAAAGGGAATACTTATATACTGCTGGTGGGAGTGTAAATTACTTCAGCCCCTGAAAAAAGCAGTTTGGAGATTTCTCAAAGAACTTAAAACAGAACTACCATTCGACCCAGCAATGCCACTATTGGGCATATACCCAAAGGAATAGAAACCATGCTATCATAAAGATACACGCATATATATGTTCACTGCAGCACCATTCGCAATAGCAAAGACAGAGAATCAACGTAAATGCCCATCAATGGTAGACTGCATAAAGAAATGTGGTACATATACACCATGGAATACTATGTAGCCATAAAAAGGAATGAAATCATGTCCTCTGCCGCAACATGGATGTGACTAGAGGCCAGCATCCTGAGCAAACTAATGCAGGAACAGAAAACCAAATACCTCATGTTCTCATTTATAAGTGGGCCTAAACATTGAGTACACATGAACATAAGTAGGGGAACAACAGATGCTGGGGACTACTAGAAGGTGAAGGGAGGGAGGGGAGTAAGGGCTGAAAAACTACCTATTGGGTACTATGCTCACTACCTGGGTAACAGGTTCAGTTGTACCCCAAACCTCAGCATCATGCCATATACCTTTGTAACAAACATGCAACGGAACCCTCTGGTTCCAAAATAAGTTGAAAAAATAAAATAAAATAAGATGATGAAGTCATGAAAGAAAAGATCAAAGCCATAAGACAAAACAAAATATTATGACAAAAAAGCGCATTTTGAAAAAGAACTAATTGGGACTTCCAGAAATGAAAAATACTTTTTGAAATTAGTCAAAGGAGGAGTAAACAGCATTTGTTTAGAATAAATACTAAAGACAAAATCGTGTATGGGAAGTTAGATCAAGATTTAACTAAGTCACAAAGGCAATGTGGAGATATAAAGGGATAGAAAATATGAAAGGGTAAAAGGCACAGAATATATAGCTAGAAGGTCCAACATGTATCCAGAGGCAATTCCATAAGGAAAGAACAAGGGAAAGGTGAGGTGATTCCCCACCACCCTCATTTTCTTCACCAACCACCACTATTGCCTCTTCACCAGGCTCTCCTATAGTCACTCCTAGAACCACTTTGAAGAATCAGTGCTATGGCTTGGCAGGGGAGCAGTGGAGAAGTTCCCCCAAGAGATTCCGGGAGAGCTGCAATAGTTTTCATCAGCTCTTTATGCCCCAGCAGTGCTGTGGTACTGCAACGATACCTCCTCATGAAGGCCAAGCATGACTAGCCACTGCTGATTTTTGTCTCAGGGAAAATGGAGCGAGCAACAGTCCTCTCAAGCAATATGAGAGAGAGGCAAGAAGTGAATTTAAAAGCTTTCCCTAAAAAATATAAACCCACCACTGCACCCGCTGACTGTGGTTCAGCCTACCATTACCCAACTAACAGCCTTTGGTTTTGCCAGGAGTATTCCTCAGATTGTATGTTACTTACTCTAATCTATGCTTGCTTCCTTTTATGTGGTTTCTACAGGGCTGATCTTGGGCGAGGGAGCCAGCCACCTGTGCTCCTTCGCTAAGTTCGAAAATTGAGGACTTGCTATCTTTTCTTTCATATTATTGTATTTTCTTACTGTTTGTTGCAGTTTATTTAAAAACAATTGTCACCCTGCTGAACATTCTTGTTTATTTCAGTAATATGTCTGTAGATTATTTTGGGTTCTTTCCATGTAGAAAATTGTATCATCTGAGAATGGTAGTTTTGCTTCTTTGATTATAATCCCTACAGCTGTTTTTGTTGTTGTTGTTGTTTTGTTTTTTGTTTGTTTGCTTGTTTGTTTCGAGACAGAGTTTCGCTCTTGTTGCCCAGGCTGGAGCGCAGTGGCATGATCTCAGCTCACTGCAACCTCTGCCTCCCAGGTTCACACAATTCTCCTGCCTCAGCCTCCCAAGTAGCTGGGATTATAGACCTGCACCACCACGCCTGGCTAATTTTTTTGTATTTTTAGTAGAGACAGGGTTTCATCATGTTGGCCAGGCTGATCTCGAACTCCTCAACTCAGGTGATCCACCCGCCTCAGCCTCCCAAAGTGCTGCGATCACAGGCGTAAGCCACTGCAACTGGCCATAATCCCTACAGCTTCTTTTGCTATAGCTGTCTAGGCAGCTAAAGCCAGACTTAGGCTCTGGCTGAGTTTCCTATGACAACACCAAATAGAAGTCATAAAAATGGGCAGTCTTGTCTGGATAATGTTTCCTAAGTAAGGCCATGCTATTTTGTAATACCCTTTATCAGGTTAGGAAATTCACTTTGATATCTATTTTGCTAAGAGTTTTCTTATCATAAATTGTTGAAATTTATTAAATCTATTTTCTTCATCTGCTGACATGATTATGTTTTTTCATCTTTTACATGTTAATGTGGTGAATTACATTATTAGATGTTTCCAATGTCGAAACAACCTTACAATCCTAAAATAACCAAACTTAGTCATGACATAGGAATATTGTGCATTGTTGGTTTCATTTGCTAACAACGTGTTTATGATTTTTACATCCATATTCATGAGTGAGGTTGCCCTGTGATTTTCCTTTCTTCTTCTGTCCTTATTTAGTATGGGTATTCAGGTCATACTTGCCACATAAAATAAGTTGGAGAATCTGGGGACAATTTGTGAAAGATTAGATTTATGAGCTACTGCAGTGTTTGGTAAATCATCTGGGCCTTGCATATCCTTTGCAGGAAGAATTTTTACACTGAAGGATTCAACATTTACAGTGGTTATAGGACCACTGTTGTGTTTCTTGACTTAGTTTTGGTAATATTTTTCAAGCAATTTGTCCATTTCAAACTTGCTGGCATCTGTAATTATGTCTCCTATTTATTGCTTATTTGTACCTCCTTTTTCTTTCTTCATTAATCCTGGCAGAAGTTTGTAAATTTTCTTATTCTTATCAAAAATAAGCTATATGGTTTTTGACTACTATCTCTGTTTTCTATTTAATCAATTCTGCATATATATATATTAATTTCCTTCATTCTTTGAGTTTAGTCTGTTCTTTTACTAACATCTTAAGTTAGAGGCTTAACTCATTTCAACATCTTTTTCTCTTCTACTATACATATTTAAGGTTATACATGTCCATCTAACTATTGATTTAGCAATGTCTACAAAAGCAATGTACATTCTTCAGTTTTGAATATTATATTTTATGTACTAGATCTATTCATCTGTAATAATACTTTTTACTTTAAAATCTATTTTGGCCAATATTTATAGAGCTATATCAGTTTTCCTGTGGTTGGTATTTGCATAGCATATGTTTTTCCATCCTTTCACTTTCAATACTCTGTATTTTTGAGTTAGATATGACTCTCATAACATCATTTAGCTGAATTTTTAAATTCAATTTTGATCTATATTTCTTGTAACTGAAAAGTTAGTCCACCTTAATTTCACAATTTTATGTTTGCCTTACTAGCTTTCCTGCTTCTCTAATTCCTCCCCTTCTCCCCTTTGCCATTTTTTGTTAAAAGTTGATTAAGGTGCTCTTATTACTCAATCCATTTTTTTGTCTTTCAACTTTTTTGGAAATTAAAGTCTGTCTATTTGTTCAGTGGTCATTTTGAATAATTTAGCAAACATACTAAATTTTCCAATGTCTAAAATTAAACGATATTTTTACCTTCCTGCTGAACAATGCAAAGATTCTAAAATACTTCAACTCCAACCACTTACTTTTAAAATTTTGCTAGTATTGTCCAATATTATGATTCTATATAGATTTTAACCCCATAAGTCAGACGTATTATGACAATTTATACCACATTTTATGGTATATATTTATACTACATAACTATACATTGACCATACTTTTGCCTGTTACTCTGAGTGAACTGTGAAGCCATTGCAGAGATAAGCAGGGGAGTAAGGCTCAAAGAAGCTTCGTGTCCCGAGATGCTGATCTTTAGGGATTATATCAACCAGACCTCCTTACCATCGGGCTTCCAGTTAAGTTTGGCTAGTGGGAAGAATGAGCAGGAGATCACAGAATAGAGAGAGTTTGGAGTGTTTATTCTCCTGCTTCCTCTCTGCTTGGCTGCAGTTTAGTAGTCGCTGACTTCATCTATCTAGGATCATAGGCCCTCTTAGGAAGGATCTCAGACATAGTGACAGTTCTTCCCTGTTTCTAGTCATAGTTTCCTCCCCTTTCTCTTTCAGCCTAGGGGTGGCGATAGCTTCTTACTGTTACCAACACTGCGTACTTTACCATCCTTTGATTCCCTTAACCCTGCCTATCCTGTATAAATAATGTTTCATTAAAAAAAAACAAAAAAAAACTCTTCAATTACTCCTTGGAGTGTGCTACCTGCTTCCTGTTTCCTGCTGAGCTCCTTATCAACATAAAAAGAATAAGCATCAAAATACACACTCTTTCCATTCATACTTTTCAGTCATATGTCCTATTTCCCTTCCCTACTGCCCCCAAATTCTTTACAACATAACCGTATAAATGCTTGGAATTTTCTCCTATACTTTTTGCCATCTTGTGTAAGAGTGGATGTTAGAGGGATTGGACACTAATTCAATTTATTATCTTTTGCAGTTATTTTTCCCATTTGAAGACAGAACTGCAGCTCTAATCAGAGCAGAAATAGAGTATTTTAAGGCATTTCTTTTTTTCTCTGTCATTCATTCTTTTTATGAAAAGGAGAACAGATTGTAAATCAAGTCTTGGACTTCCTCTACTTCCTTGTAAAGAATTTTAACAATAGTTAATCTAATCTCTGCTGAAATATGGCATGCACCTGAGGCTGTCAGAGTGCCACACAGAGAAAACATTGGTTAAGAATTCTACCCCTGCCAATCAATGATAGACTGGATAAAGAAAATGTGGCACATATACACCATGGAATACTATGCAGCCATAAAAAAGAATGAGTTAATGTCCTTTGCAGGGACATGGATGATGCTGGAAACCATCATTCTCAGCAAACTAACACAGGAACAGAAAACCAAACACCACATGCTCTCACTCATAAGTGGGAGTTGAACAATGAGAACACATGGACACAGGGAGGGGAACATCACACACCAAGGCCTGTCGGGGGTGGGGGGCAAAGGGAGGGATAGCATTAGGAGAAATACCTAATGTAGATGATGGGTTGATGGGTGCAGCAAACCACCATGGCACGTGTATACCTATGTAACAAACCTGCATGTTCTGCACATGTATGCCAGAACTTAAAGTATAATAAAAATAAAAATAAAATGTTAAAAAAAAAGAAGAAAAGAAGAAACAATTAAAAAAAAAAAGAATTCTACTCCCAGCAGTAGAAAAAAATGCGGCATTTTTCTAAGTAGTGTTTTAGGATTATTCTATTTAATGGCTTATGTTATTATCTGCGTGAAACCTGCAATCCCCAGGAATCTTAGAATTTTAGACTTATGTTTAGAAATACAGAAGCAACTGGTCCAGTATTTATTTTTTGTAATATTCTTTCTTCTAAGATCTTGGAAAGATAAACAAGTAGTCACTGCTTAGGTATTTCTAGTGTCTGACAGAACCTCATATGAGTTTTAAATATTCCATTAACAGTGTATTTATTACTAAAAATGTGTTTCCATGTCCTGAATCAAAATCTGCACAACCAAAACATCCACCAGTTGGAGCCAATAACACTCTTAGAGGCAAGAAGTCTAGTCCAAGCAATTTTTCTCTCCTTTATATGTTAACTCATTTCATTTCCAGGACTCAGCACAGTGCCTGCACATAATAGGCTATCAAAGTTATTAAATAATTTGAATGAATAAAATATTTAAAGACACCTATATATCAAGAACTCCTTAGGTCTTTTTTAGGACAGTCATGCCCAATTCCCTTAATCATCTTCAAGTGATGCTTTCTAAACATATTATAATTGACTGCATTCATTTGTACAAACTCAATTTGTACATGACCATCTGAAAATGTGACAATCAGGACCGAACAAATGGCTTTAGAAATGGGTTGACAAGACAGTGCCAAAATGGGACTATTCTTTCTTTTCTTTATTTAAGGTATTGTATTTCTAGTAATGGAATCTAAGTATGTGTCAGCATGTCTGATAACCCCACTATTGGCTTAAATAGAACTTGTGCTTAATTAAAATAACCACATTTTAGCTTATTTATTCATTCACTAACTTATTGCCCAGACTACTGTAGACAATGGAAGTACAGAATGAATAAGACAAGCCAAAGGCCTACCCTGAACATGCAACCTTTTTTAAAGTTTGAGATTGTTTAAAAATAAAAATGTATTAATAGACAAAACTGACAGTGAATAAATAAGTAAATGCATAAATATTATGATGCTCAGTAATAAGTGATATTAAAAATTAAGTAAGGTAAGGAGTTTAAAAAGGGATGAGGAAGAGCCCACAATAAATTGAGGTATAAAGGAAGATCTCTCTTAGGAGATGACATTTGAACAAATACCTGATAGATATAAAGAAACAAGCAATGCAAATCTATAAGAGAGAGAGAGCTTCTAGGCAAAATAATTACATACAGTGCGCCCTACAACTGGAATATCTGAGGAACAAGAGGCCACTGTGGCAAGCAAAGAGAGAATACAGGGAGGGTGATAGAAGATGAGTGGTAGGAAAGGAATGACCAGATCATGTAGGGCTTTGTATACCATAGTATAGGATTAGGATTTTATTCCAGGTATTACGGAAAGCCATCGTAGGGTTTTGAGCAGGAGAGTGATGCTATCTGATTAACATTTTCAAAAAAGTTTCTCTGGCTACTCTGTGAAGAGGAAACAAGAGTAGAAGCAGGAAGACTGAATAGAAAGCTTTTGTAACAGACCTAGTGATAGAGGATGAGTATTGGGCTTAGTATTAACCCAAGGATAGAGGTTTTGTATCAATCCCTATTATATTATTAAGCTTTTAAAAATTTTTAGAATGGGTTTTTAGATATAGAGAAAAGTTGCAAAGATAGTGCAGAGAGATCCCGTATACTCCACACTTAGTTTTCCCTGTTGTGAACATTTTTTACATTACTATGGTAAATCTGTCACAACTAATGAAACAAAATTGATACGCAAATACTAATTGAAGTCCATACTTTATTCAGATTTCTTTAGTTTTTCCCTAGCATCTTTTTTTTTTCCATTCCAGGATCGCATCCAGGATACCATATTATATTTAGTTGTCCTGTTTCCTTAGTCCACTCTAGATTGTGACAGTTTCTCAGAATTGCGCTGTTTTTAATCCCCTTGATTGTTTTGAGGAGTACTGGTCAGGACTTTTGTAGGAATCCCACATTAAAAGTTTATTTGATGTTTTACTCATAATTAAATTGGAGCAATGGGTTTTGGGGAGGAAGACCACAGAAGTAAAATGCTATTTTCATTCTATCATATCAAGAGTACATGCCATCAATATGACTTATCACTGGGGATGAGATAGTATCTGGCAGGCTTTTCCGCTGTAAAGTTACTCTTTTCCCTGCTCTTCCCACTTCATTCACTGGAAGCAAGTCACAATGTGCAACCCGCACTTAAGGGGTGGGGATTTATGCCCTACTTCCTTGCCCAGGAAGTATCTATATAAATTATTTGAAATTCTTCTACATGAGAGATCTGTCTCTTCTTCTTCATTTATTTATTTATTCAATCATGTGTTTATATCCGTTTGAGCTCATGGGTATTTATTTTATATTTTTAGTTACAATCCAATATTATGTTATTTACTATTTTGCTCAAATTACTTCAGCTTTAGCCATAGGGAGCTCTTTTAGTTGGCCCCTGTGTCGTTTTGACGTATTTCTATCATTGTTGCTGTTGTTATTGTTGTCATTTCTTTGCACGTTATAGGATTTTTTAAAGCGCTCCTTGTTCCTGGCACTATGAAATGATACAGGCTCATTCTATATATTCCCTGATCCAGCCCTAGAACCAGCCACTTCTCCAAGGAGCCCTGGTTCCTTTCAATAGAGAATAGTATTTGAAACCAAGAGCTGGCCATTAGCTGTGTTCATTTCCACCAAGGTGTTATATCTTCTAGACCCTCTCATCTAACAGAGAAAGGAAATGTTTTTATAGTAACCTGTTCATATACACATATCTATAAATATTTCTAAATATATCAAACTTTATCTCTGTGTGAGTTCATACTGATTTCTCCAAATCTAATCCTTTAACACATACATAATTTTAGCTTTCACCCCTTGCTTGTGTGTAACCTCCCACTCCAACAGTAAGAAACCTGGCTCCCAACAGCTGCCATTCATTTACTTAATAATTCAATTCCAGTATACATATATAGCAGCATCAAAATTGATTATCTGTACCCCCCATGGCAACCAACTTTATCAACTAAAGTACAATGCTTATGTGCAGTTTCTTTTGCCCTTTGTTTCACAGTCTCCAGTCATTTCTAAAGTTATTTAGGTACACACGTTTTCCCATATTCCCATCAGTGAAGCTATTTCCTATATTTGTGATATAGTTGGATTCTTTTGTCATGGCCTGCATTCCATCCTGGGTATCTGGACCTCCTAAATGATTTTCTAAATAAGCCCTAAACAGGGCTTATTTTGCATTCCATAATGCAAATGATGTCAAACATATTTTCATATGCCTATTTGCCACCTGCTTTTATTTTTTTCTTTTCTTTTTTTTTTTTTTTTTTGAGACAGAGTCTCACTCTGCAGCTCAGGCTGGAGTTCAGTGGCATGATCTCGGCTCACTGCAAGCTCCGCCTCCCAGGTTCACGCCATTCTCCTGCCTCAGCCTCCTAAGTAGCTGGTACTACAGGCATCCGCCACCGCGCCCGGCTTATTTTTTGTATTTTTAGTAGAGACGGGGTTTCACCGTGTTAGCCAGGATGGTCTCGATCTCCTTACCTCGTGATCCGCCTGCCTCGGCCTCCGAAAGTGTTGGGATTACAGGCGTCAGCCACCGCGCCCGGCCTTGCCACCATCTGATTTGCTATCTTCTTTGATGAAGTGCCTGCTCAGATCGTTTCCTCATTTTTTAATTGGGGCTGTTTGTTTACTTATTATTGCATTTTAAGAGTTCTTTATATTTTTTAGATATATGTCCTAAATTTATCTGATATGTAATCTGCAAATATTTTCTCCCACTTGGTGATTTGTCTTTTCATTCTCTTAACAGTGTTTTTGGTAGAGCAAAAGTTTTTCATTTTAATAAAGCCTAAATTGTCGATTTTTTTCTTTCATGAACCGTGCTTTTGGTGTATCTAGAAATGTTTCACTGAACAAAAGTTCACATAGATTTTCTCCTATGTTTTCTTTTAGAAACATTATAGTTTTGCGTTTTACATTTAAGTCTGTGATACATTTTGAGTAAATTTTTTTTTTTTACTTTTTGTATTTTTTTTGTTTTTTTTTTTTTTTTTATTGATCATTCTTGGGTGTTTCTCGCAGAGGGGGATTTGGCAGGGTCATAGGACAATAGTGGAGGGAAGGTCAGCAGATAAACAAGTGAACAAAGGTCTCTGGTTTTCCTAGGCAGAGTGTTTGTGTCCCTGGGTACTTGAGATTAGGGAGTGGTGATGACTCTTAACGAGCATGCTGCCTTCAAGCATCTGTTTAACAAAGCACATCTTGCACCGCCCTTAATCCATTTAACCCTGAGTGGACACAGCACATGTTTCAGAGAGCACAGGGTTGGGGGTAAGGTCATAGATCAACAGGATCCCAAGGCAGAAGAATTTTTCTTAGTACAGAACAAAATGAAGTCTCCCATGTCTGCTTCTTTCTACACAGACACAGCAGCCATCCGATTTCTCAATCTTTTCCCCACCTTTCCCCCCTTTCTATTCCACAAAGCCGCCATTATCATCATGGCCCGTTCTCAATGAGCTGTTGGGTACACCTCCCAGACGGGGTGGTGGCCGGGCAGAGGGGCTCCTCGCTTCCCAGTAGGGGCGGCCGGGCAGAGGCGCCCCTCACCTCCCGGACGGGGCGGCTGGCCGGGCAGGGGGCTGACCCCCCACCTCCCTCCCGGACGGGGCGGCTCGCCTGGCGGGGGGCTGACCCCCCCACCTCCCTCCCGGACGGGGCGGCTGGCCGGGCGGGGGGCTGACCCCCCCCAACTCCCTCCCGGACGGGGCGGCTGGCCGGGCAGAGGGGCTCCTCACTTCCCAGTAGGGGCGGCCGGGCAGAGGCGCCCCTCACCTCCCAGACGGGGCGGCTGGCCGGGTGGGGGGCTGACCCCCACCTCCCTCCCGGACGGGGCGGCTGGCCTGGCGGGGGCTGACCCCCACCTCCCTCCCGGACAGGGTGGCTGCCGGGCGGAGACGCTCCTCACTTCCCAGACAGGGTGGCAGCAGGGCGGAGGGGCTCCTCACTTCTCAGACGGGGCGGTTGCCAGGCAGAGGGTCTCCTCACTTCTCAGACAGGGCGGCCGGGCAGAGACGCTCCTCACCTCCCAGACAGGGTCGCGGCCAGGCCGAGGCGCTCCTCACATCCCAGACGGGGCAGCGGGGCAGAGGCGCTCCCCACATCTCAGACGATGGGCGGCCGGGCAGAGACGCTCCTCACTTCCTAGGTGTGATGGCGGCCGGGCAGAGACGCTCCTCACTTCCCAGACGGGGTAGCGGCCGGGCAGAGGCTGCAATCTCGGCACTTTGGGGGGCCAAGGCAGGCGGCTGGGAAGTGGAGGTTGTAGCGAGCCGAGATCACGCCACTGCACTCCAGCCTGGGCACCATTGAGCACTGAGTTAACGAGACTCCGTCTGCAATCCTGGCACCTCGGGAGGCCGAGGCTGGCGGATCACTCGCGGTTAGGAGCTGGAGACCAGCCCGGCCATCACAGCGAATCCCCGTCTCCACCAAAAAAATACGAAAACCAGTCAGGCGTGGCGGCACGCGCCTGCAATCGCAGGCACTCGGCAGGCTGAGGCAGGAGAATCAGGCAGGGAGGTTGCAGTGAGCCGAGATGGCAGCAGCACAGTCCAGCTTCGGCTCGGCATGAGAGGGAGACCGTGGAAAGAGAGGGAGAGGGAGACCGTGGAAAGAGGGGAGAGGGAGAGGGAGAGGTAGACCGTGGAAAGAGAGGGAGAGGGAGAGGGAGACCGTGGAAAGAGGGGAGAGGGAGAGGGGGAGGGGGAGGGAGAGGGAGACAATTTTTGTATTTTTTTGTAAAGACAAGGTTTCACCATGTTGCCCAGGCTGGTCTCAAATTCCTGGGCTCAAGTCTTGAGTAAATTTTTGTGTGAAGTGGAAGATTTGAGACTGGGTTCATTTTTATTTTTTGCATATTGATGTTCAATTGTTCCAGCACCATTCACTGAAAACACTATCCTTACTTCCATTAATTGCCTTTGCACCTTTGTCAAAATTCAGTTGACTGTATCTTCTATTGTATCTTGTTAATTTTGACCCATCCTTCCATCCTGTCAAAATAGTTTTGTGTCTTCATTTTATCAGTCAGTATATCTTCTATCCCAGAGTCAACAATAATTTAATAGGTATGTTCTCCAACAAATAATTAAGCAACATGTTGAATAGTTAAATACTATGGACAGAGCTCTGATGCATTCCACTAGGAACTTCCTCCAGATCGATGTTTACTCCAGAATTGGGATTTTTTTTTTTCTTTTCTGCTGGTTTTTTGTTTGTTTGTTTTTTGTTGTTGTTCTTGTTGTTTGCTTGTTTTTTGAGATGGAGTTTTGTTCCTTCGCCCAGACTGGAGTGCAGTGACATGATCTCAGCTCACTGCAACCTCCGCCTTCCAGTTTCCAGCGATTCTCCTGCCTCAGCCTCCCGAGTACCTGGGATTTCAGGCACCCACCACCACACCTGGCTAATTTTTGTATTTTTAGTAGAGACAGGGTTTCGCCCTATTGACCAGGCTGGTCTCGAGCTCCTGACCTCGTGATCTGCCTGCCTCGGCCTCCCAAAGTGCTAGGATTACAGGTGTGAGCCCCACCATGCCCGGCCTCTGCTTTTTTTATAGTTATTCAAAATACACAAACAGCGATGGTATATATACATCCATATGCAGGATCTGACAGTTTCTAAAATCAGAAAGTACTCTGGAATTATCTTCTCTTACAGCTGAGGTTTCAGTTGCTCTTGTCAATGGAGTCTATTTCACCCTTTCCAATTTGCAAAGCTACGTAGCTCTCCACATCATGGGTTACCATCCTGTCACATTCCTGTACTCCTTCCTCATTCGTGTAGCACAGAAGATAACTAAAAACATTCCATTACTTACATTTCTAGATTTTATCTTCATTAACACTATCTTTTTGGGACAAGATCACCCTTATGAATTTGACCTTGTTCTTGTATTCTTATTTTTACCTTTTAGAAAATATCTTTTAAAATTTGAACTCAGCAGACTAAAGAAAGACACATGACAATTAAATTAATTGCATGATTCTGAACTGGATACTTTTGCTGTAGAGAAATCATTGGGACAATTGATGAAATATGAATGGGATCTGAGAATTAAATGATAGTAATGTGTTAGTGTTAATTTCATCATTTTGATGTTTTTATAGTCTGTATGTAGAATAATATCTTTGTTTTTAGGAAATACACACTTACATGTTCAGGGATGATGGGGCATTGTGTTAGCAATTTACTCAAAATATTCACAGAAAATATTCTTTGCACTGAACTTGCAACTTTTCTGAAATTTTGTGATCGTTTTGAAATTAAAATGTCTTAATGAATACAATTTTTAAATTCCACTAATCAGACAAAATTTAAGGATATCCACATTAGCTTCTTAAAATGCCCCCTCCCCCTTTCCCTCCCACAAAGAATTATGCACAATCATGAAACTGGAAATCCATTTCCAGAGTCTCCCATCCCCTTCTATCCATATTCCCTTTTCGGCTTTCTATATAAGTTATACGTGTTTTTTTTCTTTGATTTTTGGAAATCTTTCCTTGTCCAATCATGTCAATGAATTTTCAAATGCCATGGCAATTCTTGTTCTCTCAAATTCCCTATACCTTCAATAACCATCAATAGGTAAAATTAAGTCCAGCACAGTAGCTCCCCCCATGGCTTCCCCACCTACTAAGAAAAAAAAAATTACCAGGACAGATGGTAACATATTTTTCACAGAGACTGGGTTTTGCATTCTTCCCTTTATCCGTACTCTTTACTGCGTTTTCCTCCCTCCTGACTGGGGCTTTTATATAGATATATATATTTCTAATTTAAAAGAATCAAGCCAGGCCGGACGCGGTGGCTCACGCCTGTAATCCCAGCACTTTGGGAGGCCGAGGTGGGCGGATCACCTGAGGTCAGGAGTTCGAGACCAGCCTCAACATGGAGAAACCCCATCTCTACTAAAAATACAAAATTAACCAGATGTGGTGGTGCATGCCTGTAATCCAGCTACTCGGGAGGCTGAGGTAGGAGAATTGCTTGAACCTGGGAGGTGGAGGTTGCGGTGAGCCGAGATCACGCCATTGCACTCCTGCCTGGGCAACAAGAGCAAAACTCCATCTCAAAAAAAAAAAAAAAAGAATCAAGCCAAAATGTCACCAAAATTTTTAGAGATCACATGATTTAGGAACTCTAAATACAGAGATTTACTTGAGTCAGAGAAGGTGTTATGAACCAGCCTGCTTAATCCAAGCAGATCTTTGAATCAAAGGACTTCTTGGGATATTTTTGAGCAGGAGATTTTCTAAAACTTCTTACTTACCCTGAGTAAATATTCTCAGTACGAACAACGCTTAGGACGACAATATTTCCCCATTCTTTCTTGGCTGTTTCTGAAGAAATAGCCACTTCTTATTAGGCCTATGGAAGTAGAAATGGAGCCATAGCTGGTCTTAGGTTCTCTCTCTCTCTCTTTTTCTCCTTATGTATTTCTATCACTTTCTCCATCCCTCTCTCCCATCTTCCCTACCATTTCTTACTATTTATGTATTCCTCAGAGTTCAAGAACCAAGGTGGGGCTCTTGCAATTACATTTAAGAATGTAATCTTTGCTATGTTTTGTTTTTTTAAAAAAAAAAAAAAAAACCAAAACATTGCAATTCCCATGTAGCTTCTGCTTTGAGTTTATTTTATGTCATAGAAGAATTATTTTAATATGTGTACTGAGAAGGAAAAACAAGTTCGAAACACTGAAAATAAAAATACACAAAAGGGTTTTGACATTGGGCATTACACAATGATCCAGGTTTCATAAAACTTAGAGTTGAACATGGGAATTACATGGCCATTCTTCCAGAAGGTGAAATCCCATTATATCAGGCCTATATGTAATGATTGTTTCACACTAATAATGTGAGGTATTAATCAAATTGGAAAGCCCTGGCCAATGGCCTATAAAGCAATTTCCCCCTCATTTAACATCATCCAACTTTAAAATGCATTTGTATTTACTTCAGAGCCTTAGAAAAAAACCTACTGGTGGTTTCCTTTTATCTCTAAGGTATGCTGTGATGATACTTTTTTCCATATACGTAAAGCACAGAACTAAGCAACCATGTTTACAAGACAATAAAGAGAAAAAAAATTGGTAACAGTCACTTAAAAGAATCTTAACCACAATATGTTAACATTTAAAAGGGTGCCAGAGGGCAATAAGATAATTCAAAAATAGTGAAGGAATAAGCTAAAAATAACCACTGTATAAAAATATGCACTGACTCAGTATAAATTAATAGATGACTACCCTTTTGATCCAAGCTGGAAAAACTTGCTTCTCAGGTACTTGTCATGAAATAGGAAAATCCTATTGCATCTTTCAACCAATCTCTATTTCCTGAAAGCCTGACTTTCAAAATAGTTCTGATTGTCTCTCATGCCACTTTCCAGAAGGTGACAAATGTTAACCCTTTCCGCGCAATCACATGATTTCTGAATATGAGGGAGTAATCCGGCTGAGACAGAATTCCAGATGTAAATTTAGGTTCTCTTCACAAAGGCTAAGGAGTTTATGATTCGCCTGGGTTTAAATTGGAAAGACGTACTGCCATGTCCAACAGAAACTGCTAGCTGACAGCCATATCCATTGTTTCATCCTAGATGCCCAGCTAAATTATATTTCTCAGCTGTCCTTGCAGGTAGATGTGACCATAGGCTGACCTTTATCCAATAACATACGAGCAGAAGAGATACATGCCACTTCCAAGCTTGGCCCATAAAAGCCCTCCCACATGTGATCCTCCAAGTCCTGTTCCCTTTGCTGTGTGGTGTTGAAAGCTGAGCATGGAAGATGATGGAGCCACAGATGAAAGGAGCCCAGGCATCCCAATCATCACAAACAGTAAAACTGCCTGCTGCTGGGGAGCATTGTGAGTGAGAAACACATTTTCACTGGGTTAAGAAACTGAAAGTTGGAGCTTTCTCTTCCAGCAGCTGGCATCCTCTTAACTAATACACTACAGTTATCATCATTATTTGCAGAGGACCAAAGGCAGAGGCATCTCCCATTACAGAGTTGTCACAATCACAATCTTTCCCACGGTAGAAATTGCCTGAGACTCCATCATTAGACAATGCCAGAGCAAGAGAAAGTTTTTCTTGTGCTGGCATCAAAGGAGTGAAGTAGAACTCTGCACCAAGGAAGGGGTCTCAACATGGGTAATTTGCCCTTCAGACAAGCCAACAGGTCCATGCACCCAGGAGAGAATAAATGCTATACTAACTTCCCAAAATCAATATATAATGCATGAATGTGTATAACTACGACAATATATTTACTAGAAAGCAAATTTTATATATATATATATATTTCTCTGTCTCTACATCTCTCAGTGTATATACATTCTTTACAATCTCTTCATTACTTCCTCTCACATGGTATAAAACTTTCATTCACTCATTCTGCAAAATACTCATTAAGCAATTAGGAACTGGAAAATATTTCATCAGAAGTGACATATGAACCATTGCTTTCAGTTGTTGAATCAATTCACTGAGAAAAAAAAATGAGCACTGCAAAATTCTTATGCATGAATCCCAGGCAAAAACTACATTTTATAAAGCAAACCAAATTTTTGATATTCTGGCTCAGTGACAGACAGTCAAATATTTCTTTGTTTTTGAATGAGAAAAGTCAGTGACTGTATTCACAATCCACATACAATATCTAATACCTACAACTGGAAACAGAAGTTCTTTATTTCTGGTAGGAGTGGGTATCTGGGCCAAACATTACTTGAACCATCAAAGAATATTAATATTTGTCATGTGAGCATTAAGTGCTACAGGAAAAACAAACACAAATCTGAGAGAGTTCCTGCCTTCAAGAGTCTACTATCTGACAGGGGCAAGAAAACAGAACAAGCTTCAGGCAAGATTTACCCACACAGGAAGCTTTAGAAAGAGATATAATCTAACCTGGGCTTTGAACTATGGGTCTAAGTAGACACAGCAAAATGAGGACAATATTTCAAGAGGACAATGAAGTCTCATGAGACCAAACTGGTTGATTTGTACAGAAAATGGTGCTGTCCTTGTTTTTGTACAAGAACATCCTGTTAGAGACAGTCCATATTTGTTCCCTCCTCTGTGGATGCCCTACACTTGATTTTTGCCTCCATTAACTTGCCTTATTGCACTACACTGACATCATCCGTTTACCCCTCCCACTTGACCATGAGCTCCCCAAAGGCAAGGACCGATTCTAGATCATGCTCATATTTATCTCCAGCATTTATCTCAGTGCGTAGAAAGAGCAGAGGCCCAGTAAATGCTATTGGCAAGAAGAGATGGACGAAAGAATGAAAGACAAATATTTGCAGCCAGCTAGACACTCCCCTCCGCCGTCAATCACAGCAGTACAAGGCACCAAGTAAACACAAAAATATCCTTCAGGATGGTCCAACCCTGGCGCTAAGATAGTGCTACAATGCCAGCACATTCTTCAATTCAAAGAGAACTGATTCCGCTAAATAGCTCAACTTACGTGCCTTCTAAAGTGTACTGAGTATTCCCAGATTTTCTTACCGAGATGTCTGTATATATGCCTTGGAAGCAAATCAGTATTGTTGACAATAATATCATAATTTCATCCATTATGATTCTCTTGCTCTAATCACACTATTATTTTTTAAATCGAACTTCTTTTTTTTTTTTTTTTTTTTTTTTTGAGACAGAGTCTCGCTCTTTCGCCCAGGCTGGGGTGCAGTGGCGCGATCTCTGCTCACTGCAAGCTCCGCCTCCCGGGTTCACGCCATTCTCCTGCCTCAGCCTCCCAAGTAGCTGGGATTACAAGTGCCCGCCACCACGCCCGGCTAAATCGAACTTCTGAGAACTACGTACTTAATGTAGACAATTTATCTTATGAACTTACCTGCAGATAATAGACACAGTTCAATAATAGGTTCTAAAGAATTATACAGTATGATTTTAGTAATCAGTGCATTTGTTATCAGAATTTGTCATAGTTGCTCCAGCTAAATTACCTTTCAGACGTGGTACTTCATATATGGAGATGATCACCGGGGATGATTCTGGAGAACTCATTAGGACTCTCAAGTAGTTATCATGGTATCAAAACTGTCCCCCCAAAAGGAAAATTCTGCCATTTGCCTTATATTCAAAACTAGAGTTTAGGCCGGGTGCGGTGCCTCACGCCTGTAATCCCAGCACTTTGGGAGGCCGAGGCAGGCGGATCACCTGAGGTCGGAAGTTCGAGACCAGCCTGACCAACAAGGAGAAACCCCGTCTCTACTAAAAATACAAAATTGGCCGGGCGCTGTGGCTCACGCCTCTAATCCCAGCACTTTGGGAGGCCGAGGCGGGCGGATCACGAGGTCAGGAGATCGAAACCATCCTGGCTAACACGGTGAAACCCCGTCTCTACTAAAAATATAAAAAATTAGCCGGGCGTAGTGGCGGGCGCCTGTAGTCCCAGCTACTCGGGAGGCTGAGGCAGGAGAATGGCGCGAACCTGGGAGGCGGAGCTTGAAGTGAGCCGAGATCGTGCCACTGCACTCCAGCCCGGGCGACAGAGCGAGACTCCGTCTAAAAAAAAAAAAAATACAAAATCAGCTGTGCATGGTGGCACATGCCCGTAATCCCAGTTACTAGGGAGGGTGAGGCAGAAGAATCGCTTGAACCTGGAAGGCCGAGGTTGCGGTGAGCCGAGACCGCGCCATTGCACTCCAGCCCGGGCAACAAGAGCGAAACTACGTCTCAAAAAAAAAAAAAAAAAAAAAAGAGTTTAGAGACATAAACAGGGCTTTTAGTCCTAGCTACATTGGGGAGAAAAAAAATACTCAACTTTAATTATTTAATCAAATCAGTAGTTCAGATTTCTTCCAAATCTGAAGCAAAGGAAAATACAGATTTAAGTTGGGTTATTGGGAACATAGCATTTTGCGACATGTTTAAAGTTTTCAGATTTGCTCTATATTAGTTTCTAAATTGAATAGTTGGCCTCCAGAGGAATACCAGAAGATTTAAGTAATGCTTTTTTCCAGGTTAAAAAAAAAAATCTCTGTGGCTATATTAAAAGAAATAGCCTTGTTTCCCTAGAGCTAGCTTGTAAAAATGCATTTTTATGAACTCAATTGACTTTAAAAAATCTTATGAACATTATATTTTATTTCTCCAATTTCAAAGTTACTTCTCACATTATATATAAACCACTTTTACTAGTTTTAACTAATGTAATGTTTTCATAATTTTTGATATTCTTTTTCAGTTTGAATAACGAACACATTTCCATGAATCGACACTATCTACATGCTTGTCATTTTAATGTTTGCATATCATTCTTTGTATTGATGTACCATAGATTATTTTGTCCTTCTCAAACTAGTGGGTGTTTTTATCCAACAGGTATGTTGGGTACATATTGAGCACCCTCTATCCTGTTCTGCTTCTCTCCTTTTTCTGTTTGTTGTAGTACATTTTGAATGGCAAAAGGTATTTAATTTTATACATTTAATTCGATCTGTAATCAAAATCTCCATTTCTTCAATAATCAGAAATGCATCTCCACTCTGAGTAGCATGGAAATATAATATGGCATTCCAAACCATTTTATGTTCCTTTATATTAACTCTTCATTACAACCGAAATTCATTGCAGTATACAGTTTGAGGTTTGGCTTGAGTTTACATTAAGGAGTCTCCAAATTGCCTTCCAGTTTTCCCAACCAGATATGTTATATTTGTGTTCCTTCTCCCATAATTCACTAGCTTCTGGTTTTTCACATATATAATTCTTATAAGTTGTAAATGTACCTAAATAATATGGGTTACATATGGTTTATTAAGCATGTCACATAATCTCATATAATATCAATAGCTCTTTGTGTAAGGCAGAAATACTCTTTTTTCCAAATGAAGAAACAAACGATTCAGAAAGATGAAATAAAATACCCAAAGTTATGCCAGAGTCATGATTCTTGTCCCAATTCAAAGTCTTTTCATTTCCTCACCCTGATAAACATAGTAATTTGAATATTTTAGTAAGCTCTACTATACTCTGCCATTCAGTTGTTTTATATATAACTCAATAGCAGTCAGTTCTGTCTATTTAGAATATACTTTAAAGTTTGAATATATTTGTTAAGTCTGTTGGGACCATCCACCATCATTACTTTTTTTTAAAATATGTATTACTATTAGCCATGTATTCTTGCAGGTGAAAATCAGTACTGTTTCATTTAAAATTTATGAATTATCCTATGAAGATACCAATTAGATTATGTTATCTGTAAAATAGCTTGGAAAAATTTCCATATCTACTGTAGTTATGATATACAACCTTATTTGTCCATGTTTTCCTTCATTCTTTCATAGTGTTTTATTTTATTGTGTAATAAATTCCATGTGTACTAAATTGTATTACATCAAAATGATTTTAAAGGTATTGTGAATTGATTTTTTATTTATTGTATCTTCAAGTCATCCTTCATTAATATATCGGTGTGAATATTTGTGAATTCTCATAACTTATTTGGTCAATATACTGGGAGAGTCTAAGCAGACAAGTTTTCTTAAAACTTGTAAAAAATGATTTGTTTTCCCTTTTATAGATCTACCTTTAATGTTTCTTTTCTTTGCATGGGGCTATTGCCTACACTTCCAATGTTATGTCTAATGAGAGTTGTTTCAAATGGCAATCCCAAAGATCTCTCTTTTTAAAACAGTTAACTCCATTGTTTTTCAGGTCATTTCTAGGTTTTAAATGCAATCTGTGCAGGCCGGGTGCAATGGCCCATGCCTGTAATCCCAGCACTTTGGGAGGCCGAGGCTGGTGGATCACATGAGGTCAGGAGTTTAAGACCAGCCTGACCAACATGGAGAAATCCCGTCTCTACTAAAAATACAAAATTAGCCGGGCATGAGGGCACATACCTGTAATCCCAGCTACTCGGGAGGCTGAGGCAGGAGAATCACTTGAACCTGGGAGGCGGAGGTTGCAGTGAGCTGAGATTGCACCACTGCACTCCAGCCTGGGTAACAAGAGTGAAACTCCGTCTCAAAAAAAAAAAAAAAAAAATACAATCTGTGAATATTTGATTTTCAGTTTAAATTAATAAGAGATGTTTTGTATGGTTTTTGGCATATACTAAAATAGTTACGTAATATTTTACATTTTAGTGTGTGATAAACTGCAAAGGTAAACCATAAATAATGCCTGGGTTCATTAATGTATTCATTCAACAAACTTTTGCTGAGCTCTGCTGTCAGCACTGGTGGAGATGCACTGGTGAAGCAAGCAGATGAAGTCTTTGCTCTTATCAAGCTCAATTTTCACTGGAATTACAGTCAAAATGGAAAATGATTCTAATGTAATAACATTATGTATGCTAAAATTGTATTTCAGAATTCTGGATCCACGGTAGGGAATAAACGGGTTAACAGTGGATCTGTAATTTGACTCCTTTCACCTTAGGGATATTTTAATTGGTTTTGATCCCAACCAGACCTCTTTATTAAAACACTGAAAGAATTTACTAGCTAGAAGATAAGCTCCTCCAGATCTTATCTAAAGAGTTCTTTTCTCACAGTATACTTGATCTGTTTGGATTGTTTCTTCTAAATAACTAGTTTATGTATTAATGAGCTGACTGAAGAATGCAACCTAGGCCTTCTGGCTATATGGCTAGCAGAATACAAAAACAAGAGGCCCCAAAACTAAGGGAATTTCTTGGGCTAACTTTTACCACTCACAGTTGTCCTTGTTATTCCACACCAACATACACTGACATGGAAAGGGGATTAGGAAGCTGCAGCTCATGGACCTGGAGCATTTCCATATCAATGTGCTGTTCACTGCGGCTTCTTTTGGGTATCCTTTGCTAATCATTGGCAAATCATAGTTCTGGGTAAGATCTCTGTCTTGTATAAATCTGATTGACAATTCATCTCTGTATGTAATCATAACTAAAACGTGTCATCCCGGGTTTTTCCCAACTCCTGTCAGTAGATACAGCCCCGTATGCTTTCTAACCAAGAGGACGATAACAATTCAATTCAACAAACACATATTAAGTATCTGAGAATACATCAGGCGCTGAGAATACAAAGACAAATCAATTATGTTTCTGGCCTCCATTCAATTATAGACCACTGAGTCAACAGACTCAGACCCTTGAATGCTGGAGAATGAAATTTGTCTTGCGGTTATGAGTTAGGTATGAGGTGTGCCTAAAATGAATGCTTGTGGTCAACACACTCACCAAACTGCAGTTTCCCTCAAAATCCAAATCCCACCACCACCAACGTCTTCACCATTCATATAACAGAGGTTCTGGCATAATTTCTGTTTGTTTAACCCTTTTCCTTAATGAAACAGGAGTCTTGCTGGAGATATTTTACAGAAGCTACCAGTGCCCAACTCTAGCCCCAGGGCTTCCCCGGGAGTTCTCCTAGGTGAGTTCCTACATAAACTGCATCCCATGTTTCCTGCCTGCAGGCATTCTTTGGTTGTAGACGCCTGCTGGGCCTGCTCTGAGAGGAGCCCCAACTCCGAGTCTGAGCCCAATGGACCACAGGCTTTCTATTTTATTGACTTTCCTCTTTTTCCCTCTCTTATTTCCCCAGTCTCTCACCATAGTTCTTCAGATCACCTTGCAAATAAATAATCTGCACATGCATCCTTATCTCTGGGTCTAATTTGGGAGAATCCAAAGTAAGACAATAGGAATTTTTGCAATTTTCTTGCCTGTGTGCAGTCACTTCTCCCCAGGATTAGGTCCCACCCCAATCCCCTTAGCCAATATCCAAAGATCTGTTAAAGTCGAGAGAAACAAACCGACCATAATACTCCCCTTGTTCTCGACAGAGTGGCTAATTTGGGTGTCTCTAATAGACTCATTTGCTGCAGCTTCTTTAGGCACTGCACATTAGACTAATGTTGAACAGATCAGACCATTTCTAAAGCCAGATGACGTCTTACAGCCCTGATACCACTATTTAAGTTTCTCTCACTCACCACAATAAGCTGCAGCCCTATATAACATAACATTTTCAGCAATGTATTGTTTATACCTGTCCATTGTTTGTCTCCTTCATTACATAATAGTCTTTTAAGAATGCAGACCATTTTGTATTCAGTGCCTGACACAGAGGCTTTCAAAAAATAGTCCACATATAAATGAATGAATAGCCAATATCCCACTAAAATCTCCAAACACGGTGTCCAACAAGCTTTTCAACCTCAGCATATTAACAACCAAATTCATCATCTCCTCCTCCCTAAGCTGTCCGCTCTTTTGTTTGACTTCATACTTCAGTGAATGGTATTTTCATTGTTTTTATCTCACTGATTTATGCTGGAAGTTTCTATAACACGCAAATTATGTATTCCTTAATGATTTGGTAGAAATTTCATGCAAACTATATGGATCTGGTGGCTAGTTTAGGGATAGATCTTTGACAAATTCTTCATTTTTTTTCCTATGGATAGTAGTTGTACTGCATTACATAGTATGCGATTTTTATATTTTTATTTGTGATTTATTTATTTTTTAATTAATTGAGCCACTGATGTATACATTTTGTCAATTTTGGTCATGAATTATCTACTAGTTCTCAAACTCTTCATAGTTTTCTATTTTATATATGTATTTCAGTGTAGTTTGTCCCTTTTCTTATTCTTTTATTTTTATTTTTTCTGTATTTTATGTTATTTTTCTGTGTTCTGAATTCATTGTTTTTGTATTTCTTATTCTTTTTTTATATTTCTTATCTTATTACTATGCATATTCAGAGAGAAAGGAATTTAACCGTACTTACTGATACACATTAATTTTGATGTTACATTTATGTTTTTTATTGCTATTATTGTACTGGATTTCCTTCTTGATCCAGAAATTATTTAGAGAG
Source organism: Pan troglodytes (assembly GCF_028858775.2). Lineage (NCBI taxonomy): Eukaryota > Metazoa > Chordata > Mammalia > Primates > Hominidae > Pan > Pan troglodytes. The sequence continues at coordinate 23,721,264 of NC_072421.2, forward strand.
CGCTCCATTTCCATGTGGATGTCCTGTGTTACAACTTTTAACATTTCTACTGATCTTAAAATGTAGTATTGGTTTAGTGCAAAAATAATTGCAGTTTTTGCCATTGAAAGTAATGACAAAAACCACAATTACTTTTGTTATCTTAGTGTCTCTGTATCCACATATGTGATTATTTTCTTTTTTTTTCTTCTTTTTTTTTTTTTTTTTGTTTGAGATGGAGTTTCGCTCTTGTTGCCCAGGCTGGAGTGCAATGGCGCAATCTCGGCTCACTGCAACCTCCGCCTCCCGGGTTCGAGCGGTTCTCCCGCCTCAGCCTCCTGAGTAGGTAGGATTACAGGCACCCGCCACCATGCCCAGCTAATTTTTTGTATTTTTAGCAGAGACGGGGTTTCACTATGTTGGCCAGGCTGGTCTTAAACTCCTGACCTCAGGCGATCCACCAGCCTCGGCCTCCCAAAGTGCTGGGATTACAGGTGTGAGCCACCGTGCCCGGCCACTGTGATTATTCTCTATTTAAAAAATTTATGCAGACTTAACAATAAAATATATTATTCTACTCTAAAATAAAATTTTCTTTTTCTTTTTGCATGGTTAAATAATGTAATTTCTACTTCAAGTCTTTGTTTTCTTTATTTTTTTCTGAGAATAAACAGATCCCAATTATGGGGAAGGGTTCCTGGGAACCAGCATTAGAGGAATAATACTATACTGAGGTAGATTTGTGGATGTGATATCAAGTGACGGGAAAGTGGATAAAAAATATGAATGTCAAAGAGGAAAGTGACATGCGAGCAGAGTAAACACCTCTAATGACACTCAGAAATCTGTCCAGGTTTTTTATTTTTTTATTTTTTTAAATGTTTGTGGTACTATAGTTGTTACACGTGAATTCAACATTTTGGTTTGGGTTGTTTATCTTTTACTGTGATAATCGATTTGCTTGTAAAATTTACTTTCTCCAATACCGAAATAACAACTCTTAGCCTCATATTCTACATTAACGAACAGACCTTAGTGATCCAATTATTTTTTGTGTATAAATCCACATTCATCTTATATGTCTGGTTGTGATTTTGTATTTTAATATAGCTGTTGACCTTTCTTATTTGCATTTAATGTTATGATTGATTTTATATCATTCTCTATCACTCTGTGTTCATTTTTTGATGCTATTGACTTGCTCTTTGTATTCATGTTTCTCTAGATGACTTCAAAACGCTTACACTGAGCCAGAAAATAATTTGATCTACTTCTCTAACATCATTATACGCCACTAACATTTGTCTGAAACTTTAAGTTTCATACAGTATTTTTATAAAGCATTATTGTGTGCATATTAATCCAATTGCCTCCAATATTTCCTAATAGAAATAACAATTGCTATTCCCAGTACTTGCCCTGTCTTAATCTTGCATCTGAGCAACCAGAGAATATTACTAATGTGGGTGGGCCTCATCCAATTAATTAAAGACCTACATAGAATGAAAAGGCTGAAAAAGAGGAAACTCCTGCTGCCTGACTGCTTTGAGTTGGGTCATTGGTTCTTTCCTCTCTTCAGACTCAAACTGAAACATCAGCTCTTTCTGGGTCTCAGGCCGGCCAGCATTTGAACTGAATTACCCCACTGAGTCTCCTGGGCCTTCAGCTTGCTAATTTCAAATCTTGGGACATGTCAGCTTTCATAACTGTGTGATCCAATTTCTTTTTTCTTTTTTTTTGGAGACGGAGTCTCGTTCTGTCGCCCAGGCTGGAGTGCAGTAGCGTCATCTCGGCTCACTGCAACCTCTGCCTCCTGGGTTCAAGCCATTCTCCTGCCTCAGCCTCCTGAATAGCTGGGACTACAGGCGCACGACGCCATGCCCGGCTAATTTTTTTGTATTTTTTAGTAGAGACGGGGTTTCACCGTGTTGCCCAGGCTGGTCTCAAACTCCTGACCTCAGGTGATCCTCCTGACTTGGCCTCCCAAACTGCTAGAATTACAGGGGTGAGCCACTGCGCCCGGCACCAATTTCTTATATCTTTGTCATATATATATGACAAGCAATCCTGAATTGTTAATGTTGGGAATGCCATCTGCCATATTATTCAAATATCAGAAGAGGCTCAAATGATCTCTGTTATACGTTGGCAATAATAGCAGGAGTTTCTTCCTAAATTTTAACTATGTCCTACTGTGTTGTCCTCAGTAGAAAAGAATATCCATGCTCCGTGAAAAATTTCATCATATTTCTGAAGACCATATTTAAATCCTCCTCAGGTGTTCTCTCCTTTATTCTGAACCATTTCACTTTCTTCTTCCTCTCCTCACAGGTCTTAACTTTATTTCTTTGTTTTCACATGAACCCTAGCAATGTCCTCCCCTATCCTTTATGTTTTATAAGTAACGAATCACACTGCACTCAATTAAGCATGTAAGTCCGTCTCCCAGTATTGTGGTCAGTTTGTTACTTGTTAGAATCCAGGTCTCATTTCCTGATTTCCTTATATCTAAACAGATGTTCCCTGCTCTTTCTCTCTGGGCCTATTTTATTCCTGCCCTGGTCATTCTTTCCGCCAGTGACTTCTCCAGTGTACCAGCTTCACTTTAAATTCTGATACTTATGTCTACATGTGCCAGTGCAACCATTATTATAGTCATCCATTTAACATGTAAATTACTCAATTGTGTCAAACTGGTCAGAAATAGGAACAGAACTGGCCAACGAACAGAGTTACCTATAGACCTTGTCAAAGGTTTCTGTTCACTCTCACCCTCTGCTCAGCTTCTTTTTCATTGTTCTTTTAAGGAACATCCCGTACTCTATCACCCACGAGAATATCAAAGAACTTATTCCCAAACTAACCATTAAAGGATCCCACTTAACAATCTATCTAGGGGATAGCAGTGCATGAATACACCCCAATCTGAATTATATTCCTCAGGGAAATGGGTAGCAGTTCACAGCCATCTAGCATGCACAGTGTTCCCTTCCGTCTATATGAGTTCTCTTCCAGTCATTTGAGATTACTGTTATCACCTCTCTTTCATTTACCAAGCCTGTCTCTCTGTCATAGAAGGAAATTAGATTTGAGAATGCTTGCTTTTCTGAAGCCACACTTGTTACTGACCAATATGCTCCATAACTCAGGGTATGTGCAATTTGATCTTATGATAAATCATTCTCTTATTTGCAATATATTTTGTAAAAAGCTTATTTAGTGATGTACAGTTTCATTTTAAGTACTGGCAATCAATATTGCAATGTTTTCACATTTGTATTTGCATCTTTTATGAGTTTGCAAAAGTATACTAAGCTTTGAGCCCACTTATCATAGGATGAAAATAAAGTGCCTCTCTTTAATTTGACTCCTGACTTCTTATACAGCTAAGCAGATGAGCTTAACAGAGCTGGAAAAGGAACTGTTGTTGCTTATATAAACAGCTAGGTCTGCACTGTAATCTTTAGATTTTTTTTTTTTTTTTAGAACAGGCAGCTATTTCAGCCAATGCTTCTTTCATGGAAGAATTCATAATAAAAATTGTGTGCTCATCATGCATGTTATCTTAAAACTGCAGTCCCCTTTCAGTGGCAAAGAACATTTGCATTTTGTTTATTCTTTTAAAATTTGGACAAGTAATGCGTGCCCTGAGTAAAAAATAAAATAATCTGAAGGATTTACAATGAAAAATGACTCCTACCCTCTGCCATGCACAGACATACATCAGTCCCACTCTCCAGAAGCAAACTATTAATAATAGGTTTAATTTTTATTTTTTTCTAGTAATTCTCTTCCCAACTCTTTATAAAATTTATCTCACTCTATCCTCCTTCCAATTTGGGGTAGTATTAATTTTAGTCTTCTTGGAAGGGTTTAACTTTCTAAATTCAAAATTGTCTTTCCTTTTATTAGTCTTTCCATTGTCTCTGATCTTCCAGAGCGCTAAAGAGAAATGTGATTTCATACATTTTTTGCAGGTAAATTCCTGCCCCTGCCCTCAAACCTTTTAGGATCTTCTTTTATCTACTGTGTCCTAAAATTTTATAATGTGTGTAAATTACATTTAATTAAATTATAATGTGTATAAATTAAATATTTATAATGTCTTTTTCCATTCATTTCTCCATATTCATTGGATCCTTTCAATATAATGCATGTATCTTTTTTGCAGCTTTAGGAAATGAATTTCCAATATGTCTTTATTTCTTCCCCTTTATTTTCCATTCTCTCTAGAACTGCTATTAGCTAGATGTTAGTTCTCCCACATATATCGTACGCGTTGTTTATCTTTTCTCATATTTGCTACAGATTTTCTCTCTATTCTGAGACGTCATTGGCTTCATCTTCTAAACCTCCTATTTGAAATTATACATTGGCAATCATGTTTAATGCCTAAGAGCTCTTTCTTACTCTTTCATTTTCTTTTCCATACTTATTTGCTTTTGTGTTATAGTCAATATCTCCTCATCACTCTGAGGATACTAACTATAGACTTTTCATGTGTTCATCTGTTTCCAGAACCACCTGTTTTTTCCAGGATCAACTGGTCTCTGATCTCTGTTATCTCTTAATCTGTTGCTGTTTTTGTCACATGTCTGCTGGTCTTTGGTTATGCTTTCATAATTAAAGTCACTTGGTGGCCTACATGTAGATCTTACCCTGCTAGACTTTTTACTGGATAAAGATTCTTTGCACATAGATGGGGATTGTTAACTGGGAGATTGCATTTTAGAAGGCCTCCAATTTTGAGAATAGGGATACCAGCATACACCACAGTAGTCTTATTTCTTCCCAGGAAATTTTTTCGTTTTTATTAAATAAAAGTATTTCCAGTTTGTCAAGTTTGTTCATATGTTTTTTTGGTTCATTTTGTTTTTGAGACAGGATCTCGCTCTGTCACACAGGCTAGAGTGGTGGCGGGATTGTAGCTCACTATCAATCCGAACTGCTGGGCTCAAGTGATCCTCTCACCTCACACTCCCGAGTAGCTAGGACTACAGGTACAGGCCACCGTGCCCAGCTAACTTTTTCCTTTTTTTTTTTTTTGAGACAGAGTCTCGCTCTGTCCCCCAGGCTGGAGTGCAATAGCGCGATCTCGGCTCACTGCAACCTCCACCTCCTGGGTTCAAGTGATTCTCCCACCTCAGCCTCCCGAGTAGCTGGGATTACAGGCACCTGCCATCATGCCTGGCTAATTTTGTATTTTTGTAGAGACACGGTTTCACCATGTTGGCCAGGCTGATCTTGAACTCCTGACCTCAGGTGATCCGCCTCAAAATTGAACTCCTGACCTCAGGTGCCTCGGCCTCTCAAAGTGCTGGGATTACAGGCGTGAGCCAGCACGCCTGGCCTACTTTTTTCCGTTTCTCTGTAGAGACAGGGTCTTTTTATGGTGCCCAGGCTGTTCTTGAACTCCTGACCTCAAGCAATTCCCCTGCCTTGGCCTCCTAAATCACTGGAATTACAGGTATGAGCTACCATGCCATTTCATATGTTTTTTATTTTATCTAAGAGTAAAAAGCTGAATAACTTACCCTCTGCCTGAATGAACAGTGTGAGGGTGAGATATTGGATTATGGTGAGTCAACTGGTACAATCCATTCTGTAGCTAATGTTTTGTATAATACTTTCCTCACATCCACTCTCTTTTAACGTTACCTTTCCAACTGCCAACTTCCATTATTCCTGCTAACTATGAGCCTAGAACTCTCCAAGAATCATCTGGGAAAATCAACTTTCCCTTTTCTTACAGACTCCTGCTGCATTTCCTAGCCTGCTGTTTTCCACTTTGTTTTGTCTGTCAACACACATACATCCTCTTTCTTGGATGGCATACATTTCTTTCTTCTAAAATCTGAGATTCTCTTCCATATTTGGGGCTTATTCCTTTACTATTATTTTATTGCCCTCTCAGCACGGAGGGCAAAAACAAAAAACAAAAACAAAAACAAACAAAAAAAACACCTAGGTCTAGTCTGCCTTCTGGAACTAGAAGCCAGGATAGATTCTGCTGTTACTCTTCCAGTAATGAAGAAATGCATTAGTCTACATCAGTGACAAACAATGTGTGGGCACTGGAACATGGGCATCGGCATCAGCTGTAAATGCATTAGAAATGCAATTTTTTCAGCCCCCCTGAGTGAGAAAGTCTTGGTGTAGAGCCCAGTGTTCTGTGTCCAACAAGACGTGATTTGTTGCATGCTCACATTTGAGAATCTCTAACTACACGCATGCTTATCCATCTCCCTATGGCTGAAGACACCTATTTGCACCTCCATTAGGCAGGGTCTCTTGAGTCCAGCCTGATTCCCAAAAGTTGCATTCCTCTTCTGTCATCTAAGAACCACTGATTTCCACACGAAGGCCAAGCCCTCCCTCAAGTCCTAGGTGCAAAAAAAATACAGCAGCACAGTCTCAGCTGTGACACTGGGACCCAGTCTGGAGCCTTTGACTCACCTTGTTTCAATTCCCATATTAATATCCCATTTCTGATAACCAAACATCTGCCTTCAACCCTGTTTTCATAATCATACTAATGTCTCAGAACCTCCAGGAGACTGTGCTACTAGCTCCTGCTCCACTGGCTTTGGTTATTCCTGATATAAAATTCAGCAAAGTAGGTGGAAATATGTAGCCTGCTTGACTTCATCTCTCTTTCCAGATTATTTATCGTGATGTTCTGCCCACTTGTCAAAACACCTAGATACTGTGTTTTCCTGCCGTGTGGTATTGCATCTTCTACTGGCACTTGTCCTTCGGTCTAACAACTCAGGCCTGATGGTGATCCAATATGTAACCATAAAGGAGAAATCAACCAGTAACCTTGGTAGCATTTACTCTGCACCCTAATCAAAGAAGCTGACTGGTCACCCACAAAATCGATTGGCAACGGACACAGGCAATTATGTGTGGCATGCCATTTTTAGAGTGCCATTTGTGAGTACATTCAGACTGGATCTAAGGAGGAAAAGTGCATTTGCCAGGTGACCTGCAGAGCAGCCTGCTGGGGAACGGTAAATAAGGGGAATACTGACCTTTCAGTCCCAGGAAATGACACATTGGCCTCCCTCATGGGAGTTTCTCTCGCCTGCTTTGATAGAGGCCATCCTGCTCCATCTGTAGTGCTATTGGCAGGGATCCATAGAGTTTATGGCAAACAGCAATGAGCAATTATCTCACACTGAGCAAAATAGTGGGAAAGAGCTCCAGAGAAGAGGAAAGAAACCCCCTGGATAACGTGCAGGTGAGAACTAAGCTCTGATTTCTTTTATCTTGCCGAAATTCCTATCTAAGGGATCTGGGGAGACATGCCCTACCAACCATAAATTCTCATCAGATGGCTTTTATTTAAACCTATATATCATTACTTACTTTCCAGTCTGACTCTGGCATAACATTACGTGACAAAGAAGAAAGTCAAAGTATTTTATCCCAAAACATGTTTCCTTGCCATATATATATATGTTGTTGTGTATAGATATATATTTGTTGTTGTTTGTTTGTTTTTCTTTTTGAGACGGAGTTTCACTCTTGTTGCCCAGGCTGGAGTGCAATGGCGCAATTTCAGCTCACTGCAACTTCCGCCTCCAGGGTTCAAGCAATTCTCCTGCCTCAGCCTCCAAAGTAGCTGGTATTACAGGTGCCCACCACCACACCCGGCTAATTTTTTGTATTTTTAGTAGAGATGGGGTTTCACCATGTTGGCCAGGCTGGTCTCAAACTCCTGACCTCACGATCCAGCCACCTCGGCCTCCCAAGTGCTGGGATTACAGGAGTGAGCTGCCGCGGCCTCTTTGCCTTTTTTTTTTTTTTTTTTTTTTGAGACGGAGTTTTGCTCTTCTCTCCCAGGCTGGAGTGCAATGATGCAATCTCGGCTCACTGCAACCTCCATGTCACTGCAACCTCCGTGTCCCGGGTTCAAGCAGTTCTCCTGCTTCAGCCTCCCAAGTAGCTGGGATTACAAGCGCGTGCCACCACACCCGACTAATGTTTGTTTTTCTATTTTTAGTAGAGACGGGGTTTCACCATGTTTGTCAGGCTGGTCTCGAACTCCTGACCTCAGGTGATCTGCCTCCCTCAGCCTCCCAAAGTGTTGGGATTACAGGCGTGAGCCACCGCGCCCTGCCCGGTCTTTGCCATATTTTGAAAGAGCCCTGCAAAGCTGTCTTTTGTGGGGGAAAATCTGCATCTGTAAAGAATCTCTATTAACATTGCCAGATCTTTTTCTTCCAGGCCCTCCCAGCCCTGAAGAGATTAACTAAGAGTCTAGCACCTTTTAAAGGTCTGAGTAGGAAACATCTGTCATCTAGTCTCTCTAAGGGCAGCCACTGTAAGACTTCAAAAGAACCTTGGTCTCCACAATCTTTTGTCTTAACCTGAACATTTCCTTTGTATCATCCTAGGTCTTTAGACAAACTCATCCAATTGTCAACCAGAAAATGTGTAAATTTACCTGGAGCCTGGAGCCCCACCCCCTAACTTTGAGTTGTCCTGCCTTTCTGGACCAAACCAAAGTATTTCTTAAATGTATTTGATTGATGTCCCATGCCTCCCTAAAATGTATAAAACCAAGCTGCACCCCAACCACCTTGGGCACGTGTCCTCAGGACCTCCTGAGGGCTGTGTCGCAGGCCACGGTCACTCATATTTGGCTCAGAATAAATCTCTTCAAATATTTTACAGAGTTTGATTCTTTTCATCAACACAGGTTTCCTGCAACCTACCAAACCATAACCAGTGTGTTTGCTCCACTTGACCTTCCCCTCGTTCCCTGGATCTGAAAACTGTAAAGGCGACTTCTTGTTCAATGCATATTTTTTTCTTCCCTGTATTAATAGAACAAAGGGAATTTCTGATTCTAGGGCATGCAATCTAATGAACGAAGGGATCTTTTTTGCTTTAAGAGAAACACTCAATGAAGTCATTAAGAGATAAAACATGATAACCAAGGCCCTGATTTCTAGTCCAATTAATAGTATAATGAGCATTATGGATTAAAATCCTTTTTGGTTCAGATATTGTATAATTTATTCAGTGAAAGTGATGGATGGGCAATTGAAAGAATGTTATCGCAAATAAAATTTCCAGGTGGAATAATTTTTTTTAAGAATTCACACAATCAAGCTATTATCAGTAACATATCAAGGTGCCAGAACAACATACTATGAGAGGGAGGGATAATGTACCATTCAACTTACTGAATCTCTGGCAATTTGACATGGCCTAGAGAATCCTGCTATGTGGATTTATATATACATTTCCATTTACTGCTTGAATAAAAATATAAACAATGTGAGTGTTTATTCTTGGAAAACATTGTACTAGGTACTGGGGAGTTATAAAAATGAGTATATTTGTATTCTGAATGAGATCACTGAACTATTGCTGATAAAAAATACAGGAACACATTGAAGAGAAACCGTAAAACGCAGTGGGGTGCTAGCAATGTTTTGCTGTAGGGAGGCAACAACTCCTTGTGCCCCCATGCACCACGTCTTCAATACTCATCAATTCCAAAAGAGGAGTGTAAATGTGGTGTTGGCCGGGCGCAGTGACTCACGCCTGTAATCCCAGCACTTTGGGAGGCGGAGGTGGGCAGATCACCTGAGGTCGGGAGTTCGAGACCAGCCTGACCAACATGGAGAAACCCTATCTCTACTAAAAATACAAAATTAGTCGGGTGTGGTAGTACATGCCTGCAATCCCAGCTACTTGGGAGGCTGAGGCAGGAGAATCGCTTGGACCTGGGAGGCAGAGGTTGCAGGGAGCCAAGATCGCACCATTGCACTCCAGCCTGGGCAACAAGAATGAAACTCTGTCTCAAAGAAAAAAAGTGGTGTTACCTACTTTTCAATGCACCTCACCCAACCCTCTGGCTATTACTTAAATGGTTTGTATTTTTAATTCTTGTCTGCAAAAACATTAGGAAAAATGGATAAATTACAGAGAGAAAATAAAAAGACTTCACATAGTAATATTTCCTTTTCTTATTTTTTTGTTTCTATTCCTATTACTTGTTATAGATTATAGAAATTCAAGGGGAAAAAGAGCTAAAATCATTATAATTTCTGGACACTCATTTTTGTTGCAATGTTTCTTGTCAGAAAGCATAGGTAATCACTGGAATGACAACAATGTACGGATTTCCTATCCCGAAAGTTACTTTGCATTTCACGGGACTTGTAGAATATGAGAGAGTCACTACATAAAGTTGTCTAAGTTGTTCATTATACAAATCTAGGATACAATATTCATAGTCTATTATGTGAACGGGCAACCTTTGGAGTCATGGATTTTTGCACTCCTGAAAGTTGCTTAACTTCATAGAGGTGATTTGGATGCAAATGTGGAAGTGTACTCTAGCAGAATGCCTGACCATTTCATTATTTGTATCCATATGCCTGAAATGCACCATCAAGTGGTATTTTCATTCTATCAAATATTGTCACTATAACTTGCTGCTATTTAAATGAAAGTCTCTTATTTGAAACCTCTGTCTTCATCGTCCCACCCTCCAGCTACCATACTATACAAGGTAGGTTGGAAAGAAGCATGTGACTCAGTGGCATGCCTGGCTTATCTCTAGTATTAGTAAAGACACTGGATCTATGACAATTTCATTAAAAAACAGACAACATTTATAGCCATAATCCACTTCATGCCTGGAAGGAAGATACCCTTCACAAACAGCATTTCATAATCCAGGAAAACAAACAAGTATGTCCCAGAAACTTCTAGGAAATAAATGCAAAATACACCATACGCATATTGAAGGTGAATTTGGGAAAGATGATTTTTCACTGATTCCTCGTTTCCCTAAGTAGTAAAAGTGTTTCATAATCTCTCAGTCCTTGTCCTCTTGTAACAGTCAAGTTCTGATTACCAGTGGCAGGAGCATGAGCACAGATGCAAAACACTGTTCAATTTGCGTGCTTTTTCCTGATTTCTGAAGTGGTATTTAAAGCCAGTATTCTAAACACAAGAGTCAGAGAGCTGAAAGTTAGTTTTAAGTAAGCTTGAGAAATTGGTTTCATTTCTATCTTTTGGTAGGATATCAATCCAGTAGTTTTCTGTTCTGGGAAAGCAAACATAACCCACTAACCTAGTGAAATCCTTTGAAACGTGGTCCCCTCCATGGACAAGGGGAAGTGACACAGGTCATCTGTTCATCTAACAATTTCCCTGACCAAGTCTAACTTCAGGCATTTTGCACAAGTATCATTTTTAGGCATGCCGCGTCTTTATTTGGTCCTGTTTCTATTAACTTCTAAAAACATATAAATAGCGGAGGTTTCAAAGTCCTTGAGGGAACAACCAATCCTCCAAGTCTACCCCAAAAATCTATGTTCAGGGTTAACTGACCACAGTCTTCACTTGGGACACAAAAGGATATGACATAGTGTAAGAGACAACAATGTAGACTCCAGGGAAGCAGAGGGAGCTCAGTAATGAATAATTACAATTAAACAGGCTCAAGGAAAGCAACTGGGACAAGCCACTAGGGAGACCTATTGAAAAGGAAATGTGCCGGGCATGGTGGCTCACACCTGTAATCCCAGCACTTTAGGAGGCCAAGACAGGCGGATCACAAGGTCAGCAGTTCGAGACCAGCCTGGCCAACATAGCGAAACCCTGTCTCTACTAAAAATACGAAAATTAGCCGGGCGTGGTGGCGGGCGACTGTAATCCCAGCTACTCGGGAGGCTGAGGCAGGAGAATTGCTTGAACCTGGGAAACAGAGGCTGCAGTAAGCTGACATTGTACCACTGTGCTCCAGCCTGGGCAACAAGAGCAAGACTCTGTCTCAAAAAAAAAAAAAAAAAAATAGAAAATGAAATGTAACTTGGTGTAAAGGAGAGAAAAGTGGTTTCAGAAATAGAATAATTTGTTTCAAATCTCAAGCCCACTACTTACTACCTGGATGACCTTGAGTTAGTCACTAAAACTCTGAGACTCAGTTTCCTCAGCTGTAAAATTGAGATAATAATTCCTGTCCTGTCAGCTCCAGCATAGTAGGGTTGGTGAGTGGGCAAAAATTAAACAGTAGATGCAAATGTATTTTCTGAACAACGATGAACTATACAAAACAAAGAAATTCATTTTATGAGAGAGAGCGGTCATAGGACTGTAAAAAACAATCCTTGAAGTATAATAATAATAATAAAATGTGACCGGCCGGGTGTGGTGGGTGACACCTGTAATCCCAGCACTTTGGGAGGCCGAGGTGGGCGGATCACCTGAGGTCAGGAGTTCGAGACCAGCCTAACCAACACAGTGAAACCCCATCTCTACTAAAACTACAAGAAATTAGCTGAGTGTGGTGGTGCGCGCCTGCAATCCCAGCTACTCGGGAGGCTGAGGCAGGAGAATCGCTTGAACCCAGGAGGCAGAGGTTGCAGTGAGCCGAGATCGCACCACTGCACTCCAGCTTGGGCAACAAGAGCGAAAGTCAGTCTCAAAAATAAAATAAAATAAAATAGAATAAATTGCGACCATACTGGTAGGAAAAAAAAAAAAAGCAAGAGAAAACCAGAAAAAAGAACAAGGTTACTCATCATTCCAATCCCAAGATATTTGGTGAGCACATCTTTAGTCCCAAAGGAGTCAATACTAAGCCTTAATAGAAATCATTTTCTCTTATCCCTTGTAAACTTTCGTATTCACTAATGTTTAGAAGAAGCAGTAACTTATTAAATAAAAGTCTACCGGTAGCAGAGACTATTAGTTGCCTACTGCACATTCACTCTTCTTCCTCATAACAGAAACCTTGAATTAACTAATGACACCAATATATGAAGGAAGAAAGAGGGGACAATTTAAAGAGACAGAGAGAGGAAGAAGGAAAAGAGTGAGGACGCCCGCAATTCTCAGCATACTATAGATAGTGATAGCCAATGAGATAGGAGCAACGTCTCTAGGTGGGGCATCTAGGAACTCATTAAAGGGGACTGATTCAAGTGACATCATGTATCTTTCCTTCTTCCGGCTGCCCAGAACATGGCTGTGAAGATTGAAGTTGCAGCAGCCATCTTTCACATAGGGAAGCCAAGAACTAACGTGGTAAGGAGAATGATCAAAAGAGCAGAGCAGGCGAAACCAGCATATCTGCCCTGGACCACCACCCCTAAACTTTTTTTACACGAGAGAAAAATAAACTTTTATTTCATTTAAGTCACCACGATTTGGTTTTACGTGTTTCTATTCTTTCTTATTAATACTCCATCCATTTATTACACAGAATAATGTATTACAGATGTTTTTATTTCCAATTTCACTGTTACTATCATGATAATATACTATTCAGATGTTATTATATAATCAAGATTTAAAACTCATTGATAAGTTCCTATTTTATAAAGCTAAACTTGGGTCAAATAAGATATCACATCATTACATCCAAGATTATTTCACATGAAATTCCCTGTCCCATTATCTTAATTAACATCCATAAGTTTTATTTTGCTTTTCTGTTTTTTTAATATTACAGGCAAAGCCAGAACATATTCTATTGGCTTGCATAGGAATTAATGTTGCCAAGACAGCTGGAGAAGACTATGAGAGCTCATTGGACCTTGCAGTGAAGCTTTGTGTGTACTCAGGGAAAACAGCTGAGAACTATGAGGCCCAATTTACATAATAAGGACAAACTTGCATTTCAAAGCCACACTTAGTTCAAGCACCCAGTCTTCATACAGTGATAACAATATCTAGTAGCAGCTAGTCCAACTACCTCTCTAAATATTTATGCCAGATTTCAATGGGAAGCTACTCAGCAACCTGGACTAGAATTAGTTTATATGCACCAGTGAACTAAGCCACGGTCCCACTCATTTTCAGACATAAGAGCATAATTCTTATTGTGATAAGTTGGCATCAGTGCAAATAGCGTATACATTATTCCATTTTTCCTACATCCAAAGGGATATCGTTATGATAGAGGGTTTCTAATTTATATTACTTAAAAATTAGATAAATCGGGTCACTTGTATAATACTTCACCATTCTGCCTTTGTTTGAGGTGATTTGAATGAATGCCACTTGTTTTATCTTCAAACTTAAAAGATTTTTAAAGCCAGAAAGAGCATCTCAATCATATTGTTCATCCCCAAAAGTACCTAACACTGCTTCAGTAAAATTTGGTTCGGTTGAATTCACATGATCATTCAGCATATTAATGTGATGACTTTTGTATTTCAGAGACAGACATGGTTTAAATGTACAAAGAACCCCAGTTGCACCTCTCATTACCTCAGGAGCTGAGCTATATCAATCTCTCTAAGCCTTGGTTTCTCATTGATAAAAATGCAATAACATTCTTTGTCCAGCCCATCTCTTGGTGTCACTGGGTGGGTCAAATGAGGTAAATCTCTAAAATACCTTTGTAAGATATTATTATTCTTTGTTATGTGTGTCTCTGCAGTGCGGCATATCCAAAATATTTTTTGTTTTCAGGTTCTTTGTTACAATATTAATTTTTTCCTATATTTATCCCCAGTGAATCTTTGCTTTGTTTGTGAAGTCATATCCTCCAAGTACTACCTTACAGCATTCTCACTGTTTCCATTCCATGCATGCTAAATTTGGTCACTTCTCTAGTGGTGTCCTTCTAGCAGAAGAAGGATTTGAGGCTTCCTCATTATATAATTACTTATTTCAGATATGAAACAAGGTCAGAGAGAAAGTAGAGCCATCTCATACATCTTCTGCAGAGGCCCTTAGCATTCAGTAATCCAAGGTCATCAGCAAGAAGGAAGAGAAATGGGGTAGGGGACTTGGGTGGGTTCCCTGCCTCCCTCACACGATTATTTTGTAAATGGATGTAAAAGTACCCTGTAAACTGCATAGCTAGAGCAGCTGGAGAGATTTCTTCCTGGGCTGGATTTAATCAGTACGTCTTTGTTTGAAGAGTGGAGAGTTTTAGACCTCTGGCATACCCATATGCAAATGTGAATGCAAATTTCAAAACCTAAAAGAACTTGTATTTGGATTAGAAACCATTTGGAATTATCAACAACATAGAAAACATGAAAATTGTACCTACACATGTTCTAAATCAAAGCCTTACTTCAGAATTTTGGCTTAAAGTAATAGATAATTATATGATTGAAAAAACCATGGAAATGAATCGTTTAAGAGAAGAACTGGTCTTCCAGAACTATTTGATAAATGTCAACTACCTCAAGATCTAACTAATGCACATCAGCAATATAATAAGTATACGGTCCAAGATAGTATGGATACCCATCAAAGAATAGCATAATCCCGCTCTCAAGTAAATACAATCCTGTCAGGCCTCCAGTAATTTAACTAAAATAAAATTAGGAAAGGCAGAAAAATATTTAAGGCTGCTTCTCCTTCCTCATTTTTCCATGGGATAAAACCGAAGATTAAAATTGTATATTATCTTAATAACTGCTTTATTTATGTATTTATTTATTTATTTATTTTGAGATGGAGTGTCACTCTGCCACCCAGGCTGGAGTGCAGTGGCATGATCTTGGCTCACTGCAACCTCTGCCTCCCGGGTTCAAGTGATTCCCCTACTTCAGCCTCCCAAATAGCTGGGATTACAGGTGCCCACCACCACACTCGGCTAATTTTTGTATTTTTAGTAGAGACGGGGTTTTCACCGTGTTGACCAGGCTGGTCTCGAACTCCTGACCTCAAGTGATCCGCCCGCCTTGACCTCCCAAAGTGCTGGGATTACAGGCGTAAGCCACTGCGCCTGGCCATAACTGTTTTAATTAGCATTTATTGAGCATGAGTTAATAGGAAGGATCAGATTACCAAATCAGACTCACATGAGCCACAGAGTCTCCCCAACAACAGGCTTTACTAATAATTTCAAGGATATAAGCACTCAAAAGGCCTAGGTGAAGCAGGGAGAGGTTCAGGACACAGCAAATAGGCTTTGCTTCCCAGCCCCTTCCACCCCACATTAGAGATGCACTCACTGGCTTGTGGTCAAAGATGAGGTCTTCAACTCAGGTATGCAGTCACTTCATATAGCAGGGAGTATTTTAGGTTATGAAACATCTCCATTTACAGCCAGATGGGTACATAGCTTACACGACATTTTCCGGGAGCCATGCTCCTTAAATCCACGGACCCTAGATGTGTTTACCACAAGCAATTCTCAACCAGAGATATCCTGCCAAAAACAGTCCATAGAAATGAATTCCTCTCGTAAACACCATCAGTGTATTCACCAGGAGATCATTTATTAGCATGTTTATAAGGAGATCAGGCCAGGTCACCTGTCTTTTTGTTTTCCCATGAATGTTTCCCCAGTAATGAGAGGCAAATGAAATGCAGACCAGCTGCTGAACTCCTTTGTTCCCAGAACATTCATCATGTCCCAAGTATAACTCTTAAATTCTTTACATGTGTTACTTCACGTAATCCTCTCAACTCTGTAAGGTAGATACCATCATTCCCTTTTCCAAATGAAGAAATTCAGGCATGAAAAGTTTATGCAACTTGCTGAAAGTCACACAGCTAGAAAGTGGCAAAACAAGGATTTCAGTCCTAGCATGTTGACTTCAGACTCTGTGTTCTAAGGCACGATATAGCTCGTTTCTGTAATTATAGATATTTCTGTGCTCTTTCTTTTGAGACTTACACTACACACTTAAGAAAGACAAAGCTTCTATAACTGAGTTTTGATATCTTCAGCTGTGATTAATTAAAAGGGATAAAAATTATTTTCTATTCCTCCCATTGAGAGATGGGACCTATTTCCCCATCCCTTGAATCCGGGCAAGCCTCTGCCTGTTTTCCCAAATAGCTAAAATAGTGGAAATGACACTGTGCCCAGCCTTTAGGAGACTTGGGTCCTTGGTACCCTGAGTCACCATGGAGAAAGTTTGATTACTGTGATGGAGAGAACATTTAGAGATGCACTGAGAAAAAAGGGAAAGTGATCTACCTGAGCCCATGTCTGCAACCATCCCTGCCAAGGGGCTAGACATGAGTGAAGTTGTCTTGAACCCTCCAGACCACACTAGCTATCAGCTGAATATCATTGAGCGACCTCAATCAAGAACACAAGGAGAAGACGAATCAGCTAGTTAAAGCCTGACTGAATTCCTGACCCACAAAATCATGAAAAAAGAGGCACTGCCTCCCATTCTCCACGATGCACCTTGATCATGGAAAAGGAATCCCCAGAATAGTAGAAAAATGTTTTGCCACAAGAAAAAAAAAGAGGGAGAGAAAAGAAAGAAAAGGAGGCCTCTCCCTGTTTTCCAAACCAACTTTTTCAAATCTTGTGTTTTTTTAAATAACAAAAGTAGAACTGATAAACTGTATTAATAAATTATATGCTCTTGTCTTAAAAGTTAAGAGCATTCAAAAGCCCAAGAGTCAGGAAAGTTAGTTCATAGGTGAGTTTGCAAGAGTCCAAAGCACAAGCAACGAGCGTGGGTGAAAATTTTGAGAGGGTCACATGTTTGTGTTTTCAAAGGAAAACCATGTGGGTGGTTTAAATTACACCAAAAAATATATAAATTGGTGCATATAGGTTAATATTAACCACATCTACACTGTGCTAAGTTTCTCAAGATGAAAATATGTCCATATTTCTCTGGGTAGGAGCTGTAGCTATTGCCTCAAGGCTCATGAACCTCTTTGCCTGTCTCATGCCTAAGCCCCCATAACCTTCCAATTATGGATGCAGAATTTAATATATTTAATGTAAGTCCTAACTCTGCACAACCCCACAGCACAAATCTCACCCCTACTCTAAGACTTTTGCCCTTTTGTCTGCTTGACCTTCTTATCTCATCTTCTCTACCTCTAACACTCTGTAGCACATGTACACACATTGGCGGGGCAAGAAAAGCAATAACGATGGTAGCAAGGGAGGCAGGATCATTCGTTAAGGCCTGCTTCTACTGTTAGAGCTATCACACATTCTATCAGAATGTTAAGTCACTAAGCATTTAGATCTGTTATTTGCCAAAGCTCTTAAAACCTGCACTGTAAGATGTCATATATATTAAAGATAAATCTGGCCCACTTAAGTACGAAAATCAAGTACTTTGGCCATCAAGTTGAACATCAACACAATAAACCATGAACATTTTATAAATGCAACTTTCTAGGTAAATTACCTCATCATTTATTCATCTGATATTTATTGAATGAGTGTGCATTTTCATGTTGCCTGACTGGGCAATGTCATTCTTATCTGATATATTGCTCACAATAGCCCCGGGAGTTAGGCATCATTTTACCCATTTGCCAGATGAGGAAACACAAGCTCCAAGAGAGTCAATGACTTAGACAAGACTACACAAATATCTTCAAGCAGCAATAAGGAACATGGCTCTTTGTTATTGTCTTTGTCCATTTGTGCTGCTATATTAAAAGATTTGAGGCTGGGTAATTTATAAGAACAGAAATTTATTTCTCACAGTTCTAGAGGCTAAAATTCCAAGATCAAGGTGCCCAGCAGGTTTGGTGCCTGGTGGGTACTTGGTCTCTACTTCCAAGATAGCTCCTTCTTGCTGCATCCTCCAGAGGGGATGTGTCTTCCCATTGTAGAAGGGCAAAAAAAGCAAAAGGAAGGGAATTAGCTCCCTCATACCTCTTTCATAAGGGTGCTAATCCCATTCATGAGAGCTCTGCCCTTATAACTTAATCACCTCCTAAAGCCAATGTAATTAAATCACATTGGTAATTAAGTTTTAATACATGAATTTGGGGGGGGGCCACATTTAGACCATAGCATTTACATTCACAGTCTTTTTAATATTCCCAAACTGCAGCCAAGTTCTAGCTAGAGATTTGTTCCTCATAACTGCAAAAGATTCATATTACTCACAGAAAAAGGAAAACCAGTTGTAGCAACTTTATATAATTTTATGAACATAACAAAGCCACATTACATACAAGAACTAGGCCCTCTGACAACTATAGTGTTAATTTTCCAAGATGGGAAAAACATCAGTAGGAAAGGCAACCACTGATTGTCTCTAAATTCTATAACGCATATCACAAAATAAGCTCTGTAATGAGATGCTATTTTACAGCGGCCTAGGAAAAGTGTCCATGGCAGAAGCTATTGATGTCTCAACTATCACTCCTCAGCCTACCTCACAAGTCACTTATAGCCTTGTGGATAGTTTCTGTGTATGCAAAAAGCTTCCTACAGCAAGCAGCTATGTTACTCAGTCCAAATAATTTTTCTGGCCCCATGGTATGCTCAACACTTTGTGAGGCAGGCCTGAAAGACCAAGGAGTTAACACTCCAAGAGCAACCCTTAATCAATGTGCGAGAGGAGGTACTGAATAAATACCTTACCTTCCTATTCTCCAGTGAGGCAATTCCAGTATGTGTTCCAAACAGATTTTAAAAGGTTCCTGGTGAGATTGAGCCCGTTACACACAGCGGTAACCTGCTCACTAACATACCTTTTAGTGGCTCTTCTCCCTTCTTTGTTTTACTTCCCCAAACCCTTGCCGAACTTCCTAAGATCATCTCCCATGGAAACTACTGGTACCCTCCAACAAAGTGTATTTTTCAAAGACAGCTACACCAATATATCCCATTCCATGTGCTCTTCTTACAATGTGACATTGGTACTTTTTCATAGAGAGGTAGAGTGTTTATTTTTTCCGTTTCAATCTGCGTTGGCCTGTGATTGTGGCGGAAGAAACATACGTTATTGATAAAGCTAGATCATAAACAGGCAGTACAGCTCCCATCTGGCTTTTTTGAGAGGCTCACTCTTGGAACCCAGCTACTCTGCTATGAGGAAGCCAAACAGCTACACAGAAAGGCCAGATGTAGGTGCTCCAGACCACAACCCCAGCTAAGATCCCAGCTGGCTTCCAGGATCAATGTCAAACATGTGATTAAGTCTTCAAATGATTCTTGTCCCAGCTATAAGCAGAGCAGAGACAAGATGTCCCCATTGGGCCATGCCTAAATTGCAGATTTGTGATGAAAATAAATGCTGTCATTGTTTTAAGACGTTAGATGTTGAAGTGGTTCATTACTTAGCCATAGATAATCAGAACATACCCAAATTCTCATCTTAGGGTCTGCTTTGGGAAGAACCCCAAACTAACAGTATAAAAGGTCATTCAACGACTCAATGGCAGTAAGTTAAATGTGAACCCAAACTGCCTACTCAGAACCCATGCCATGTCCACTACACCCCACTGACTGCTCATTCAGTCAAGGAGCTATTTGCTCTCCTAAATATAGAGGCCTCAATGTCTCTAAGGAAGAAGGCATGAGGGCATTGTACTCCTCACAATTCTTGTTATATAATAGATACTAAATCTGAATACAAAACAGTCCTGAATGATTGTGCCTCAATTTTTTTCACTGTTCTTAACTCTGACATCCTAAATCCTACCCATTATTCTGGGTACTTTTGCCAGTTTCAACCCGGGAAAAAAACTTAAAGGACATTATTGCAAAGGAGAAGAGCAATATAAATAGCTAATTATAGGTTTTGATAGGTTTTGCTTTTCATCAGAGTATTCTCAGCTGAGCAGTAAAATCTAGGCACAGTTTCAACAAATTACAGATTTTAAAAAACTGAATAGTGATTCATCTAGATTTCTTTCCAATGTAGAGTTTGGATTAACTTTGCTAACAAAAGGGTATAGATCTGGAAACAGACTGTATTTTCTTAAGGAATTTTTACCCAATAGATTTGTCTTCTTAAGAGGAGTAGATTACTAAAATTAATCTGTAAAGATAAAATTCAGAATCTGATCCAAAATATAATTGTGATTTGTACTACTAAAACCAAATTAAAAGGCAATTCCAATATTGTTACTCCCTAAAAATATTACCCACATTAAATCCACTGCAGCACATTCAAATAAAGACCTGATATATTAGCACATGAAAAGAATGAATCTTTACTTCTCTAAAGTTCTCTGTAGTATTATGAACACAGGACTATTGTTACTTACCAGAGGTTAACAACAAGAACATCAATTTCAAAGGTACAAAACAACTCTATCAAACCTTTCAATCTGTCACTGCGACTTTCTTTGTAAAATATGCTGCTGCAGCTATTTTAGTGGATATATCTAACCTAACTGAATTTCTTTTGATAAAATTTATTTACTGAAACAAGATCTCTGTTTTAACTCCATCACTCAACCTTTGGCATCTACTTCATCCATGATTAATTTAAGAGCCAGCTGGCATTTTCCTTAATGCTAACATATTTGCTTAATAAAATATATCTTAAGATTGGTTTCTGGCCCATTCTTCCATTTTGAAACAAAACAATGATCAATAAAATATATCTTTTGAAAATGTTAATGGATTTCAACCAAATCCAATTAGAGGTAGAGTTTGAGAGATTTCACTAGTGAAGTCTGGTCCATTTATCTATTTAACAGCAGTGATAAAAACAGTACTTCTACATAAACAGGTAATTGCAAGAATCATTTATTGAGCACTGAATCTCCTAGAAGGTATGATAATTACTAAATGAATCCTTGCTTTCTGTTGGGTCACAGGTATTGGTCAGAATGTTTTCTTAGATGGAATCAGAATCATTAAAATCTCTTTCAGTCACATGCAATTCCTCAGCTATACCCAAGACTTCTAGGACTAAGAATTCGCCCATAAAAGATGTCTTATTTTTATCGAAAAGTCATATAAACATTTTGCATTATTACTCCTGTTTTGCTGGCTTCCTGTGGAATTTTAACATACATAAGACCTGGTACTTTTGAATTTCTTATCTGGGCTATGGCAGCAGAGTTAAGAGAAAATATTAATAGCATCTGGGAATTAAAAGCATATTAGTGATGGTTATGCCCTATGGTGAATGAGCACATGGTAGTCCCGCCTTTCCTTAATTGTAAGAAGGGGTGATCGGCGGGGCACGGTGGCTCACACCCGTAATCCCAGCACTTTGGGAGGCCCAGGTGGGCAGATCACCTGAGGTCAGGAGTTCGAGACCAGCCTGACCAACATGCAGAAACCCCGTTTCTACTAAAAATACAAAATTAGCCGGGCATGGTGGTGCATGCCTGTAATCCCAGCTACTCGGGAGGCTGAGGCAGGAGAATTGCTTGAACCCAGGAGGCAGAGGATGTGGTGAGCCAAGAATGCGCCATTGCACTCCAGCCTGGGCAACACGAGCGAAACTCCATCAACAACAAAAAAAGGGGGTGATCAGTGATCATTGTGCTTCTTCTCCTCAAATGTTGGCAAGAGTTATGTCTAAGTGATGAAGTGCTATTCAATCCTACCACAGTATAAAAGAAATTAGCTGCCTGCCCCGTTGGAGGACCGGCATCACTACATCCTCAACCTGGAAGGATCTTTGGGTCTTATAATCCAGTCTCCTACACAGTGCCAGAATCTCCCTCCTACATCTATCCCAACAAGAAGAAAATTTCTGCTGCAAAAATCTTTTAATTTCTAGACCTACCTGTAGTCCTCAGGGTATTAGCAACTAGCCAATACAGAGGAGGAGACCTCCTCAAGCTTGTATTTGGTTTGAGCAAGAAGCAATAGGCAAAGGAGAGAACCAAATACTGAAACTCTTGCCCTATCTCCCTCCTCCTCTGGGTTTAGCTTTATGATATATTTTCAGGAATGATATATTTTCCATCACCCAGCATAGGCCCTGGTAAATAATAGGTGTTCAATATATTTTGAATGTTGAATAGGTAAAACAAAGACCTTTTGCCCCTCCAAATATCCCTTCATACTCTCTTTAATATTTGAAACTCGTTAATAGGAGACAAAGGCTAAACTATAAATAACACATGAGAACTAAGAGTTCAAATGAATATGGAAATCAAGAGTTTACTTTTTTAAGATAATTCATTTCCAGTAACTCCAAAAACAGATATCGCGTATTTCATTCTGTTTAATAATGGGGCAAGGGTTGGAGCACAGAGAAGGAACTAGTTAAATGGATACATTTTACTAAACGTATCCTTTTATTTAATTATAATGCTGTTCAGAAGAATTTGAGGTGGGATTCTTTTAGAATACACTTGGGTTTTTGTTGGTCCTAAGAAAAGATGAGAGGAGAAGCACAATAAGACAGAATTACAAGGCAGAATAAAAAATGATAGTGCACAGGAATTAGTTTGCCAGAAAGTAACACCACCTTCCTTCAAGACTAATAATGTGCTACACTCCTGGAAACCTATTTCCAGGAGAAATAGAGAGGGTAAGTGCCAAAATATGGATCTAGCATAGAATTTACAACAGAACACTCTGCAATATCTCTGGAAACACAGAGAGATCAACTCAATGTCTAAGGGCTAGAAGCAGTTCTCAGCTGAGACCCCATGGCAAGAAGAATCCCTCTCTACTCCTCTCCATTTTTCTTCCTTCTTTACTCACACTTCCTTTCTCCCACATCAATCAATGTCAAATACATTTGTTTCCCTTTTACCCACGTCCATAATGTTTGGAATAACATTTCTGTGGTGCCAATTGTAATCCCAAATGACACAATCCCAAACATCAAAATCCCCAAAGATCAAAATTCCTAAAGTATAAAATCCCCACAATCACAATCCTAAAAGATTAAATTTCCAAATGTTGAAATCCTGAAAGTAAAATTCTGGAGAAGGGATTCGTGCATTTTCAGTTGTACATAGGATATCTGCATCATGTTAGTTGCATCATGTTAAATGGAACTATCACCTTGTTATTGTCTTCATTCGTAAATTAAGTATGGTTTAGGAAAATGTGTATGGGTGCCAAGTGGACAATTTTAGGTCTCAAGTTGACAATTTTAGGTGTCAACTTGACTGGCTTAAGGAATACCTAGAAATGTGGCAAAGCATTATTTTAGGCGTGGGTGTCAAGGTGTTTACAGAGGAGATTAATGTGTGAGTCTAAGTGGACTAGGTAGGGAAAATCTGCCCTCAGTGTGAGCAGGTACCATCCAATCAGCTGGGGGCCCAGAGAGAACAAATACTGAAAGTAAACTGATTTCTCTGAGAGCTGAAACAGATTTTTCTTTTGCTGCCTTGGACATCAGAACTACAGGCTTGCTGGCTTTTGGACTTCAGGACTTACACCAGCAGTCTCTCTGGGTCCTGAGGCTTTTGGCCTTGGACTATGAGTTATACCATTGGCATCCCTGCTTGTGAGGCCTTTGGACTTAAACACAGCCATGCTACCAACATCCCAGGGTCTCCAGCTTTCACATGACCTGTCGTGGAACTTCTCAGCCTCCATAATCACATGAACAAACGGCCCTAATAAATCTCCTCTCTCATACATACATATACATATATATATGAATTCATACATACATATACATATATATGAATTCATACATATATGTATATATATGACTATGTCTTATTGGTTCTGTCTCTCTGGAGAACCCTAATACAAATTTGGTATTGGGGAAGCTGAATATCATTTCTTCTTACTGTGATTCTTGAAACACACTGGAAGAGATCTGTGAAATTGTTCCCTGATGAAAATGCTGCAATAAGTGTATGACGCTACTTAATGGTGAAAGATAAAAGTTTAAAAGCTAATTATTATTGCTGTTGCAAAAGCAGAAAGTCACTTAATTGTAAAGGCCAAGCAATGACCAGACTTTCAAATGAAGAGCATTAAGTTACAAAATTTGTAGACCACAACCACTCTCCAGATACAAGTGCCACAAGTGTTTTGACGATCATAGATGAAGTGGAAATGCAGGTGAAAAACAAGAACTCTCCCGTCCCAAATTATTTGATCATGTATGACTTCTGCCCCTTTACACTTGGCATTGATTCACTATGCTATGTATTTCATCTTTGCATCATTTCTGACACTGGAGGCCCGCATTTTGTAAATATTTTAGATAACTCTAATGAATTGTATGCTTTTTTTTTTTTTGCAAATTTGACTCTGCAGAAGTGCAATATCACAATGTTGACTTTCTGTGTAAGCACTGCGCATGTTGAAATTTTCTCATTAAATAAAGAGATGTCCTTTGTATACACCTGCATTTGTGAAAAGTAAAACATCTCAAGATCTCAGCTCTTTGAGTGACTGCATATGCAGTGATAGCTCATTGTGGGTTTTCATCAATCCTTTCAAAAGACACAGGTTGTTAATCATGGTATTTCTGATGACTGGTTATAAAGCCTGGTGCATACAATTACCAATCACAATGATATTTATTTATACATTTTGCTTTTTAACCTGTTATGAATATAGTTCATCTGCTCATAATCGCTATACCCATGCAACTGTTATTAATATACCTGAGTGTTCATACTTGCAGAAATATGTAGGCAATCATTGCCTATTTTGCTATATAAAGTAGCCTATGAAGTACCCTGTTGTGTTTTTATGTTTCTCAATCTCCTTTTTAAAATGTAAATAAATGTCTTTTAAATAATTTTTTAAAATTATTTTTTCCAGAATTATGCTTTTGGGATTTAGATCTTTTGAGATTTCAACATTCAGGATTATGGCACTTGAGATTGTGTCTTTCACGACAGTGGCCCAAACCCATGTTCCCAATACACAACTTAGATGCCCTCGTGAAAACAAGAGTTTTCCATATTAGCGTCATGCTCCATCTTTTTTCATCCAACCTCTCAAATATCAGTGCTATATCAGATCAAACAAGTATTCACTCCAGCCCCTGGGATGTAGTGACTGGTACTCTACCCCTGGTTAGAAGTCATTAGCTCTTTCATGCCAATTATTACTCACAGATCCTGATGAACTTCAATCTCAGCTTACTTCTTCCCTGAACCCCAAAGTACTATTGTGACATGCATACTCTATGCAAGCATTCAGAAAGATTAAATAAATTTTCATAAAACTTATCTTAAAATCTATAAAGAAAATATTAATTGAATAAGCATTGCCAGAGACATGAAGCGCCATTAGAGAAAATAAAGTAATGGCCATTAGTTCCCTACAAATCTTTTATATGATGGAAGATATCTGTTTGGTTAGGTTTAAGCTTAGTATACCCAGTGGCAAAGAGGGTTTGACAAATTCAGAAGTTCATTGGTAATTTCTTACTTAAGTAGATCTGGTTTCCATATTTTAAAGTGGAAAAGATGAGCATGTCAAAATCAAATATGCAAAACTCAAAGGTATTGGCTGTAGTTGATCATCTTCCAAAGGTATAAAAACATGTTTCCTCTGAATTTTCAAATAAAAAAAATTTCTAGTTTAAATTAGTTCCTTCCAACCTCACCTCATCTAACAACCTTTTCCTCCTAACAAGTAGCTTTAGAATAACAATAATTCAATATTTTCTCATCTAGTTATTCATTACTATGCTATTATAAGTAAGAGCTGGGTTATTGAAAAGGTTGTTTGTATTTCGTAACATAGATACATGACAGACTGGTTTATGCATCATTTTTTATCTGTATGTTGTTAGTCATTTTGTCCATTTTGTTTTAGGGTGGTTAACGTTGTGGGGGTACTCTAAGTCCTCCACGTCTTAAATTAAAGCAGTCTTTTGTTCAGTTTGTATAAATATGTTATGCTTGTTGGACAATGTTCAGAAAATATGAGTTAAAAAATAAGTTTAAAATACATGTCATACAGGAGAAAACATAGGGGAAAAGGTTCTTGACATAGGTCTGCACAATAATTTTTTGGTTATGATACCAAAAGCACAGGCAACAAAGGCAAAAACAGACAAATGGGACTATATCAAACTAAAAAGCTTCTCCACAGCAAACAAAATAATCAACAGAGTGAAAATCTACCTACAGAACGGGAGCAAATATTTGTAAACCATATATGTGATGAAGGGTTAATATCCAAAAAATATAGGAATTCATGCAACTCACTAGCAAACCCACAAATAGCTCAATTAAAAAATAGGCAAAGTGGTGTACTCTCAGTCATAACAGTAAATAAATTAAGCTTTGAAAAAAAATAGGCAAAGGACCTCAGTAGACATCTCTCAAAAGAAGACATACAAATGGCTAACGGGTATATGAAAAAATGCAAATCAAAACCACAGTGAGATCTCACCTCACACTGGTTAGCATCTATCACCAGAAAGATAAAACATAACAAGTGTTGGGGAGAATGTGGAGGAAAGAGAATATGGTTGGTTTGAAACATAAATTGGTACAGAGGTTCCCCTTAAAAAATTAAAAATATACATACCTCATGATCCAACAATTCCACTACTAGGTAAAAATGAAAACATTATCTCAAAAAGACATTTGTACTCCCATATTCATTTCAGCAATATTCACAATAGCCAAGATACAGAAACAGACTAAATGGATTTTAAAAAATGAGAGATGCACACACACACACATTTCCATAATGAAATATTATTTAGCCTTAAAAGATAAGGAAATGCTACCATTTACAACAACATGGATGAACCTAGAGGACATTAAACCAGATGCAGATATGGTCTCGCTTATATATAGAATCTAAAAATATCAAATTCATAGAAACAGGAGTCCAATGGTCATTACCAGGGGTTGAAAGGAGGGAGATACGGGGAAATGTTGGCAAGGAGGTACAAAGTTTCAACTATACAAGAAAAAAAGTAAGTTCTAGAGATCTAATGTGCAATGATGAGACTATAGTTAACAAAACAGTATCTGTCTCTTCTTTTTTTTTTTTTTTTTTTTTTTTTGAGATACAGTCTCACTCTGTCACCCAGGCTGGAGTGCAATGGCGCAATCGTGACTTACTGCAACCTCCGCCTCCTGGGTTCAAATGATTCTCCTGCCTCAGCCTCCCGAGTAGCTGGGTCTACAGGCACCCGCCATCATGCCCAGCTAATTTTTGTATTTTGTAAAAAAAATAACAGCTTATGATTCAGGTGATCCACCAGCCTCGGCATCCCAAAGTGCTGGGATTACAGGCGTGAGCCACCGCGCCTGGTCACAATACAGTATTTCATACTTGAAATTTGCTAAGAGGGTAGTAGAACTTAAGTGTTATCACCACACTTGAAAAAAATGGTAACTCTGTGAGGTGATATACACGTTAATTAGTTTGTTGGTGGTGAATATTTCACAATGTATGTATATATCAAATCAATCAAATTTACACCTCAAATATATGTAATTTTTAATTCTCAACTATATCTCAATAAACTTGGGAAAAACATCTTGCAAGCTGGCCCTAAATTGTGGAAAGTACTGAATCCATGCTCTTAAACTATAGTGTCCAACCTTTTGTGATCAGACATGCTATTTATTCATTCACTTATTGAATAGTAGGTATTTATTGAATATTTACTATGTGCTAGGCATGCTTCTAGACTATGGATCAGCAAACTTTTTTCTGTAAGGGGCCAGAAAGTAAATATTTTCACTTTTTCAGGCCATATACTCCCTTCCACACCTCCTCAACTGTGCCTTTATAATGTGAACACAGCTACAGACAATACACAAATGAATAAGTGTGGCTATATTCCAACAAAATGTTATGCGTGAAAAAATGAGTCAGCCCAGATTTGAACTGTGGGTAGTAGTCTGACAACCTTTGGTCTTGACCCTTAAGATATTCAGTGAACAAAACAGACAAAAATCCCTTTCCTTATGGAAGTTATATTCTAAAAAAAAAATCTGTAAAAAAATTAGCATTTATCTCCAAAATATGTATATGAATTTATTTTTAAGATATATCTGCATTAATAGCATGTAAGTACATTGTGTTGTATACATCATTAAATGTACCCAATATTATAAATTACAAGCAATAAGATAAGAATATTTTAAATATTTTTAATATTTTTAATACTTTATTCACTTTTTTCACTAAAATTATAACTATCTTTATATTTTAGTGAGAACAATGTGATTGAATAATGCTTTATAACTTTCAATAAGTGTCAATATTTTTTAAATTGTGGTTTAACAGCTTATGATTCAAATCTATACCAGTTATATTAGATATTTGGTTTTGGTGGCTGTCATGGTAGAAAATTCACCTCACAAAAATATATAGCTCCAAATGGAAGAATTGAATTTTTGGCTGTGCTTATTAAAACATGATTATCATTTTTAAATCTCAATTGCCAATTATGCAAAGAGTTTCATTAAATTTTTGGCTTGTACATTTACATCTTCCTCATTGTAAATGGGTTGTTACTGACAACTAATTGGAAGGTAAATAAACATTTGTTGACTTACTGAATAAATGAATAAAAATTCATTGAAACCGTTTGAAAGATTTTTAAAGATGTTTCCAAGTTGATAAAGTATGTTAATGAGAGTTAGGCTGAGGCGGGCGGATCACGAGTTCAGGAGATCAAGACCATCCTGGCTAACACGGTGAAAGCCCGTCTCTACTAAAAATACAAAAAAATTAGCCAGGCATGGTGGCAGGTGCCTGTAGTCCCAGCTACTCGGGAGGCTGAGGCAGGAGAATGGTGTGAACCCGGGAGGCAGAGCTTGCAGTGAGCGCAGATCACGCCACTGGGCAACAGAGTGAGACTCCGTCTCAAAAAAAAGAAAAAATAAATATATGACATACTTACATGGTTTTAACCAACAAACTATCATCACTAAAATTTAAGGCACATAAATATACAGACTAACAGTACGTTGGGGGATGGAAAGAGTGATGAGACCATTGTCAAAGTCTTCATGCAGTAGAATACTCACAGTTCCCCAAAGGAAGTTCTCCTAAGTAATGTAGCACATGACCATTCAGCAAGCAGAAGAGGAGAGAACTTCAAAGCCAATCCTTATGTTTAATATCAGTATTTTTTTCTTTCTTTTTTCATTCTTCCTTCTTTTTTCTCCTTCCTTCCTTCCTTCTTTCCTTCCTCCCTTCCTCCCTCCCTCCCTTCCTTCCTTCCCTTTCCTTTTTAAATATAGGGTTAAATATACTCCATGCATCAGGTCTTACACACTTTGGGGCTCACTTTGAAGAAAACTACTCTTCACAGCTATTTATTTTGTGTGTATTTTGCATTCAAAGAGTGCCCTTTCCAACACTATTTTCTATTTGTATAGGATTTCAACCTGTATTGTTAGATGTAACTGAGAGATTCTGCCAATCCGGTTCACCTTCTCTGTGTGCGTATTTTGGAGAGTAACAATTTCCCATCACAGCACACTTGCCGTAAGAATGCAGAGAAAACTCAGATTCGATGAATCTCTTTCATTCACACCTAACTCAAGCACAACCATCTCTCTGGGTAGCTATTTTTGCTTTCTAACTTCTATGTCTGCTCCTCTCCGGAAGTTAAGCATCATTAAACTTTAACTATCTGAACTGTTTGGCAGAATCTCCAAAACTTCAGATGAACTTTAGCCAAGTTTTCTGTGTCCCTAATGAGAGGTTATTAATCAATAGTATGTTTGTAGTCATGAAAGGGCTGTTTAGAATTTTAATAAATGTCATCTAGAAAATTAACAAAAAAGTAATTAAGAAGATTTATTACCTGATTCCCTATCACCTTCATGGTCAAACCAAAGGAAAGTGCGATAAAGAATGAGGATTACTAAAACCCGAACACTTTATAAATATGTTCTCAGAAACATTCCCAAATAGCCAGAAAGCTCAGCACTGGTCTTTCCCTGCTCAGGTGATATTCTACAGCATTTTTCACAATGTTAGGTAATTAGTTGTTTATTTCTCCAACCACTCCCCCAACTCTGGAAAGAATTTTAGCATAGGGAATTTTATTGTTTTTCTTTTTTGTGTCCTCTAACACACAGCAGTGTTCTCTTAGCATTTGCTGAAATTAAATAGAATATTGTGGAAGTTCTCAAGGCCATTTTAAATTTTCATGAACCACAATTGAAGAAAACCTCAAAATATTTAACTTGATCTTGTGTTCCTGAAAAATAGATGGAAAATACTTCCTTCTTTGTGTAGTTGTTTTAATTTAGGAAAACCCTTGTGTAAATATCATCATGCCTTGTAGCACCGAGCATTCTTCATGAAGTGTATTTCAAATACATGGAGTTTAAAATATGAAATTAATTTGACCTCACCTTCTTATAAAAGGAATAGTTAAAACTGTCATTATTTGCAGATGACATGATCAACCACACCAAAAAATCTACCAAAATCACAGACAAACCCAGAACTAATAAGAAAGTTCAGTGAGGTTACTAGATACATCAACTTTTAAAACAAACAGCATTCTTCTGTATCAAGAACAACCAACTAGAAAATATAAACATATACCATTAACGAGAGCATCAAGTTCTATAAAATATCTAGAAATTAACTTCATTCAAAATACACAAGACTGCTATAGAAAATTTTTAATTCAATGAAAGAACACAAAAGAAAATCAATAAATGAGAATTTCATACTTTTGAAAGGATGACTTAATATTTTAAATATGTTGATTTTCCCCAAATTGATCTATAAATTCAATGCAATTCTAATAAATATTCCAGCGGGATTTATTTTGATGAACTTGATAAACTTCTTCTAAAATTTGCCCAGAAGTCTAAAGCTCTACAAATAGCTAAGTTGACTTTGAAAAAGAAGATCATAAAGTAAGAAATTGCTTTATCAGGTATTAAAACATATTAAAAGTCATAATAAAAAAGACAGAACGGTCTTGGTGTAAGAATGAACAAGAACACCAGTGGAGCAGAAGGAGGAATCATAATAGAACTATGTAGAACTATGTCCCTAATATACAATAAAGATGGCACCATACACAAAACAAAAAATGAATCATTTAGTGTACAGTGTGGGAAAATCCTTTTTGACAAAAATTAAACTGAATTTCTACATAACATCTCACAAAAGTTGGACTCCAAGTGGATTAAAGACCTAAATATAAAAAGTAAAATTAAAAAGTAATAAAAGATAATATAAGAGAATAGTTTCATAACCCTGAGATAGGCAAAGATTTTAAACCCAAAAATCATGATCTATAAGGTAAAACACAAATGAGTATTATTATAGCAAAATGAAGGATTTTGTTCAATGACTAAATCAAACAGATGACAGAACAGGACAAGTAATTTGAAAAGTCTAAAACTGACAGGGAACTAATATTTGGAATATAAAAGGAACACCTACATAATAGGGACCCGTGACAAAATGAGCCAAGGAAATGAACAGTCAATTAAGTCAAGAAGAAACCCTCGCATATTAAGAGATGCTCAAACCCACTAGTAATTAGAGAAATGTACCACTTTAATGTATCACACTTTTAATGTATCAGATTAGCAAAAATTGGAAAACTGGAATTCCTGTCACTATTGCTACAAAACAAACTACCACAAAACTTAGTTGTTTAAAACATCAACAATCATCTTATTATTTCTCACGGTCTCTATGGAATAGAGATTCATTAAGGGCTTGGCTGGGAAGTTCTGGCCCAACATCAGATGTCTGGAACTAGAAAGGCTGGAGTTGACCAGGCATCTCCCCTCACGTAGCCTTCTCCTTGGGGTCCATCACATAGGCTACTTTGGGATTCCTCATAAGCATGGTTGACTCAAGAAAGTCAGTCCTCTTACATGGTAGCTCAGGACCCCAGGGCAAGTGTTCCAGCAGGCAAGGTGAAATCTGTATCATCTCTTAGGATCTGGCTTCAAAACTCACACAGTGTTACTTTGCCATGTTCCTTTGGCTGAAACAGTCACAAAAGGCTGCCCACATTCAAGAGGAGGAGAATTGGACTCCTTTTTGATGGTGAATGGCAAGTTTCTTAGAAGAACAAGTGGGATGGAAGATTGCAGCTATCTTTGGAAAAATGTAATCTGCCACAGCTAGATAATTCCAAGTATTTGAGGGCATGTGGTAAGATAGAGTAGAGATAGGAACAGATATTCTGGAAAACAATCTGGAAGTGCTTAGATAAATTAAGTGAATCTAAATAATTTGATCCAGACCTCTCATTCCTGGATATATATTCCAGAAAATTTTTCTCAAAATCTGTAAGAGGACGTGTACAAGGATGTTTATCACAATACTCTTTGAGGTAGCAGGGAGTTGGAAATAATCTATGTTTCATCACCAGGGGAATGAGTAACTAAAACGTGATGAATGCATACTATGGATTACTATGCAGCAGTTTGAAACTATAGGATAGGTTATACACAGTATAAAAATTACGGTGCTGGCCGGGCATGGTGGCTCACGCCTGTAATCCCAGCACTTTGGGAGGCTGAGGCAGGTGGATCACAAGGTCAGGAAATCGAGACCATCGTGACTAACACACTGAAACCCCGTTTCTACTAAAAATACAAAAAATTAGCTGGGCGTGTTGGTGGGCGCCTGTAGTTCCAGCTACTCGGGAGGCTGAGGCAGGAGAATGGTGTGAACCTGGGAGGCAGAGCTTGCAGTGAGCTGAGACTGTGCCACTGCACTCCAGCCTGGGCTACAGAGCGAGACTCTGTCTCAAACAAACAAACAAAAAAAATTATGGTGCTGGAAAATAAAGAGAATGAGATTTATAGTACAATACTACTAGTATTTCTGTTTACTAAAAATTCATGCACACACAATACATATATTTCAAGAGCACATAGAAATGAAGGGTAGACTTCAACCCATTCAATGTTTACCTATGGGCAGAAAGAAGATTGGGAGTAAGGACTAGGGAGAAAAAAAAAGAAGAAAAATTAAACAAAACAATAAAGAAAACAAACAGGGACATTGTGTTGGCCAATGGTGTACCTTGAACTAAGGAGTATAATTAACCCTGTCCTTTGCATTGATTTAATAATAATCTTCAAAGGCATAGCAAGACCAATTGTATAAGGCAGGCGTCTAGTTCAAAAGCCAGAAACATAGAATGAAACTTTGGTCTAGTTACAAATATTTCTGTAACTCACTTTATTAATCTTTCAACATATAATTTGAAATATAGTCAATATTTTGGGATCAATGAGAAAGAATTTTTCAGGCAGAAAAGCTTTTCTAGAAGTCTTAAATTTACACATCACATGAGTCTCACTTTAATCAGGATTAGAACATGTGTACCTTAAAAAATATACATTAACAATATGAAGATTCCTATATATTTGGTGCTTAGAAAAAAAAGGAAATTTTTAAAATAACCTCTAAAGTAAATTAAATAGACACTTTCAAAACAACAATACACATTCTGCAATAAAAAGACATTAAAATGGCTGCCTATGGGGCAATCAGGGTGAAATATGTGCATAAAAGAAAAATAATTTCTTCTTTTTTGTTTCTTTTTTGAGACAGAGTCTTGCTCTGTTGCCCAGGCTGGAGTGCAGTGGCATGATCTTGGCTCACTGCAACTTCTGCCTCCCGGGTTCAAGCGATTCTTCTGCCTCAGTCTCCCGAGTAGCTGAGATTACAGGTGCCCGCCACCACTCCCACCTAATTTTTTCGGTATTTTTAGTAGAGACAGGGTTTCACCAAGTTGGCCAGGCTGGTCTTGAACTCCTGGCCTCAAGTGATCCACCTGCCTCGGCCTCCCAAAGAGCTGGGATTACAGACATAAGCCACCGTGCCCAGCCAAAAAATGTAATTTCTCAGCACATTTAGATTTTTAAAACCTACATTTAAATTTTTAAATTAGCCAACATGTTGTACCAAAATAACTACATTTCTAAGAGAAAATATATTAACCACTCAATTATTCCTATTTATCACAATATTTTAACTCTATGATGTCTCAGGGATTGAATCTGATTTAATACTATAATAAAACCACAGGTCCAAAGGCAGAATGCTGGGAAATAGCCAAAGACTCTGTTTCATTTATCTGATGTAACTTTGACAAGTGAGTTCAATGTCGGTTGACTGGCATGTGCCTTCCTTTTCTTGGCCTTCTCTTTTATTAATGTAGTCACAGCTGTAAGGCTTGAGGTACTGTCACAAGAGACAGAGAGGGCTGAAGCTAAACTAAAATGCTATAAGAATATTAGCGCTTTGGGGTGAAAAAAATATTAAAAAGTGAACTATGGCCCTAGGTTTTCACACCAGGACGCTTTACAAAATTAACAAAAGGGTACTTTAATTTCCATCCCCCAGAAGACATCCTAATGAGACTGGAAAAGAAAAACGGCCCTGCATCCCTTACTCTCTCCCATTCGGAACCTGAGAAAAATTGAACAATTTGTATTTAACCTCTTTCACAAGGTCACCAACAGTCAATTTGTTTACTGGTTATTCACCTTCAAGGAGTGTGAAAGGGAAAGGACTTAAAAAAACATAGACCCGAGATAGCCATATTCATGCAATTCTATAACCCCATTGCAGCCCACTGTTTCCAAGCACTGATATTTGACTATTTGTGAAGGCTTCAGTTGAACACAAGCAGACGACAAGCCAGGAGCTCCACCTTCTAGTCTCAATTAAAATTGAATTTCTTGTGAGTGACCTCACACTTTGGGTTATGTCCTTTCAAAAGACACTAATATTTAAGTTTCCTCAAAATAGCAAAATATTTTCAATTGGTAAAATGCATGAAGGAGAAAAACATCCTTTAAAAGTTTCTTTAAATAAAAAACCAAGTTTCTACAAACTTCTTTTTCCGATATGAATAATCTTACCTCCATTCTTTAGCCCTTACTTGAATTTAAAACCGTAACATATACATTAGGTTCTTCTCAAAAGGCATCAGAAGGTAGGCAAAGTGAAATTCAGCAACATGCCTTTTTCTTTAGGTTGGTAGCTTCAATCAGACGGGGAATTCCACTAATAATTTCAGTAATAAGACACTAATGAATATGTATTAACTGTAGTTAAGTACTTAGCTTAGTGCCGAACACTCTTTTAAATACTTTAATGTATTACCTCATTTAACCCTTACACCAACCCTATTAAGATTAGAACATGTGTACTTTAAAAAACATACTTTAACAACATGAACATTCCTAAATATTTGGTGCTTAGAAAAAAAAGAAACAAATGAAAAATTTAAAATAACCTTTAAAGTAAAGTAAAATAGACACTTGCAAAACAATATTACACATTCCGCAATAAAAAGACATTAAAATGGCTGCCTATGGGTCAATGAGGGTGAAGTATGTGCATAACAGAAAAATGTAATTTGTTTTTTTTGAGATGGAGTCTCCCTCTGTCGCCCAGGCCACAGTGCAGTGGCGTGACAATGCTGAGGTTGGTGCCAATATTATTCCCATTTTACAAAACCTTAGAAACTGAGAGACAAGTAACTTGCTTGAGATCACAGAGCTAGTAAATGGTAGAACTGGGACTCAACCCTAGGCAGTCCAGTAGCAAAACCTGTACTCTTTTTTTTGAAACAGAGTCTCACTCTGTCGCCCAGGCTGGAGTGCAGTGGCACGATCTCCGCTCACTGAAACCTGCACCTCCCGGGTTCAAGCGATTCTCCTGCCTCACCCTCCCGAGTGTCAGGCCTCTGAGCCCAAGCTAAGCCATCATATCCCCTGTGAACTGCGCGTATACATCAGATGGCCTGAAGCAACTGAAGATCCACAAAAAGAAGTGAAAATAGCCTTAACTGATGACATTCCACCATTGTGATTTCTTTCTGCCCCACGCTAACTGATCAATGTACTTTGTAAACTCTCCCATCCTTAAGAAGGTTCATTTTCTTTTATTTATTTATTTTTTTTTGAGACGGAGTCTCGCTCTGTCGCCAAGGCTGGAGTGCAGTGGCACGATCTCAGCTCACTGCAAGCTCCGCCTCCCGGGTTCAAGGCATTCTCCTGCCTCAGCCTCCCGAGTAACTGGGACTACAAGCGCCCGCCACCACAACCGGCTAATTTTTATATTTTTAGTAGAGACGGGGTTTCACCATGTTAGCCAGGATAGTCTCAATTTCCTGACCTCGTGATCCACCTGCCTCGGCCTCCCAACGTGCTGGGATTACAGGCGTGAGCCATCACGCCCGGCCAAGAAGGTTCTTTGTAATCTCCCCCATCCTTAAGAAGGTTCTTTGTAATTCTCCCCACCCTTGAGAATATACTTTGTGAGATCCACTGCCTGCCCGCAAAACATTGCTCCTAACTCCACCGCCTATCCCAAAACCTGTAAGAACTAATGATAATCCCACCATCCTTTGCAGACTCTCTTTTCGGGCTCAGGCCGCCTGCACCCAAGTGAAATGCACAGCCTTATTGCTGACACAAAGCCTATTTGGTGGTCTCCTGACACAGATGCGCATGACACCCAGTAGCTAGGATTACAGGGGTGCACCACCACGCCCGGCTAATTTTTTATTTTTATTAGAACCAGGGTTTCACCATGTTGGCCAGGCTGGTCTCGAATTCCTGACCTAAAGTGATCCACCCACCTCAGCCTCCCAAAGTGCTGGGATTACAGGTGTGAGCCACCACGCCTGGCGAACCTGTAATCTTCATTATAATACAATACTACCCTATTAAAGAAGTTACCAGAAGAGAGACTGAAGCAATTAGCTAAAGCAACTTATTTTTTACAGTAGGCTTTGACTGGTCAATAATATTCTTAATGTTTCCTTGCCTTCCGTAACTACTGTCTAAATTATGTATCCCTTTTCAGAGATGCTAGCAGACCTCGTCTCTTGAAAGTTACTTCAAATTCCCAGTAT
The DNA here is from genome assembly GCF_028858775.2 of Pan troglodytes. NCBI lineage: Eukaryota > Metazoa > Chordata > Mammalia > Primates > Hominidae > Pan > Pan troglodytes. The sequence continues at coordinate 23,758,667 of NC_072421.2, forward strand.
TTGGTTTTCTTTTTTTTTTTTTTTTTTTTTTTTTTTCAGATGGACTCTCACTCTGTCGCCAGTCTGGAGTGCTGTGGTGCAATCTCAGCTCACTACAACCTCCGACTCCCTGATTCAAGCGATTCTCCTGCCTCAGTCTCCCGAGTGGCTGGGATTACAGGCACACACCACCATGCCTGGCTAATTTTTGTATTTTTAGTAGAGAGGGGGTTTCACCATGTTGGCCAGCCTGGTCTCGATCTCCTGACCTCGTGATCTGCCAACCTCGGCCTCCCAAAGTGCTGGGATTATAGGTGTGAGCCACTGCATCCAGCCTGGTTTTCTGATCTATAAAGATATGACAGGTCCAAAGTCCAAAATGCTCTGGAAACTAAAGGCATTTTTAATTATTATTCAGCCAATTCATTTGACTTGACCTAAACTCTCTTAGTCTCCTCACCTTTCATCCCTTAACCTCCTATCCAATCTTATTTTGTGAAGCTTTCTCTGGAGCCTCCTACTCTGTCCCGGCAGAGCCAAGTACTCCTCCTCAGTGCTTCTATAGCAGTTCAGGTCTGACTTTGGCTACACAGGACTGTGTTTAAGTCAACAGTCTTGTCCACCCACCTATTCTCATCCTCATCTCCTCACACTTTTAGTTAGAAGTCACCCACAATGCTCTTCTCAGAGACTAAAAATAAATGGGTTCAAATTCAGAGTTTACGTTATCCAAAGTACAAAAATTGACAAGATACGTAATAAGGCAAAACATAATCTTAGGAAATCCCAATAAAGTATCCCTGGATGCAAGGGTCTACAGAAAAAAAAAATAACTTCTGTCTCTGAGACTGGCACTAGTCTCAACACTTAATAAGGTAATGAGCCGGGGCATGAAATATCTCATGGAGGCATATTTGTACAACCTGTATCAGATGGTTGGGCACCGATGGAAAGAATGACTGTAATAGTTAGGATTTATTATGGGAGAAGAATTCCATGGTGAACATGCAAGTAATTCAGGTAGTTGGCAGCCTTTTTTTAAAAGAAATATTGTTTTTATTATTTATTTTTTATTTATTTTTTGAGATGGAGTCTTGCTCTGTCACCCAGGCTGGGGTGCAGTGGCGTGATCTTGGCTCACTGCAAGCTCCGCCTCCCAGGTTCACCATTCTCCGGCCTCAGCCTCCCGAGTAGCTGGGACTACAGTCACCCACCACCACGCCTGGCTAATTTTTTTTTTTGTATTTTTAGTAAAGACGGGGTTTCACTGTGTTAGCCAGGATGGTCTCCATCTCCTGACCTCGTAATCCACCCACCTCGGCCTCCCAAAGTGCTGGGATTACAGGCGTGAGCCACTGAACCCAGCTGTTTTTATTTTCTTAAGAAAAAAAAAATGAAAATTTCTGATAGTTGTCTTTATTAACTAAAAGAAAGTATAAAAACATCACAGATTGGTTATAGTTTCATATATGGACTATATGACATTTAAAGTCTTTTTTTTTTTTGAAATGCAGTAACTTTAGAATGGCAATTTATTTTACAACCCATACGTTTTGCTAATTAAGACATGATGGTTTCAATAAAAGAAAGTATAAAAACATAACATAGATTGCTTATAGTTTCACTATAGAACATTTGAAATCTTTCTTTTTTCCTGAAATACAGTAATCTTAGAAGGCCAATTTGTTTTACAACCCATAGGTTTTGCTAATTAAGATATGGTGGTTTCAGGCAGGGCACGGTGGCTCATGCCTGTAATCCCAGCATTCTGAGAGGCTGAGGCGGTCGGATAACTTGAGGTCAGGAGTTCGAGGTCAGCCTGGACAACATGGCGAAACCCGGTCTCTACTAAAAATACAAAAATCAGCCAGGTGTGGTGGCACGTGCCTGTAATCTCAGCTACTCAGGAGACTGAGGCAGGAGAATCATTTGAACCTGGGAGGCAGAGGTTGCAGTGAGCCAAGATTGCACCACTGCACTCCAGCCCAGGCGACAGAGTAAGACTACATCTCAAAAAAAAAAAAAAAAAGATATGGAGGTTTCAGTTTGCAGACGTCAGCATGAAGAGGAGAAACTATCAGGTTTTCAAACTGTGAGCTTATTGTGGTGCTCAATGCCCTTTTATTTTTAAAGAGAGAGACAAGCCAATTTGCTTTTTGTTTTTTCAGTAGGACTTTGGCTAATAAGTAATGTCTGTTCATAAATAAATGCCATGTAATGCGAACAGCATAAATTGTATAGTTTTAAAAGGCCTTTCAAGGGGATGAACACTGAATTTTTTTCTGCAAGACACAAAATAACACAGGCAGTCAGGTTTACCCTAAAGAATATTTATCCTAAGTCAGCCTCATACGAAACGGCAAATCTATAAGGTATGGCAGCATATTAAATCAATCCTTTTAATAATGTTTCATTAAATTATAACATGCCATCCAGGGGATCATTGCATTTTGAAATTTGGTTGTTTTCCTATGAGAAACAAATAGAAATAAATCAGACAAATCCCCTTAATGTATTCAGAGATTCTAATTCAGAGTTCTCCCTTCTTTGTTATGATAACATTACTTTGATGTCACATTTTCCTAAGCAAATATAGCAGATATCTAACTGAAATAGTGATTTTATTGATTACTAGGCTTACCTATCTTGAATAAGTCCCCTCATAAAGTCTTTTTTTCTCCTTAGTCCCCTTAGCTGCTTCTTTCACAGTGGGGAAAAACAGTCTTTGTAATAGAATGCCAGTTTGCAGATGCCTTGTTTATATCTTTACGTACATTGTTTGTTTATCATTTATGTCATAGTTCCACTACCACCATTTTCTTATTTCTGCCACGATACAGACTCTCATCTCTGGTCACACTTCAATGTGTCATATGGGTGACATAAAGCTGAAGTGGCTCAGTTTATAGACCACGAAATTTTGATGACAGTTAAGTTAATTTTGCATGAAGATCAAGGAGCCAAAGCTGCAAAAGTCATTCATAGAAAACGACTTTGCAAGTGGAAGGTTACTGTCTAGTTTAACTGGGCCCAGCTCTCTGCCTGAGATTATTTCAAATTGCATTATTCACAGCACACCACCTGTTTGTAACACTGTTTTCCTTTCCAAAAGCTTTATAGTTTAAAACAACAGTTTCTGTATAATTTATTCATTTATTTGGTCATTGAAAATATAACACCCTTCTTTAAAATAAAGTTTGGATCTAACTAGATAATTAAGCAGGTGAAAATCTGGGATTTTTCTTTAAACCATGATAAAATTTTGTTTTCCAAACACCCACAGGCTCATGAATTTCTGAAGGGCTCTGTGTAAATAAGTCTAACAGAACCAGTTAGCAATTCCAGCACAATGGCTCTCAAGATGCAGTCAAATTACAGTGATTCATTCATTTATTCATTGACAAAAATACTGGAATACAATGGTAAGCAAAAGAAACAGTCTGTACATTTGGGGAGGCACTAGCCTGGTAGAGAGGAAATTTTTCATCAATCACATAAGTTTAAAAAATATTGTATTTGCTGCATAACAAACTACCTCAAAACCTAGTCACTTAAAAAGAAGCATTTATTGATTTACAGTTTCTATGGGTGAGGAATTTGGGAATGACTTAACTGGGTGGTCCTGATTCAAGGTCTCTCATGAGGTTGGGGTCAAGATGTTAGTCAGGGCTATAGTCATTTATTAGGTTGACAGAAATTCTGGTTTGCCTGAAACAAGCCTGGTTATGCCCCCTTTCCTGGCATAATTATAATTAGCATTCCCTTTCATTTTCAAAAGTGTCCTAGATTGTACAATACATTCATCATTGAACTAATTAAGAAGCTATATCCAGAATAGACTGCTCCCAATATGAAAAAATATCTGGTGTTTCAATTCCATAGTCTCTCACCCCTCCCTACGCCTCATGCATACATAGTGGCTTTCCTTCCTATTTGCTTCCAAGTTATCTCATCTTCCCATCGATTCTGAGAGCATCCAATATCCATCTAATAAATTTCCATTTGCTTAAGCTAGCCCAAGTCAAGTTCTATTGCTTGCAACCATAGACTCCTACACTAATACAGCTATGATAAGGCGATTTTGTTCTATACTAATAGCCATGTAAACTTATGGAAAGGTTTTAAGTGTATTTGGGTAGAGGGAGAAATTAGATGTTCATTTCAACACCATTAGTTGTTACAGAGCAGAGAAAAATTAGTGACGAGAATGGAAACTAGAAAGCAAATTAGGAGGTATTGCAATAGTCCATTTGATAGTAGATGATGCTGTACAGCAGGATATGGGTTATGAAGATAGGAAGATGTGATGGATTCAAGAGATCTAAGAAGTAAAACAGAAGGTAGTGGAGGATTAGATATAGAAGGTGAAGGAGACATAGATGTTAAGAATGATTCCTATGTTTCTGGCTTGTCCAGGCTGTGTGTGTTGAGTCTATTAGCTGCAACAGAAGATATAAGAAGAGAATCAGATATGTGAGTTTGGGATTTTTTTTTGAAACATTCTAGAAGGGAAATTAAGTAGATAGTTGAATACATATGAGGAGAGCATTGAGGAGCAGTCTGAGCTAGAGAGATATTTGCATGTCATCTGCCTACAGACTATAGTTAAAAAAAAAAAAAAAAAGCATGGATTTGGAGCGATTACCTAGACCAGAACTTCTTAACCCTGGATGGACATTAGAATCAACTGGGGACTTGTTTTTATAAAAGCCGATGCCTGGGCCCAGAGATTCTGATTTAATTGATTGGGGTGTGACCCCTACTTTTTAAATGCTTCTCCATGGTTTGAATAACTATCCAGGGTTGAGAACTACCATAGAGTGAGCATGCAGAAGGAGAAAAGAAGGGACAAGACTGAACCTTGAAAAACTTCAGCATCTACTGGCCACTTAGGAGAAGACAAGCTGTCAAATGAGAAAGAGAGGAAGCAGCCAGAGAGGTAGGGATATGACAAATAACAGGAGATATTAACATGAAACCACAACATGAGTGTTTCAACAGGGAGAAAACGGTCAATTTTGGCAAATGACTAATGAGAAGTAAATTCAGATTAGAACTAAGAAATGTTCATCATATTTAGGAACACTGTTACCTTTATGGAAAGATATTTCAGTTTTCTGATAAGACTTAAAGCTGGACAGAAGTGGGCTGGGCAGTAAGTTGATGGTGAAACAATGGAGAAAGATGGTAGAGACATCTCTTAGCTGGAGAGAACGATGGTGTGGTAGCTGGACATGGGTGAGTACTCAAGTTATTTTGTTTTATTACATATGATAGACCAGAATTAGTTTAAAAGTTGATGCAATGTATTCAACTTTCAGAAAGAAAAAAGTATGCAAGAAAGGGATAAATACAAAAGAGTGTAGAGGTTTTGAAAATATGAGAGATCTTAGGTGGGCATCGTAAAAACAAGGGGAATCAAGCCAGACAGGGTGGTGCATGCCTGTAATCCCAGCTACTTAGAAAGCTGAGGCAGAAGAATCGCTTGAGCCCTCAGAAGTTTGAGACTATCCTGGGCAACACAATGGGACCCCATCTTTTATCTAAAAAATAAAACAGGGAAAGCTCAATCTTAAATAAGGAGAACATCTTCTCCATGAATTTAGGAGGGAAGAGAAGTATGTAAGAGCAAAGCCAGTGGCTATATTTTGAAATAGAAAGATAAGAAAGTTCCAATCTGATTTTGTTTTGTTTTGTTTTGTTTTTCTGTAAAGTAGAAGGGAAGGTATGAGTTAAAAATAGGATAGGAAGGACATGTGACAGGCAAAAGTGTAGACAGAGCAGCAAACTGTTGGAATGGTATTTGTGAAGAGTGTGGGAGTGAGCTAATCAGAGAAAGCGAGTAGAACTGCCAAGCAGTATGGAGAGCTGTTTTAAGGGAAGTCATCATTAATTTACAGAGAAACAAGTGCAAGAACGAAGTTCATCCAAAAATGTGCTTTTTTTCCAGGTAACGCGACAAAAAGAAAGGGGACAAGAAAGTTCCATATAGTAATTAAAAACAGTTATAGAAATGATGTGCCATGGAATCTAAGTTGGACGAGGAGAGAAAGATAAAAGAAGACTGATAGATTGGGGAACAATCAGAACCTCTCATAGGGTCAAAGAACAGAAAAGGTCTATATGGTTATTTTAGGTAGATTTCTAATTAACCTCAGTGGTATTTCATCCAAAATACTGATATTGAATTCCATCAGTAAAAGGGCTCTCTTGCATTATTTTGACTATGGCAGTGCGAGAGGAGGGTGGCGCAAAGAGTCTTCATTATCTTTCATGCAAAATTAGTGGAGTTTTAAATCCTTTGATCAGGAAAAGCAAACGAGAAAATGAAAAGATAGAAATTACAGTTCTATAGTTCAAACTAAAAAAATTCTGAATTACACAAACTATAGAACAAAAAATGGCAGCAGAATATCGTGATGCTATAAGCAGCCAAGTAGTCCATTAATCCACCCTTAAATATGTGTGATACTCTTATAGAGCTCCGAGTTACAGGCCTTGCTTTAAAGGCTAGATACAGAACCTCTGATCCTGACATGAACACTGTTCAGAATCTATCCATGAACCTGGAAGTGAGAGACATCCCAGGGTCTGCTACCACTAAAACAAAATAACTTACGACATCCTCAGAACCTCTAAGATCCTGAATAGCTCTGGAGCTTTTTAGACAGCTATTTTGCCTGAATAGTTAAACCCAAGTGATATAAATGAATCTAATGAAAGGAAGATCAATCGCTGCTTGACAAACATTTTCATACAATTTTCTATGTTCTAGTCATAAAACTAGGCTCTAGAGATACTATAGTTGGCAAACAGAAATGTTCCCTTTCCTCAAGGAGCCTAACACATATACAAAACAGACATTAAAGAATCACCAATATTGAGGTGAATAGTTAAGCCGTGCAAAGGGCTACAGTAAAAGAGGTGTTCGTTTAATAGATATTTAGGAATATTTGGAATTTAGTAATCCTGGAGTAGAGGGAGGAGGTAATAGAGAAGAATTCAGCAAGAATGCTTCAATATGGGGATGAAGCAACTTGGTGGTATAGGTGGCATTTATTAAGATAGAGAATCTAGATGAGGAGCCAGTTTGGGACAAGTAGGTGCTGAATTGAGTTTTGGACATGTTACATTTGAGATGCTTGTTAAACAACCTAGCACAGGTATATAATAGTCAGATAAAAGTCTAGAGCTCCGAAGAAAGATTTGGGTCAGAAAGATAGATTTTATCCTAGTTGGTCCTTTGCTCAAATGGGCCACAGATCTAAGCACTGCTGTGATCAATGGCCAACTGATGAAGGCAGGGCAGGTGAAGGAGGAAAAGATGCTCTTTTTCAGAATTCTTTTCACCACATGCCACTCCAGCTCAATAATTATGACAGAGGCAACAGGTACCTTTGACACATCCTCCATGCATTACCATGGTATTCTTTCTAAAACACAGTTAAGTTTATGACATTACCTTACCTCTGATCCAGTGGATAAAGTCCAAGCTTCTAAATATGGGGTTCAGAATCTTTTATCATCTAGCTTCATTTCTTCCTATGCTACCCCATAGTCTCTAGACCCCCTTCCATGTCACACATACTTTTTTCTACAAACACATCAACCTTGATGGAGTCCTTTTAACAGTCCATGTTGGCATTTCTTTCTCAAATACGTTTTGCCCCCTTTCTCTGCCTGGAAAACTTCCACTCTTCCTTCAAAATCCTGCTTCATTTATTCCCTCATTCAATAAAAATTTTTTGAGCCCTTCCTGGATGACACACACTCTGTTAGATGTTTGGCCTATGGAGTCATTCACAAAAAAGATATTACCCACCCACCCCATGTTATATACAGCCTATCAGAAAAGGACATAGATAGGGGATATGGTATACTTATCAGTTTCTCCTCATTGGGAACTGGTAAAATTCTTGTCTAACATGCTCAGATATTTATATTTATATTTATATTTTATTTATTTATTTCTGCTGATACCTACTGGATCTCTCTTTTCCTTGCCTTGTCCAAATTCCGGTGATGTTTTATCATGAATTTTTGCCTCATGCTGGTCTTCCCAGGCATAACATTTTCTTTTATCAAATCATTTAATCTCACTATTTGCTTTTTTAATTGCTCAAAGCTCACTCTGATTTCTATGAAGGTTTGTTGATTCCAACATAAGAAATAAAATGGCTGCCATTATTTGCTTGAGACTGGCCTCTTTTCCTCTATTTGCAAAACCGCACTTTCTCTCTGTGTGTGTGTGTGTGTGTGTGTGTGTGTGTGTGTGTGTGTGTGTGTGTGTGTCTGTGTGTAGTGGGTGGGGTGAGTGGGTATATCTATCTTCTAAGTATTCTGAATTTCTCAGCTTTTTTTTTTTTTTTTTTTTTTTCAGACGGAGTCTCGCTCTGCCACCCAGGCTGGGGTGCAGTGGCGCGATCTCGGCTCACTGCAAGCTCCACCTCCCAGGTTCATGCCATTCTCCTGCCTCAGCCTCCCAAGTAGCTGGGACTACAGGCGCCCGCCACCACACCCGGCTAATTTTTTTGTGTGTTTTTAGTACAGACGGGGTTTCACTGTGTTAGCCAGGATGGTCTCGATCTCCTGACCTCGTGATCCACCTGCCTCTACCTCCCCAAGTGCTAGGATTACAGGTGTGAGCCAAGGTGCCCAGCCCTCAGCTTTTATTAGGATTGGAGATAAATGAATTTCTCCATTGGACCAACATATGAGCTATGTATTAATATACTTCCATATAACATCAGTAGCCGAGGATTTTCTGTGTAGCCTTTCAATGCTGGCAACTATAACCTCATCTGGTCCATCACTTTCTCCACCTCCTAGTAACACCAGCCTTGTCAGTGTCAATTAATTCAGCATGCCATAGTCCTTCTATACCCCCACCCCCTACTCCATATATTAGCCACAGACACTGCTCTGCTTCTTGGCATCAACAACTGGAATCTGGACCACATGTTAGAGGATCTTACTTCATCATACCAACCATGGGCAAAAGTCAGATGCAAAGTGAACTAACATTAATCTGTATTTTTTAAGTTCTTGTTATATATTAGGAAAGGTTATTTGTCTCTTGGTAGCTTGGGAAGCCCCGAATCATAAAATAAATGAAGCATGTGATATGTAACAAAGATCATATTATTCATACATATTAGAATTCAAAGCCTATATGTCATGACATGGACTTCTGGGAATTTAATTATCTTAACGTTATGTCTTCGTGAAGGTGTTTGGAAATGAAATTACCACAGAGCTGAATTTATACAACTTACTTATGGATAGGAGCTCTTCTTCACAGTCTAGTTATGTGAGCCACTTAAGAAGAAATGGCAGTGACAGGAAAACTGTAGACAACATAAGTAATCTGCAAAAGGAGAGAGTCACAATTTTGAAGGTCAAATGTGGCCCTTCCTAAGTAAGTGACAATATAGAAATAAGAAGAAGGGACATATCTGGAGAAAGGGATTTGTTTAAAGCCAAAAGCCAAGACTCTTCATGAAACTCAAAGTTGATTTCCTTAAGTCTCTTTGGTTTTCAATAAAACCAATAATCCTTTATTAAAAACAAAAAAGGCAGATTAAGTAGTTAGTTAGAATACATGCTATTGTGCCCAAGGCCATGGTGTTAATCCCCTGAAATGAGGGTGAATTTCATTCTGTTTGAAAACTACACCCTGCATTGAGTCAGCCATCTTGAAATTACGTGTCTTCAGTGAATTAAAAAACTGGATAGGACTGTTTGAATAATCTAAATCCAGATCACCCCTGCTGGGCTAGGGAAATGCTCAAAAGTACACACTCCTCAATACAGTGTTAATAAAAGAGTAAAATGGAAACAAATTAAAAAGTGGTCTATACACATAGGGTAGTCATTTTATGTAAACAGTAAAAATGATAATAATTAGAAGCACATACCCGCTCAGGAAAACGCTTATTATTTCATGCTAAGTGAAAGCAACCACAACAAAAATTATATATATGATTACAACTATTTTAAAAGTATATATTCTGATTAAAAACTGAAAGAGCATCTATAAATATAAAACTATAGGTTACAGTGTTGGGGAAATTATAGGTAGTGTTCTCAATGTTATACATTTTACAATACTATTACTTTGTATAAAAATAAGCAACAGCATGCCAAAATGATGGGGCTTCAGGGGCAATATCTTTATATATAATCGTGCTTTATTACTGCCAAGGGAAGTAATGCTGTCATTCTACTTCCTTCTAAACTTTGTTTTAATTAAAAAGAGAGAGTGATCCTACACAAATCTAAGACCAAATAAATGTCAGCTCAGCATTTGTGGAAAATGTTAAGACTAGAGGCCAATGATGAATTAGCCTAATTCAGAGACTAATAACATTACAAGTGAACTGTCATCTTGGTTCTTACATGCAATGTATCTCAGGGGAGCAAATGTGAATAGATGCAGTGGAGGATTTCTACCTGTATTAGCAAAATGGCTGAAGTGTTGGTGATGGTTTATAATCAGAAACCTAGATTTTATTAGCTTTGACTATCAAGAGTGTTCAGGGAATACTAAAATCTCCCTAGTTCCCTTCGAACTGATGGATGCAAGGCTGACAGCACTGAGAATGAGGACTCTAGGTTCTCATAGGAAGACAGAAAACAATGGGAAGATGAGCACAAATTCCAACTTTTATAAGATATACTTAACGTAACAGAGTGCACACAACTATACATGTGGGAAATCTATAGATGTGATAAATCAAACTAATTGTGTCACTCTCCATGTTTAATTTTGGAAAAGCATTTACAATCCTAGATCAGCACCCACAAAACTTAGGCTGCACAGTAATACTGAAAACTAAATTTTGTAGAACACTTCATAGCATTCAAAATGTATTTGTTCATTTTATTTCACAGTGATCGGTTCATGAACCCTTTGAGGAGATAAGGCAAGTGTTGTTATTCACATTTTACACATGAGAGAAAAAGAATTTAACCAACTAGCTGCCACTGAGCTAGAAAGTGGCAGAGTCCAAACGTAAATTCAAGGAATCTGACTGCAAACCACCAGGTCTTGCTGATTCCCACAATAACATTAAAGCAATTCAAGGAGAAAGCTAGCTTTCAGTAAAATTCATATTTAAGACACAGCTTTAACTCTCTTCTCAGCTCTTTTCCTACCCAGAGTTCCTATGCTCTCAGTTCCTATGCTTCCCTCTCTGAGGGAAGGAAATTTCATTCATACTAATATGTTAGGAAGATACTGACTATGCCCCAAAGTTTGTTTTTGCATCAGGAATGCTAGGAAAGAGCATTCTTAAAAATAATGAAATGAACTACTGGTAGATTACCTAGAAATGCTAAAAACAGAGGGGAAAAAATACTCTGGAAGTGTTCAAATATATACGATCATGTCATTTATTCTACTTAGTCTTGAGGCTGATCCTGTACAACTCTCTTACCAATTAGGGATGCCAGCTGTGGTAAAGTGAAAAGAGGACACAAAGGTTGAACTATCAAATACAAGCTGTGTGATCTACAATAAACAAGATCAAATAATTCTGAGCCTCCATTTCCTTGTCTGAAGAATGGAAGACTTTATTTACAGTGTGGGAGTGAAGATAAAATGAGATAAAACTTCATTTCAAGAAAGAAGTGATCATTATTCTTAATATTTTCAGCTGGTTGCTATTAGAGGCTTTGATCCTCCAAAATCAAGTGACTTCTTCTATCAATGTTGTTATTCTAGAAGCAGCCTCATGAGTTTTACAATTTACTGTTAGCATTAAAAAGAATGAGCAACTCATCTAATATAATGAATGTGTTATAAAATCCATTTTTAGAACTTAGAGAATTATCTAGGAAGCTCAGGAATTAGCATGACTTCAAAGTATTCAAAACATGGGTAGATAGTTTGCATTTTCTAATCACAAGGAAGGCATCTAGCATATTTACAATAACACGTACCACTACCTGTACAGATAGATACATGTAGATATGTGTATGTATTATACACACATCTAACTTCTAAAGCATAAATCGATCAAGTTTATTAACTCTATCCCACTTTCCTCAGTAATAATCATGTTGCAACAGTCCTTAAGGCACACATCTGGCAACTTGTCTTACAATGTTAATGTTCTTCAATTTTGATGGTACGTAGTCATGTGTACAGTGTAGATTTGAGAGCCCCAGGGAGTTCATCTTATCATATAATTTATTCCTTCTCATGGCCAGCACAACTCTTGTAGCTTGGAGTAAACATTGAGTTTCTAACTATGATCTACATAAAAATGTAAATATTCCTTGTGAATATTATCAACTTTTATCATACCTTGTCCTTAACCCACATAAGTTTCTCAGCTCTTAACTAAAAGTGATATCCTGTAAGGATGGGACACAGATAGGTACATTTGAAACTTGGAGATTGAGTTAGGTCTGGAATGTTAGTTCACCTGCAACAGTGGGTGCATACGGCTATTGTGAAAGGGCAGTGATATAGTTAGGATGTTCGTCCCCTCAAAATCTCACATTGAAATTTGATCCCCATTGGTTTAGGAGGGGCCTGTTGGGAAGTGTTTTGGTCATGGGGGCAAATTACTTATGAATGGCTTGGTGCCTTTCTTGGGGTAATGAGTGAGTTTTTGCTCTATTAGTTCACTCAAGAACTAACTGTTAAAGAGTCTGGCACCTCCTCCTGTCTTGCTTCCCCTCACCATGTGATACTGGCTCCCCTTCTCCTTCCCTTTATGCCATGATTGGAAGCTCCATGAAGCCCTCACAGGCAGCAGGTGATGTCATGCTTCTTACATGCAGCCTGCAGAACTGTGAGCCAAAAAAACTTGTTTCTTTATAAGTTACCCAGCCTCAGGTATTATTTTATAGCAATGCAGATGGACTAATACAGGCAACCAAAGAGAGGTTATCATTAAATCAACTTGGTCCCTTCCCTCTACATAGCTTGTGTGCCTTAGGGGAAGCTGACTCCACCCCCAGGACCTCACATAGGCCTGGACTAAGGGTAATCTACTCTACCTTCTTGCAAGTGATTGGTTCAGAAATGGGCATGTTACTCATTAAGGGCCAATGAGATTTTCAATAAGACACTTTTGGGGAGAGGGCAGGTTAATTTTTCTTCATTTTTCAGGAAAGCTTTTGGTAGAACTCTTTCTTCTCTTCCTTGTGGATGCTGTCATACACAAGCGTGAGATCTGGTCAGAGTAAGAAGTCAACACTTACAAGGAAGTAGAGTAAAGACAAACATAGGGAAATGGAGCCAGAGCAACTGGATGATACGTCCCTGAAGCCCCACCTCACCACTGGATTTCTTCACCAGTGTAGAAATGTATGCCAGTACATTTCTTCACCGCATGGGCCAGATGGTGTCAGATTTTCTGTGACTTCCTTCCCAAGCAGTTCAGATGATATGAAGCCAAAGACAAATGTTGTGCTGTGTGGGTCCCACAGCCACTGTGCTCTGAGCAGATATTGTTTTTTAAAAAAAATCACAAGCATCTATACCATCTGTCACTTGGTATAAGTAAAAGCTAGACAGAAAAAAGACATGTGACTTTCCAAGGCATTGCCGTGCAACGGACAAAATCTAGTTTGAAATATTCTTGTCTCTCCTACTCTGACAGTTTCTTCCCCTGGATTGCATTTTTTCACCATTAAGATCATTGATAAACTGGGAAAATAGTCTACAAAAATGTCACCTTCATTTTGCAGCAATTTGAATACATAATTATTAATCCATCTAAGAAAAACAATCCATTTTAGAAAATTAATTATTGAGTGTATAAAGTGCTTTCATTCTTAGAATCTATAATGTGAATTGGCTGGATAATAATTAACGCTTTCTAGCATGATTCTTATAAAGGTGTCTCTCCAATCAGATCTGACAGCCTACTTGCCCACCTTGGCTCTTATGCCTTCAAGATCTTAATAAAACAGAAGTGAACTTGAAAGTTGTTCCAAATAGGAATGTGAATTAAATATACTATTCCTATCTAATATCTAATGTCTGTATTTACCTAACATTGCTAATATCATAACAGGAAAAAAATTATTATTTTTAAGTTGTTTTTGTCCCCGAAGCTATCCATTAATTCCTTCCTAAAAGAACAGTTAGAATGTGAATGGGGACAACCTTAATACAACTGCATTGACAATCTCTGCCCTATGCCTTTTTACTCTATTACGTATGTGCAGCTTTATTTTTACAGTAAAACAATATTTTTAACGATTATATTAAATAGCATTTTGAAGTCAAACTATACAGCCTAATAAATTAAGAGTAATATAATAAATATGCAGGATTCTATCTTGGCTCACATCCAATGGGCTTTAATTATGAAGCTATTTAAACTAACTAATTGTAAGACAGAATTTCTGAGTAGATGGCACCCTCCAGCCAGTATGAACTATTTGCAAAAGGACCATAGCAAAATCTCAATATATATCTACAGTTCATAAAAATTATTAGGTTTTTAAATTTGATATAAATGCTTGCTATTAAAATATCACAATCCATTCTCATTACCTCTAGATGGGATACTACCTTTAGATCCATCTGGTGGAAATTCCTGCAGATAATATAGTTTCTATCCCTGAAATAAGCTATTTGGTTAACATTGCCCTCGTGAGTTTATGTTAAGATTCTAGTGACCCAAGCTGCCACCTGCTTCAGTAAGGTTTGGCCCCAATCTATTGCTACAGGTTGTATTTTTCCAGTTGCCTGTTGCAGGTAGGGGCATTATCTTCCCTCAGTTTAAGAGACAGATTCTGGGCTGGGAGTGGTGGCTCACGTCTGTAATCCCAGCAAAGAGGCCAAGGCGGGCGGATCACTTGAAGTAAGGAATTCGAAACTAGCCTGGTGAACATGGTGAAAACCCATCTCTACTAAAAATACAAAAATTAGCCGGGCGAGATTACACGCGCCTGTAGTCCCAGCTACTTAGGGGGATGAGGCAGGAGAATCGCTTGAACACGGGAGGCGGAGGTTGCAGTGAGCCGAGATCGTGCCACTGCACTCCAGCCTGGGCGACAGAGCAAGAATCTGTCGCAAAAAAAAAAAAAAAGAGAGAGAGAGAGAGAGAGACAGATTCTGGTGCTCACAAAGGTCAACAGAAAAGTGTGGACACCTCCAAACTGGTCTTCTATATCATTAAAATGCAAGGAATCAACAACAAATATGATATACATATGGTCACTTGTCAATGACATCTTTAGGCCAACAACAAAGCTATTATTGTTCTGAAAGAATGTTTCACAGTAAAAGGAACAGAAAATCAGTAACCCTTCAGCTGTTAAGATTTCCCATGTAGCTTTCAGCCTTCTTCCATTGTTTGCAATACTTTGCAAGCATGCTCAGATAGACACACTGACTCAACCATGGGAGTAAGCTCACTAGTGGGTGAAGTTGACTGATAAAGTTGCAAGAGAAAACCTGAGATTTAATGCATTTGCTTTTTTGTCTCTGAAGCCCTAAATAAGTGTCTATAGACAAGGGCTCCACTATCTATTATTACAGAGTTTAAGCAAAATACTCAAGGAAGAAAATATCAAAGTTGTTTAAAATTTATCTTTTTAGTATATAAAGGTTTATCCTCCAGAAATATAAACATTAATTCCTAGAGTGCAAGTTTCTCTGTCCCCTAATTACCACCATCAAAATGACTTCGATAAAAATACTGGAGTAATGGAATCAATTTAAAATAAAAGGGATTAGGAGTTGGATACAAAAGAGGATCTGCTGACTTAGTCAGATTTTAAAACCCAAAGGTATTTCAAAGAAAAAATTTTAAGATAAAGCTATAAAATTTCCCATCCTGCAAGACCTAGGTCAACTACTAATATAAGAAATGGTAAATAAAATAGAAGGAGCTTGACAAACTATTCAACAAAAACAAGCAAAGAAAACACAACTTTAAAAAGAGAATGCTACCTGGTATCAAGTAGAACACTGTAAGCACCATAAGATTAAATTGTTAATTTAGAAAGAAAATGGCACTTGCTCTTTAAAAACTGAGAGGGAGCAGTCAAAAAGATTTACAGAGTTTGCTGAACATATAACATTCACATTTCTATTGTAAGTCCTAACTTGACACAAACCATTAGCATTAATACAAAAACCAAAAACCAAGTGTTTTTAGAGCCATAAGACAAAACATATTATATTCTTTAGACAAATATGGTTTAGAAGGAAGTGTCTTGTGAAAGATGGCAGGGACAGTAAAAGGACTCTTATTTCCATTTAAAATAGAACCACAAAACACACGTTTTAAAGGTAAATGTTGGACACCTGTCACCTATATGATACAGATGTATTCCCAGTTACCTGTCCACGTGTTTTATTTTTAAAGCAATCCAATGGTACCAAAACCTATTAAGACTTTGGAATCCAGATTGTATTAGTCTATTCTCATGCTGCTAATAAACACATACCGGAGACTGGGTAATTTATAAAGGAAAGAGGTTTAATGGACTCATAGTTCCACATGTCTGGGGAGGCCTCACAATCGTGGAGGAGGGTGAATGAGGAGCAAAGTCACATCTTACACGGCAGCAGGCAAGAGAGCTTGTGGAGGGGAACTCCCATTTATAAAACCATCAGATCAGCCGGGTGCGGCAGCTCACCCCTGTAATCCCAGCACTTTGGGAGGCCGAGGCGGGCGGATCACGAGGTCAGGAGATCGAGACCATCCTGGCTAACATGGTGAAACCCCGTCTCTACTAAAAAATACAAAAAATTAGCCGGGCGTGGTGGCACGCGCCTGTAGTCCCAGCTACTTGGGAGGCTGAGGCAGGAGAATGGTGTGAACCCGGGAGGCGGAGCTTGCAGTGAGCCGAGATCGCGCCACTGCACTCCAGCCTGGGCGACAGAGCAAGACTCTGTCTCAAAAAAGAAAAAAAAAAAACCATCAGATCTCATGAGACTTACTACCACAAGAAGAGTATGGGGGAAACCACCTCCATGATTCAATGATTTCCACCTGGCCCAGCCCTTGACACATGGGGATTATTACAATTCAAGGTGAGATTTGAGTGGGGACACAGCCAAACCATATCACAGATCATATGCCCATTCTCCTAAAACTGTAAAGTGAAAGTACTTTCTACCTGCCCCAAGTTTGGCCTGAGATTAGCCAGTGGAAAAAGAAGAGAAGAGTTATAAATCACTGCTCTGTCAAGTCGAAAAGCAAGCATGTAAATTGCTCTGAGACTAAAAAAGATTCCTCCCTAAGGCAGAAGTAAGAATGTTTGCTTACACCTTTATAAATAAAGTTCTGTCAAGCTGTGAGGGAAATATACTCATATCCATAGGGGAAGTCAGGGAGCCAGCCTTGTGAATCTCCAGTGTAATCTATTTCCACACAAAGGACATTCTCACCACCTTCCTCTTGGGACAGTAAATAGTCAATAATCATCCCAGATGGTTTGAATCTAAACTTATCAGTGACAGATAATAAATCAGAGCATTCTGATGTGTGCTACGCTATTATAGTTCCAATGATTTCACACCGATGGGATATTGAAACTGCTAAGTAGCATAATTAGTTACAGATAATTCCAAGACATTAATCATGCTTGGGATAAATCCTTGGAACAAATATTGAAAATATTCTTTATCATATATATTACCAAATGCCTGAAAGGGATTAATTTGCTACCAAGCTTGTAAGTATGCAGGCATTTAAGGTGCACAGCACTTTTTAATACCCAGAAATGATATTCCATTTGACATTTTGTAAAATGAAGTACCATCCCACCATCACTTTTGGCGTTTCTCAAGTTTTGCTCAAACAAGATATTTCATTTATTCAATGGAATTTTAATCTGGATTTTATTCATTTCAACTATTTATTGAAATAATGCAACTGCCCCTTTATTAAAGAATGCAATATCCACCCAAGGAATCATTATGAAGCAAATGAGTTTTGTTTTTGCATTTTTTCCTGGTGCTTATTTCAAAATCTTAACTCATTTTCAGGAAATAGGTCCTGTAAGGCTCCCCTGGGTCCTGCAATCGAATACCCCATTCAAGTAGACTTTCTCTGGAATCGAACTGTGATCACTTATTTTCCATAGTCTCTCTTCAAACTTACTCCTCCTGTGTCCCGTTTACTCAGAATCAAGATCTTCACCAGCTACTCTCAGTAACCAAGCCATACCCAAGTATGAATAACTGAGAATAACTTAATTAAAGCTTATCTTCCCCAGTATTATAGCTGCATTTTAAACTGTAAGGCTTGAAAATGAGCAGAGATCTTGGGATGTGGTATATTGGTCTTAGGCGATCCCATAAGCCATGACATATAAGCAAATAGCTTATGTCTAGAGGTGGTAAAGAGGTAAAAGGCCAACTCGGGGTATGTGAGCTACCAATATGAGTTCTTGCAAGCATGCAAAAGCACTATATGCAAAGAATGTCATTAAACTCCTACATATGTTTCCTCTAGATGTTCCACAAATTGGTTATCATCGAAAACTCTAAATCCAGTCTTCCAAATTATGTATCCCTTCATATAATTTATGGTGATTCGATAACTTAGAATATTTTCACTCTTATGAAATTAAATCTGTTCATTCTTTTCCTTTAAACTTCAGTGTTTTAAATAACTCTTGCAAATTCTCCCCCTCTCCATAAATTAATGGAAATATTCCCTTGAGTTATCTTCTAGTACTTTTACTTTTAAAATAATATTTAAACCTTCAATGTATCTGAAATTTGTTGCAACTATGGCATGAGCTAAGGATTTAACTTTATATTTTTCCAAATTGGTAGCTAATTGTCCTAACACCATGAATTTAAAAAGCCAACCATTTGATCCAAATTACTATCAACAGGATATAGATAAAGCCAATTAAAACATATCTATATGATGGAATACTGTGCGGTTTTTTTAAAGACTAAAGTTGCTCTCTATGAAATGATGCCAATAATATATAGGGCTGACCTACAACAATAAGAAAAGCTAACTCAATTTACCCATGTAACACACCTGCACATGTAGCCCCTGATCCTAAAATAAAAGTGGAGGGGGAAAAAAAGGAAAGTATGTATATTACAACCCCATTTTGTTGTTTTTTTTTTTAAACTCTCTCTCTCTCTGGATATACAACTATAGACACATTTGTATAAATATTTTAAAAATTCTAAAGGCATACAAATGAAGCTGTTTATAGCTACATCTGAGGATTAGGATTGGGGATGGAGAAGGGTCTTCTTTTTCCAACTAATGATACTTATATAATTTTAAAAATTTATTTATAGTAAGCATACACATATTTCACACTGTAATGCAAGTCTTGCAAACAGAATCAAATCCTTGATGTTATCCACAGTACAATTAAAATATACATTCCAAATCACTGAATGCATAGAAAAATCAGTTGCTAAGACACTCCTACCCTATTCCTTTCTTCCTTCCTTTGCTGGACCGTGACATGAACAAGAAGTTAACCTTTATCGAGTTTAGCCTCAGAGATTTTGGAGTTGTTGCAGCAGTTAGCCTACTGTGACTAACACAAGCCGCCAGTCCCTTGCCAATGACTTTACAGACTACTGAGGAAAATGAACTGTGCATATGAAAAGTTAAGAGATCAGAGCAGCAATTATATACAACACTGCTGATAGTAAGAACTGTAGGGATGAAATGAAGAAGAAAGCTCCAGAAGATTTTCATAAATATAGGATGAAGCTCATCAAATTTTGATGACACGAAGAAGTGTAAAAGAAGTGTGTAAGTAAAGTGTGGAACTGGGAAAATAAACATATCAAATAATGGGTTTCATTCGAGTAGAATCTATGTATTAAGAAGTAGTGGAGTTAGTACTGAAAATGTAGGTTAGAATCTAATTACAGAGAACCCCTAATATCAGCCCAAGGGTGTTGAACTTTGTCATGCAGAACCAGTCAAATAGATATTATTTCTCATGCCAGTTGCTAAGGAGGGCTACCAGTCTCAACTACTTTGAGAACGATTCTCAAGTTACACTCAGTGTCAGTAAGAAATGGCTTCATGATCAATTAACAGTGTCTGACATGGGCTAATGAAGGAGGCATTGTTCTATGTCAGACATGCGCTAACTGCTAGAGGCAAGGATATTTTTGAGATGTGGAGAAATAAGTAGACTTGATAGTGTTCTTAAAAGATAAATCTGACCTAATGTTGGTGAGACAAGGAAGAGTTTGGAAAGATGGTACAATAGAATGTGGTGAGGCTTGAGAGAAAGGAGGAATCAAAGACAAGCCTAAGGTTTTGAGCCTTGACTCTTAGAATATTGTTACCATTTTTAAATAAAGATAATTAAGAAAACAAAGTCCATGTCAAAATGTCTTGTAAAAAGTTTGCGGTATGAAACAGAAAATGCAGAATCAAGAAAAACGGAAGCTTTTTTCCTTTCCTCTTTAAGGAGGCATGTTGCCAGAAGAGAAAAAACTTATGACTTAATTACAGATCATCCCAAGTCAACATAACTGAATTCCAAGAAGAATATGGCTTAACGATCCACTGGATAGAATAAAAGAAAGAATTGCACATTTTTCCTCTCAAAAATGATGTTTTAAAGAACCACAGTTTTCCAATGCAGTGATACTCAGTTCTTCTTAACCTTCATTACAAAAGTTACAAATACAGATGAACTATTTTATAATTTTTCAAGTTCAAATTACTTAAAAGTTTAGCTTGACATGCTTTTAATCAAACTGATATTTTTAGCTCCATTTTTAGTTTATATTTAAAAGAAAATTTTGCCTGAAGAAATCTACCTATAACTAGGCCATATATTATGTGTACATGGTGCATGGAACAATTCAAAATGCTTCCACAATTACTTGTTTGAGCTTCACAACCCTCCAGTGAGGGAATAACGCTGGGATTATAATCTCCACTATAGAGTGGCTTCAATTCTACTTAGAGAAGTGATCTGGTTTGCCTACAGCCTACACAGTAAGTTTAGTGATGGAACTGGCATAAGAATTTAGGTCTCCTAACTCCAAATCCAGTGTTGTGCTTTTTTTTTAATGGAATATTACAGACTTTCTGCCACACCGAAATATTAGTTTCAGGCCAGGCGCAGTGGCTCACACCTGTAATCCCAGCACTTTGGGAGGCCAAGGCGGGTGGATCACCTGAGGTCAGGAAAATATTAGTTTCATATTTCACTTTTTTTTTTTTTTGAGACAGAGTCGCATTCTGTCACCCAGGCTGGAGTGCAGTGGCGCCATCTCAGCTCACTGCAACCTCTGCCTCCCGGTTTCCAGTGATGCCCCTGCCCCAGCCTCCCGAGTAGCTGGGATTACAGGCATGCACCACCACGCTCAGCTAATTTATTGTATTTTTAGTAGACACGGGTTTTCACCATGTTGGCCAGGCTGTTCTCGAACTCCTGGCCTCAAGTGATACGCCTGCCTTGGCCTCCCAAAGTGTCGTGAGCCACCGCACCCGGCCTCATATTGGCCTTTTAAAATATTACATTTTTTTTTTTATAAAGAGTCCATTAGTGGGTTCCTTGTCTACTTTTTCTATTAAATTGTGTTTACTTGCCTCAAACAGAACAAGGTTATGCCCTTTGTGAAAGTTTGAAGTATAGTCCATAACACCCTTGAGAAAGACTTATGATATCACACAATATTTTACTGCTGTCATTAAAAACAAGTGGTGAGATAAAGTGGTTTTAATTACACAATGAACGACTTGCCCTATTGCAAAGGAAGACTGAATTCAAAATGCTTGAAATAACTGAGTTACTGTTTTCTCTTCTGTTCCAAAATATTGTAGTGTTCTACAAAAATGAATGAATTTCCTGGTTTCTTTTATTATTTATGGTGAACAAATATTGCACATGCTGGAAAAATAATGATTCACTCCAAAGCAGATTTTTTTTTTAATTTTTCCACTGTGCAATTGCTTTCTCTGTGGCTAAGTTGCACATTTGGGAATATCCAAAGGCTACTGAATTTTCTAATTTTCTACAGGTTTTTAAGAGGTGTGTTTTCCTCATATCATCGGATAAGATTTACTCAGAACCTCTTGCTCTTCACCTGACAGCATGTGACCCAGGGTGAAGGATAGAAAAGTTGACTGAAATTATACACCTCTGGGAGACCTCCAGAAGATTGACACCTATGTTCAGATTTGTTTACAGTCAATTCTTTGAGAAATCAAATGTTTCCATTTTATACCAGGGGTAAAAATGTCATCTGCAAGGGCAAAGACCATTTTCTATATGCCTTCTGGGAAATTTTGTAGCCTCTAATGTAGTCCCAAACATACATTGACCATCTAATAAATACTTATTTAATTGACCTCCATGAAAGTAATATATGAAGAGTTTCAAGGTAGTAGCATACTCCACAGGGTATGAGTGAAGCTGTTTGGATATAGAAGATTGCTGGTAGAAATGGCACCAATTCTCTGCCCTTTACTCTATTCACACCCTTAGCAATGTAGTTTGGAAGCGCCTCTGAGCCACAGGTGTTGCCTATTTCCCTACCCATTGAATCTGGATTGTCCCTATGACTCGATTTGGCAAACAGAATGTGGCAGAAGTAACAATGTGCCAGGTCTGAGACAGGGCCTTTCTGTCTTGGAACCAGCCACCATTTGAGCAAGCCCAAGCTAGGATGATGAGGATGAGATAACTCATGAAGCAGAGACAAGATGTCCCAGCTAAGGTCATCCTAGATCGGCCAGCATGTAGCTGACCCAACAGCTAAATACAGACACACGAGCAAACTCAGTTGAGACCAGCCCAAATTGCTGATCCGCAAAATAATGAGATGAATAAATGGCTGTTGTTTATAAGCTCTGAGGTCTTGAGGTGGTTTATTACACAGCAAAAGCTTATTAAAGCATAGGGAAAGCTGGCATAGGAAGAATCCTATATTCGTACCCGGAAAATACCTTCTGTCAAGTTTCACACTTCTGGGAAGTCTCTATAGGGGAAATACCTTCTCCTCTTTTTACCCCTTACTCATTTCTTCTCAAGAGAACAAGTATAGGTAGCCTGATTGATAAAAGCCAATCATTTATTGTGCTACATTTTCTACCATTGGGATTAAGAAAGATAAAGATGGCTGGCCTGCTCTCTTGCTCTCACCAACTTCCTCGCAAGTGGAAGAAGCCTTCTTCTTTCTCTGCTCCCTAATTCTTTATGGCAGAATCTTTTGTGTTTATGGATAAGGAAAGGGGTTCACCACTGTCACTGTCCTGCTGGCTATGGTATAAGAAGCAGGCCTGTGGTCCTTCCCAGTGGCCTCTAAAACTGCCCTAAAGAAACAGATCGCTTCACAGACAAGTCCAGATTCACAGTAGAAGTAGGAGTGACCATTCAACTTCAGCTTCAAACTACACTTTCCAAAAACAGTTCAGCAGTTGGATACCTTTATGTCCATTCTCACCGAGAAATTCCCAACAGGAGAAGGGATGGAGCTTCACATTGCCTCCTCAACAACTTTCAACAGCTAGAAATATTGACCTGAAAAATGTAAATGTACAATGAAATGTTCATCCCTTAGATTTTCTACATTATAATGTCACTGTCTTTCATTCCAAGTTTTGTAAGAGTATTAGAACTAGAATATAACCCTACTTCTTTTATATTCAATTTTTCTATAAAATGTCTAGGGAAGAATGACACATAAACTTCCAGTCACTCTATTTTGGTACCTTTTTATATAGAGATGACAGGATACTTTGATCAAACAACAGCAGGTCTTCCTTTCCAATTGGTCAGGTTTTCTGTTCCTGGTAATAGAATTAGATTTTTTTCCAGAACAAAAAAAAGAGATAAAATTAAATAATGGACAATAACTAAATTTGGCATGTTAAAAATGTCTGCATTTCGCACACACATGTATGAGCTCACACATGAAAACATAGTTTTTTATTGAAAAGCGTGTTAGTGACCGATACAAAAGTGACATTTTATATAGTGTTGTTTCACCTTCCAAAAAACTTAAGAATCATACGATGTAAGGAAATGTGACAAAAATTGTGTGAAATAAGTAAGATCAATATCAGGAGAAAAAGAGCCTAGATAAGTGCAATATTTAATTCAAAACTCAACATTTTCTACATCCCAGGAGACCCTACTCTTGGGTCTTTGTCACTTCTGTGTGTATGGAATTCAAGCAGAACCATCATAACTCCCTTTTAAGAAAGTATTTGCATTTGTAAAACCACTCTGAACATGTCTATTTCTGTATACTAATCCAATTTATTTAATGTTTCTATTCAGGTTTCTATTTCTTCCCCAGTCAGTTTTTATAAACAGTATTTTTCCAAAATAATAAGTATTAATTTTTTCTAATATACAAATTTATTGACGGAAAGTAGTTTAAGTATGCTTTTATTTAATCTTGATATATCTGTGATTATGTCTTCTTTTTCATTCCTAGTATGATGAATTTATACTTCTCTTATTTATTTTTTGGCAGTCAATCTTGGTTGAAGTTTGTCTATGTTATTGAACTTTTCAAAGAACTATCTTTGGGTTTTTTGTTCATCCCTAATGTAGGTTTGTTTTCTCGTTCATTAAATTATGCAATTATCCATAGGTTGTTTCTTCACTCTGCTGATAATTTCCTTTGTTGTGCAGAAGTTTTTCAGTTTGATGTAATCCCACTTCTTAATTCATGCTTGTGTTGCCTGTGTTTTTAGGTTCGTACCCAAAAATTATCACCCAAGTAAATGTCATGGAGCTTTTCCACTACGTTTTCTTCTAGTAGTTTTATGATTTCAGGTCTTATGATTAAATGTCTAATCCATTTGGAGTTAATTTTTTTATGTAGTGTGAGATGAGGGTCTAATTTTATTCTTGTACATGGGATATCCAGTTTTCCCAGAACCACTAATTAAAGAGACTGTTCATTTCTCTTTGTGTGTTCTTGGTATCTTTTCCAAAATTAATTATCTGTAAATGTGTGGGTTTATTTCAGGGCTCTCTATCCTGTTCCATTGGTCTACGTGTCTGTTTTTACGCCAGTACCATGCTGTTCTGATTTTCTGATAAAGGGTTAATATCCAAAATACATAAGGAACTCAGCTCAATAGTAAGAAAACCAATAACCTGATTTTAAAATGGGTAAATGACTTGAATAGACATTTCTCAAAAGAAGACATACAAATAGTCAACAGGGATATGAAAAAATGCTCAACATCACTAATCATCTAGGAAACGCAAATTAAAACCACAATGAGATATCACCTCACACCTGTTCGAATGGCTGTTATCAAAATGATGAAAGATAAACGTTGGCAAAGTTGTGGAGAAAAGGGAAGCCTTGTACACTATTTGTGGAAATGTAAATTGGTACAGACATTATGAAAAACAGCATGAAGTTTTCCTTTAAAAATGAAAAATAGAACTACCTTATGATATAGCAATACTACTACTGGGTATATACATAAAGATATAAAATCAGTATGCCAAAGAGATATCTGCACACTCCATGTTCATTGCAGCATTATGCACAGTTGCCAAAATATGGAATCCACCTAAGTGTCCATCAACAGATAAATGTATAAAGAAATACCATGTACAACGGTATTTACATACATATGTACATATTTACATTGTACATAAATGTACAATGAAATACCATGCAGAATTTAAAAAGAAGATAATCTTCTCATCTGAGACAATGTGGATGAACCTGGATGGCCTTAGGTTAAGTAAAATAAGCGAAGCACAGAAGGACAAATATGGCATTATCTTACTTATAAGTGGGATCTTACAAAGCAAAATTCATAGAAACCCAGAGTAAAATGTTGACTACCAGAGGCTGGGGGTAATCAGAAGTGAGGACTGGGAGATATTGATCAAAGAGCAGAAAATTCCAGTTAGCCAGGAGGAGTAAGTTCAAGAGATCTATTGTAAAAGACTACAACCACTAACAATATATTACATACTTGAATGGTAACTATAACTAATAACAGTATATTGTATACCTGAAAATTGCTGAGAGTAGATTTTAAGTGCTCTCACCACAAAGAATAAGTACATTATATAATGCATATGTTAATTATCTTGATTTATCCATGTCACAATGTATACATATATCACATATCATGTTGTACACCATAGTTACATATAATTTTTACTTGTCAATTAAAAAATTAATTATACAATTATACATGTATTGTTCTCTTCAGTCTACTTTCTCTAAGATTATTCTCTTGTATTTTTAAAATTTTCTACTCTTAAGATACATGATTAGCTCATTGATTCTCAGCCTTTCTTCTTTTTCTAATATAAGCATTAAAGCAATAAATTTCCTCTTAAATATATATTTAGTTGCATCCCATATGTTTTGATGTATTCATTATAGTTCATTTCTAAGTGTTCTTAAATTTTATTTGTAATTCTTTTTTGACCCACAAATTACTTAGCAGAGTATTTAAAATGGGAAATATAAGGAAGCTTTTAAATTTGTTTTTATTCATCCTTAATGGTATTATGGTCAGGCTTGCTTTATGGATTAATAGGTGGACATATTTTGTTTAAATTGTTTTCTGCAGAACTATACTCTGCAATTGAGTACAAGATTTTAGATGTGTCTATTAGATCAATACTGTTGATTATAATATTAAAATCTCCAAGGTTATCCGATTTTGTCTGCGTGATCTATCAATTGCTAAGAAGGTTCTATGTGTCAACTTGTCAAATTTTCATTGTATTTCTACCTACTTTTGCTGTACTGAGGCCATGTTAATTGCATGTAAGTTAAGGCTTGTTATATCTTCCTGGCGAACTGGACATTTTATCTCTATATAATTATCTTCTTCACTCTGATATGGCCTTTTGTTTGTTTCAAACTCTTTTCTGTCTGATATTAATATATGTACTGTAGAAATATTTAGGTTTATATTTGTCTTATGATATGTCAGGTAATATATGCCATGGAAATGGAGCAGGGTAAAGGTATCAAGAGATATGGAGGGGTGCTTTGAGAAGACTTCCTGCTAGGGTTAGTTTTGAGCAGAGATCTGAATGAGGTGAGTCTAGAAGCCGTGTAAATATCTGGGAAGAAAGGATCTAACGTAGAGGGAACAGCATAGGCAAATGCTACAACATGCTTTGTGTGTTTGTAAACCAGCAAGGAGGCCAGTGTGGCTGTGGAGATAAGATCTGAAAGGAAAGGGGCTAGATCATGTACAGATTCATAGGCTACAGGAGGATTCGAGAATTTATTCTAAGAGGAAAAGCTACTGGGGGGTTCTGAGTAGAGAACAAACATGATCTGACTTATATTTTAACAGTGTCAATGTGACTGACATTTTTAAAAAGAATTATTGGGACAAGGTAGGGCATGGATCAAGGGTAGAAGCAGAGAAACTAGTTGGGAGACTTTTGAAATAATTCAAATCTGAGAAAACGGTAGCTTAGACCAGCAAAGCAACAGTAGAGAGGGTGAGAAACAGTCTAATTTGGTGTATATTTTGAAATTTGAAACCGAATGAACTTGCTGATGGATGGATATAGAGTACAAGAGAGAGAGAAATTAAGAATGAGTCCTATATGCTTGATATGAACAATGAACACTTAGGATCGACATTTACTAAAATGAGGATGACTCCAAGAGGATTTGCTTTGTATAGGGTAAATCAAAACTTGGTTTTATAACCTGCTAAGTTTAAGGTGTATGTTAGTCACCCAAATGGAGATGTCTGGTTGGCTCTGGAGTTCGGTCTAGAGATTCAAGCTAAAGATATAAACATGAGAGTTATCAAATATAGAGATGGTCTTTAAAACTGTGAGATATGATAAGAGCACATAGGGAGTGAGTGAAGATGGAGAAAAGGAGATATCTAAGCATGGAGCCCTAGGATGCTTCAATGTTTAAAAGTGAGATGAAAAGAGCACAGAGGAAAGTGAGAGAAAGCCATGTCCTGAAGATCAAGGGGAGAAAATGAGAATGGAGATGATAGGTCAAGTGGTCAAGTAAGATGAGAACTGAGAATGTTTCATTCTCAGGCGGGCAATGTGAAAGTCACACAGGAACTTGAACAAAGTCATTTCAGAAAAGTGTTTAGGGATGAATGCCGTATTGGAGTGCAGTCAAGTGAGAATGAGAGAAAGGAGTGATAATAGTAGAGAAAACTCAAGTTTTTGGTAAAGGGGAATATAAAAATGAGAAGAGGTTATATCTGGAAAGAGAGGGATCAAGACAGATGTGGTTTTATACTTTTTTTTAGATGGAAGATACTATAGCATGTTATTATGCTACTGATAATGATGAGAAAAATGATTATACCGAAAGAAAGGAAAGACGGGAATTGCAGGAGTGAAGTCCTACTATTCCAGAGGTCATCAAACTTTTTTCTGGAAACGGCCAATAGTAAATATTTTAGGCTTTTGTGAGCCATACTAATCAACTTTGTCATTGTAGCCCACTAAAGCAGCCATAGTCAATATGTAAACAACTGAGCATGGCTGTGTTCCAATACTACTTTATTTTCAAAAACAGAAAGTTGGCTAGATTTGGCAGTAGTCTGCCAACCTCTGTTCTATTCAATAAATATTTCCTGGATTGGAATAGAATTCATTTTAACGAAATGGAAAACTGTTTACTACAAATAGTATAGTTAAATGGAATGAAATTTGTTTAATAGTAAGATTCCACATTAATGAGTTGTCACCCTACAGGGAAGATCCTAGATCTGGACCACATTACTCTCTACTTAGTCTCATTATATTTAATTCTCACCAGTACCTAGTATAAAGATAAGGAAAACATGATTAAGATTACATAGAGCTGAGAGGGAAAACATTCTTTGACAAAAAAATCGAAAGATGTCAATTTACACAGGCTACTGATTTTGTTGAAGAAAATTTACAGTAAAACATAAATTATACAATTTCAGTAGACCTAACATAGAAATCCATATACAAAATACCCAAAGGTCTCAGTTGACTGTAATTTAAACTCCATATTACTCAAGAGCAACTTAATTTCCAAAAGAGTTAACACTCAAAATTAACCTACACCGATAACTATCTAGCATCCAGAATAAAGGAGAGATTCATCCCAATGTGAAGATACATACACTATTTCAGGCACTACATTTTAAGGAGAGTTTCTGATCAGTTAAAGCCCATTCAAGGGTGCGTGAACTAGGATGTTGAGAGGTCAGAAAACCATTTTACATAAAAAACAGTTGAAGCATCCAAGGACATTTAATACGGAAAAGAGAATATTTAATATAGGCATGAGGGAAGTCTTCAAATACTTGAAGGACTAGCACATGAAAGGGAAAATAGGTAGCCATTGGTTATAGGATAGCAATTTCTAAACAATGGAAAGAAGACTTTAATGGTTAATGAGAGCTGTTTATAAATGCTTCCAAGTGAGCCGGAGAGCTCCCTAAAAGTAATCAAGCAGAGGCTAGGTGTTAAAAAGGAGATGGCTTTGCTCTTAATAATTATGCCTTTTCTTTTTTATGAATAAACATGAATATTACGTAGAATAGACCAAGTGCACATAAATGGAAATTATTTCAAAAGGTTTTTTTAACTTTTAAGCTCAGGGGTACATGTGCAGATTTGTTATGTTGGTAAACTTGTGTCATAGGGGTTTGTTGTACAGATTATTTTTATCACCCAAGTATTAAGCCTAGTACCCATTAGTTGTTTTTCCTGATCCTCTTTCTCCTCCCATCCTCCACCCTCTGGTAGGCCTGAGAGTCTGTTGTTCTCCTCTATGTGTTCGTGTGTTCTCATAATTTAGCTCCTACATCTTAGTGAGAACATGTGGTATTTGGTTTTCTATTCCTGACATTAGTTTGCTAAGGATAATGGCCTCCAGCTCCATCCATGTTCCTGCAAAGTACATGCCCTCATTCTTTTTCATGGCTGCATAGTATTCCATGGTGTATAGGTACCACGTTTTCTTTATCCAGTCTACTACTGATGGGCATTTAGGTTGATTCTATGTCTTTGCTATTGTGAATACTGCTACAATAAATATATGTGCTCCTTGATTTTCTTATCAGTAAAATAGGAACAACATTTATGGTCTACCTCTTGGAGAATGTGCTAATAAATTAACAGCGGCTCCTTCTGGTTTTTTAAGGGACTCCTGAAAGGTTAAGATAGATTTGGTCTGCAGCTGGAAAGTAACTGAACCATGGAAAATAGAACATCACTCAATACTTTTTGTCATTAAAGAAGCTCTTCCATCATGACACTTTTCTGCTCATTTTATATATTTTCCCGCAACAGTCCACAGGCTCTGCCTGGCCTGTCAGCCACAGGGTTCAGCAAAGCAACTACCAAGCCATCATTTTTCCAACTCATTAGACCATATTATTAGAGCTGTTGCTACTACAGCCCTTATAACTCAAGGCATAAATATGTCTGAGCCTACAACTTAGAGCTTATCCTTCATTTTCTTCCATTTTATTTTATTATTTTTAATTTTATTTAACAACACAAGAAGAACATTCTCTCAGGTCTTAGATTGTATTTTGCTTTAACATGCTTTTGCTTACCAAGCTATATCTGGAAGAGGTAGAAGAAACATCTCCTTGGTGCTTCTCCATTACAGAAAAGGGCAGGTCATACATTGCTGGTAGCCTGAGGTGGCTCTGAAATGATCTGTCAAGCACACAGAATGCCAAGCTTTGACTGTTTCAACATTACAGAAAAGCAACGCTCCAGCATGCCCTGCTTGGCATTGTCCTGTTCCGGATGTTTTTCTGACCATTTTATTTTACTGATAAATTTTACAACAAGATGCAATTGTAAGGACTGAATGTTTCTTGAGAGGCCTTTCTTAGATGTTCATTTCTCACTATTATTTGCTTTGCCCCTAGAATCACACAGGTTAAAAATCTAATTACATTTGTTGACATTCCTCTGACCACTTATTTTTCAGGTGCACAATTATAAAACTACACTGACAACACAACCATAGCTAACAATCACACAGCATTTTACCACTGATAAAGTGCTTTCATGTACATCATCTCATGGAAAATTCCCGGGTGGAAGCTTATTCAATAAATGTTATCCAAAAAAGCATTTGTTAGAAGCCACCACAACTGAAATAGTTTAGGGTATTTTAGGAGCAAATTAACGAGATGGGATCTGTATTGCCCATCACAATAATTCACATTAAACAATATATACAAGATAAAAGCAACTAGACAGGTTCTGAGTAAATGCAAGTTTTTATTTTATGTGTGTCAGACATAAGTCTCAGCAATATTAGTTTCCTAGGGCTGCTGTAACAAAGCACCACAAATTGGGTGGCATAAAACAGCAGAAAATTTACTCTCTTACAGTTCTGGAGGCCAGAAATCCAAAAACAAGGTGTTGTAAAGGTTGCTTCCTTCTAGAGGCTCTGAAGCAGAGTCTATTCCATGCCTCTCTCTTAGCTTTTGGTGGTTGCTAGAAATCCTTAGCATTCCTTGGCACATAGATCAATCACTCCAGTCTCTGCCTCTATCTTTGTGTGGCATTCTCCCCTATGGCACTGTATACGCATTTCTGTTTTCTTATAAGGAAACAAGTCAGATTAGGGCTTACCCTATGAAAGTATGACCTCATTTTAATTTGATTCAATGGACAAAGACTCTTATTTCCTAATTGTTTTATTTCCTTATTTCCTAATAAAAGCACATTCACAGGTATCGTGGTTTAGGACTTAAACATGTCTTTTGAAGGGTTACAATTCAATATTAGCATTAATTAATATTAGTATTAATATTATAATATATTGTAATATTATATTATAATGTAATATTAGCATTAATTACCAGCCTTATGAACCAGTGACAATAAAGTTATGTCTCTTTATATACTCTAAGTGCTATAATCCCTGCTTACCACAGAGACCTACTTCTTAATGAGTTTGCCCTACGAGTCCCAGTAATCTTTTGTAGTCTGGAAAGCAGAGTCCTCCAGAAAAAGTTCTCCCTTTACTTCCGCTCTGGCCTTCCCATTCTGTCACCATATGGCTACCCTGGGTACCAATGATCTTGATTTCTGTGAGAACAGTGGTCTGTCTCACACAGCTACATATGCTGGTGACTGCTACTAATTCCCATTCTAGCCTCAGATTTGGGCATACCGCCGATGGAACTAGAGCTCAGATACACCCACTTGAGGCTAGGGGCTCCAACATTTCTGCCTGGCTAAATCCCTGGCCTCTTGCTGCCACTGCTACCTTTGCCTGCAGTGACAAATGAAGGAAAAGAGTTGACCGACCTGGATCTGTCTCCCTGTGTAGAAGAGAACTGGACTTACAGCACCAAAATGATGCTGGTTAACTTTTTGATTTTTTTTGTTTTTTTTTTTTTTTTGAGACGGAGTCTCGCTCTGTTGCCCAGGCTGGAGTGCAGTGGCACGATCTCGGCTCACTGCAACCTCTGTCTCCCGGGTTCAAGCGATTCTCCTGCCTCAGCCTCCTGAGTAGCTGGGATTACAGGTGCACGCCACCACGCCCTGCTAATTTTTGTATTTTTAGTAGAGACAGGGTTTCACCACGTTGGTCAGGCTGGTCTCGAACTCCTGACCACAAGTCATCCGCCCGCCTCAGCCTCCTAAAGTGCTGTGATTACAGGCGTGAGCCACCACACCCGGCCAGCTGGTTCTCTTTATGTTTCAGAGTCTAAGCCAATTTAAGGCCTTTTCTATACCAGGGCAATAACCTACCCCCTTTCCTGTCTTAGGACAAAACTCTTCCCAAGAAGCAAACACTATGAACATCCATTGCCCTCAGGGAAGAAGGCACCATCCCTCATTAGAACGTAATCTTCTCCTATAGTCTCAACAATCAAAAACAAATCTGCTATTCTGCGATTCAGACTTATAGTTGACTATGCAATATACATTCTTCCCCCTTTCCTTAGTAGCAAAATAATTATTTTGTTGGGTGTGGCAATGGACCCAGAAATAAAATATTTGTGCAAGCTTCCATTGCACATAAAGGTGGCCAATGAGATATAGACACAGGTCTTTCAGCAAGACTTTTTGTTAAGTTTCTTTACAGGAGAACTAACTCAGCTTCTTTTTCTTGCCTGAAACATGGCTGGAGCTGCAGCAGCCCTCTTCCCACCAGGACGTAACCTCAAGATTAACAGCTGCACATTAAGGATGATAGAGTCACAAAACATAGACGGAACCTAAGATATTAGTTATATTGTGCAGCCACCAAAACAGCCTTGGACTTCTTTTACATTGCCCCCCTTCTTTCTCCGCGACCCCAGGGGGGATATTTTGCAATGTCTGGAGACATCTTTGATTGCCACAACTTGGGGAGAGAGAAGTTTACTGGCACCTAGTATTTAAGTGTCAAGGATGGAGCTAAACATTCTATATTGCACAGGAAAGTCTTCTACAACAAAGAATCCTCCCACCCAAAATGTCAATAATTCTGAGGTTGAGAACCGTGTGTTCAGGAATAAAAAAAAATCTCTGTGATTTCAGGCCTATGTTTTTAGTAGTCAAATGTAATTTTTAGGACACATTAGAACAAGTCTCAAAATCAAGGATGTTTCATCATTCTTACTGCTATGTCACGTATATAAGAACCAGAGTGAATGTTAAAATGTTTCCACTGTATGACTCAAACTTCTTTCATTTACTATTTTCACTGCCAAGAGAGATCAATACTTATGAACACTTTATGGTGCTACTGGGCAAAGCATCATTAACAAAGGTTATTACAGCCCTGCTGTGTGAGTTGAAAGCAACAGGCTTGGTTCCTCAAAAAGTTAAACACAGAGTTACCATACAACCCAGCAATTCCACTCCAAGGTATATACACCAAAGAACTGAAAACAGGAATTCAACCTAATATTTGTACACAAATGTTCATAACAACCCTATTCACAGTAACCAAAATGTGGAAACAACCCAAATGTCCATCAATGGATGAATGGATAAACAAAATGTTTTTTATATATATTTACATATATATATATATACATAAAATCACATTATATATTATAATATATATATATAATCACATTTTTATGGCTGAAAAACATCCCATTGAGTGTGTAGAATTGGAGGAAATGAACATTCTTCCCATTATGTCCTCCCATGATTCCTTAATCCATAAATAACTAAAAGAACTTAGGAGGTTTATTTATTTTCCCACTTTAGTTCAAATTAAGAGCTCTGCCAATAATCTTGTTGTAGCCCTGCTGAATTGAAAGCAACAGGCATTGTGTGTATACACACACACACACACACACACACACAGAGGAATATTCAGCCATAAAAAGGTATAAAGCAATAGGCAAATCCTGATTGTCTCTGGTTCAGAAATAGTCATTCAGGACCTACCAAATTTCATGAGGGACCAGATTATTTGCCTAGAAATTAGACTGCCTGAGGGAAAATTCAGCATCTAGTGTTTCAACCTTGTACAACCAGTGCTAAACCTACTGTCTTAGCACTAGTTTTCTGTAAGGTTTGGGAATTGGTCATCTTCAGTTCCCAAACCTTCTCAGAATAACTGCTTCTTCCCTGAAGGGCTGCTACAAAAAGGGAAAATGGTGGGGTAAAAATTTTGAGCTCAAAATATTAGTATCAGGACCTCTGCTGAAAGACTGGTCAAGGGCTCAGAGCCAGGTTCCAGCATCTCCTTCTACAAGGTTCTTTCCAAATCTGGTAGAATAATGCTGTAACTGGATAGATATTAAAATTGCCTCAGTCTAAAATATGCTTGGCATCACTCTGGTGAAGTTCCTTCATATTATAAGAGATCTATTTAAAGGTTCTGTTGAATATATTTTAGAAATCTATGAATAAGCTAGGTTTGCATGTCAATCTATTTGAAACTAGAATTAAATTCACTTTTCAAATAGCTTTTTTTCCCTAACTAGGTTATTAGCAGAACTCTTAATCTGAAATAAAGTGAGAAAAATAAATAAACCTAACTTATTTTAGTTATTTATAGATAAGGAATAATGGGAGGAACGTTCACTTCCTCCAATTCTACAAAAGAAAAAAATACCCTCATGTAGACCTCATAATTCAATAATTGATTAATTTTTTTTCTCATTTTAGCATGTGAATTCAAACAGGAACAACTTCCTGCTTCAAAAAGGTATTTCAACCCGTCTTCTGCCTCCATGCAATGACTATTTATGGCTACATTCACACTGGAGCAATTAAAAAGAGAACAATAGTCCTGCAAACTTATACACATACACATTTGTTTTCAAATTAGCCCATACATATCATGTAATTGACTAAGTATTGCTATTACCTGTGATTCTTAGAAAGAATTTAAGGATCCGGCAGGGCGCGGGCACGGTGGCTCACACCTGTAATCCCAGCACTTTGGGAGGCCGAGGCGGGCGGATCACGAGGTCAGGAGATCGAGACCATCCTGGCTAACACGGTGAAACCCCGTCTCTACTAAAAATACAAAAATTAGCCGGGCGTGGTGGCGGGTGCCTGTAGTCCCAGCTACTCGGGAGGCTGAGGCAGGAGAATGGCGTGAACCCAGGAGGCGGAGCTTGCAGTGAGCCGAGATCGCGCCACTGTACTCCATCCCGGGCGACAGAGCCAGACTCCGTCTCAAAAAAAAACCAAAAACAAAACAAAACAAAGGAAAGAAAGAATTGGAGGATCCATTGGTCCTACCAAAAATTGTTTACATATATTTCTAAGCTTAAACTAGCTTTAGCTTTACCAACTACATTTTTATGAGATAAAGCTAAATAAACTAGCTTTAGCTTTACCAACTACATTTTTATGAGATAAAGCTAAATGAGTTGGCAATCAGATTCTTTAAAGAAGTAATAACAAAAATATTAAAACTAAATTTAAGTTAGTTTTTAACCATCAAACCCTTTGAAAATTCCTTCTAAATAACTCATAATTACATCTTTCAGCACACAGCAACTCACCCAGAATTATTTTGCACCCATCTTCATGCAAGTTATGTAAAGCACGTGAACCCACATCCAAATTTTATAAATTGTAACTATAGTTATACAATTAATTGGTCACCTTCATTTTAGAACCAAGGGTGTTTATGACTCTAGGTTGTTTAAGGGCAGAATATATGTGTTTCTTCAGTATTTAATATGTAAGATTGGTAGAGGAATAGCTGGTAGTTGATAGAGGTAGAAGTTGTGAAATCAATGAGACGCCAACAACCTGGGGAAAATGCTATAACAGATTTTGCTGGTGTCCCATCTATATCCCCCCTACCCTCATCAGCTCCTAAAAGCCAACTTCCAATTGCCAATATCTATATTTCTTTGCCGGAGGGATTTCCCTGCTCTCCAAAGCCCACTCTTTCCATGCAGACGGCAGGTTAGAAATGTCAAGGAATTAGCTCGTCACCAGGAACAGCCCTCAATCAATGAGTGTCAGGAGTTCATATAAATACCCATGCTCCTTGCATCTCAGAGGTATAACTTGGAGGCATGTTCTACACTGCCTTTCTCTCCTTCTCTCTCTTTCTCTCTGTCACACACACACAAACACACACACACACACACACACACACAGAAACATGATTGCCACAATAAAGCCCACATTTCCCAGCCTTCCTTGTAGATGAATGTGGCTATGTGATAAGTGTTCAACAATGAAATGTGAACATAAGGGATATGTATGAGTTCCTTCTCACTTGCTTCAAAGAAATCATTTGCCATTGATTTATTTTCTTTCTTCCTTCCTGCAAGCAAAAATATGGGTGTTCCAAAGATGTAGCTTCAACTATGCAGATGAGGATCATGTCTTAAAGGATGGAAGATCAATGACATAAAAGTCCCCTGAATGGCAAGGCTCAATAGGAATGAATGTCCTGACACTGTATTTTGTTCTCTTGGTTATAGACACTGTTCTTTTACTCTAATACAGTATTCAAAGAAAAACAGAGGAAATCATCTACACAGTAGCATGTCATGATATGACATCACTATACAGTGAATTTCTAAGCAAATTCCACATCTACACTATAATGATGCAATCAGCTCTGACACCCAGATCTCCCACTGTTATCACATATTCGCTCTTCAGTGGCTTCTTCAATTTTATCTCCAACTCTCATAAGCTTTGACATGCTTGGGAAGCATGAAATACTTTGTGGGAACGTTAGCCACTGAGTACATATCTCAACCTTGCTTAAAATCCCCCGAGGAGCTAAGAATTGTAATAGGACAATAAGGAAATGTACTTCAACTTTATCAAACATTATCTCTAATGTGCTCATAATGTCAGTTCAACCAAATTAGCCACATGCTACATTGACATCATCTGAAATGATGTAATTCTCCCTGCTGAAAGCCTCCATCTGAGTGAAAGGCTATGCTCTTCAAGAGAATCAGCCAAGGAGGGAAGAGGAGAGAAATATTCATAAGCAGAATAGTTTCCTATCCTAGAGCAGATGGATTTTTGTTGCCTAAAAGAGGAGAGAAGCAAAAGGAAGGGTAAAATTTAGAACTGTTTTATTTAGGAGTAATAGCTTTAAAATTGATAAATCAGGTCATGATACCTCTTCCAACAGAACAAAATAACCAACCCAGTTGGATGAAATATAAAAACACTTTTATTGATTTTCAACTAATAAGTTGAAAGTTATTAACGTTCTTTTAAAGTTATAGTTTCTCCCAAGATTCATAAGTATCACTCTCTTTACCAAACCTGTATCTTTCTACTGTTCCCCTGCATGATTAGTTTAGGAAAATACAGAGAACATATTTGCTTACTAAAAATACCAAATACTCCAAAATTGTTGGGACACACAAACTCACTCCCAGTAACATCATGTTCTGGCCCAAGATACTCTGGAGACTCAAGTTTATATGCATTAATGGCTTCAATATGTTCCTTGTCCTGGGACTTAGTCATTCAATTATTTGAAAAGCTTTCTGTGAAACTATTTCTATGGCAACAGTTCTCAACCTTGGATGCACATGAGAATCACCTGGGGAGATTTCAAAATTTCAATGTCCAGGTCATACCCTATACTAATTAAATCAATACTGATAGCCAGGAATTTGTATCAGTATTTGTTAGTTGGGGGGGAGGGGTGGGGGGCAGGAAGTGGGGATGTTTAATAAGTACAAACATATAGTTAGATAGAACAAATAAGTTATACTATTTGATGGCACAACAGGGTGACAACAGTCAACAACAATTTATTATACATTTTAAAATAACTAGAGTAGTATAATTGGATTATTTATAAAACAAAGAAAGGACAAATGCTTGGTATGATGGATACCCCATTTACCCTGATGTGATGATTACGCATTGTATGCCTATATCAAAATATTTCATGTACCCCATAAATATATACACCTACTATGCATCCAAAAAATTAAAAATTAAAATTAAATTTTAAAATCTTCTCAGATGTTTCCAATGTGCAGCAAAGGTTGAGAACCCCTTGAGTAGATCAAGCTCTACATTTAGTTAACTATATCTCCTGGGCGTCCTAACTTTTCTAAATGGGAGCTTTAGACTAGATCTTCAAGTACTAAGAACCAACTCAACAGTCAAATATTTATAAGGTTCCGACTCTCCACCAGGCTCCATGTTCAGTGTTGGAAATGCAAGACTGAAAAAGACATCTTGGTAAGGTAGTAGGAGCAGGGCTTCTCAAGCTTTAATGTGTACATAACCCATCTGGAGATCTTGCTAAAATGTGGGTTCTGATTCAGTCGGTCTAGGGTGAGGCCTGAAACTGCATTTCTAACAAGCTTCAAGGTGAGATGCCAAAGCTGCTGGTCCATGGACCCCACACTGAGTAACATGGAGAGTTGCAAAATGAAGTAATGTCTACTATGAAAAGTGCAGGGTGCTCTGGTATGTCTAAGAATGAACAAAGTCTACAATTCTGTAAGATGCTGGCCTCCTGCAGTTTTTAATCATCTTTATCTCTCCCTCACAGAGAGCTTTCTAATCTTTGTTAAAAAAAAAATCTGTATCCTGTCCCAAGTCATCGTTACAAAAGGGTCTACAAATTTTATGATTGGTTCAACAGTAAGCCCACATAAAGTGCTGCAAGGACTATTTTAAAAAACAGTGTGAGAAAGTAACATTGTCAAAACCAAAGTTGATGAAACTCAAAAGGGAAAGGCATGAACACAAAATCTAGAAAGAGAAAATGTGTGTCAGAGGAACACAACATTGGAAGGCAACTAGGAGGTTACCTTTTTATTTTCTTGCCCTCTTGGTGAGTTCCTAATTCATACTTTCCCCCTTTGTCTAAGGAAATGAAAGGTCGTGTGCACTTGAAAGCAACACTTGGGGAGAAAGGTGCCTTCAAAATCCCCAACACCTAGATTTTTGTCATAAATAACTTTAAAGTAATTCAAACTTTAAGAGTTCAAGCTATAACATTTCAATTAAAGTGAGACTTTTTAACAAAGACCCACCTATTTATATTGATTCTTTGACACAATTTGAAGAGAAATAATAATGTATTGTTTCTACTTTGTAACCTTAATGGTAAAATAAAATGTACAGTAAAGTCTTTAAGTGTCTCAACAGCCCTTTGATCCCTTTAGATTCTACTGTGACCAAATATCAAAGTCACGTTTAAATTCTTCCAGGAAGAATGAAAGAGTGACATGTTGGCATGAGTAAATGATACTAGGATTCCCTGTAAATTAATTAAATGATTAATAGGATATGATCCTCAGTACCAAAAGACTTACAGACTAATGGAAGAGATGAAAGACGAGGAGTGGTAGGGGAAGAGAAAGATCCAAGAAGATGAAGGCCTCCATAGGAATGAAGAATTATTCTCATGGTGTTTGTCGTTTGGAGAGTTCTTTTGACACACATACATCTCCATGCTACAAGTTAATATTAAATTCTTCTAACTTGTTATCACTGAAAAGAGAGGTTCCTCCCTACAAGGGAGTTACTATGTAACCTGTCCTCACCATGCACTAGATTGAGTTCTAGTGTTATGGGCAATATGACAGAATAGAAAGTGAATGGTCTCTGGTTCTAATTCCAGCTCTGCAACTTCTTAGATGTGTGTAGTTAAAAATCGGGCAAGTTATTTAAATTCTCATAATTATCTGAGTTTTAGTATCCTTCTCTATAAATTGGAGATAAAAATATAAAATCGGTGGGATCGTTGTAAGAACTAACAATTCTGTATTTAAAGTGTCTGACACTTCAAAATCACTTTGCAGGTGAGGGGCAGAGCAGTGCATCATGCAGGATCCCAATGAAGATACAGAATGGAATGACATTTTAAGAGATTTCGGCATTCTTCCTCCTGAAGAAGAGTCAAAAGATGAAATTGAAGAAATGGTTTTGTGTTTACAGAAAGAAGCAATGGTGAAACCATTTGAAAAGATGATTCTTGCACAGCTAAAGGAAGCTGAAGATGAATTTGATGAAGATATGCAAGCTATTGAAACACAGAAAGAAGCGGTTACAGGAATGGAAAGCTCTTAAGAAAAAACAAAAATTTGGAGAATTAACAGAAATTTCTGGAAATCAGTAAGTGAATGAAGTCACAAATGCAGAAAAAGATGTGTGGGTTATAATTCATCTATACAGATCAAGGGTCTCACTGTGTTTCCCAGGCTGGAATACAGTGACAATTGTAGCTCAATGCAGCCTTGAATGCTTGGGCTCAAGCAATGATCCTCCTGCCTCAGTCCTCCAAGTAGCTTGGATGACAGGTCTGCACCACCACATCTGGCCAGGTTTTAAAATTTTTTTGTAGAAATGGGGTATTGCTATGTCGCCCAGACCGGTCTCGAACTCCGGGCTTCAAGTGATCCTCCTGCCTCAGCCTCCCAAAGTATTGAGATTACAGGCGTGAACCACAGTGAAAAAAATAATAATAACTTTGCAATAAATGGCAGA
Organism: Pan troglodytes; assembly: GCF_028858775.2. Lineage (NCBI taxonomy): Eukaryota > Metazoa > Chordata > Mammalia > Primates > Hominidae > Pan > Pan troglodytes. Next base: position 23,799,443 of record NC_072421.2, read on the forward strand.
ATCAGGATTTGACAGGTTCTGTCTGTTTAACACTGCCAAGTAGTGTGTGTGTGTGTGTGTTTGTGTGTGTGTGTGTTTGTGTTTGTGTGTGTGTGTGTAGATAGAGAAAGAAACAGAGAAAGAGGTAGATTCTAAATTGTTAACCTTTGTTACATCTGGAGAGTACAATTGGGCTTAGTGGTAGTTAGATAAGGAAGAATGTGATAAGTGAGTTTAAAAAAAAGCAAGCAAGAAATATTTCACTTGTTACAATTGTATAATATTTAGATTCTTATAGCAACCATTATCACTTTTGTAATAAAAATTGAGGCCGGGCACAGTGGCTCACGCCTGTAATCCCAGCACTTTGGGAGGCCGTGGCGGGCGGATCACGAGGTCAGCAGATCCAGACCATCCTGGCTAACACGGTGAAACCTCGTCTCTACTAAAAACACAAAAAAATTAGCCAGGCATGGTGGCGGGCACCTGTAGTCCCAGCTACTTGGGAGGCTGAGGCAGGAGAATGGCGTGAACCCGGGAGGCGGAGCTTGTAGTGAGCCGAGATCGCGCCACTGCACTCCAGCCTGGGCGACAGAGCAAGACTCCGTCTCAAAAAAAAAAAAAATTCAAATGTGGAAAAACAAAGAATAAAAAATAAAGTGTCTGACACTTAAGATTCTTTAAAATTGTTATTACTGTTTTCTAATAAAGGTCATAAGCTCATTAAAACCAGTACTACGGTTGGTCTTTGTAATTCCCTTTGATTCAGATGAGCTTAAGGATTTCATGGTGCTGATGACCTAAGCATTTATCTAAACATGATCTAATTCTTGGGTCTCTTTTCTCTTGCTGACATGAAATGTTTAGGGCACTAAAGCAAGCAAACAGGAGGCCTGTGGGCCCAGTGAAGCAAACAAATGTTTTGTTTGATTTGCACAGTGCTCAATAAAAATGTTAAATTAGTTCATGACATTTGAAAATCAGAAGATTTAATATACATGTCTAGATTTCTAGCTCCTTCTGAAAAATCAGAAAATCTGGCAACACTGCCCCAACAATCATGCTTGGCAATCATCAGTGGGAGCTGAAAAACAATTACTGAACCCGTTAGATACGATGTGTTCTCTGCAATTTGCTGCTGGTTCCACCCGATCCATTGCATTCCATTAAGTTAGGTAAGTGGTCCTTATAGGAATTTGAGCTTGAGACTCTCACTCTCCAGGGAATTTTTTTTTTTTTTTTTTTTTTTTTTTTTCAGAGAAACTACAAGAAATGATTAGACAACTAAATTACCTCTTTGGAACTGTAGCCAAGTTTCAACTTGAGTTTGGACACACAGGAAAAATTTAGAAGGAAAAACAACCAGGGGTATGTTTTAAGTTGAACTAAGGAGTTCAAAACAATAGGTAGAGGGACATGAGTACTGTTTTTGACTCACATTATCGTCCATGGCCCTGCTCCCCTGTACTCACACCCCATGCTGGAGTAAATTTGATTTATCCAAAGACGGAATACTAAAGGAACTGCAGGGCAGGCCGTCAGCTGCTTTGATGACATTAGTCTCAGCAGCAAAAGTGGCTAACGCCCTTAATACAGATAACAGCACCTTCACAACTATCATAGGCACTCCTGGGGAAGACACCAGCCAGAATTAGGAGAGGGTGACCACCTTGTGGGCACCAGAATCTACAGAGCCTTCAGTAAGACTCATCAGCAATAACTCGTGATGTTTTCAGCAACAGTGTACACAAGAGAAGAAGAAGAAAATGGCAGACGACGGAACAGAAAAGTATTCAATGGGTTTGCACTTTTGTGTGCACTTGGAACATACAAGAGACACATCCTGTACTCTTCCAGAATTATTTGGGCTGATTCTGAGAGGTAGATTCCCATTTGCAGGGGGCAGGGACTGAAGCTAGAGAAATACTGTTGGTGATTATGATCAAAACTCTATGGTTACCCACAGGATGGGGTAAAAATTAAAAGGTAGTCCAACAGATGTTATCAGTTGTTTTGAAAACTTGTCAGTTGATAATTACCAATCTGCTCTGTTTAAAAAAAGTCACTTCTCATTAAATGTATTTAGGTGTATTAAGCAGAGACTCAGATTTTCAATGCTTAATGGTTCATCCTAGATTGTCAACACACTGACTGTTTTCCCTTGTTCATCATTGGCAAAGGGGGCCACTTGGATTTTCACGTGGTTCAACAGTACATACGGTTGCTTTTTCTTTCAGCTCTTACCTTGGTTTGTTATACAGAAAAAAGATGAAGAGGTTGAAATCCCACTGCTTGTAGGAAATGTCTGTTGGCATTCTTGAAAGTTTCATTCTAAAAAAGTCTCCTTGGCATTGGTGTGCCTAATTTACTGTGACTGGCACCCAGGATAATTCTAGAAACAGTAATAACTTAAGGGTAAAAACAATTTCACAAGCTGAGTGAATGATATATGGGAGCCCGCTCTCTTTGCAGCTCTTCTGTAAATGTAGAAGTATTTTAAAATGAAAAGGTTAAAAAAAACTTTACACTTACTGCCTGTTTATTTTATCAAGTAAAAGATTTTCAGCAATTGAGAGACAGAAGAATTCGGTAGGAAATTAAATCAATATTGAGGGTATATTTTCATTTCCTTAAGATTTATATGTGATTATCACTCAATATTATATTTGAAATTCTATTTCAAATCAACTTTTGAGGCACTATCTTAAAGCAAGCGCTCTTTGGTTGATTATTTTAATGATAACTCAACTCTCAATGGTTTTCATCTGACTTCTCCTCCCATAGTCAGCAGGGAAGATTTTGTTTCAGAGTTTTAGGATAATACGATTTAGAAAAATCTTATACAGAAACTTTTTTTCCTGTTCCATTCTTGGCAGATACAGCCATACTTCAAATACTTTAGGGGCTTACGTTTGTCTAATAGTGGAGCCAAAGTTGCATTATTCCTTGGAGAGCTTAAAAGGGCCAATAATTGAGAGTCACAAAATACCTAAGGTATGGAAGGGAACTGCTCAGCTATTTTATTTTTAGGTAGCTATTCTAGGGATAGCTCTAAGGATATTCTGAAATTTCTCTTTAGCTGTCCCTCATTCTAGTGATGATGATGCTGCTGCTGCTGCTGCTGCTGATGATGATGATGATAGACATATGTGAATCCTTAATGAGTATTAAGGGACAGGTAATTTGCTAATTAATGGGTTTCAACTACATTATCTCATTTAATTCTTGCAACAGAGCTATAAAGTAGGTAATATTTATTTTTCCTATTTTATCCATTAAAAAGTTGAGTCAGTAAGAATTTGTTCCATAAAACATATGTGCAAGAATGTCACATTCCCTTATTTTTCTAGATAAAATTAAATGTGGTTCTAAATCCCCACCCTAATGGTCAAGTTTTGGTTCCACTGAGGCTTAAGTAAAGCCAGGAAAGGAGAAGCAGGCACAGAAAAGTCATCCATTGTGGTGGTATCTATCATTCTCATTGCTCCATCTGCTTAAGTAGAGCTCTGTTGAGCTCTGGACATCAGGCAGCTGTTGGCCACTTCAGGCTCACAGTGATTCTCTTTACTGACCACAAGCTCCCGTAGAGATCTCAGCATGTGGTTGCCAGATTTAGCAAATAAAAAGACAAGATACCTGGTTAAATTTGAATTTCAGATGAACAACAAATACTTTCTCAGCATAGGCATGTCACATGAAAACGTGAAACAAATCTTTGTTATTTATCTGAAATTTACATTTAACTGGGAATCTTATATTTTACTGGGCAATGCTATCTGTCAGCAGCCATCAAGGCCACAACACTTAGTTTTCAGCCACTGCATTCATCCCACAGCTATTTTCCATCCAGGAGGGACAGATAGAGGCAGGGCTTTGTGATTATGAAAACATCCTGGTTGTATCCAGTGCTCTGTTCCCCACTAGCATAGCCATATAGATATCAAAGGTCTGATAAATACTGACCAGCTCCACCGAGTGCTGAAAAAACAAGAAAGTGGCAGTGGAAGGCAAATTCTTCTGGTGAAACCTGGTCAAGAGGTTAACTCCCTAAGTCTGCAGTAACCACGTGGCAGAGAACTCAGGTGGACCTGCCTCAACATAATCCAAGTCCAGTCCCCTAAACCACTCTGCGGATGGCTCTCAGACTAGTAACATTCAGTGTCACCTCATCCCCCAGGACCTCTCACCTGGAACTCCAGCCCTGCAAATGCACTTGCAAAAGACCCCAGCTGGCCATTTAAAACAATCACAATTCAAAACAAAACAAACCATCTTTACTACTAAATGAGCAGTAGATTTGCAGATATCTTCAGTATTCGGTTTCATCACGTTATTCTTTTATCCTTGTTTTCTTTCAGCAATTCTTTTTAAGACTGCCTTTCACCCAAAACCATAAAAACCCTAGAAGAAAACCTAGGCAATACCATTCAGGACATAGGCATGGGCAAGCACTTCATGTGTAAAACACCAAAAGCAATGCAACAAAAGCCAAAATTGACAAATGGGATCTAATTAAACTAAAGAGCTTCTGCACAGCAAAAGAAACTACCATCAGAGTGAACAGGCAACCTACAGAATGGGAGAAAATTTTCGCAAACTACTCATCTGACAAAGGGCTAATATCCAGAATCTACAATGAACTCAAACAAATTTACAAGAAAAAAACAAATAACCCCATCAAAAAGTGGGTGAAGGAGATGAACAGACACTTCTCAAAAGAAGACATTTATGCAGCCAACAGACACATGAAAAAATGCTCATCATCACTGGCCATCACAGAAATGCAAAACAAAACCACAATGAGATACCATCTCACACCAGTTAGAATGGCAATCATTAAAAAGTCAGGAAACAACAGGTGCTGGAGAGGCTGTGGAGAAATAGGAACACTTTTACACTGTTGGTGGGACTGTAAACTAGTTCAACCATTGTGGAAGTCATTGTGGCGATTCCTCAGGGATCTAGAACTAGAAATACCATTTGACCCAGACAACCCATTACGGGGTATATACCCAAAGGACTATAAATCATGCTGCTATAAAGACACATGCACACGTATGTTTATTGCGGCACTATTCACAATAACAAAGACTTGGAACCAACCCAAATGTCCAACAATGATAGACTGGATTAAGAAAATGTGGCACATATACACCATGGAATACTATGCAGCCATAAAAAATGATGAGTTCATGTCCTTTGTTAGGGACATGGATGAAACTGGAAATCATCATTCTCAGCAAACTATCGCAAGGACAAAAAACCAAACACTGCATGTTCTCACTCATAGGTGGGAATTGAACAATGAGAACACATGGACACAGGAAGGGGAACATCACACTCCGGGGACTGGTGTGTAGTGGGGGGAGTGGGGAGGGATAGCTTTAGGAGATATACCTAATGCTAAATGACGAGTTAATGGGTGCAGTACACCAACGTGGCACATGTATACATATGTAACAAACCTGCACATTGTGCACATGTACCCTAAAACTTAAAGTATAATAATAATAAAAGAAAAGAAAAGAAAAAGAAAATAATAAGAAAGAGGAAAAAAAAAAAAAAAAAGACTGCCTTTCACATTTAAACTGCCCCAACAGAAAGTGCTTGTATAAGGGATCCATGAGAGAAATCCTAATCAAGGGAAGCCAGAGAAATATTTTCCCTCAATTTGTTCTTGTGTTGGCATTCCAGGACCATGATAATTTCATCGCTAAATAAATACATGGACACTAAGGCTAACCAGCAGGGAAAGGCCAGCAGGATCTTGGTAAGAATCACCTTCACTCACTAATCTATAAAAGGAAGCACAGATTTCAAAGCAAATAATGATAATGATGCTTTAAATAAAACTTGATTAATCTCCTAAATATTAATAAATACACCAATCACATAGTTCTAGATACAGGATTAATATTATAGTTACTTTCTCCTTAAAGACAACTCAGATTAAGAGGCAGTGAATCTGTTAATCTAATCATCTCCTTTTTTTTTATTTAACAAAACTGAAAGCTTTGCAACCATCTGGTTAATGATTCATATAAACCACTGGCAAAAAGAAAATTACCCAAACAATCCTAATTTATCGTTTTCAGAACAACTCTGTCTACAAGTATTTGATTCAATATCTTTATGCATCATATTTTTAAAAAACAGTTATAAAAAATTTGGCCAATAGTAATGAAATATTTTCCCTTGTATCAGAAAAAAAATTCAATCTTCTAATTTGACTCTTTTATCTTATTATTTTTAGTCTTTATGTTGGAGAACAATGGCAGAAAAAAGAAAGCAATTTGGCAATTTGGGCATGAAATGAATATATTGCACATTTGTAGGCCCTCTTGAGGTGTATGTTCTGGTTTTGAGCCACATGATGATGGCCATTCATGTGAAATTGGTAGTACAATTGTGCTAGATTTTCTGACCAGAGCTGGTCATCTCAAACATTATCCACCTTTGCTATTCTGTTTCAGATTCTAGAAGTCAGGTCCCAACAAGATGCTGCAAAGTGAATTAGAAAGCATTAGATGGAAAAGCTGAGAAATGCAGCTATTAAAATTTCACTGCATTTCTTTCTTAGTCTTTTTTTTCTCAGTGAAGATCATGATCTGACTGAAGCCCATTATTTACTGTCAACTGCAAAACCTTTGCTAAATTTTTCATGAGGTAAGGAAAAAAAAGGGCAGGGGATAAAAGGAATTGGAAAAACACTTGGGCAATTTACATATCATGAATCTTCCCAACTTCATCTATAAACACATACTTTTGGCAACTTTGCTGAACCAGATTTCTAGCTGTTTATCCTCATGCTTCATTAAAATCAAACAAAACCTAATAGTGCATCTCAGTTAATCACTTCCATTTACTGTTGTATAATTCATTGATTCAATAATTCGACCATAATCAGTCATGCCATGATCATCTAGTATAATAAACGACTCAAATCCTGAACCCGTAGTCTCAGTAACTATATTTATTGACTTAAAATCTGGGACAGAAAAAAATCTGGGTTTTATACTAAGCATGTAACACTTGGAAATTAACCATGATTATTGTTACTATTTTCAAACGTACTAAAATCAAGCAGACTACAGTAATTTCTTTCAGAAAAAAATAGGTATGTTTCCATCTAATGGTGGCCTAAGAAAACAAATTTAACCGGTCAGAGTTTGCCAAATTCAAAACTCCTCGGGAAGGAGTAGTTTTTCAAAAAATTTTCAAGCCCTGGGACACTTGCTTATAAAGAAATGTACATAGGAGACCAAATTATAAATGAAGTAAAGAAGACCTTTCTGGTGAAGTAAGAAGTAGAACAAAGCAAATGTTGAAGATACCCACCCATATCCTTTCAGGCTCCCTGGAGGTCCCTCAAACAGTTCTCTGACATGCAGTGGCTTCCTGCAACTCTCTGATGGGCAACATATTCCAGCCTCAGCAACATGCTTGGCCCGTGCCCGGGGCAGGCTTAGAGGGCTGCGTGACCCATGCTCCAGAAGCCACCCTCAATCATTGTGGGGTGGGGGATGGAGGACAAATTCCCTAGCTTCCTCACCCCTCAACAGGACAATTCTCAGGTATGGGTCATAGAGTTTCTCAAAGGCTTCCCAGAACAATTCATCCCAGTTTCCCATAGCAGTGACTTGCTGGTTAATGTACTTTTTATTGGCTTTCTCCCTTCCCAATCTCACTTCATTTCCTCACAGTGTGTCTTAGGATCACCTTACAAATAAGAGGAAGGGAGGGAGCAGACAGAACCATACCCATCCCGACACCCCACACCAGATGGACCCAAGGGATCCTTTGAACTTTGAAAACCAGAGCTGCTCTAGGTCACTTTCCTCATTTCACAAGGGGGCGAGGCCTGTTGCAACCAACACTTGACAAGTTCGCAGCATAGGCTGAACAAAGTATGCAACCTTGCTCTCCACTGAGCACCTGCACCCACCTCAAGTTCCACCACTTCTCTGGAGTTCAAGCGCAGCCTACACACCTCAACTACCTCCACCGACATGATAGAACAGGCCCCAAAATAAAATGGAATACTTCTGACCTTAAATGAATATAGGCATCTACTGCTTAACATCAGAAATCCATTCCTGAGTTTCCTATTATACATCTAGGGCTCTCTTACTATTTCCAATGGGAAAATATGTAACAACTGAAATCCTCCAACCAATTTCTTAAAACATACTTAAAACACAGTAAAATGCATACACACAGAGAGATATCACAGGATGCACAATGTTCAGATCCTTGCTTTATGATCATCCATTCATATCGTTGTTAAAACAGAGCTTCTTTGTTTGCATTAACACTGACATCCCTCTTAGCACAGGTAACGTAAAGCAAGCATATCTCTTTTCTTGACACTCTGGTGCATGTAACCAAACTTCTACACGTGTGTCTGACATTCTACCAATATTCTGCTACTCAACATTGGCTGCACGTTAGGGTCACCTGGTCAACTCTTAACAATCCCTATACTCAGGCCAAACCCCAGACGAATTGGCTCAGAATTTCTGCATGGGATCCCAGACATCACTATTAAATGATTCCAAGTAAGGCACAGTATGGCTTATGCCTGTAATCCCAGCACCTTGGGAGGCCAAAGTAAGAGGATCCCTTGAGGCCAGGAGTTCAAGACCAGCCTGAGCAACATAGTGAGACCCTGAGTCTATAAAAAATTTAAAAAAAATTAGCTGCGTGTGGTGGTGCACATGCCTGTAGTCCTAGCTACTCAGGAGGCTAAGATGGAAGAACTGCTTGAGTCCAGGAGTTCGAGGTTGCAGTGAGCTGTGGTGGTGCCACTGCACTCCAGCCTGGGCAGGAGAGCAAGTCTCTGTCTCAAAAATAAATAAATCCAATGTGCACCCAAGGCTCATCACCATGCCAGATGAATTTGGAATGCATATCAAGATTTTTCCTCCACATACTTTTTTTAAGTAATACTGTCTAGGGTTTGGGGGATGAGATAGAAATCTTAGCATAAAGCATATGGGCGGAAAAAATATTGGCTTGAGAAATACATGTGTTCTGTGAAGTCAGGTATTAAAAAGCAGGAAGTGTTCCACCAGGAAAATACAGGTTAACTCATTGGAGCATTCCAAATTGTATATTTTTGGATGCTCAACTGGTAAGAGTAATGCAAATATTTCAAAATCTGAAAAAAATCAAAATCTGAAACACTTCCGATCCCAAGCATTTCAAATAAGGGATGCTCAGCCTGTAATAACCAGGAGGCGTTCTGTGGGGTACGCTTGTTATTATTATGGAGGGGCTTTCATAGTGTATGCATAATTGTAGCAAGGAATTTTGTTTGTGGCTTTATAAATTACTGATACATCTAAATTAAATTTTCTGCTCAAAACTCCTGGATTATCTCATACCGGTCATAATGGTGATTATTAAAAAGTCAAGAAACAACAGATGCTGGTGAGGCTGCAGAGAAATAGGAATGTTTTCACATGGTTGATGGTTGGTGGGAGTGCAAATTAGTGCAACCATTGTGGAAGACAGTGTGGCAATTCCTCAAAGACCCAGAAGCAGAAATACCATTTTACCCAGCAATCTTATGACTGGGCATATACCCATAGGGATATAAATCATTCTATTATATGGATACATACACATGTATGTTCATTGCAGCACTGCTCATACTAGCAAAGGCATGGAATCAACCTAAATGCCCATCAATGATAGACTGGAAAAATAAAATGTGGTACATATACACCATGGAATACCATGCAGCCATTAAAAGGTATGAGATCATGTCCTTTGCAGGGACATGGATGGAGCTGGAAGCCATTATCCTCAGCAAACTAACGCAGGAACTGAAAACCAAACATCACATGTTCTCACTTTTAAGTGGAAGCTGAACAATGAAAATAGGTGGACACAGGGAGGGGAACATCACACACTGGGGCGTGTTGGGAGGCGTTTCAGGGGGAGAGCATCAGGAAGAACAGCTAATGGATGTTGGGCTTAATACCTAGGTGATGGGATGATCTGCGCAGCAAACCACCATGGCACACAGTTTACCTATGTAACAAACCTGCATATCCTGCGCATGCACCCTGGAACTTAAAATCAAAAAAAAAAAATCTGGCCTTTATCTTATCCGTTCTCTGCTACTTTATTTATATTTTAGGTTTAAAAATAAGTTTCATCTATCTAAGTACAAAAGGAAACTGCCCTGCTTGAAATCTTCCAAATAGGCCATGTTCTCTCTCACCTCCAGGACTTTACCATTGCTTTGCTATCTCCTTAGAATACCCTTTCTCACCTGTATTTGTATCTCCTTCTCCTAGATCACTCCTCATCCTTTGAGACTCCCCTACAAAGTGTCTCCTATAGGAAAACTTCCCTTAATCCCCAAGGTTAGATTAAGTACCTGTTCGCATGCGTTCCCATAGCAGCCGATCCTCACCTCACTGCCTTGTAATTGTTTCATCACATTAAGCTCCATCTGATCAGGGACTGGTAATTGCCTGGCCCACAGTAAATGTCGTAAGTATTTGTTAAATAAGGGATTGAATCTAGGGCTATTCGTTCCCAGTACCACCATCACCACCAAACCCCAATCCCACCAATACCTCAATCAAATATTGTCCCTTGAATCACATGTCCTGGCTGCTGTTAAATCACACATTAAAATTCAAATCTTTAATGACTAGTTTGGGTAGTGTTACTGATGCTTGGCATGTGTCAGCAGGTAATGATTTGAAATTCTACATCACAAAAGCATTTCTTCTACTCCCTAATTTGTGACAGCCCCCTCCACAGGACTCTCCAGAATCCTATTGCTATCTTTGGCTCAATAGTCAAGGCCCTTGGTAAGATGGATAGCATCAGTACTTCAGGGGTGGTGGACAGATGTTATTCCGGGACGCCACTCCTGCCGATCCTATCCCAACACAGTCCAGTTTGTATAGCCTCTTGACTCTCTGTCAGTTTCTGATATGGTCATATGGGATGTGGACACAAACGCTAATTTATTTTGTGCTTGATACTGTCAAACCCTATCTGCCTTTCTCCCCATGAATGGGATTCCATCCTGGAATTCTTGATGTCTTTGGTGCTAGTTGTATTACTGCAGTCAAAAGCAACATCAGGCTACCTTAGCCTAAAGCCACTAACACCCTAAGCTGTATCCCACATTCAAATCCTTAATAGAGGAAGAAATGGTGAGGAAGAAAAAAAATGAGAAAAGCAAGAATACATGCATAAGCAAGCAGTACAAGACCATGTTTTCCTAAGTTCAGAATGAGTTGGAACTTTGTAATATTTATGTTCACCATCCAAATAAAGTATTTAGTTCAATTTTATTTCTTGCTGACAAGTTCTGCCTCTTCAACCTAAGGATAAAAGCTGAAAAAGCTTTTTCAGATGTCATTTGCCTATACAAAACAACATTCTGATGAGTAGTAAACTATCTATTAATTAGAAACATATGGGAACTGACTTCCCTCAAATTAAATGTAGTTGTGAAACTTGAGAATAAGGAGAGGTATTTGGCAAAACATTCTTGAGTTATGCTGAATGTACAAAATTTATTAAGAGAGATATATTTATTTAAGTTTAAAATATGGCTACATTTTCTTCTTCTAGCAAGTAAGCCAACTCAGCAAAAAGTCTTCATCAGTAAGAGTATCATTTTTATTTATACATATGTATTTATTATTTGACTCATAGATTCTTTTTTTAAAAATCAGGAAAGAATGGAAGGAAAAGGATTATGGAGAAGGCTTTCGCTGTACCTGCAATATTTTATTTCTTAAAAAAAGATTTGAGACAGGGATGGCAAAATAACATCCATCAAATCTGGCTGGTATGTGTGTCTACTTGATTATATTCTATATGTTTGAAAAAAATCACAAATTTTTGATAAAAAGTATGCAAGCAATATGTCAGGGTAGATAAGAACACGGGAATTTGTTTGAGACAAACAAATTCTGGTTCTGCTGTTTACTAGCTCCGTGACCTTAGCAATCTCTCTACATCTCAGTTTCTCAATCTATAAAATAAGGAAATTGTGAACTGCTTCCTAGCTGAAGGGTGAGTACTATCCACAATTTAAAGCAAATACATGTGTGTCTATGTCTTAGGGCAGGTTTCCCTAGAAACAGACTTTGAGACAGAGATTTGTGCAGTACTCTCATTGGACAGTGCTCTCAGGAACACCGCTAGTCAGGGGAGGTAAAGAAAGCCAGATTGGGCAGAGGGAGAAGTTAAGCCACGATGTAGTCACAACAAAGGCCTCAGCCAATCCTGCTGGGGCACACTGGAGCTGTAGTAGCCCTTCTGAATTATCCAGAGTCAAGGAAAGGGGAGCAAACCTTTCTATCTCTACATCTACTTTAAACAATGGGTGAAAGCTACCCCTGGGGAAAAGACATAACCTTGGGTGTGGCAGTGCCTTCAGCCAAGGGCAATGCCTGGAGAGGATGTAAGATGAGAACTATCAGCAAGCAACAGCCCCACTAGCTAAGGAATGGCTCTGAAGGGAAGATCTGAGCTAAGAACCACAGCACCCCTGATAGTTTGTATCAGCCTCAGCAAAGGAAGGAACACGGTGAGGAGGTAGAAAAACAAGGGGCCAAGGGATTAAGAGAGAAAAGAGATTAGGTCCTTGGGCCCAATGTGGGATAGGATGGGATCTGAAAGCCTATGAAACAAGGTTGGCTGTGGCCACAGAAGAGCTCTGTAAGCCAGACACCTAACATTCCTTGGATCTTGTAGTATGTCCCTGCTGTTCTCTAGCAAAAAATTTATTAGTAAATTCCAACCAATTGCTACTTGTGCCAAATAGTTTAAGAGGGAAGCATCATACATACCTAGCATTAATGTGATCACAAGAACAGGAAGCCAAGCCAAAGAACCCAAGAGGAAGGTGAAATTCAGGTGAACATATCAGGCCATTGAGTTAGCCATCCCTTCTCCCTCACTGCACCCACACCAGAGATTCACTTTCCAGAGCTAAACCTTGGAGTCCTGGAGTCTGTTTTAACAAGGAGAGGACTATTTCCTTATTGCAGCCCCTTCTCCCCATCTTTCAGAATGTTATAGGTGAACTGGGGCAACCATTTCATATCTCAAGTGGGATGGAGTATTTTTCATTTTTTTTTTTACCACTTTTACACATTCATCCTTTTTAGAAAAGGAAATTTAAACTTTAAAGCTTGCTTATATATATAGCCAAAAACCCTTCTCTAAACTCAAGGCAGCATTCGCAAGCAGGCTGTGGTATCAAAGTCAGTAATAATTTGTACATGAAATTTAGAGACCACATTTAACCAGGTTTTTAAACCCCATACTTGAAACTACCAATTTTATTATATCAACCATTGCCAGTCACTTATTCATAGACAAATGTCCTGTCATGTGCTCATTTTATTGCCCCTAATCACTTAATTTGGATTCAATATGCTGTATAGAGTCATAAGGACTCTGAAAACTTTGGAGTTAAAATAATAAAATATCCAACAGAAGGAGTGCTGTGCACTTAGCCGTGCAATGGGAAGACTTCTATTTTGACTCTTTCCTTTGACATTGCTTCTGTGATCAAATCCTTAAGCTTCTTTCCATTTCAGTGTTTGCATCTGAATATTATAAGAAGCACATATTACATCCAATTAGCCCTACAGGCATGGATTAATAACAAAAGATAATTATCATTGATTGTAACTGGATTACATCTTTATTTCCAGATTTCTCATAAGCAGTGATATAAATAGAGAAGAAAGGTGCCATGGCATAAAGAAAGAAGGCTCTGAACCAGTCCACTAGTGTGCAGTGGTTTCCAATGGCTTTTAAACAATAATGTAATTCACTTCACAGTACTGATTGAGTAGACTTGAGTTTATTTCATTATTATAACACTGTTGTTAGCCATTGTCATCCAGCTTGGTGACTTCATACAGCTCAAGGCCAAACACATGGTGTGCCTGTTCTTGTAATTCATTCACACAATTAGTATAAACTACCATAGATTTAGCTTTCTAAAGACTACCCATCTACTCCCCTTCCCACCTCCACTACCACTGGGAAAAGCTAGAGCAATCCATGTTAAAGCTTTTGTCATGAAGAATTATGCACACTGACTGTGATGAAACTAAAACTACACATGCACATATAAGACTACCTAAAAAGAACCATGCTGGAAAATTCCTTTATCTTCTTTAGCTTTGCAAAAGCTCTGCAAAAGCTATTTTTCTCCCCATATTCATTTATGGTTTTGCTTTTCCTAAATAAAAGCATGTATGCAGAGCAGGCACATGTGGGTAGCTTGTTTTTACTAATCTTTACTTAACACTAAATATCTGATCTGACGTTCTCATATACTATCAAATGTGGTAACCATATCATTCAGCCAACATAGTGTCCCTTTTCCCCAGGAACTACAATCTTGTAAGGCCACTGATTATGGAGAACTGCCACAGAATAGTATTCTTCTTTAGATAATTTTTTAACCATTTAAAATTGTAAAACCCATTCTTTGTTTGCAGACTGTACAAAAACAGACAGGTAATGGGCCAGATTTGGCCTATGAGGCAAAGTTTGCCAATCCCTAATCTAGATCAGGTCCCAGACTTCTCTGCACATAGAATCACCTAGGGAACATTGTAAATTTTCAGTGCTCAGGCCATACCCCAGACCAATTAAGTCACAATTTCCTGAGGATACTAGCAGCAGTAATTTTGGAAGCTCCTCAGTGGAATCCAAGGTGCAGACAAACTTGAGACTCACTGATCTCTAAACTAAGATTTTCTTTTCAAGTGCTAATAATACATATCATTTGCTTTGACTTTGGCTTCCTTTGTCATTCCTAATATCCCTAGCAAACCATCTCGGGTTAGTAGAAGAGTAGATTTCAAAATAAAAAATCTTGGTTATACAGGCAACCTACAGAATGGGAGAAAATTTTTGCAATCTACCCATCTGACAGAGGTCTAATATCCAGAATCTACAAGGAACTTAAACAAATTTACAAGAAAAAAACAAATAACCCCATCAAAAAGTGGGTGAAAGATATGAACAGACACTTCTCAAAAGAAGACATTTATGCGGCCAACAAACATATGGAAAAAAAGCTCATCATCACTGGTCATTAGAGAAATGCAAATCAAAATCAGAATGAGATACCATCTCACACCAGTTAGAATGGCGATCACTAAAAAGTCAGGAAACAACAGATGCTGGAGAGGATGTGGAGGAATACGAACGCTTTTACACTGCTGGTGGGAGTGTAAATTAGTTCAACCATTGTGGAAGACAGTGTGGCAATTCCTCAAGGATCTAGAACCAGAAATACCACTTGACCCAGCAATCCCATTACTGGGTATATACCCAGAGGATTATAAATCATTCTACTGTAAAGACACACACACACACGTATGTTTACAGCACTATTTACAATACCAAAGACTTGGAACCAACCCAAATGTCCATCAGTGATAGACTGGATTAAGAAAATTTGGCACATATACACCATGGAATACTATGCAGCCATAAAAAAGGATGACTTCATGTCCTTTGAAGGGATATGGATGAAGCTGGAAACCATCATCTTCAGCAAACTAACACAGGAACAGAAAACCAATCATCGCATGTTCTCACTCATAAGTGGGAGTTGAACAATGAGAACACATGGACGTAGGGAGGGGAACATCACACACTGGGGACTGTCAGGGGATGGGGGGCAAGGGGAGGGAGAGCATGAGGACAAATACCTAATGCATGCAGGGCTGAAAACCTAGATGACAGGCTGATAGGTGCAGCAAACCACCATGCCATGGCACATGTATACCTATGTAACAAACCTGCACGTTCTGCATAGGTATCCCAGAACTTAAAGTAAAATAAAAAAACAAACAGACAAACAAAAATGCTAATGATCATCTGAAAAAAAAATACAAGTTTCTTTCAGAGTGGACAGTCAAAAAAAAATCTTGGTTATAAAGTAAATTAGTCATGCTTGAAATATGGTAGGTGGGGATGATAGCCTATTTGTCTTAGCCTGGGCATCTCCCTAAAAAGCCCTCCAGAAAGCAATCTGAGACAAGTAGTTCATTTGGGGACGTGCTCCCAGGCAGCAGGAAAGGGAGATGTAGAAGAGCAAAATAAGAAATGAATAAGAGCCCATACAAGGATGTATTATCAAGCTGGCCACCATAGTAGGCAACTGAGTCTTAATCCCACTGGGATCCACTGAGGACCTATCTAGAACACACTTCAGAATAGCCTGCCTGGGAAATAGAAGAGAGGAGCATTTACTCACTGGATCCCATCCCCTACTTGTTAAAGTCTACCCCAGAGATTATTTCCCTCATACTTCCTAGTTGTACATATTTGAGCAATGCAGCCAACCAAGTGGCAAGCTCCAGGTAGCCAGGGCCACATGCTATTAGGGGACATGTGCCAAAAAATGGTTGCCACAGCAATGGCTGAAGAAAAGGTAGGCTAAGAGGAGAGAGGAGGTTCACAAGAGATATCCAAAATGCCATCCAAAAGTCATTAGAATCCAGTGTTTTAGAAACTCATATGAGCAGTTCAATAGGCGACTCAATATGGGCTTAGTACAATGCCACCTTAGATAATGCTATGGACTGAATTTTGTTCCCCCAAAAGTTATATGTCCCCAGTGTGATGGTATTTGGAGATGGGGCCCTTGAGAAGTAAGTAGGTTTAGGTGAGGTTATGAGTGTGGGACCCTCATGAGAGGATTAGTGCCTTTTTAAGAAGAGACAGCAGAGAGATAGCTTTCATTCTCTCTTTCCATGTGAGAATACAGCAAGAAGGTGGCTGTCTGCAAGCCAGGAAGAGAGCCCTCACCAGAACCCAACCATGCTGGCAACCTGATCTCAGACTTCCAACCTCTAGAACTATAAGGAAATAAATTTCAGCCTTTGGTACTTTGTTATGGCAGCCCAAGCAGACTAATACAGATAACTCCTCTTTCTTCAAAACACAGTGTCAACAATGATATACCGCTCATTTTAACAGTAAAAAAAGTAAAAGTCACACACTTTATCAACGTTGAATTTAAACTCCTCTCTAAATGTTCCTATTAGCACTATTCTACTCAATTGTATCAAGCTGAAGTTCAATCAGAAAGTAAGAACAATATATAAAAAATACACTCAAAATCCTTCCACATAAAAAATAACTTATGTTAATATTGTGGCCCATTTTCTCCCAGCCATTGTCTAAGTATTTTATTGCGGTTGAGGTAACTGCATGTTTCTACACATTTCTGGATTTGATTGGAATTTCAAGACCTAATTAAAGTTCGCTTTTGCTCATAGCAGACACACTGCCTCCCTTTGCCCTGCCTAAATGTACTCTCTTTTACTAACTGCCCCTTCACATATTTCCCGGTGTCTTGAACATTCTCTCCCCCACACCAATCCCTTCTAAAGCCTAGATAAACAACAACTTCCTAATTATCTTTTCTTCCTGATCCCTCTTATGTGGCTATTTCACTGTCCTTTTAAATCCCATTATCCTTTAAACTTTCTTTCTGAATTTTATCATTTTATTCTAATCATAGGACATATACGAGCACTGTATTATAATGTCTGTGGACTGTTTCCTCTTCCCATTCCTAATTGTCCACCTTTATATTAATGGATTATTGTTTCTGCAAGGGCAGTATTTCTCTTACACATCTCTGTCTTTCCCACCATGCCTAGTGCACTGTCTTGCCCATAGAAAGACCTTCATAAATCTGTGTTGAATTAATGAATAAATGTTAAGATTGTCTCAGCTGTAAGCCATGCACCACCAGTCTTGACACTTGTTAACTATATCCAGGCAAATATTAAAACCCTGAGAGATAGAATATATGTGCCATTGTAGATAGGAAAAGCCACAGGGTTTCTAAATGCATTTCACTTAAGAGTGTTACTGTGTTAATATCACAGTGTGTCATGGATGCCATTAGGAAAAAGCATTCAGAGCAATGCTGCCTTCACGTCTCTTAACAAATGAACTATTTCACTAAGTATAAGGCCTACCCTACAAGCGCACTCTCCACAGATTTCAAATAAGCAAGTGAGGCAGGCCAAATTACTTTCTTCTGCCACCCTCCAACCTCCTATGGGGGCAGTCTTTGGTAGAAGCCAGACAGCAAGAGAGGCTGGGAGGTACCGTTCAAAGAGGTCAGCCTCTCTGAGGCACAGAGTAGGGCAGAGAAATGCAGAGGTTGCTTTTGGACAGAGGGAATGCAAAGAGAATAAAGCATAGTTGATAATGGACTTCACAGTTTCTACAGTTGCATATGAGCTAGATTTTTCCACCTGTACGAGATGCCTACTGTGGTTAGACCCTATTGGTATCCTTATAGACCTGGGATTATTTACGTATCCCTCAATTCAATAGATGCTCATACTGATGCTTTACATTGGGTCACGACTGTTGGCCTGTAGGACACCTTCCAATCATGCACCTATTTATTTTTCAATATTACAACCATGTGATCCTGAAGCCAAAGCAGCATCGTGACACATCATCTTTATCCTGATTGTTCATAACCTGTCAGGCAAGAAGCACGTATGAGCATCTGTGAACCAAAGGGTTGGCCTTAGTTTGGAGTGCAGTAACTTGCTGTATTATAAATTCAGCATGCTAGTTAGCTGTTTATGGCTTTGCCATAGCTCTTGCCCAAAGAGGAGTTTCTCCTATTTCATCCCTGAGTTTTACAGGTTCTAGCCATTCTATCAAACCCACTGTGACAGCCCAAATACCTACACATCATGGTGTTTGATTTTCCTCTTAACTAGCTTCTCCACAGAACCAATGTATAATACTTATTTCTGTCCACTGAGCTGATTTCCTTGTCTTCCCATATGTGAGAGGGCATCAATTATGCGGTGAGTGTCCACTGCCTTCCAATAGCATGCACTATGAAGACACTTGGCTTCCCCATAAGTAAACTATGCCTGCTCTTCCTCTTCTACAGCCAAGGTTATTTTGAGGGGTATGAGATTTGGAAGACTTCAGTGCACTTCCATTTACATACAATCTGGCACTTTTCTGGAGGACAGAAACTTCTGTGGTGACTGATTTAGCCAATTCTTGTGTGTGCCATTTCTTCTTAGCCGTGGAAGTCACTGGGGCCTGGTCAACCTTGTGTGAAGGCAAGTCCTGCATTGCCTAACAGGCAATATTGCCTTCAGACTAGAAATACACAACTAAAAGGTTATGGCACACCTTTAGTATTCCTTCTCATAGATACCCATGGCCAGTACCATGCTAACAGCTGTTTCTCAAAATCTGAGCTTCCAGGATACATTCAATTCAGAACTCTGGAGTTACTGGTTTGGTCTCCCTACTGTTTTTTCCACAAGCTCAAGTAGACTCGATTGTTAACCTCTTAGAACTCCAAAGTCATGGTGTATGCATATGTGTATCCTACTCTAATTTTTCTAGAGTAGCACACTGTGTTTCACTACCTGTGCAAAGTTATTTACTTTCAACAAAGCTCAGTGACAGCAGCCAGGAGTGGCCCAAGTGGGGTTGCTATGCTCTCCAGGACCGGAATCCCAAATGTTTTATGGTGAATAGTGTTAAAGCCATCAATTTACTCCAATTGGCAATATTTGTGTTCTTCCTAGCCACTGAATCTCAAAGAACGTAACAGAGCTCGTCAGCCCTCGAATCTTTTTCACTGCATTTTCCATTCTCTGCACTGTATGTGGTCCACCACTGTGATTACGGTATATGGCACCATTATCTCCATCTCTCCACTAATTAGGAATTCGTGGATATGGTAGAGGTCTTACCTAATAGAGAGTAGTGTGCCCACTAAGTCTCAAAGAATGCTTTGCCCTTAGGAGGCAAATTTTCATAACCCTGTGGCAATATCATTAAGGTATATTGCAAACTTTCCCAATTAAAGGTCAGGTGAGGCTAGCTGTCCTCAATCTTTGAGATAGAGAAAATGACATTTGCCATGTACACAGGCCTAAGTGACCTGGTTGTTGACTATGATCATGATGTTCCTGCAACTAACAACATTTCATAGTAGAAGGTAAGAATTGCAATATGTCCTTTATTCCCCAATTTGTGGATCTATTTGCTAAAATCAGCCCATTTAGCTTTCTTAAATTGGGGCTAATGAATTTTAAGCCAGTAACTCCTGGGTAGAGAGAGGAATGCATATTTTAAAAGTTTTCTTTGAATATTGGTGTCTTTGCTACAAGAACTACAGCAAATTGCTGGTTTTATAAATTTTAAAAAGTGTTTGAACATTGGCAATTACATGTGGTTCAACTATGCTCCACCACAGGAAACTGACTACTCTACTTGCAGAGAAGTATTACAAGAATGGATTTGTTTCTGAGAAAAAGTAAGAATTAATGTGATGGGTCTTGTTCCTGGCCCCAGGTTTTAAATGCTTTATGCATTTCCTTCAAAAAAGTTAAATGTTGGAAAAGGGAGTTACTATTAATAGAATTTTAAAGAAGTAAATACAGATAATCACCACAAGCTACATACAGGCATACTTCAGAGATATTGCAGGTTTGGTTGCAGACCACCACGATAAAATGAATAACACAACCAAGCAAGTCACATGAATTTCAGTTTCCCAGTACATATAAAAGTTTTGTTTACACTATTCTGTAGTCTATTATGTGTGAAATAGCCTTATGTCTAAAAAAAAAAAAAAACTACATACCTGAATTTAAAAATACTTTGCTAAAAATGCTAACGATTATCTGAGCCTTCAGCAATTCATACTCTTTGCTGGTGGAGGGTCTTGCCTCGATGTTGATGGCTACTTACTGATCAGGATGGTGGTTGCTGAATGTTGAGGTGGCTGTGGCAATTCCTTGAAATAAGGCAACAGTGAAGTTTGCCACATCGATTGACCTTTCCCTTCATGAGGGATTTCTCTGTAGTACGTGATGCTGTTGAACAGCAATTTACACACAGTAAAACTTCGTTCAAAATTGTACTCAATCCTCTCAAATTCTGCTGATGCCTTACCAACTAACTTTATATAATCTTACAAATCCTTTGTTATCATTTCAACAAAGTTCACAGCATCTTTACCAGGTGTATAACCCATGTCAAGAAACCACTTTCTTTCCTCATCCATAAGAAGCAATTCCTCATCAGTTCAAGTTTGATCATGAGATTGTAGCAATTCAGCCACATCTTCAGGCTCCACGTCTAATTCTAGTTCTCTTGCTATTTCCATCACATCTGCAGTGACTTCCTCCACTGAAGTCTTGAACCCCTCAAAGTCATCCATGAGGGCTGGAATCAACTTCTTCCAAACTCCTGTTAGTATCTCTTAAATAATAAGGCTTGAAAGTCAAAATGACTCTTTGATCCGTAGGCTGCAGAAAGGATGCTATATTAGCAGGCACGAAAACAGCATTAATCTCCTCATATATTTCCATCAGAGCTCTTGTGTGACTTGGTACGTTGTCAATAAGCAGTAATATTTTGAATGGAATCTTTTTTTTTTCTGAGCAGTAGGACTCAACAGTGAGCTTAAGATATTCATTAAACCATGTCGTAAATAGATGTGCTGTCACTCAGGCTTTGTTGTTCAATGTATAGAGCACAGGAAGAGCAGATTTAGCATAATTCTTAAGGGCCCCAGGACTCTCAGAATGATCAATGACCACTGGCTTCAACTAAAAAGGCATTAACTGCATTAGCCCTTAATAAGACAGTCAGGCTGTCTTTTGGACTTTTGAGGCCAGACATTGACTTCTCTTCTCTAATTATTAAAGTCCTAGATGGCATCTTCTAATAGAAGGCTGTTTTGTCTACATTGATAATGTGTCGTTTAGTGTAGCCACCTTCATCAATGAGCTAGATCTTCTCTGCAGCAGCTTCTACGTCTTGTACTTTCATGTTATGGGGATGACCTCTTTCCTTAAACCTCAGAAACCAACCTCTGCTAGCCTCAAACTTTTCTTCTGCAGTTTCCTCACCTCTCTTAGCCTTCATAATTGAAGACACATAGGGACCTTGCTCTGGATTAGGCTTTAGCTTAAGGGAATGTAATGGCTGGTTTGATCTTCTATCCAGAGCACTCAAACTTTCTTCGTATTAGCAGTAATGCTGTTTCACTTTTTTATTATTTGTGTGTTCACAGAAGTAAGTCTGTTAATTTCTTTCAATAATTTTTCCTTGCATTTATAACCTGGCTAACTGGTGCAAGAGGCCTAGTTTTTGGCCTGTCTCAGCTTTCAACATGCCTTCTTCACTAAGCTTAATCATTTCTAACTTTTTAATTCAAGTGAGAGAGGTGTGACTCTTTCTTTCACTTGAACACTTAAAGGCCATTGTAGGGTTATTAATAGGCCCAATTTCGATAGCTGTCTCTCAGGGAGACATGAGGAAAGGAAGAGAGACAGGAGAATGGCTTGTTGGTAGATCAGTCAGAGCAAACACAACATTTACTGATTAAGTTTGCTGTCTTATATGGGCACTGCTCATGGTGCCCTAAAACAATTAACGGCAGTAACATAAAAGGTCATGGATAACAGATCACCCTAAAAGAGATAATAATTATGAAAAAATCTGAAATATTCTGAGAATTACCAAAATATGACACAGGCACACAAAGTGAGCACAAGCTGTTGGAAAAATGGTGCCAACAGAGTTGTTTGATGTAGGGTTGCCACAAACCTTCAATTTGTAAAAAATAAAAATAAAAATAAATGCAGTATCTTCAAAGTGCAATAAAGTGGAGTACAATAAAATGGGATATGCCTGTATTAGTTAAAAAAGGATATTAAACTCATGGCTGGGCGTGGTGGCTCACACCTGTAATCCTAGCACTTTGGGAGGCCAAGACGGGTGGATCACCTGAGGTCGGGAGTTTGAGACCAGCCTGACCAACATGGAGAAACTCCATCTCTACTAAAAATACAAAATTAGCCGGGTGTGGTGGCGCATGTCTGTAATCCCAGCTACTCGGGAGGCTGAGGCAGGAGAATTGCTTGAATCTGGGAGGCGGGGGTTACAGTGAGCCGAGATCACGCCAATGCACTCCAGCCTGGGCAACAAAAGTGAAACTCTGTCTCAAAAAAAAAAAAAAAAAAAAAAAAAAAAGGATATTAAACTCATAACTAAATTTTGTAGCATTAATTTGGTCATTCTATAATAGATTAAGATGTCTTATAAAATATGTATTTTGGCTTTAGAAAATAGTTGAAAATAACATCATGCTACATTACATTCAAGTGTATCCGTTCAATTCAGCCTATATGTTCCTCACTATACAAGTAATTTTAATAATTTTGATTTTGTATGCCTTTAAATCAGTCATGTACTTTTCAGTTACCCACAGTCCCCACCACTCCCTATTGCTTTATACGTAGCCACTTCGCATATTTGGTACCTGCATGACATATGAAGGCATTTGAATGTTAAATTTCTGATATTCATAATGACACACAAATTATGTAGGAACTATTCACTTGTCAGCCAAGGAAAATATGAAGAGGAGTTTTTCTTTAAACAGTGAGCTCCTCCACTGCATTAAAAATGAATCCAACTTGAAAATAATTTGTTTTGTGCTGAATTTTTTAGAAACACGACGTGTATGAAGTTAAATACTTGAAAAGATTATCAAGAAAATAAACAAATTTGAAAGTGAGAACTGATGTGATGTCAAAAAAACACTCAAAGACAAAAGCATTTAGAAAGTAAGTTTCCTTGCAACAAAATACAGGCGAGTCAGACTTCAAAAGGAATGGTTTGAAAAATGTGTGCGTGTTTAATGGGAAAAAAAGTAAGACTGCCATCAGTCTGCTCGTGGTAGAAAAACAGCAACTTTCTAATGTGATTCTCAAATCCACAAAGGTTGTACCATTTTTTTCAGACATCAGCATTGCCAGAGTCACAGCTAAAGGTGCTTTAGCCAGATGAGTCCGGGCATACAGGAAATGTGCAAGGTGCCATCCAATGTAAGATCAGAACTAGAGAACTAGATGGGGTGGCCTTATTATTTTTTATTAATTGTGGAGGACAGAGTGGTTTTTCCCCCTAACGGCAAAACATGATCTATACCTGTATTAGCCCATTTTCACACTGCTATAAAGAACTTCCTGAGACTGAGTAATTTATAAAGGAAAGAGGTTTAATTGACTCAGTTCCCCATGGCTGGGGAGGCCTCAGGAAACTTACAATCATGTCAAAAGGGGAAGCAGACACGACTTACATGGCAGCAGGCAAGAAGAAACTAGCATTTATAAAACCACCAGATCTCATGAGAATTCACTCACTATCACGAGAACAGCATGGGGCCCAGCTCTGTTGCTAACAAGCTGCTGGTGCTCAACAATCTTCTTATTCTCCGCTTGTTCCTGAGCACCACCTCTGGACTACATTCCTCAGCCTCCATTGTAGGACCACATTCCTGTGACTGAGGTCTGGAATAGAAGTGATGTGTGCCATTTCTAGGCCTGGCCCATCAAAATCTGCCATTTGTAATTCTTCATGTTTTTTCCCCATCCGCTACCTATGAGTAAAGGAATCTGAGGACTCAGAGGAGGGTGAAGGCACAAGAGGGAAAGAAGAAGCAACCTTGAATAACTGCATGGAACAAAACTCTATTTCCCATTCTCCCCATCCCTGCTAACCTACACAGGATTGAATGTGCTCAAGGTAGAAATTTTAAAACCACAGATATATTGCAGTTGTTTATTACAGCTATTGGTCTACATTAATAAATATACCGTGTGACAGTGTTAAAGTTACTAGAACTTCTCTAAACTCAGTATCTTCATCAGTAAACTGAGAATAACAATGCACCTAATTGAGGGGATTGGTGTGACATTTAATAAGAAAATGTACAACACTGAGCACAATGCTTGGCACACAGTGAACAATAAATACCATCTACTAAAATGGTTCAGTGTGTGTTAGCTATTACAATATTAGATGAGTTGGAAAAAAAGAAAACAGAATCATTTCTTTTGCTTGGTAATATATCTCTATACTTGGACACATAGAGAATCCAGTCCTTCTAGTTAACCAGTGCTAATACCATGTATACTGATTAAGTACTCCTTTGAAGATCTGGAGTCCTACAGAGCTGGGATTAATGTTAAGCTGGATAAGTCACTATTACAACAGCTGCTTGAACCACTGGAGTGTACCCAATCGCTCTCCAAATTGAAAACTCTGAGGAATCACTATTAGGCATTATATCCCCAAGCATAACAACTCCCATAAGTTTCAGAACACCATGGAGTCAATAGAAGAACAGCCTACTCAGAGACTGCACCAACTGAAGAAGATCCTGCCTCTGCTGTCAACATCAATTACAGTGTATTAAGGTCCCACAGGGTGCAGTGCTTAATAAATGGCCTTACTTAATAGATGTTAACTGATTACACCTAGAAAATTCCCATCCACCCAAGGAAAGTATTGTAATATGCCAGATGAGAAAGACCAGATTTCTCAGTTAGATCCTTCAAATGCCTCCATGTCTCCTCAAGGTAGAATATGAAAGCAAAAGAAACTTTTTCCTTCCCCAAGGTCTGCCCTATTCTAATACCTAAGTCAGGCACCTGTACACCTTGACTCTGGACATAACCACTTTATCACCAGGATCTAAAAATGATTTTCAGAGAATGGAAATCAGGTCAAATTCCCAAAATGGAAGAGTAGAAGGTCAGCCCCCAACCTGAGCCAGTTCTCTTCATCTAGCCTCTCAGGTAATGATGGCTGGTCACTGCAGCTAAAATGCAAAACACAGAAGAAGAACTTTTACTTTAACCCAGGTGTGTGCTTATCATAGTGTAGAATACAGGAGAACATTTTTAAATTGGCAGGCAGTTGGCAGGGTCAGGTATTTTTGTTTGTTTTTGTTTTTGTTTTGAGATGGAGTCTTGCTCTGTCAACCAGGCTGGAGTGCAGTGGCACGATCTCGGCTAACTGCAACCTCCGCCTCCAGGGTTCAAGCCATTCTCCTGCCTCAGCCTCCCCAGTAGCTGGGATTACAGGTGCACACCACCACGCCCAGCTAATTCTTGTAATTTTAGTAGAGACGGGGTTTCACCATGTTGGCTAGGCTGGTCTCGAACTCCTGACTGCTGACCCACCCACCTTGGCCTCCCAAAGTGCTGGGATTACAGGCGTGAGTCACTGTGCCTAGCCTTTTTTTTTTTGAGAACTTGATGAAAGTTAGCAATCCTATCTCAAAACACACACACACACACACACACACACACACACACACACACACACAAACTGCATTTCAAATTTATAGACCCTCCCATTGTAACTCTGGAACAGTAGCTTTCATGCTTCAGAGTGCATGAAAACCCCCCTGGAGGGCTTCTTAAAGCACAGGCCCCCGGAGTTTCTGATTCCATTAGTCTGGGTGACTTGGGCCTGAGAATTTGCACTTCTAACAGGTTCTGATGATGCTGATGCTGCTGTGTCTGGGAACCACTCCCTGAGAGCTGCCACTCTAGGACTCTATGGACCAGGTTGAAAGTATCTGCTCCAAGGAGTCTACTTTGGAGCATTTCAAATGCTGGGAACAGGGGCCCATCAATATGTCATAGGGCAGAAGACAAAGATCCTAACTCTCAGCAACACTGAGCTCTGATCTGTGACCTTCAGCAAATTCTCACCTATAGCTTGTGAAATCCTTCTGGTCTTTTCCTCTGATTCCTGCTTCTCTCCCCACCCCTCAGCCTCCCCCTTTCTTTATTCCTTTCTGTCTCGGGACCTCCATGTTTATGCATCGTTCTCCTTCCCTATCTGTTTCTGTGTGCATATGTATGGGTAACTAGACGCCTGAGCTCACCTCTGTCCCTCTCTTATTGTCCCCAATCTCTTTCCCTCTGTACACTATAATAGGAAACTATATTTGCATTTACAATTTGTTGTAGCTATTCAATTAAGTTTTATGACTCATATTCTTAATTTTGAAGCAGGTAAATGGGATATTTTATATTTGTCTCTAAGGATATAAAATACTAAAGCCTCTTAATATTTTTCCTAGGATAACTCACATCTTGGTTAACAGAGGAAAATATTCCCATGTTTTTTTTTAATACAAGCA
The DNA here is from genome assembly GCF_028858775.2 of Pan troglodytes. Classification (NCBI taxonomy): domain Eukaryota; kingdom Metazoa; phylum Chordata; class Mammalia; order Primates; family Hominidae; genus Pan; species Pan troglodytes. Next base: position 23,826,468 of record NC_072421.2, read on the forward strand.
CTATGTAATAGAACTTTCTATAACGACAAACATGTTTTGATTCTGCACTGTTCAACTCAGCAGTAGCTACTGGCCACGTGTGGCTACTGAGCACTTAAAATACAGCTATAATGACTGAGGAAGTGAATTTTTTATCTTAAGTAGTTTTAAATTTAAATAGCCACATGTGCCTAGTGGCTACAGTAGTGAACAGTGCAGCTCTATATTGTCTACCTTGAACATTTATATACTGTATACATACAGGATGCAGATACCTTTCAAAATCTCTCAAGCTATGCTAGGTCACCTCAACATCAAAACAGAAATGCATCCATCCCCTAATCCTCTCATGAATCCCATGTTACATAAACAAGGAGTTATGTTTTTAACTTAAAATAATAATAATAATAATAATGTAATTGTAAAGAAAGCCATGTCAAACACTGAAGAGATTTTTCTCCCAGTCACCTAGGAGCTGAAAACCTCCTCTCCAGGGAGGAACATAACCATCTGTGTGCATCAGTTGGACCAGCACTGTTTGCTCCACTTGAACAGGGACTGGAAAGCAACAGCGTGAACATCCAAATCATTCATTAGTAGACACCCAGAATCCCACCGGTAAATAACCCAGCATCAAGTCTTGCTGCAGTCTCCAAAGTATCTCAACTCCTGTTTTGGTGATTACTTTGGCTCTCAAGAAATCTCAAAAATTCTACAAATCTCTCCAATCAAAATTACTTTAAACTTACTTTAATTTACAGACACATGCCATGTAGCCCCTTTTCAAAGCTACTATGAGAAAGTAAGTGAACTGATAGGGCGTAATAATTTCAAAGGGATCATGGAATCACTGTTCAGCCTCCATTTTAAAACTTCTCTCATGTTACAGACTCAGATTCTTCATCAAACATCTTCAAATCTTCCTATCCCTAGGGTTTTGAGCTAAGAAAATATAAAAATTAAGTTTTCTTTTTCTTTTTTTTTTTTTTTTTGAGATGGAGTCTTGCTCTGTAGCCCAGGCTGGAGTGCAAGGGCACGAACTCAGCTCACTGCAACCTCCACCTCCCTGGTTCAAGTGATTCTCCTGTCTTAGCCTCCTGAGTAGCTGGGATTACAGGCGCCCGCCACCACGCCTGGCTAATTTTTGTATTTTTGGTAGAGATGGGGTTTCTGCATGTTGGTCAGGCTGGTCTCGAACTCCTGACCTCGTGATCCACCCGCCTCAGCCTCCCAAAGTGCTGGGATTACAGGCGTGAGCCATCGCACCCGGCCCTAAAAATTAAGTCTTGTTAGAGACTACATCTGCCCGTGAAGACCTTGAAATCTGTGCTATGGAAATGGAAAACAAATCAGATTTCACTACCTTTAATTGTTGTCCATTAATTCTGTCCTCACCAAGGATTCATACCATTGACCAAAGTTCCTTAGGAGAAATCTGAGTTCTCCTAGGGCCTAACATAACATCTGTATTGGTTATAAGGCATTATATCTGTATGGCACTTAGGAACTTATTAATTGCCTTCGTTTACACTGACCTCCAATCCTCACCACATTGGGAAGTGGATGTTACAGCCTCACTTTTACAGATGAGGATATTTAGGGTCAGAGGGTCTAATTGATAAGGAAATGATCAATTGAAACAGTTAGACATGTAGGTAGAAAAGAAATCTAAATTGCAAAGAAGTAGGTTTGGGTCACAAGGCTGGAAAATAATATCGAACTCTCCACTATCTTAAATTTAGTACATAATACCTTTTGAGAAGCAAAATTGCCATTTCACATTGAATTAACCACGTGGAACTTAGCCCAGGCTGTCCCAAGGCAGATTAATAAAAACTGAATTTGTGAGAGTGCCTTTGAACCTTCTTGAAGTACATGTAATCATATGTGAGGCTTTTACAGATGCATTTTGTTTCTGAATCAAGGATTGGCACATTGTAAGAGCTTGATATAATGACAGGACTCTTTCCCCTGAAACCAGTCAGAAGCCAAAAACCTCATAAATGTTTACCATAATAAATCACCTTAATATATCTCACTTTGCTAAGTTGTTACCCAATTAGTGTAATGTAAGCCAAGTCTGTGGTAGGAGCTATCTGAACTCAGTGTAAACCTATTAAAGAAATTTACTTACCCCTGAATTGACCTGTTTTGAACACTGAGCCATATTTTCAGGGACAGATTAAGAAACAGATTCTAGCCTGAATATAGAAGAATTTTTTCCTTTAAATAAAATCTATATGTGGAGCATAGAACTTTTACAGCCTTTATTTGAAGTTCCAACATGAAGTGATATTCTGTTGAACACTTTTCGGGTAGCTATGGCAACAGTGATTATCACCACATACTACCAACCAAAATACCACCTGCATCCACGTCTATTCTAGACGCTTAATTAACAAGAAAAGCCCAGTTCAAATTCCCAGTTGGTAAATTTGGCAGAAAACTTTTTTTAAAATGTTGGGAAATCTATTTAGCTTGTGCTTCTGTGTTTGCTTCACAGAGTTTTGTTGTTGTTGTTGTTGTTGTTGTTATCTTTCAGAACAACTTAAGTCTGACTCTCTCTCTTCCTGCTCACACCAGAACCACCCACACACACTGTTAAGTTTCTGGAGAAATAGAGGTTTCGGCATTTCCTTTTCTAAGGAGCTAATCAGTAATAAGATCTCCAGGGGCCCCCCAAAGTACTCCTTTCAAACAATTATCCACGTACATGAGAATTTCAGGCTTGTTTTTAGTTTCTCTGTAGGAAGGAGGGGAGATAGAAGGGAAACAGAAACAGGAGGTAAAGACTGAAGAGAAAGGAAGCTAGAAAAAGAAAACATAGAAGGAAAACGAGCGAAGAAAAGAAGAAAAGAAAGAAAATGAGCCCAGGATCAAAAAAGAAGAGAACAATTTATTTCAATCTGTGAGGAAGAAGGCAAAGGGGAAAACATGCAGAATCCATGGAAAGCAGAAACAGGCTTCACACAGGCTTAGAATGGAAGATTCTGCAATTGACTAATTGCAGGAACTGCTCCAGTTCGTCACTGCTCCCTATTTCAATGCCGTCTATCGTGTAACTTTGAAGTGCCCACCCACTCCAACTTTGGACTCAGCCACGAACTTGCTTTGGCCAATGGGATATTAGCAAATGTGATGCAACCAGATGCTTGACAAGTGCCTGTGAGAGTAGACTTGCTTGCTCTCGCCCTTTACCACTGCTATGAGAACATGCTTGGAGAATGAAAGACACATTCGAGCTGAGCTGAGGTGCTCCTATCTTCCCAGCCAACGCCATCTCAGATCAGCTGACAGCTAGCATACCCAGAGATATGTGAGCCCAGCCAGTATCAGGAAAGTTGCCTATGTCAACTAGCAGCTGACTGCAGACACAGGCGTGAGCCCTGCCCAGATCAGCTAAATAAATGCACATTGTTGTAAGCCACCTAGGAGGTTTGCGATGCAGCATTACTGTGGCAATACATAACCAATATAAGTATATACCCTGATAATCAAGGAGCTCATTCTATCTCCATTATATTAATGATTTCTACCACGTAATCTTGTAACTAAGTATCAAAACTCCATAGGAAAATAGAATGTAGAATAATCTTAAAATAAATACAGTCAATGCAAATTTTTGGACATGATAGGTGTTATTAACCAACAAAGTAAAAAAACCCAGGATATTCCCCAAGGTAAGGTCATTGAGATTCTAAAACCACAGAAAACTTGGAAAAAAGCCAGCCAATCCTACTTTAGGATAAATTAAATTTAGGTAATTACAAGGACACAGCAAACTTTGTCCACAGTCACTAACACTGCAGCAACTAACGGACTAAAAAGTTTGCAAATTCTCAGGTGCCCTATCAATTGCAGCTGAAGAGCTATAACAATAAAAGCGTTTTCTCCAGCTGTGGGCCTGAGGGTAAACAGGGTAGCTGATCCCTGATGAATCTGTGCTGCCAACTGCAAGAACAGAGGGTAACAGCTGCTATCAACACCACACTCCCTAGCTTACCATAAAAGTAACAAATGAATTGTCATTTAAACAACAACAAAAAAATGCCTTGAACACATATGGGCAAGAGCACTGCATTCACCTTCTGTAAACTGAACTACACAAAGAAAAACATGACTGGAAAGTGGACGATACAAGCAATCAGAATAGAACGGTTTCTTTGCCTGTAAAGCTGAGTTACATTTTCTTTCCAATGAGAAGTGCTCAGGGGGAATTCTTAGAGGGTCACTGGTAAAGGGATACCTGTGTACTAAGTGAATGAGACAATATTCTCTGAATCTCAAATCATATGTTTAATCAAAGACCCTGTTAGGTATGCGGCTGAGTAAATAGAGCAGTAACATATTGACAAAAAATGGATTGTTAATTGACTTCAGTAATCAGGGAACAGTGGCGTGAACAATCTCTGAATTATTTAATTATGATCTTGGAAGGCATTTTTTCATTGACAATAACTTGAAAGGAGAAAAAGAAACACCTTGGCAGAATCTGAAGGATTTCTAGTTTTGTATTCTGATCATTATCCAACTCATGTGTGGTACCCGCGGCATGGCAAAAATTGCCACTCTCTCTCCTCAGCAACTGGAACCCCACTCTGTCTCACACCTTCCTTGGGTGGATGGTAGAGTAAGAATAAGATAACTATTGTGTTTACAAGACCTTTTCTAATGTGTGAGGGGTAAGAAGACAGCTGACTCTGGTTCCTTGAATCTTTTCCTTCTTTCCTGTTTTTAATGGTTTCCAGATGCCAGGAAGATAGTTCAGAGATGAGGGAATCAGAGGAATCCAGTGAAAAGCAGTGATACTTCAAGCCCCTTGAGATTTGTTCATCCATCCATCCATCCATCCACCCATCCATCCATCCAACAAACTCAATTCAAATATTGGATGCCTACTATGTGCCTGCTATGTGTTAAGCGCTGTGGAAACACTGATGCACAAAGAAAAACAGTGAGAGAGATATATAACAGATACAAGAGAGATATATATACGTCCTTACGATACAGCACTAGGGTGCCACAGTGGAGAGTGTAGGACTGCCGTGGTAGCCGTGGGGAAGGACTGACCAAATATACCTGAGGAGTGGAGTTGGGGAGGCATCATGGTGAAAAAGAAGCTGGGCTCCTTCTTAGAGAGTCCCCAACAAAATCAGCCAGACAATGGAAAGTTTACTTCACAATGATATTTTAAGGGGGTCTTGTCTCAGAAGTGCAACCAACAAACCCTTATCATCCTCGAGCCTCCATTAATAGGCTCTAAAATCTCAAACTCTAAAGTTTAGGAATATAGATGTATGTGAATTAATACAAAAGTCTGAACGCCTTAGCATGAAAAATTGCTACAACTACGTGGGCCTGGAATATTTGTGGAACATCTTATTAGATTCCAGAAACTGCACTAGGCATGCTGTCTTACTTGTTTAAAAGAGGGGCAAAGGCTTGGTTATAGTTCTTTAATGCATGTGAAATCTCTGAGATTTACACCGATAGATTTGGCAGACTTTCCATATCTACTTACACAATGAAATGTACTTTGGATTTAGGTTTTTTTCTCTAAAAATAAGATACTGTTTTAATTTGAAAAGTATATGTTAGTAAAGAAAACAAAATATGTTTTTTTCCACTAAAATTGTCACTTTAAGAATGTTATGTTATACTGAGAGATCTAATCAGAAAGACTTTTAACACAAGTATTTTTTTTTCCCCACATGAATAAATTTTACTTTTTGTCCTTGAGAAGAAAGGCCAACAAAACTTACCACTGATTAAGGAGAGGGGACTCAAATACATTGTATTTTCTTAAATAAGTCCCTTGGATTTATGGGCTGGTTCCATTACGGAGCCAAGGAAGTGCATTGTGTCATTATCACCTGACTTCTGCTTCTTCACTTTGTAGAGAGTAAATTCAAAGACGGCTACTGAAAAGAAGCCAATGAAACAATTTCAAAAGCATTTCCAAAACTTACTCTGGATTGTAAACAAATATAAGCAAACAAAAAATTAAAAGGCCATGCTTTGCAGTCTGGAGACCATAATTTACAGTGTTTATAAGATTTTTCTGCTTCAAAGTTCAAAATGAAGAGTAGTCAATTTATGAACCTCATTTAATCCTTTGAATAACCCCATGAAGTAGGAATTATCACTATTTTACAAGTGAGGAGAATGAGGCTCAGAAAGGTTTAAGAGAAGGTTGTAAGTGAAGCAGCCAAGACTGAACTGTAGGACTGATGGACTTCAAAAGCCGTTGTTTTACCATTAAAACATATTACCTGTTGATATAATTTGATTGTCTGTCCGCTCCAAATCTCATGTTGAAATCTAATCCCCAATGTTGGAGGTGAGGCCTGCTGGGAAGCGACTGGATCATGGGGATTGATATGGTTTCGCTGTTCCCCATCCAAATCTCATCTTTAACTGTAGCTCCTATAATCCCTACGTGTTGTGGGAGGGACCTGCTGGGAGGTAATTCAATCATTCAGGGTGGGTTTTGCTGTGCTGTTCTCGTGATAGTGAGTAAGTCTCACGAGATCTGATGGTTTTATTAAGGAGAGTTGCCCTGCACACGCTCTCCTGCCTGCGCCATTGAAGACATGCCTTTGTTGCCCCTTCGCCTTCTGCCATGATTGTGAGGCCTCCCCAGGCATGTGGAACTGTGAATCCATCAAACCTCTTTCGTTTATAAATGACCCAGTCTTGGGTATGTCCTTTTAGCGGCATGAAAAAGGACTAATACAGGGCTGCATCGCTCATAGATGGCTTAGCACCATCCCCATGGTAATGAGTACATTCTCACTGTAAGTTCACACAAGATCTGGTTGTTTTAAAAGAGTGTGGCACTTCCTCTTTTCTCTCTCTTGCCCCCACTCTTGCCATGTGACATGCTGGCTCCTCCTTGCCTTCTGCCATGATTGTAAGCTCCCTGAAACCCTCACCAGGAGCAGATGCTAGCACCATGCTTCTTGTAATGTCTGCAGAACTATGAACCAATTAAACGTCTTTTCTTTATAGATTACCCAGCCTCAGGTATTTCCTTATAGCAACGCAAAAACGGCCTAACACGCCTGTGATTAAACCATTTTCTGTTTGATTTGACTATTAAAATACTACATTCTGTTGATGCTATGGAACTAGCTAAAAGACTGCTGAATCTGGAGTTTGGTAAAACTAACAAATGACAGATTTATTAACTTCACTACTGTTTGAGGAGTTAACAATACCAATCATAAGAGAAAAAAATGGAGCAAGCTCATCCTCTCGTTGGGCTCCATTCAAGTGTCAAGACAGGGAAGGATAGAATATTAAACCAAAATGAGAAGAAAAAACAAAAAAAGAGATTTTGTATGATTGGAGAAAACTTAATTACAGATACATATGGCCCTTTAAGAGAAGGCAACAGTTAAATCTTCTGTTTCATTTTGTTTCCTCTTTCTCCCAGAAAGGATGTTTGGGCCAGAAATATAATACTTTTATAATTTTAAAGCACTTTACAGCATGTTTTCACATAGATTATTGCATTTGATCTTCACACCTACTCTATGAAGTGAGATTTATCAGTGTTCCCATTTGATGTATGGGGACACTGAGCTCAGAGCAGCTACACAACTTGCTGAAGCATGTAAACTGTGCTTGACACAGCACTCAATGCCAAGTTTTCTGATCTGAAGTCCTTCTTTCCGACAAAACACTGCTTCTCCTTCCTGCTTTGAGCCAAAGAGAAACAACATAAAAAAGAGATGAGAAACAAAGAAAATCATATAAATGATAAGACAAATCACATATAAGCTGAGTTCAGCCCACGTCCAAAAGCATTTGGCATTAAATTAGCATTCAAGCTAATTTCTAAAATATAAGTCTCCTATCAGAGTCTATGTATACAATCATAATTTAAAAAAATAAGGCATTTGGGGGTTAAAAATCAAGTGGGAAAAATATTTCATTTCATCTTATAATACACCTTATACTTTAAACTCCATTTTCTGCTTCTACATTGTTTGGTATTTGATTTAATAAACTATTAGGCCTGTAGCAGGTTCCCAGTAAGTGTGTCCACTGAGAATTTTTAGCATGAAAAGGCCTGCATATGAATTTTATTATTATATTTAAGCAAACATGGATCTATACTATCAAATTTTGCTGATTTGTTTTAAAATGGTGGAATAAAATGCTGGAATCTTGGCTCAGCTTTTACAGAGTGAACCAATATTCATCTTGCATATGTTGATTGATGTCTCATGTTTCCCTAGAATGGATAAAAACAAACTGTGCTCTGATCACCTTGGGCACAGGTCGCCAGGACCTCCTGAGGTTGTGTCACAGGCAAGCGTCCTCAACCTTGGCAAAATAAACGTTCTAAATTAACTGAGACCTGTCTCAGATTTTCTGGTTTCACATTTCGGTAACCACGGAGGGATTCTGAGTGGAGATGTCCCTGACCTTTGACCTATCAGTGCTGGGTACCGGCATGAGCTAACTTCATGGCTCAAACCAATAGGACAATTTGCTGAGGTCTGAGAGCACCCCCTCCAGAGAATCCCTGATCTCCAAACATTTGGATGAGATATAAAGTTTATTTTGCTGTACAACTCCACTTTTTTTGGAGTTGTACTTGCTTCCAACAAGGAAGGCAAGACTTCCTGTTTCCATGTCGATGGAAGACAGGTAACTCCTTTATGGAGTTTGAGCTCACTTCCAACACGGAAGATGAGATTTTTTTTTTTTTTCATGCTTCTGGGTTGGTAGAGAGCAGTCTACAGCCTGAGACCCATCCCTAGGTAAGTAACTGAATTGAGGTTTGTCTTGGCTAAAGTTAAGACTAACAACCAGCTGGTCTTAATTTCTCATTACCATTAGAGTGCTCAGTAATCATATAAGTTGTGCGATTGTTTGTTTTGCTTAACTGGTTTTTTTGTTGTTGTTTATTTCTGTTTCTGTCGTTGTTTTGGTCTTTTTCCCATTAGGTTTGACCGACTCTATTCGACGTGATCAAATCCGAAGGAAAGTTCCAAGTTATGGGGAACAAGGCCTTTAAAGGGGCTAAATTCACACACACACACACACAAAAGTGGTGTGGCGGGGGGAGAAAAACAACCAGCAAAAGGAAAAAAACATGGATTTTTTATTTGGACTACTTAAAGGGCTTTATTTACATAACAAGGCCACCGTTTTGCTAGCGAGGCCAAACTGAAAGAGCAATGGCTGTCATCCCATGCTGCAATTTGACAGCTAAGCTCCTTGCTTTTTTTTTTTTTTTTTTTTTTTTACCACGACAGCCTGGGTTTGGTTCATAAATCAAGGCCTTCCTGGTTTGATACTTGGTACTTCTGAAATAGCAGAAATTTCTCCTAGCTAAAATATGGCAATGAAATTTAAAAGGATTTTTTTTTAAAGGACATCAATGGTTAAAAGTCAGCTTAATTAAAAGGCTAACATCCCAGATGTGTGTGTGTATGTGTGCATGTCTGCATGTTTGCATTTAAAAGGCTTTCATGTTTTTCTTTGCTGTTTTTCTCTCCTAGGACCTTGTCTTTTTTTTTTTTTTTGAGCAAAATTTTTTTTCTTCTCACTTGACTGAATTCTGTTTTCGCCTGATTTTTTTATTGTTTGTTTGTTTGTTTATTTATTTATTTATTTATTTATTTTTGACACAGAGTCTCGCTCTGTCACCCAGGCTGCAGTGCAGTGGCGTGATCTCGGCTCACTGAAAGCTCCGCCTCCCGGGTTCACGCCATTCTCCTGCCTCAGCCTCCTGAATAGCTGGGACTACAGGCGCCCGCCACCACGCCTGGCTAATTTTTTGTATTTTTTAGTAGAGCCGGGGTTTCACCGTGTTAGCCAGGATGGTCTCGATCTCCTGACCTTGTGATCCACCCACCTCGGCCTCCCAAAGTGCTGGGATTACAGGTGTGAGCCACCGTGCCCGGCCTGATTTTTAAATTAAAATAGTTATTGCAACAGAAGCTACTGTTTTTAAGGAAGAGTGTAGTTTGGAAACTTAAAAATGTCTGTTTAAAAAAATTTTGAAGTGCACTGTAAAAGCATCACATGGTCTAGTCTTAATAATTCTCTCTTTTTGGAGACCCAGGATTCAGTGTGAGCTCTGCCCAGAGCTTAGAGATCCAGTTAAAAAAAAAAAAATAGGTAGTCCCTATCTAAATAAAATTGGTCTCCTTATACAATCCTAAAATAAATTTCTGTAATTTTATGTTTGATTTGGCATCCATCTTTAATCTCCCTCTAGGATCACCAAACTTTTTCTCTCTGTACCGTGAGATATAAATTTTCCTATCTGATTTTTCATCTAAGAGTTATTTCTTTTAATATGCAAATTTAAGGCTATTTAGCTGACAACTGCCTTGGGTAAGATAGGGGAAAAAAAGGAAAAAAAGGAGGTCTTTATGAATCTATAAGATGTACTTCTATCGGCATGTCTAATACATCTATATATTTATGTGTTGTGTACACAATGTTTCACTACTAAAAATATATAAAAGAGCTCTAATTAATTGGCTTTAAAAAAATAAAAGTGCTTAAGCCAGGTACTAAAAAAAAGACTAGTCAAATGCTTTTCAAGTTCACGTGACTTAAGTAAACTCTTTAATAAATAAGCTGGCTTTTAAAATATTTAGTAAAATAACATTAGAAATGTCTTAAGAATTTGTCAACAGACATTTTTGTTTGCATTTATTAATCAAGCAATTTCATGCTTATCCCTGACAAGTACTACAAGGTGTCAAAATTTGGCATAGGGGGTTACAAAACTCTAAACCCGAGGCGGGCGGATCACCTGAGGTTGGGAGTTCGAGACCAGCCTGACCAACATGGAGAAACCCCGTCTCTACTAAAAATACAAAATTAGCAAAGCATGGTGGCACATGCCTGTAATCCCAGCTACTCAGGAGGCTGAGGCAGGAGAATTGCTTGAACCTGCGAGGCAGAGGTTGCAGTGAGCCGAGATTGCACCATTGTACTCCAGCCTGGGCAACAAGAGCAAAACTCTGTCTCAAAAACCAAACAAAACAAAACAAAAAACAAAACTATAAACCCAGCCCAAAACAGAATGATCTTTGCTTGTCTAATCTTTAATAAGTAAGACATTGATATTGGTTTAATAAAAATAGCTACATCTTAAATTTAGTAAGATTACCATAACTTTAATCTTGTGGCTTTAGGTGGTCTAGTCCACAGGCAGTAAGGCTTGTTATTGCCTTTGTTTCAAAGCTAAACTATAAACTAAGTTCCTCCCAAAGTTAGTTCAGCCTATGCCCAGGAATGAACAAGGACATCTTGGAGGTTAAAAGCAAGATGGAGTCAGTCACATCAAATGTTTTTCACTGTCTCAGTTACAATTTTGCAATGGCAGTTTCATAATGTTAAATCATGACTATTGCAGTTTTCATAAATAATCTAGGTAAACAATTAAAATAAAATAATTCGGTAAATGTAATGTGATAAATACTTGTAGACTACCTTGTCATAATTTAGAATATAAAGTTATATTAAATAAAATACTAGATATTTCATTATTTGGGTATTTTCAAATAAAAATATATTGTAGAAAAACATTCTTTCTTAAAAAGTGTCCTTTTTAAAAGGGTGAACAATTTTTGTCTAATTCAAAGGTTATTTAAAGGTTATGTATAAAACAAGGTAAAAGGAACCAGGAAATAAGAGAAATGTAAAGAAAGTTACAGAAATAAAGAGGTTTTTTTGGTAAGAAAGCTTAAAGGGAAATAATTTTATATGAGAAAGAATCTTATATGGTAAATTTAGACCTAGAATAAAATGACTGGTTGTTTAAGAAAGAGGGATGTTCAGGACAAACCAGAAAGTTCAAGCATGTCATGAATGGTCTAAGTCAGTCACAATAAAAGGATTGATATATTTTTAAAAACTTATATAGTTAAATTGTCTATAATTAAAGAGAAATGATAATGGTCTTTCTAGAGATTGTGTTTGATGTTTAAAAACACTTATACACTAAATAATTGGTTAGAACAATGAAATTTTCTTAAGGGATTGATTGACTCTTAATATATTATAAAAGATTTTAATTTTTTTTTAACCCAAAGTTCAACTTTTATTGCATCTCTACTTTTTTGGTTTTCTCTCCCCTTTTAAAGGGCACAAAATAGTAATGCTCTCCTTAAACTTATTTTCAGCTTATATAAGTTTTTTTTCCTGGAGTTCTGTTGCAGTGGCCCAATGCTAGCAATGTTTTCTTAAAGGTCTAAAGGAAATGTTTTCTTCCAACATAATATTCTGTGCAGTGCAGAAGGTCTTTTCTCTTGCCTTTTGGTAACTGGCCTAACAGATTTTACATTTTATCAAAACAATTCATATATCATTATTATTAAGTTTTGGTTTGCTTAGAAATAACTGATATTTAAAAATTTAACTGAGGTTATTACATCCATGTATCTTTCTGTATGTGCTTTTAAAGTCCTTGTGACATTGAGTTACAGGGCTTTCATTCCTGAGTTCTAAAAAAGGACATCAAGTCCTGCCAAATCTTAAACACTGACAGCAATTAAAGCTGCATCTTCAGGCCCCATAAAAGATACCAGTCAGAATAAACTATATTCCTAAGACACAGGGCCAGAAATTAAAGCTACTCAACTCCTCAAGGCCCAAGAACTATCACAGAAGAGGTAGGTGCATGAGATTGTGAGGGCCAGATTTTTAAAGATAAAATAGGTTCAGTTTCTCTATAAATTAATCATGAATGTCAAAGGCACACTGATGTAAGACCGGCATATAAGCCCCTGTGTCAGATTAACAAGATTTTTCTTGAAGCATTAACTGACTGCTTAATAAAGGCTATAAAGTTTATAAAATCCTTATGGAAGTTATATCTTATGGTCAAGATTAAAATTTTATAGGTTGTTTATAAAATTTTCAAAAACAAATTTAAATGGTTTCATGCTGTTTTTATTAGGGCTTACTGTTTGGAAAATTAAATCTCTTCTCTCAAAAAATGAAGGTTTTCACCTTTTCTGAAATCCTTGAGTTATCACTTGGGTTAAATGAATGACTTATTTTACAATGAATGACCTGTGATCCTATTTTGTGATATCAAGTGTTTTAAACCTTTGATATTTGACAAACTTTCCAAAAATCAAATTATAAATTATGTCTTTTTCTGACCTAATTAATCCTTTAAGATATTAGGTTCCCAAAAGTCTAAAAATGAAATAATTTGGCTTATTTGGTATAAAAATTATACAGCAAGCATTGTCAAATGTGAAATGGTGTTTGTTTTTCTTTAGGCTGTATTTGTATAAATATGTTATTGGTATGCGTTCCAAAATCATGGGAAACTCCTATAATTCTGATATGACTTAATGTACATTATCAGTAATAATTATAATTATTATGTTAAATTATTGTGTGCCACAAAGGTAACAAATTTCCTTGTCAATTGTGTCATCTTTAACTATGGCTATCCTAAAACCTTTTCTCATCCACAGACAATTGTTGTCTTGTTTTGGTCTTCCTTAGAAGGTGGTTTTATAATCAGGTATAGAACCCTAACAGGTGTTCTTAAATACAGGTTTCTGATCACGTTGGAGATTGTAACATTAGAATAGAGGAAAAAGCTTTCAGGACTCTCATGGAGAGCTGAAATGTTCAGGAATATCAAGCAGAACAGGAAGTAACTGCGTAAACCAAACTGATAGAAGACTAAAGTAATCTTTTTTAACTTTTTGCTTAAAACATTGCTGATCCTTTGTTTTGTTTTACAGAGTCAAGAAAACTTTTCTTTTAACCTATTTATAACTTTAGCAATTGAGTAAAATACACTCCTATGAACAAAATTTGGAGCATATTTGTTTCTCTCTACCTGATTTCTCCAGAATTTGGAAACTATTATTTGTGGGTATTCTTAACTTACAACAATACAGTTATTTGCATAAGTGCAATAAGAATTTCATTTGTAACAGAACACAATTGGAGAAACTGGTTATTTTGCCAAGACTTTAATAAATCAAACTTGACTTATGCAGCCAATAAAAGCCCTGTGGTTAAAACTGGCCTCATCCTTTGTTTACACAGTCCCTGTACAGGGTTCCTGACCTGTGGTAAGTAAAGAATGTCACTTTCTAACAGGCCCAGGAGCCCCAAGTTTATGTTGGAACCTCAAGAGCAGAGGATCACTCAACTCATAGGTATTTGATGGCACAAACTTATGGCTGGGCTCGACTTTAAAAAAGTCTTATCTGAGATTCCTCCTATGAAACACAATTCCATTGAAGCCAATTTAAAAGCCTATGTAAAAAAATAGTTATTCTTGCTGCACTTTATACAAATTATTAGGCCAAGTATAATAAAGCAAACCAGTCCAACCATGATTTGTCTTTGGTAAAAATGGAAAACGGGAGAGAAAAATTATATTTCAAAACTATAGCACACCTGTTGTTAGATTTTAGACTTGCCTAATGTTTTTCAATTTTTATTATTGTCTACAGTTTGGGCTGAATTCTAATTTTTCCTAGCTATAAGTCTTAAAAATAATATTTTCCTTTTTTTCTTATTTATTTTCCTTTTTCCCATTTTTTCCTAATGTGAAATCACTGAAAAATAAGCTGTACTTGTGTAAAGCCCTGCGAACTGAAGCTAGACAACCTAAACTTCAGAAGCAGATAACAGCAACCTATTTACAAACATAAGCCACTATCTTTCTTTTCTTTTTTTTTTGAGAGGGAATCTCACCTCTGTTGCCCAGGCTGGAGTGCAGTGGCGCGATCTTGGCTCACTGCAACCTCCGACTTCTGGTTCCAAGCGATTCTCCTGCCTCAGCCTCTCTACAGGTGCATGCCACCACGCCCAGCTAACTTTTGTATTTTTAGTAGAGCCAAGGTTTTACCATATTGTCCAGGCTGGTCTCGATCTCCTGACCTTGTGATCCACCCGCCTCAGCCTCCCAAAGTGCTGGGATTACAGGCGTGAGCCACGGGGTCTGGCCATAAGCCACTGTCATACCTGCTAACTGATGTATGGACTCCAGAGTAATGTGGCCTATACCAATTTTCCAGGATTGTTCTTTTGTTTGTTGTTGTTTTTCTCCCTTCCTCCCCCTACTTTCTCTTCATAGGACATGAGACTTTACAACCTGCTAAAAATGAGCTTTCCTAATAACTTGGGACCTGCCAATCTAGGAATAAACCATCCCAATCATGAAAGATCAAACGAAACCTGATACCAGAGACTCATTTTCTTCTAAAATGCTTCTCAAAAAAATTTTTGAAAAGAGAAGGCAGTAAATGTGAAAGGAGAAGAAGTCATGGAGCCCCCAAATCACTAAGCTAAAGGGAAAAGTCAAGCTGGGAACTGCATAGGGCCCACCTGCCTCCCATTCTATTCAAAGCCACCCCTCTGCTCACTGAGATAAATGCACATCCAATTGCCTCCTTTGGAGAGGTTAATCAGAAACTCAGAAGAATGCAACCATTTGCCTCTCATCTACCTATGACCTGGAAGACCCCTCCCTGCTTTGCTTCGAGTTTTCTTGCCTTTACAGACTGAACCAATATTCATCTCGTATATGTTGACTAATGTCTCATGTCTCCCTGGAATGCATAAAACCAAACTGTGCCCTGACCACCTTGGACACATGTTGTCAGGACACATAACCTCCTGAAGTTGTGTCAAGGGCACACATCTTAAACCTTGGCAAAATAAACTTTCTAAATTAACTGAGCCCTGTTTCAGATTTTCAGTGTTCACATCATCCATCAAATGGGGACATTAATAAATTCCACTTCATGGAGTAGTTGTAAAGATTAAATGCAGTAATCTATGTGAAAATACACTGTAAAGTGCTTTAAAATTATAAAAGTATTATATTTCTGCCCCAAAAATTATTTCCGGGAGAAAGAGGAAATAAACAAAACAAAACTTAGGCAAAAATTTCCATAGTTTAGAATTCTATAACACCATGACCAAATGGCAGTGCAAATAACTAGGGTGTGTTAGACAACTCTTGCAGTAGTAATACTGGGAAAAAATTCTCAATTTCAATAGCTTACAATAACAAACTTTATTTTTCTTGCCCATGGGTTTTTGGGTAGACTGCATTTCAGCTCATCTTGACTGGGTTTCGCTGTGACAGGTTGGGCTCCAGGCTTCACGTTCATACGTGTAATGCATAACTTCAACATTCTGAGATCAGAAGCTACTTGAGCAATGTACTTCTCATAGTGGATGGTAGAATTGCAAGGAATGAAGCCAAACCATCTGAGCACATTTAAACCTGCTGCTCATCCGTAACTAATATTCCATTGTCCAAAGCAAGACGCATGGCCAAACCTTGTATCAATGGAGCAGGGAAATAAACCCTATCTCCTCTAGAGGGACAAAGCACACAGTAAGTGCATAGATGTATAATTCTATTCCAAGGAGGGAGTGAAGAGTTGAAAAAATTAATTCTATCTACATTATGGGAAATTTTCTTTTTTTAAAGACAAAAGGAACTTCATATCATCTCTGCCTCCAAGATATGACATACTATATATGTAGCAATAGCATGGGAAGTTTTCTTACATCAAATTTGCATTAGCCAAAGTCATAAAATAACTTTGTTTCCAACTACCCCCAATATTTAAATGATTGTTGTTAAAATATTTGTGTGCTGTGTACGAGAAGTGCCCAGAAATTATGTTATAAGAAATAGGATCAGACTTTGAAAGACCTTGACAACCATGCCAAGAAGTTTAGCCTTGATCCAAGAATAACAGGAAGCTATTGAGGCCCCTTTAACTTTGTATTCAGAGACCCCAAAATGACCTTCTTCCTATATCTCACTACAGTGTTAGCCCAGGTGTACATACCAACAAAATTGGTTTTATCCTCCTTGCCCATACCTAGTGGGGCTTTCAGTACACTAGGCAGATAGTTACACATCAAATTTTGCTGATTTATTTTAAAATGATGGAAATAAAAATTATGTTTCTCATGGTGTCTGCCCTCTTTCTATTGAGGCTCCACTTAAGAGAAGAGTACTATTTCTTTGTTTGTTTATAACTTCCTTTTTTCTGCCCCAACTTTGTCTTCATTGCCTCTATTGTCCTACTATTGTCTGTTATATAAGCAGGCCCATGTACGTGATTCAGAAGACCTTCAGGGCCCAACTACGAAAAATTCCACTGTTCCTGTCTCCCTGGATGCTATAGTAACATGTACAAGGATAGAACACCAAGTACATATGGCACTCTCTCTATGCTTATTAGCATTGAGTCTTATTAGTCTTACTAGACTTCCTCTGTATCCTCTTTTAATATTCTGACTAATGTAACCTCTTTGCTTCCCCAAAACTGTGATAAGGGCATGTGTCTTACTCTGTTTGTGTTGCTATAAAAGAATACCTGAGGCTGCGTAATTTATTACAAAAAAGAGGTTTATTTCACTTAGAGTTCTGCAGGCTAAATAAGAAGCATGGCACCAGAGTCTGGTTCTGTGGAGGGCTTCAGGCTGCTTCCACTCATGGCAGAAGGTGAAGGGGAGCCCGTGTATGCAGGAATCACATGGCAAGGGAGGAAGCAAGACAAAGGGGAGGGAGCTGCCAAACTGAATTAAACAACCAGCTCTTGTGGGAACTAATAGATAATGAACTCATTCATTACCATGAGGATGGCATTAAGCCATTCATGAGGGATCCACACCCATGACTCAAACACCTCCCATTAGGCCCCACCTCCAACATTAGGGATCAAATTTCAACATGAGGCTTGTGGGACAAGTATCTCCAAACTATAGCAGCATAGATGGGAACCAGCTAACTGAGATTTCTTCCTGAGGAAATGGATTTTGATTTGCAGAGTGAAACTGGGAAGGATACAACAAATGGAAGTGCTTACTCATTTTATACCTGAAAAAATTAGAAAAGCTTCTACCCTCTAACTACAAATAGATTTCTTGAGTACTTATTCATTCATTCATTAATCCATTCAATATGTTAATTAAATGCCTACAATATTCCAGGTACAGTGCCAGGACCTGAAAATACGTTATGAGCTGAAACGGACACTTTTGTAGCCCTGTTACCAGAGTAATTGGTATAGTGGAAAAAATAATGGACTTCAAGCCAAAAAGAGCGGTGGTCTCCCAAATACTGGCCAAATAATTTTTTCTAGTCTCTAAAATGTAGACAAAGATATTTATTCTACTTTCCTCCCAGGAAAAGCTATATCAATTGCTGCCATTTATATGCAACCACAGTACAAATGCCTTACATTAGTATTATTTTGAGTTTTTAATAACAACAATGCTTTAGTGTAATTACTTTACTGTAAGTACCCTTGTATCCCTCATTACTGCTCTGTAACAAGAGGCCACAAAATCTCAGTAGAACAAAACGATAACCATTTAACTTCATTCCTGTGAGTCTACAGATCAGCTAGGGTTGTTCTGCTTCATGTTGCAGGTGTGTGGGTCAGTTAGGGTGACTCTGATCCACATACCTCTTATTCTGGGATCAGTGAGCTACCGGGGAGGCATGTTGTTTTCAAGACAGTGGCAAAAGCACAATAAAGAGAAGCAGAAACGTGAGAGGGTTCTTAAGGCCTAGGTTCAGAATTGGTGCACTGTCATTTCTATCCATGTTCCAATGCTCCAAGAAAATCATGTGGCCAAGCCCAACATCAATGAGGTGGAGAAATACATGCCAACAGTGGCAGAGAGAAGGAAGTGAAGATTTACTAAATAATCATCTCTGTCATCCCAACTCTCCTTTTCTCTAGTTAAGATGAAAAAATAATAATTTGGGGTAAGACATATGCTTTCAACATGCCATATTCCTGCTCAAAAGCCACACTGCAATGGCTCTGTAGTACATGTTTATTAAACAAGCCAACAGTGATCACTAACCCCTTTCTCCCTTGACACCTCAATTAGAGAGGCTAGAAAGCCCAATACTTCCTTTCCCATCCTCCTTTGCCTAAAAGGATAAGCATATGGCCCAGTCCTGTCCAGTGAAACAAAGTCAGAAGTCTGACAGAGGCTTTTGGAAAAACTTTTGTTCTCTTTAGAAAGGGTCAGGTATGAGAACAGAGCTGGCTGGCAACACTACTTCCCCTTCTTTCCAATATGAATGTAGAAGTGATACCATTTTATGACTAATATGACAAGCCAACATCCTCAGGACTGGTTCACTGGTGGCATTACCAGACATCTTATGTGAGTAAAATAAAGCTTTATTTGTTAAAGTCACTTTTGGGTTACTTGAAGATAAAATGCATCCTATACAGACTCTCAATTGTCTATTAGATAAAAACGAAACTCTTCTGCATGGCTTTCCATGGCCTTATTATCTTGGATCCCATCTGCCTACCCACCCTTTAAAAACATGCACCCTCAACTCAGGCCATACTACTCTCTTCATGTCTTTGCTCTTGGAGTGCCCTCTCTCTTCCCATTTGCTACTCCAACTACAGTCCATTCTTCAACACCAAGCTCATAACCAACTTTCTTCATGCAATTCAACTCAAAGTGAACTCTTTCCTTTTCTGCAACCCAGTTGAGAGTCAATCCAACAAGAACCTAGCTTAGCTTTTGTGTTGCAACATTGATTGGGTAACTGTCTCATAGCCCTTAACAAGAGTGAACATTTCTTACGGATGGCTCCCCATGGCTCTGAGTGGTACCAGTCTTAGAATATAGCACAATACAATAAAAATGTATTGATTATTATAAATAGGACATAGTTTCTACTTTATAAATAGGCTGGAATCCAAGTAATTTTCAAGTAGTCACTTGTCTGGAAGTTAGAATATATTTTCTATAGAAAATACAACCAATCTACTTCCCTAGAGATGTAAAGAGAAAAGCATCTCCTCATCTTTCCTTTGCCCTAGATAAGCCCTAATGCAATATTCATCCATTTGTTCATTCATATAACAAATATTTATCTGGTACCTATAATATTGGTCATGTAGCATTACTTTGATAAGCTATCTTTAACACATCTCCATCTTCCTCTCTATTACTTTCTAGAATACCAGCATTTTTTTTCTATGCTAAGCTCCAACTCAGACTTCCTCTCTGCCCCAAATGCTCCATGTTGCCAAAGTTATCTATACTCCTACCCTTATTGCAGGGCCTTGTTTTTTCAGGCAGTGGTTTAGGAGAAAACCAATCTGACCATGCTAATTCACACAAGCTATGAATCACTAAGAGCCATTTACAAGTCCCACATTGCTGCTTTTTTTGTTCATATAAACTAATCTTTCAACTCTGTAGAAGTTCATTCCAAATACAAGTTAGAAAAGCTCACAATGTTGAAGAAGTCATCAGGTAGTAGGTAAGCTAACTCTCCTCTGAACCCAGGGGCATGTCAAGCATCTTTTCCTCCAGTTCTGAACTTAAGGAAACAGTTTTAAAACCCAACTTGATTGAGGTATGCTTGATATACAATAGCCTGCACACATTTAAAGAGTATGATTTTATAAATTTGGACATGTGTATACACTTATGAAAGCATCAACACAATAAAGGGAAAGAACATTTCCATCACCTCTAAAAATTTCCCCAGTCCCTTTGTAATCCACTGATCTGCTTTCTATCATTATAGACTAGTTTCCTAGTTTTTTTATATAAATGGAATCATATGGTAGATAGACGAAGTATGGATGGAAAAATACAGTATTTTTGGCTCCTTTCTGGCAGCTTAGTCATGAACATATCAATAGTTCATTCCTTTTTATTGCTGAATAATATTCTATTGTATGGATATACCATAATTTATCTTATTCATTCACCTATTGATGGATGTGTTGGTAAAAACCAACACATCTTTCAACTATTGGGGCTATTACAAATAACGTTGCTAATGTGATGAAGAAAATTGAAGATGACACAAATAAATGGAAAGATGTCTGTTCATGGATTGAAAGAACTAATATTGTTAAAATGTCTATATTCTACAAAGCATTGTATAGATTCAATGCAATTCCTACCAAAATTTCAATGTCATTCTTCACAGAAATAGAACAAATTCAAAATTCACATGAAACCACAAAAGACCCCAAATAGCCAAACCATCTTGAGCAAAAAGAACAAAGTTTGAGGCATCACACTACTGGATGGCAAAATATATTACAAAGACATAATAATCAGAAGAGCATAATACTGGCATAAAAATAGACATATTGACCAGTGGAATAAGATAAAAAAGCCCAGACATAAACCTACGCATTTATGGTCAACTGATTTTCAACAAAGCTTCCAAGAACACACAATGGGGAAAGGAGAGTCTTTTCAATAAATGGTGTTAGGAAAACTACATATGAGGAAGAACAAAAATGGAGTTGTATCTCACCCCTTCAATGAGAATCAACTCTAAATGAATTAAAGACTTAAATATAAGACCTGAAACTATAAAACTACTAGAAGAAAACATAGAGGAAAAGCTCCATAACAATAGTCTGGGCAACGATTTCCTGGATATGACCCCAAAGGCACACGCAACTAAAGCAAAAATAGATAAATGGGATTATATCAAACTGAAAAGCTTCTGCACAACAAATGAAACAATTGAAGCAAAGGGACAACGTACAGATTCGGAGAAAATATTTGCAAATCATACCTCAGATAACGGGGTTTAATATCCAAAATATACAAGAAACTCAAACTACTCAATAACAAGAAAACAAAATAGCTCTATTAAAAAAATGGGCAAAGGATCTGAATAGACATTTCTCAAAGGAAGGCATACAAACAACCAAGAGATATATGAAAAAATGCTCAAAATATTTAATCATCAGAGAAATGTAAAATAAAATCACAATGTGAAATCACCTCACAATTGTTAGATTTGCTATTATTAAAAAGATGAAAGATAACAAGTTTTGGCAAGAATGTGGAGAAAAGGGAACCGTTGGAGACCGTTGGTAATATTGTACATTAGTACATTTTGGGAAACAGTATGGCAGGTCCTCAAAAAACTAAAAATAAAATTATCATACAATCCAGCAACCCCGCTTCTGGATATATATCCAACGGAATTGAAAATAGTATGTTAAAGAGATGTCTGCTCTCTTATATTCATTGCAGTATTATTCACAATAGTGAAGATACAGAAACAGAAGTGCTCATCAATGAACAATGGCTTTTTAAAAGGTAGTATATATATATATATATATATATACACATATATATACACACATATATATACACATATATATATATATATACACACACACACACACACACACACACACATATATATATATATATATATATATATATATATAATGGAAAACTAACTTTCCAGCCTTATAAAAGCAGGAAATTCTGTCATTTGCAACAACATGAATGAACCTACAGGACATTACACTAAGTGAAATAAGACAGGCACAAAGAGACAAATACCATATGATCTTACTTATATGTGGAATCTTAAAAAATCAAACTTCACAGAAGTAAAGATTAGAGGGTAACAGTTACCAGGGACTAGAAATGAGGGGGTACACAGAAAAAGGGGAGACTCTGGTCAAAGGGTACAAATTTCAGTTAGACAGAGGCACGATTCACAATACTCAATATATGGAATCAACCTAAGTGTCCATAGATGGATAAATGGATTTAAAAAGATGTATATATAAACAATGGAATACTATTCAGCTATAAAAAAAGAAGGAAATTCTGCCATTTGTGACAAAATGGATGAACTTGAAGGACATTATTATAGGTGAAGTAAGCTAAGCACAGAAAAACAAACACTACATGATCTCCCTCATATATGGAATCTCAGAAAGTTGATCTCATAGAAGTAGACAGCAGAATAGTGGCTACCAGAGGCTGAGCAAGGGAGGTGGTAGAGAGGGAATGTGGAAGAGATTGATCAATCGGTACAAAGTTAAAGTTCAATAAGAGATATAAGTTCTGGAGTTCTATTGTACTGTAGGGTTACTATATTCAAAAATAATGTACCGTACACTTAAAAATAGCTAGAAGAGAGGATTTTGAATGTTCTCACCACAAAGAAATGACAAATGTTTGAGGTAATGGAAATGCTAATTATAGTGATTTGATCATTACTCAATGTATATATTTGTCAAAACATCACACTGTACCCCATAAATATGTACAATTATTATGTGTCAATTAAAACCAAAATATTGAAAAAACTAAAATGTCATACACATTCACATACATGTCTTTATAGGGACATATCCTTTCACTAATCTTGGATAAATATCTAGGAGTGAAATGGCTGAGTCATATGGAAACCTGAAATATATTTGGAAACTCTAAGGGTTTTCTGTCATTCCCAAAGTATTAGCATCAGAGGCCTTGTTCATAGGTGCAGAGGTAAGAGGCATTTAAACATCATGTGTTTATAACTAGAGGTTTGCCAATGGTTGGGAAACAATTCTTCATGAGTATTTCATTCTGCGCAAAGGCATCAACAGCTTTAGTACTAAACTTTTTTTCAAGGATGTCTGTGTAATACAGAGCCAGGACTAGAGTGAAGCAAGCGTGGCACCTAGGATTCAAAGCTTAAAGAGTCGTGGTGGCACAGATAATGAAGAAAAGCAGGTGGGGCGACAGCCCACCCAGGAGTGGCACAGAGACCAAGGAACCCCCACCCCCAGCCAAGGGAAGCAGTGAGTGATTGTGCAATCCCACCCAGGAAACCACACTTCTCCCATGGATCTTTGCAACCAGCAGATCAGAAGATCCCCTCATACGCCCACTGCACCAGGGCTTTGGGTCCAATACAAGAGCTGTGTGGTATCCTGGCAGAGCAGCTGCTCAGGCACACACAGAGGCCCAGGAGTTTTGCATAATCCTGCCCCAGGATTCCTGACAAGGCAGAAGATTCATCCCTATATATCCCTTGGAGTGGGGGCTGAATCCAGGGAGCCAAGAAGTGTCTGTGGGCCCCATTTCCATGGCACCTCATAACTTAAGACCCACTGGCTTAGAATTCCAGCCAGCCAGCGGTGACAGGCTGGAGCCAGCCTAGTAAAAGGACTGAGTTCCCAGGGGGAGGAGCGGCTGCCAACTCTGCAGTTTGGTCAACTCAGGTGTTCCAGCCTGCTGGCTCTAGAGAGTCCAGATGGTCCAGATGAGGAAGGTATCCCCACAACACAGCACAGCTGTGCTACCAAAAAGCAGCCAGACTGCTTCTTTAAGCAGGCCCTGATCTTGTTCCTCCTGACTGGGTGAGACCTCCCAACAGGGGTCTCCAGGCACCGCCTACAGGCACAGTTCAGGCTGGCAACAGGTCAGTACCCCGCTGGGACAGAGCTTCCAGAGGAAGAAGCAAGCTGCCATCTTTGCTATTTCACAGCCTTCACTGGTGATACCTCCAGGTATGGGAAAAACAAAGGCAACTAGGGTCTGGAGCAAACCTCCAGCAAACTGCATCAGTCCTGTGGAAGAGTGGCCTGACTCTTAAAAGACAAACAGAAAACAACAACATCAACAAAAGAGAGCCCACAAAAACCCCATTCAAAGGTCAGAAACCTCAAAGGTCAAAGGTAGATAAGCCCACAAAGATGAGAAAGAATCAATGCAAAAACGCTGAAAACTCAAAAAGCAGGTGTGCCTCATCTCCAAATGACTGCAACAACTCTCAAGCAAGGGCACAGAACTGGGCTGAGGCTGAGATGACTGAATTGACAGAAATAGGCTTCTGAAGGTGGGTAATAACAAACTTCACTGAGCTAATAGAGTATGTTGTAACCCAATGCCAAGAAGCTAACAATCAGGATAAAACAATAGAGGAACTGATAGCCAGTTTAGAGAGGAACATAACTGACCTGATGAGCTGAAAACCATGAGAACTTCACAATGCAATCACAAGTATCAATAGCAGAATATACCAAGTGGAGGAAAAATCTCAGCATTTGAAGACTATCTTTATGAAATAAGACAAGCAGACAAGAATAGAGAAAAAAGAATGAAAATAAACAAAACCTCTGAGAAATATGGGATTATGTAAAGAGATTGAAACTACAACTGACTGGGGTACCTGAAGGAGATGGGGAGAATGGAACCAGGTTGTAAAACACACCTCAGGATATCATCGGGAGAACTTTCCCAATCTAGCAAGACAGGCCAACATTCAAATTCAGGAACTGCAGAGAACCCCAATAAGATACTCCATGAGACAGTCAACTCCAAGACACTTTATCATCAGATTTTCCAAGGCTGAAATGAATGAAAAAATATTAAGGGCAGCCAGAGAGAAAGCCCAGGTCACCTACAAAGGAAACACATTGGACTAGCAGTGGGCCTCTCAGCAGAAACCCTACAATCCAGAAGAGATTGGGGGTCAATATTCAATATTCCTAAGGAAAATAATTTCCAACTCAGAATTTCATGTCTGGCCAAACTAAGCTTCATAAGTGAAGGAGAAATAAGATCCTTTTCAGACAAGCAAATGGAAGGAATTTGTCACTACCAGGCCTGCTTTGCAAGAGCTCCTGAAAGAAGCACTAAATATGGAAAGGAAAAACTGTTACAAGCCACTAAAAAAGCACACCAAAGTACACAGACCAGTGACACTATGAAGCAACCAGAGAAACAAGTCTGCAAAATAACTAGCTAGCATCATGATGACAGGATCAAATTCACACATAACAATACTAACCTTAAATGTAAATGGGCTAAACACCCCAATTAAAGGACACAGAATGGCAAGCTGGATAATGAGCCAAGACCCATTGACATGCCGTCTTCAAAAGACCCATTTCATGTGCAAAGACACAAATAGGCTCAAAATAAAGGGATGGATGAAAATTTACCAAGCAAATAGGAAACAGAAAAAAGCAGGAGTTGCAATCTTAGTTTCTGACAAAACAGACTTAAAACCAACAAGGATCAAAAAAGACAAAGAAGGGCATTACATAATAGTAAAGGGTTCAATTCAATAAGAAGAGCTAACTATCCTAAATATATATACACTCAATACAGGAGCAGTCAGATTCATAAAGCAAGTTCTTAGAAACCTACGGTGACAGGCCGGGCATGGTGGCTCATGCCTGTAATCGCAGCACTTTGGGAGGCCGAGGTGGGCGAATCAGAAGTTCAGGAGATTGAGACCATCCCAGCCAACATGGTGAAATCCTGTCTCTACTAAAAATACAAAAATTAGCTGGGCGTGGTGGCGGGTGCCTGTAGTCCCAGCTACTCGGGAGGCTGAGGCAGAAGAATCACTTGAACCCAGGAAGCAGTGGTTGTAGAGAGCCAAGATCATGCCACTGCACTCCAGCCTGGGTGACAAGAGCAAAAACTCTGTATCGAAAGAAAAAAGAAAAAAAAAGAAACCTGCAGAGACTTAGACTCCTACATGATAATAGTGGGACACTTTAACACCCCACTGACAATATTAGACAGATCATCAAGACAGAAAATTAACAGACATTCAGGACCTGAACTCAGCTCTGGATCAAGTGGACCTGATAGATATCTACAGAATTCTCCACCCCAAAACAATAGAATATGCATTCTTCTCATCGCCACATAGCACTTACTCTAAAATTGATCACATAATTGAAAGTAAAACACTCCTTAACAAATACAAAAGAACTGAAATCATAACAAACAGTCTCTCAGACCACAGTGCAATCAAATTAGAATTCAAGATTAAGAAATTCACTCAAAACCACACAACTACATGGAAATTGAACAAGCTGCTTTTGAATGACTCTTGGGTAAATAATTAAATTAAGGTGGACATCAAGAAGTTCTTTGAAACTAATGAGAACAAAGAGACAATGTACCAGAATCTCTGGGATGCAGCTAAAGCAGTGTTAAGAGAGAAATTTATAACACTAAATGCCCACATCAAAAAGCTAAAAAGATCTCATATTGACACCCTAGCATCACAACTGAAAGAACTAGAGAACTAAGAGCAAACAAACCCCCAAACTAGCAGAAGACAAGAAATAACCAAGATCGGAGTGGAACTGAAGCCAACAGAGACACGAAAAACTCTTAAAAAAAAATAAACGAATCCAGGAGCTGGTTTTTTGAAAAATTTAATTAAAAAGATAGACTGCAAGCTAGAGTAATAAAGAAGAAAAGAGAGAAGAATCAAATAAACACAATCAGAAATGATAAGGGGGATATCACCACTGACCCCACAGGAATACAAACAACCATCAGACAATACCATAAACACTTATATACACATAAACTAGAAAATCTAGAATAAATGGATAAATTCCTGGACACATACACCCTCCCAAGACTGAACCAGGAAGAAATTGAATCCCTGAACAGACCAATAATGAGCTCTGAAATTGAGGCAGTAATAAATAGCCTATAACCAAGAAAAGCCCAGGACCAGACGAATTCACAACTGGGTTCTACCAGAGGTACAAAGAAGAGCTGGTACCATTTCTACTGAAACTATTACAAAAAATTGAAAAGAAGAGACTCCTCCCTAACTCATTCTATGAGGTCAGCATCATCCTGATACCAAAACCTGGCAGAGATACAACAAAAAAAGAAAGCTTCAGGACAATATCCTTGATTAATATTGATGAAAAAATCCTCAAAAATACTGGCAGACCAAATCCAGCAGCACATCAAAAAGCTTACCCACAATGACCAAATTGGCTTCATCTCTGGGATGCAAGGTTGGTTCAACATATACTAACCAATAAACGTAATTCATCACATAAACAGAACCAAAGACAAAAATCACATGATTATCTCAATAGATGCAGAAAAGGCCATCAATAAAATTCAGTATCCCTTCAAGTTAAAAACCCTCAATAAACTAGGTATTGAAGGAACACACATCAAAATAATAAGAGCCATATATGACAAACTCACAGCCAATATCATAGCGAATGGGCAAAAGCTGGAAGCATTTCCCTTGAAAAGCAGCACAAGACAAGGATACCCTCTCTCACAACTCCTATTCAACAAAGTATTGGAAGTTCTGGCCTGGGCAATCAGGCAAGATAAAGAAATAAAGGTATTCAAATAGGAAGAGAGGAAGTCAAATTATCTTTGTTTGCAGAAGACATGATACTATATCTAGAAAACCCCATCATCTCAGCGCAAAAGCTTCTTAAGCTGATAAGTAACTTTAGCAAAGTCTCAGAGTACAAAATCAATGTGCAAAAATCACTAGTATTCCTATAATATCAACACCAGACAAGCAGGGAGCCAAATCATGAATGAACTGCCATTCACAATTGCTACAAAGAAAATAAAGTACCTAGCGATACAGCTAACAAGGGAAGTGAAGGACTTCATGTAGAACTACAAACCACTGCTCAAAGAAATCAGAGAGGACATAAACAAATGGAGAAACATTCCATGCTCATGGAGAGGAAGAATCAATATCATGAAAATTGCCATACTGCCCAAAGTAATTTATAGATTCAATACTATTCCCGTTAAACTACCATTAACATTCTTCACATAATTAGAAAAAAGAATTTAAAATTCATATGGAGCCAAAAAGAGCCTGAATAGCCAAGACAATCCTAAGCAAAAAGAACAAAGCTGGAGGCACCATGCTACCCAACTTCAAACTACATTACAAGGCTACAGTAACCAAAACAGCATGGTACTGGTATGAGAACAGACACATAGACCAATGGTACAGAATAGAGAACTCGGAAATAAGACCGCACACCTACAACCATCTGATCTTTGACAAACCAGACGAAAACAAGCAGTGAGGAAAGGATTCCCTATTTAATAAATGGTGCTGTGAGAAGTGGCTAGCCATATGCAGAAAATTGAAACTGGACCCCTTCCTTACACAATATACAAAAAATAACTCAAGATGAATTAAAGACTGAAATGTAAAACCCAAAACTGTAAAAACCCTAGAAGAAAATCTAGACACTATCATTCCGGACACAGACACGGGCAAAGATTTCATGATGAAAACACCAAAAGCAACTGCAACAAAAGCAAAAGTTGACAGATAGGATCTAATTAAACTAAACAGCTTCTGCACAGCATCAGAGTGAACAGAAAACCTACAGAATCAGAGAAAATCTTTGAAATCTATCCACCTGACAAAGGTCTAATATCCAGAGTCTACAAGAAACTTAAATTTACAAGGAAAAAACAAACAACCCCATTAAAAAGTGGGCAAAGGACAGGAACAGACACTTCTCAAAAGAAAACATACATGCAGCCAACAAACATGAAAAAAAAGCTCAACATCACTAATCATTAGAGAAATGCACATCTAAACCACATTGAGATACCATCTCATGCCAGTCAGAATGGCTATTATTAAAAGTTAAGAAATAACAGATGCTGGCAAGGTTGCAGAGAAAAAGGAAAGCTTTTACACTCTTGGTGGGAGTGTAAAGTAGTTCAATCATTGTGGAAGACAGTGTGGCAATTCCTCAAAGACCCAGAGGCAGAAATACCATTTGACCCAGCGATTCCATTACTGGGTATATACCCAAAGTAATATAAATCATTCTATTGTAAAGATACATGCACACATATGTTCACTGCAGCACTATTCACAATAGCAAAGACATGGAATCAACCTAAATGCCCATCAATGATAGACTGGATAAATAAAATGTGGTACATATAAACCATTTAATAGTATGCAGCCGTAAAAAGGAACCAAATCATGTCCTTTGCAAGGACATGGATGGAGTTGGAAGCCATTATCCTCAGCAAACTAACGCAGGAACAGAAAACCAAACACCATATGTTCTCACTTATAAGTGGGAGCTGAATGATGAAAACACATGGACCCATGGTGGGGAATAACACACACTGTGGCCTGTCAGAAGGGAGTGTGGGAGGAGGGAGAGCATCAGGAATAGTAGTTAATGGACACTGGGCTTAATACCTAGGTGATGGGATGATCTGTGCAACAAACCACCATGGCACACACTTACCTGTGTAACAAACCTGCAAATCCTGTACATGCACCCCTGAACTTAAAATAAAAGTTGAAAAAATGTAAAAAACAAAAATGAGTCACGGTGGTGCACACCTATAGTCCTAGCTACTTGGGAGGCTAAGGCAGTAAGATCGCTTGAGCCCAGGAAGTCAAGGCTGCAGTGAGCTATGATCACACCATTGAACTCCAGTCTAGGGGACAGAGTGAGACCCTGTCTCCAAAAAAATAAATAAATAAAAGAGGCACATGCTTCCAGGTTGTGCTAATTCAACTGGCCCAGAATCGTCAGCACCTCAGAGCAAACACTTTTAAAATGGTGAGTCTTGGGCACTTCACTTGCCTCATCCTAGTCCTGGAGCTATACAGCAAATAGCCTTGGCAGATACAGTGTTTCCCTCCAGAGCAAAGGGAGGAGCCATGGGAGAGAGGGTGGGGTGCTGGAGAAGAACCTCAGAAGAGAGAGATTTATGAGAAGGGTCTGGAAAGCCAATCTAAGGAAAGTAGGACTTTTTAAGTACAATGGATGCTTCAAAGTTGACTTTTGCTTATTTTGCTTTTAAATGGGGAAGCCATAGGATATGTATTTATCACAATGAATTATGATCGCTTTTATCTATAAAAAAGTTTCCCTGCTAGGTTTTCAGCTCCTCACGGGACTCTATCTTGTTCACTTTTGCCCTCCAGTTTCACCCCAGGAACAGAATTGCTACTCAAAACAAAAGTTAATTGAATTAATTAATATATCTTAACAAATGAGTTAGCAAAAACTAACTTCCCCTCTCACATACTTCACATGCTTTATGTACTTCAATATCCCTTGTTTGTGAATAATTTTAAACAAATAAATGAAAAATTTGAATGTTCTTGAGGTTGTTGAACAAATTATTATACCAGGTTATGTCTTACAATTTTTCTCTCACTTTTCATTACTGTATTCATGAGATGGCATATTTTTAATCACTTTGTGTGGGATACTAATACAGTAGTTATCTGCAATGTAAAATAAATTTTTATATTCTTTTTATTAAATATAACTTTTTAAATTCATAAGATGCCATGTATTATTCATTGACAAGTCTTGGCTCATGATACAGATTATATATCATTTTTTCCATGTGTCATAAGTGGTCACGTAGATTGAAATAAAATTATATTTAATAAAACTCAGAGCTGGCAAATTTTTCTTTCATTTCAAAGTGAATTTCTGGCCACTTCCCCTTGCCAAACGTTACGGATGAAAAATCTTTCATTAAGACACTTATAAGAAGCTCAAATACCAATATTTATTTTTTCTCTAAAATGCTTTCTTGGGTCTAATAATTTTTATAGGTTAATAGTGCAAACCCCTTAAGAGAAAATATATGCCTTATTCACAAAGAAGGGAGAATATAACATATGTATATATATATACAGTCCATTGAAATTTTACCAGACTCTAAATCCACTAGATTCTGCCCTTTTTCTTTCAATTCAAAAAAGTTCAAAGTTCTTCTTTAAAACAATGTATAATTATAGAAAACGTATTAGTCAAAATTATTTTTATTTTAAATGCATTATAAAATTTCTCAAAATTCTTTCATAGCTATAATTTTGCCTACAATGCTATACACTTTGATAAGTGCAGAATCTTTCCAGAACTATTTCCTTTATTGATAGAAACTTACACCTCCTACTGAGGAAAATCAGGCTCAAAGGTGAGAAATGTATAACTTAAAGAGTGGCTCATGGTAACCAGAAACTCTAGCTTCTCTTTTCCTAAGCTTCTTTTACCATCTACAAATATAAGCTTCAGCTTCTCTCCTTTCCCTGCTCTTTCCTCTAAGCACTTGCACTTGCTTCTTAAAAATAATACTACCAGTATGCTCTGCCAGCTCTCACCAATGTTAGTTATTATTACCACATTTATACTGAAATTTGTGAAGTCTGACAAAATAAGGTGTAAAGAGAAACCAGGCATGTTTCTTTTATCAACCACTGTTTGTCACCAATTGTTCTGTAACCGGGTGGATGAGAAAAGGGTGTTGGAAGTCTGGTCCTTACATGGGCCTCTCAACTTGATTCCCATCTGTAAGCACAGCCCTACCCACATACCCAATGGTCATCATGGAAAACAGCTGAGAGTACAAAGGAAACCCAACTCCACTACCAGCAACAATTGACTCAACTTCAGGAAAATAAGCACTAGAGGGAAAAAAGAGAAAGCCTGGAATCTTCTCTTAACCACAAACCCCTAGCCATGTCATGTGCACCCTGAGCTTCCATTTTATCATTTGGAACATAAAAACAACTAGTGCCTATTTCTCAAGGCAGTGTAGAGCTCAAATGACACAAAGCAAGTAAAAGCAGTTTCTAAATTCAATCTAGTTTTCATTTTGCATTCTCTTTTTTCCTGAGCATATGTATTTTCACTGCGCCAAAATTATATGCATTATATCCTCTTTAAAAAAAACACACACACATTTAGATTAAAAAACAATCCCCTTGGGTCTCCAACCCCAGTTATATCCATCATCTTCCCTTCCACAGAGCAACCATTACCAGGAGCTAGTATGCATCTGACCACATTGATTACACAAAGATATCTACTTCTTTTCCCTTTAACTGCAGTTTGTTATGCCATTTTGTAAACAGACCACATTTTATTTATTTATTCTTCTTTTTTTTTTTTTTTGAGACGGAGTCTCTCTCTGTCACCCAGGCTGGAATGCAGTGGCGTGATCTCGGCTCACTGCAACCTCCGCCTCCCAGATTCAAGCGATGTTCCTGCCTCAGCCTCCCGAGTAGCTGGGATTACCTGGCTAATTTTTATATTTTTAGTAGAGAGGGGGTGTTTCACCATGTTGGCCAGGCTGGTCTCGAACTCCTGGCCTCAAGTGAGCCGCCTGCCTCGGCCTTCCAAAGTGCTGGGATTACAGGCAGGAGCCACCATGCCCGGCCTGTTCTTCTTTAAACAGACATTTGTTTCCAATATTTTATTAGCACAAATAGGCCTGAAAGGAGCATCTTTATTCTATCCTTGTACACCAGTGTGAGCATATAAGGCATGTAGCTCAAGGTGGAATTTCTAGGTCATTAAGGTACAGGTATTCTACACTTGTAACTTTTGCCACCCAAAGCCTTTTCAATTCTTCTACATGCTCACCAGCAGTGTACATCAGAGGACCTGTTTCCTCATATTCTGAGTATTTTCAGACTTTAAAAGTTTGGTCATTCCAATGAATGAAGAAATGACATTTTGCTGGTTAATAGTCAGGATGAACTTCTTTTCACAGAATGTATTAAATATTTGGATTTCTTTTCTGAATTGCCTGGGCAATCTTTGCCCATTTTTCTGTTCCATATTTTTTCTCTTCTTATTGAGGTATAGGGGTTCTTTATGCATTTTTGGATACTAATTATTTGTCACATATGGTAAAAATGTTTCTCCCCATCTGTTGTTTTTCCTTAAATTTTGTATATAGTAGTGTCCTTTGACTTGCAAAAGTCTCTACATTGACGTAGTCAAATATATTGTTTTCTTTTTACATATTGTGCTTTTTGTGATTTATATTTTTAAAGTCTCCCATTCATCATGGTCATAAAGATATTATACTACAGCCAGGTGTGGTGGCTCACGCCTGTAATTCCAGCACTTTGGGAGGCTGAGGCAGGCGGATCACTTGAGGCCAGGAGTTCGAGACCAGCCTGGGCAACATGGCGAAACCTCATCTCTACTAAAAATACAATTAGCCAGGCGTGGTGGTGCACAACTGCAATTCCAGCTACTTGGGAGGCTGAGGCACAAGAATCACTTGAACCCAGGAGGCGGAGGCTGCAGTAAGCAGAGATCGCACCACTGCACTGCAGCCTGGACAACACAGTGAGGCTCTATCTCAATTTAAAAAAAAAAAAGATATACTACAATTTCTTATATTTTAAAGGTTCTTTAAAAAAAAAAAAACTAAACATGTAATTTATCTGGAATTTTTTTTGTGAACGGTGTGAGAAAGCAGTCTGTTTTTAATGTCAAAGTCATTTTCCTAACATGATTTATTGAATGGCTCATCATTTCTTCATTGATTTTTAATGTCATTTTCCTCCTGGAACAATTTTCCATTTGTTTCCATGTTCTCCATTCTGATTCTGATCTACCTGTCTCTTCCTGCACCAACAGCATGCTATGCTCATTACTATAGCCACTTAATAATGTGTCTTAATGTTTGGTAAGTTCCTTTTACAAACACGTCTTTTCTGCCCATTTACTATTCTATAAGGATTGTAGAATCTGGCCAGTTCCATTAAAAATCTCAGTGGGAGTTTTGGTATTACAATAAATTCATAGATTCATTTGGAAAAAGTGTTCCAGCTGAATAATGTAGCTTGTATCTGCATTTACTTAGATCTTTCTTGTCTTTTAACAAAGTTTTATATTTTTTCCTTAAAGATATTATATATATTTGATTGGCTGTGTAGTTTTACTAGGTTTGTATTGTTGTTGCTATACTGAATAGTATCTTACTTCTTACCTATTTAATTGGTTGCTACTGGTGTATGGGCACAATACTAATTTTTTATACTAATCCTATCTCAAGAAATCTGACTGAACTCTCTTACTAGTTTTACAGCATAGGTTTATCCTCTTGAATTTTCTGTAAATGGTTTGAAAATAATGAAATTTTGCCTTCTTTCCTGTTACAGTCTTTATACTTCTTATTTCTTTTCCCTGTTGTATCATATTATGAGGACCTCCCGTACAATATTAAATAGTAGGAGAAGTAGAGACATCTTCATCATGTATCAGATCCAGCCTCAATGGCAATACTTCTTGTCAGCATGAATTAACGTCTTTGCTGAATCTTTATTTCTGTTCACTATGAGATTTTATCACTAATGGGTTTTGAAATGGTATCTCTCCTTTTGCCATTGATAAGAATAAATGTATATACCTGTTTTCTTTTCATTTGCTAACGTAGTGAATTCCACTGATAGCCTTAATGGTATTTGAACATCTTGTATTGCTGGTATAAGCCGTCACTTATTTTTACAGCTTTGCTATTTTTCGAATTTTTTATTTGAGTTTTCTTATCGATGTCCTTAAGTGAGACTGACCTATAATTTTCAATTGACCTTACTGGCATTAGTTATACCCATATAAAATAAGTTTTATAAATTCTACTCTAGATGTATTCTATGGCAAATTTTATAGAAGGGTATGTCTGTCTGTTCCTTTACATTCTGGTAAAATTTAGTCATAAAATTCTTTGGTGTTCAAGTTATTTTGAGGAGAGAGGGTTGTATTTTAAATCAGTGTTTTGATGTTTTATTGACTTTTTAACTCAAGCTTCCTACTTTTGGGCTAAGATTAGTTATGATGTATCTGTTACATTGTAGATGTTCTCTTGTAAACTGTCTATATGGTCATGCGTCATTTATCAATGAGATATGTTCTGAGACATGAGTGGTTAGGCAATTTTGTTCTTGTACAAACATCATAAATGTAGATATATTTACACACACCTAGGCTATATGGTAGAGCCTATTTCTCCTAGGCTACAAACCCGCACAGCATGTTACTGTACTAAATACTATAGGCAATTGGAATACAATGGTATTTGTGTATCTAAACATAGAAAAGTAAAGTAAAAAATGGTATTATAATCTCATGTGTCCGACAATGTATATTTGGTCGGTCATTAACTGAAATGTCATTATGCAGTGCCTAGCTGTAATTGGATTTTATATTCCAGTCTGAGACTCTTAACTGAAGATCGTAGTCCACTTGCATTTTTGTAATTACTACATTTGAACTTAATTCTGCCACTTCATTTCTTTTCCGTTTAACAGGTTTGCCTTGTATTTCCATTATTCTGCCTCCAGTTGGATTGATAGTATTTTTTTCTTCATGTTTTTCTCCCCATTACCAATTAAAAGCCATAGTCTATTTCTTTACTTTTAGGGATTACCTTTAAATTGTTAACATACATACTTAAATTTATGTTTTGTTACCAAAGATTAAGTTAACCATTACCTATTCCTTCCTCCACCACAAACAAGAAACTTTAACCATCCTTGATTTTTATATAATTCCACTGGGATTCAAAGATTTGTTGTTATTTATTGTCAATCGCTTCTTCCTTTGTAGATAATATCTCCCCCTCCACTCCCACCCCTGTAGCTTCTATGCTTCTCTTTTCACCTATGATGTCCTAAAACGTTATTCAAATAAGTCTAGATATATTTTTTGGATCCTGCTCAAATTTGGAAGTCTTCTATCTGAGAATGTCCTTCAGTCTTCTCTTCAACTATTGCTCCCTCTATGTACCTCTTTCTGGTTTTGAAAAATCTATTAGATAAAGGTTGGAATTTCTTCTAGAACATATCTACTTTGTTTTCCATCTTTTAATATCTATGCTACATTTTGTCCATGGTTATCTCCAACCAGTTATGCAAGTTATACAAGATGCATACTTCCCAAAATGACCTCCTCTGAGTGGGTGACTTTGGGGCTTACATTTGGCACAATTCCAGGTTTTGTGGCCCATATGTAAAATTAGTTCCCGAATTTTTAAAACTCATGTTTTAAAAAGCACTTAGAATACTCTCATGGTAAGAGAAGGCATGATTCAATCAACTATAAAATAGTCTTAAGTGTGGGAGTCTAAAAGGTTCTCTGGAAGTGCCCAACTGGTTGTTGAGTAAAATGCTAAATTTTACTACGCTTCATCTTTTTAATCAAAAAGTAAATTATATAATCTCTCCATCTCTGTCTGTCAATCAAAGAAAATTAATCTATAAATGCCTCAAAATATAAAAGTCAGTCATTATATGAATACAAATTATTTCTATGAATGCCATATTGCGCAAATCCTCATCCCTTGCTTTGCACTGAATGTCCTTCAAATCTGTCATCATTTATAGCCTTGTCTTTAAGGCAATTTCCTTCAACATGGAAATTAAGATTTGCCAGATGTCAGTGTAATCATGTTCTGAAAACATCCATCTCAGAAAACAAATAGTTTTAAGTGCTTTATTGTGCGCACATGTTTGATTTTCTTTGGCTTACATTTCCTTTAAGAAAGCAGCAAGACTTAACACAACCACAGGCATTTGAATATGGCCAAACCTTTAAATCAAGTCACTAAACTTCCCTGAGCAAAACAAAAAGGAATCTTAGGAATCTTAGAGGGATGTTTTAAAACACGACAGTTTATCTTTAAAACAGCTCATATTTTTATTCATTTTAGTTCTTTTAAGAAATCAGGAGGTTCTAATTACAGAATTTTTGCCATATTAAGATAATTCACTCTTGAATAAGTTTTACAGTACGTAGTGTGCTTTCATATACATCAATTATTTATTCTTCACAAAAAGCCTACAAGTATTGCTTTACTAAGGAGAAAACTGAGGTTAAGTGCAGTTAAATGACCGATGTAGCAACAAACCCAGTCAGTGGCTGAACCCAGACTCACAGTTACGCTGCCCACGCCAAGGTGTTTACTGCCTTCTCCAAGTCCAGCTCTCTTTGAAATCACTTTAATGAAAATCACCGTAACAAACAAGACTTACAAGAGTCACTTAATGACTCCACAGTTTAAAGGTTGCTATCAGATTTTGCTGCCACAAAACAATTAGATGCATTTTATTGTAATCAGATGCAATCTGTATTTAAACAGCCAAGCTTTTGGTCTATGATTTTCTTAAGAGATTCTGCCCCAATGGGTTAACAGAGATATCAACAACCATCACTACAATCCGGTTTTGGAACACTTCCATGCCCTTAGTAAGATCCTTCACACCCATTTACATTTATTCACCCCTCCCACCCCCCAGCCCTAAGCAACTACGAATCTACTCTCTGTCTCTACAGTTACCTTTTTTGGACATTTTAAATAAACAAAATCATGCACTATGTAGCCTCTTGCGCCTGGCTTTTTCACTTCAAATAATGCTTCTGAGGTTTTTCCACGAACAGCATATGTCAGTAGTTTGCTCCCTTTCACTGCTGAATAATATACCATTGTGTGAACATACCACGTTTGTTTATGCACTCACCAATTGGTAGACATCTGGGTAGCTTCCACTTTTCCTGAACCAACTTTTACTGCAATTTGACAGCTAGTTGTCCACGTTCTGTGTTCTCCTCTCCAGGACTCCAACTTCCTAAGTGGCTGTGGGTGCCTGTAGAAGATCAGATCTGATGTCTCAGCTCCCTCTGCGAACTATGATCCTTCTCAGTCCCTAGTCCAATGGATTACAACAAAATTAGCTTTTAAGGACTAGTAAGGCCATTATGTGACTTTTCCCATCTTCCTTTTTTATTACCACACTATGAGCAGGGTCATTTAAGGTATTTTTTTCTAGCCTCTGAGGCTGTGGTTACGGTTGCACAACTCCAATTTTCCTAAAAGTAATTGAATTGTACACTTAAAGTAGGTGAATTTTATGGTATATGAATTATATCTGCATAAAGTTGTTAAAAGGAGAAGGTTAGGGAGGACAGATGACAGAACAAGGGTATAGAAACCTAAATGATAAGGTTCAACTTGTCAAGCTGAGCAACAGATACAACCATGAAAAGACCCACAGACAATCCTGAATGAGTCAGTCAGCAGTTCATTAGATTCAGGGTAATTCTCGCACGCAACTGGGAAAAATGGGCAGCAGGGCACATGGTTAACAGAACACACTTTTTACGCCATCAAAACTACCTTCAAGCCCTGTATCAGCCACTTCTTAGCAAAATAAGTCACCCAAAGTTTAGAGTAGATTTAACAAATAACAATAAAAGAAACTCAGTTGAATCTGAATTTCAGATAAACAATGAATAATTTGCCAGTATATGTATGCCTCATGCAATATTTGGAGCATACTTATATTTAAAAATTATTTGTTGTGTATCTGAAATGCACAAATAACTAGGGGTCCTATATTTTATCTAGCAACCCTACCAAATTTACATATCCCCTTGGTAATAGGGGGCATGTTAGTAAAACCAAAATATAGAATTGTAAGATTGAATAGGCCATTTAAATACATTAGCAACCGATCCCTAAAAATTAGCTTGTTATATAATTGTTCTTCTGCCTTAACCACCTCTTTAGGTGTTCAATCATCCCCTGCATGTGGAGCCCCATCCTGAGCCACAGCTGGCTTTGATGGGATGTCAACAAATCTCTCAGGTCTTGCTAATAACCCTACCATGAACAACTGACATACAACAGCTATTCATTCACCATAGACTAAGTCCTGGGCATTTCGCAAGAGGTAGTTCCTACGTAGGGACTTAGGAAGGAAGACTAGGGAAGGGAAAGAAGAAACTATGCTTAGATAACGAGCACAGTTCCGGAACTAAAACCTTCCCCCTGGACTCTTTTTCATGCCATCTACCATCACTACTCCCACTGTTCCATGCTGAGGACAATTCATGATGACGACAGGTTACATCAAACCCATGTACACGAGGTTTTAGCCACCGTAACAGCCAGCTCTCCCACACTCTGGCGTATCAACAATGCCAGGCTATGTTCACGTGACCTGAAGATAAGGGAGCAGATCATTCAAATAACTTTTTCATATTACTTTCTGATTCTGAAAGCAATTCAAAAAGAACAGTAGAAAAGAAAGAAAACAGTGACAACTTATCACCTAATGACAACCTGTGAGGAAAAAAGTTAAATAAATGCTATGTGTAATTTTACACAGATAGCATCATACTTTACTTTTATATCTTCCTTATTTACAATAACATGATTATTTTTCCCAAATATTTTCCAAATACATGATTCTTAGTGAGTACCTAATACTCCACAGAATAATTCTATAAGGTAACCATTCTATTTGGTTGGTGTCTATTTCTTATGATTTTCAGTACCAATAAAATCAACAGTCTTGTACAGATACCTTTATTTACATTAACATAATTTCCCTGTGACACATTCCTAGAAAGGGAATTACTACATGGACAACTGCCAAATTTCTTTGCATATATAGTATACTAATTCGTACTGCCACTAGTACTGAGAATATATAGATCTACTTTCATAAGCCCCACATCTACAACCCAAAGACGTGTTCCAGTTCTAAGGACAAAAATAACTTATGGTTATTTTTGAGAGAATAATACAACTCTGACTTCTCTTTATTCCTGTCCTCAGGATAATCTTGGTATTCACAGAATAGCCGAGAGAAGAGACCACCAGGAGTTCACACGTGTGAGGCAAATGTCCACTCACCATGCTCTAATGGCCTACAGAGTTCTGTAGATGTCAAATATGGCTTTTATGTAATGCTTCTTATTGGACTCACTCTCTGGGGTTGGAAGTAGTTACTAATAGAGTGTGAGAGCAAGATATCAGGAGGCAGAATTGAGGAGAGTGCTGGGTGGCCGTGCTAAGTGCTCACATACTGGAGTTCCAAGAATAAATCACTAGGTGGCTCATTTATATTGGGCTCTGTCCAGTGGAGGATGAGCTACAGGTAAACATGAGCATCATGGATCTCAGACAGGTAAAAGCATAAGGGCATTGATTAAGACTGGCATCAGTGAATGACAGTAGTCAAAACTCATAGTTTGGTCATAGAAGAAACTCCAGTTATTATTTTTTTTTGAGCAGCAAAGTAGTAGGCATATTTTAGTCTCTAACTGATCCATTCTATCTGACCAGCTAGCTACAAGGAGACAGATGTCGACTTGTTTGAAGGACAAGATGTGAAACTTTCTAGAATGAGAAAGGACAGATGATTTTAGTGAAAACAGACTTGTTTAAAAGTCCTTGGAACCAAAATAATTTGAAGGCAAAAATCATGGGTCCTGACAATTATAGAGAGTCTTGGCATAGGTTAAAAGTATATCATTTTGGAGAAAGTATTACCAGCTACTTAGATAATGTCTGAGCTTTAGAATAAGGGGAATCTAATACTGACATGCAGAGATACAGTAGCTCAGAAGTCTAAGGAAGATGGTAAATGTTGCAAAAAGCCTTCTGGTTGTTTCAGGATGCCTATGGGAGGGGTGTAGCTGTCACATGTAGTTACATAGTATTCTAGAACAAGGCAGGCTCAAGGTGACCAAAAGTCTTTCAATATAAGATAGGCAGTACAATAGATCCCCTAAGAGCCAGTTACATGGCATAAAGACAGAGCAAGAATATACAGACCTAGGTTGCTTTAGCCGGGTGGTGGTTCTGCCTGGCTGAGAAGAGTTTAAAGAGCTTCTAAACTTAAAGGTTCCTAGCCTCTCCCAGTATGAAGTATTGAGTTCCATTTTTTAGTGGAGACTTTATTTCTTAGAAACTTTTCTAAACTTTTTGGAAATTAAATGTACCAAACCCTCAGAAAAGATGACACAATCCAGACCATAAGAATGGATTTTCATTAAAAACTTTAGACATTTAAAGTTGTTGAAATAGATATTAGTTGGCCCTTGATTTAAGAAAAAATAATATGGTCTGCTTATGCTGACATTTGTTGATTTTAGTGTTAGAATCCTTAAAGATAATAAGCAAGGAAGTCTTCAAACCTTGAGCTAATAATTATGAAGAATTTTTTAAAGCTTTTACAAGATTTCACTGACTAACTTGGAGTTTTCCATATTATTTAAGTATTTTCACATTTATATGTATCTTCTTGTTTATCTTCTTCCCTCTTCAGGCTATAGGACCCCAGAGCAGCACGGGCCACAGAACGGGGGTAGAGAAGGCATTGTTCACTTTTTAATATTTCTTTCGCTCAGTTGAAGTTTGTCTTCTGCTTCATTCTTACACTTTTCTTTTGTTGAGTTTTGGAAGAATGAGTCAACATTATCACTGGAGAAAAATAGCAGTGTCTAAAATTTAGAATCACAGTAGTTCACTAGATTTACTCATTATTGTTCAACTGGTGGTGTTACTCTGTTTTCCTATGCTCAAATTAGAAATACCACAGATCTGTATGAATACTATGTGTCATTAATATCGTTGGGTTAAATTCTTTAATTTTAAAGTAATTGTTGCAGGAAAAAACATAAGAGCGAAGGACAGAATCCAATATAGTATATACACATCTAGTTCCATTTCTGCACCATTCTTGGAACAAAACCCTGAGTTCTATTTTAGGGAACATTAAAATATCTGTTGTTGAATCGTTGTGTGCTACTTAAGACATAAGTAAACCCAAGTTAGAGAGTTGGATCAAAAGTCTCTGAACAAGACAAATCCCTATCAATAAATGGTTATCAATAGCCAATAAGCTCAATGTTTAGTTCCTTACTCAATTTGCTGTAGTCGAGGAGTCAAAATTGGGACTTTCAGGCCAAATTCAACCTAAAGAAAAATTCAAAACATTTCACAACTTTTCAAAGAATTTGTTATCTCACATGGGTTGAGGGAGGGAGAGAAATTCCATAGAACTCTGGCTTCTCTTGAACTCAGAAGTTCAGATCGTGCAGCTATATGTTACCTTCTTACATGGCACCAATCTGCTGGTTCTCCTTAGCTGCTGTCTTCTTTAGACAAGGCATATGCTGTCCCATTCACCACA
The DNA here is from genome assembly GCF_028858775.2 of Pan troglodytes. NCBI lineage: Eukaryota > Metazoa > Chordata > Mammalia > Primates > Hominidae > Pan > Pan troglodytes. The sequence continues at coordinate 23,868,793 of NC_072421.2, forward strand.
GTCCTCACTCTTCTCTATCACCACTCCTGGGCCACTTCCTTTATTTATATAACTTGCTTGGCCACTGTAGGTATTTTAATTAGCCAGCAAATGTGGCAGGCAGACAGGGATTCAGCTTTTCTGCTTCTCCCACACAAGTAGGCCTTTAGCCTCTGTTTTATTTCTGACCATGACAATGAGGCTATAGATTTACAATACAGACAGGAAGCAGATCACCCTGAACTTCATCTGTTACCTATCTCGTTGGGACAAGAAGTCTAATTCCTACGCTTAGGATTCAACTCCAAATGTGCAGAGAAAAGGAAAAAAAAAAACCACACACACACACACACACACACAAGTGAAGAAATCAATCAAGGTCACAAAGCCATTCCAAGCTGTTCTGTGTCTACGACCCATATTTTTTGCTTTTCCACTCCTCAGAAGATCAAGAGGTAATGAGGAATTTCTCATAATAAATTATTACGAGTCTCTAGGGTGGGTGCTCTGAGGGCTCATGGCTTAGACTTATAGAAAGCATCTGCCTCACCATAGAGTATTCAGTAGCCTTCAGTCATACCCTGCCAGTGAGCTCTCACTGGGGTGGAACAGGCTGTCCAGCATGGTAAAGAAGCAAGCTGAAACAAAGAGTTTGCCACTTTGCTTTTATTTTCTACTTTGGGTTCTAACAAAAGGATTCAAGAAGAGAGCAGTAAATCAAGCAAGCACCTGCTCATCAGGTTGTCTATTGATGTTTTCACTTACCCTCCAGGATATTCAAAGAGAGGCTCAGAAGTTTTGGCATAAAGAAATCTTTTTATTTTCCATGATCAAAATTGCCTAGCCAGAAAGGGCATCAAAGCCACGGTATCTTCAGAGGAAGAGATAAATTCACTCCAGGTTGACAGGAGGGTCACCTTGGCCATTTCTTCCCTTGCCTTCGAAGGAGGGCAGGAAAGGGAAGACCAATTTTGACTGGCAAATAGAGAATGCCTCAAGAAGGTGAAGATATGCCATGGATCACTTCTTTCCAATGTGCATATAAGTCACTTGGAAATCTTGTGAAAATGAATGTGGGTTCTAATTCAGCAAGTCCAGGGTGGAGCCTGAGGTTCTTCATAAAGCTCTCCCAACATGCTGATGCTGCTGAACCTCTGACTACATTTTGAGTAGCAAACCCATAGACATCATTGACAGAGGTTTTAAAAAAGATAGAATATAATTTGTGATTTACTTTGATACAAGATATGCATGTAGATGGCAACTAGAACCTTATAGTCGACTTGTGTGATCTTGCCAGGAAAGTCATCATTCACATAAGAAGGAACAAGCCAACATTGAGTCTCATGGTGTGAGGGTAATGGAGGCTGGGTTCAATGGGCCCAGAAACATATATAGAAATCAAGAAGGGAAAAGAGCCAGCAGCAGTCATAGAAACAGCAACGAAGCTGATCAACTGAATAAAGAAGTCAATGTTTGAATAGAATAGCAGAGAACAAGGTAGCCTGAGGTACTTGCTAAAGTCAAGCTCAGCTAGCATTGAAGAATGCGAGATAAGAATTAATGAGGTCTTGGAGACCAGACAGACTCACTGGCACAGAGCAGGCAAACCTCAAAGTCTTAACAACGGGCAACAGGAAGAAATCAGCACAGGCAAACAAAGAATGCCAGTGTGAGCGTTGGGCCACAGATGGAGAACTAGGCAAGCAGGGAGATGCCTAGGTGTGAGATGTGAACATACCTGCTGATCTTCAGCTTCCAGAAAGAACTGAGCAAGGGAAATAAAAGCATCCTACTCCCAGAGGAAATCGTATGTGCGGCAAGAAATCCAAGAAGGTCTAAAATGTGAGAACTGGAACTCTGAGCAAAGGCCCAGGTCTGTGACCCATATTGAATCAGTAGCAAAGTTATATGTTACTGAGCCAACTAAAGGCCTTATATTCCTTCCCGGCACAGACTGGTCCCAGAGCCCGTGTGCGGCAGAATCAACAGGTGTTCAGTTAAGAGGCTACAGCTGTGAAAATTAGCAAACAGCGCTAGGCAGGTTAGTAGAGCAGTGAGTCTCAAAGTACGCTCTCAAATCAGCAGTATCAACATCACCTGGTTACCTGTTAGGACATGTGAATTCTCAACCCCACCCCAAACTTAATGAATCAGAAATTCTGGGGCTGGAGCCCAGCCAGGCATGTTTTCACAAGCCCTCCAGAGAATTCTGACGCACCATGCTCAAGTTTGGGAAGTAATGCAGTAGTTTATTCAAAGTATAAATGGAGACAAGGCCAGATGTGGCAAAGGCGTGGCCTTAATCATGATACTTTCAAAGAGCTGGTGAAGACTGAAATCAGTTACAGGGGAAGAAAATCCAGTAGAGAGAATGTGAAAGAATGATTAATAAAACGTTCAGGGGTTAACAGAGTCAGGCAATGATATTAAAAGGCAGAGTTATATCAATGTTGAAGGATCATCCAACCATATGTATTCATATTTTGATTCTGATAACGAGAGAAATCATGAGTGTCAAAAGGGGTCAACTCCTGTGTTCGAAAATGTTCTCATGCTGTATTTTTAAGACAGTCACCTCAAAGAAATGTTATTTGGAGCTCATGCTTATGAAGATTTCCTCTCAGTGGGGGAAAAACAAACATGGTAGTATAATGTGATCCATTTGACAGAAATATTGAGAAGAAATTTGTTTTAAATATGTGTTTGTTTAAACACAGGTGAAGGATGAAAACATATGTGTAGGTTTTTAATTATACTTATTGATTCAGCAAATATCTCTATTCAGACACTAAGGATGCAAAACCACATAAACCACAATCTCTTTCAAAATATTTGCAGTGTAGTCCTAGGAGAGGACAATAAATTCGCAGTTGGCACAGCTATACTAGAGGTTTGCCCTCCATAAGGCAGAGAACTTTTCTCAAAAGAGAGAAATGCTCAGTTTGACTCTGAAGAACAATTGAAAGAACATTGTAGTAGAAGGAATGATATGTAGGGAAGGCATGGAGGCAGGAAAGGCCTTTTGGGAAGTGCTAGAGGCTTAGAATGGCTGGGGGAAGAGGACATGAGGCTAGAGAACCAGTAAGCAGAGACCAGCCCATCATGGCCCTAGCTGCCATCCTGGTAACACTGGTGTGCCGGGGAGGACCAGGAACAGATGTACCCTTCAGAAAGACCACTCTGTCTCAGTCATAGGGTAAATGAATTGACAAGAGGGACAGGAAGGAGGTGCGCAAGATCAGTAAGAAAAAGATGATCGTAACTAAGTTGATGGACTAGGGCATCAGAGCTCAGGAATGCAGAAATTATGCAGTTCTAAGAGATGGCAAGGCTTATGATGTGACAAAACTGAGATATACTGATACACCTGAATCAATCGTAGAATGAGCCCTATGTATTTTTTTTTCTTACCAATACTAGCAACAAATTGGAGATCAATTTGGTTATTTTTATGAACTAGAGGCAATTTAAGGCCATCCCTGTAATGATGTCAGTTTTATATTTCAATCTGCTTTTTGGAGTGGGAGAAGAAAGGCTTGCTGAGGCCACAGTCATTGCTGCACATCTCTGAGAATACAGCAGTGACAAGATGGGAATGCACCCCCTCTCTCCTGGACCTTTCCAGATGCTGGCAAGGGGGGTAGGTTATATACCTCACAGGCCAGGAATGGAGTTCACATCACCTGCAGGCCATCCTACCCGTCTTCAGGAAAGATGGCTACAACCCTCTTCTCCTCCCTCTAACCTCAAGTGGGAGAGCTCTGGCAGGCATTGAGGGAAGTCATCTTGAGGTCCCAATAGGCCAGAGCTCTGGTGATAGCGGCTTCCAAGAATGGAACCACAAGAGGTAACCTTTCTCTCTCTCTCCTGCTGCTGCAGCTGCTAGATCCCTTCCCTTTGGTGGGATTAGTGTGGAGAGACAAAAACTATGGGTGCCTTCTGTTTGTAAGGGGGATATCCAGCCTGACCTTGGCAGGCCAAGCAAGACCAGGAGGCAGTTCTCAGGAAAAGATGTTGGCTCAGGTCTGGCCCTGCCCAGAGTCTCAGAGAGGAGTAGGGGTAGGAGGAGGATATAAAATGAGTTATAGAGGTTACTGCAAAGTCTAGACCAATTCACTGGTTAGGTCATAAGTTGGGCATTTGCTGGACACAGACGCCTAAGCCATAAAAGCAAAGCGGGCATATGCCTCAGGTTCCCTTGGTCATACCTCAGTCCCTCAAGCACAGGGTGCAGACACTCCGATTCTGCTCCCAGAGATATGACTAACACCAAGTAAGATCTACAGGATAGTTTAATATTGAGGAACAGAGATTTTAAATGTTCTAAAGGTCCTGAAGGATTTACAATAAAATAATAAATAGCAGTTTTTCCTGAGTGGTAGGATTTCAGGTAATTTAAAAATTTTTCTTCTCTTTAATCACCGGAAACTTCTATAATAAATATGGTTTCCACTGGTGATAATAGAAATTAAAATTATTTAAAACATCATTACCATGTTGAAAAAAGAATCCAATGTTAAAAAGTTTGATATTTTCCCACATATCTAGGAGATATAAATATGTATACATATATAAGAGTACCTAAAGAAAAAAAGAAAATTAAAGTGATGAAGCTATGATAGAAGGTAAATATGTTAGAATAACTGATGAAAATACTGTCCATTGTATGATTCAAAGATGTACAAACCTACCCAAGTGCTACTAAAATATTACTATTCACAGAAGAGAAAATATACAAGACTGTAAATTCCCTTATGTAAGCCTAGTATACTAGAGTCCCATTTCAATGCACTGAATTGTAATTAGCTTCCTTAGGCGTAGGAGCTATAATAGACAGTAGGCACCTCAAAGATTAACAAAGATATATTCAAAATTGGGAGACTAAAATAATTCATAATGATGAGAAAGAAAAGGAAGTAAGCCAACTCAACAATACAAGGTACATACAGGATTCTGATTTCTCTCCATCCTTGTCAACTCTTATTTTCCTTTTTATATAAAAATTATAGCAATCCTAGTAGGTGTCAAGTGGCACCTCATTGTGGTTTTGATTTGCATTTCCCTAATGACTAATGCTGTTGAGCAGCTTTTCATTGCTTACTGGCCATTTGTATGTCTTTGGAGAAGCATCTATTCAAATCCTTAGCCCATTTCTAAGTTGGGTTGTTTTTTCTTGTTATTGTTGAGATATAGGAACTCTTTATGTATTCTGGATATTAAACTCATCAAATATATGACTTGCAAATATTTTCTCTCATTCTGTGAGTTGTCTTTTCACTCTCTTAATAGTGTCTTTGGATGCACAAACTTTTGAATTTTAATCATCCAATTTATCTATTTTTTCTTTGGTTTCCTATGTTTTTGGTGTCATACTTAAGAAATCATCGCCTCAAAAGGATAAATATAGAATATGACCCAGCAATTCCATTCCTAGGTGTATACCCCCAAAGAATTGAAAACAGGGACTGAAACAGGTACTTGTACACAAATATGCACAGCAGCATTATTTAAGATAACCAAAAGGAGAAAACACCCACAAGTCTATGAACAGATGAATGGATAAACAAAATGTGTTATATCCATATAATAGAATATTATTCAGCCATAAAAAGGAATCAAGTTGTGATAAATGCTACAATATAAATGCACCCTGAAAAGATTATGCTAAATGAAATAAGCCAGACACAAAAGAACAAATGGTGTATGATTCTACTTGTATGAAATATCTAGAAGAGGCAAATTTATAGAACCAGAAAGTAGATTAAAGTTTAACAGGAGGTAGGGGGAATGAGGAACGGGGACTTAATGCTTATGGACACGAAGTTTCTGTTTGGGGTAATGAAAATAGTTTGGAAATAATGATGATGGTCGCACAACACTGTGAATGTTATAAATGTCACAGAATTATACGCTTAAAAGTGGTTAAAATGATAAATGTATATTGTATATATATTTTATCACAATAAAAAACTCAACGGTTAAATAATGCAATTATGAAAAGGACAAAGGACACAGACATTTCACTCACAAGGATGGCAAATAAGCACACATGCTCTACTTCGTTAGCCATTAGAAAAATGTAAATTTTAACCACAACGAGATATCACTACATCTATATCAGAATGATTAAAATAAAGAATAGTGGAAGACCAAATTCTGGCAGGGAGGGGGAAAGGGGGAACAACTAGATCTCTAGTATATTATGGGTAGTCATATAAAATGGTACGGTCACTCTGGAAAACAGTTTGACAGCTTCTCATAAAATTAAACATGTGATTAACATGACCACACAATCATACTTTTGGGCCTTTATCCCAGGGAAATGAAAACTTATGCTTACATAAAATCCTACACATGAATTTTCATAGCCGCTGTGTTCATAGTAGCAAAAACTGGCAACAATCCAAAAGTCCTTCATCGGGTTAATGGTTAAATAAACTCTGGTCCATCCATACAATGGAATATTACTCAACAGCAAAAAGATATAAACTATCAACGCAGGCAAGACCATAGATGAATCTAAAGAGCATTATGCTTAACAAAAAGTCACTCTCAAAAGGCTACATATCACATGATTTTATTTACATAATATTCTTTTTTAGAGGGGGCATGAGGTCTTGCCATGTTGCCCAGGCTCGTCTTGAATTCCTAGGTTCAACTGATCCTCCCACCTCGACCTCCCAAGAGAGATGCAAAGCACATTTGTAGTTGCCATGGTATGCAAATATAAAGTGGTAGCAGGAGGTAGTTACTTTGTGGTGATGGAACTATCCTATATCTTGATTGTCATGGTGGTTACACGAATCTACACGTGGAATAAAATTGCATAAAAATACAAATACACACACAAATTAATACAAGTCAAAATGTTGAAAACCAAACAAGATCTATAATCTAGATAACGGTGTTGTGCCAATGTCAATTTCTTAGTTTGATATTATACTACAGCTGTATAAAATATCACCATTGGGAGAAACCGGAGGAAGAATACACAAGACTCTATGTACTATTTTTGTAACTTTCTGTGAGTCTATAATTATTTCAAGATAAAAACTTTTTTAAAAACACATCTAAATTGGTACATGAATACCATGGACACATTTTATTTTGCTTCTTTAGCAAATGAGAAATTTCTCATAAAAAAAAAATGTAATGTTAAACTAACACAGTATAAGGGTGACCACAATACTAAATTTGGTATTGTAGCATAAGAAAGGCCCCTTTAAAAATTGGTATATGAGAATGAAAATGAAAATACAGAAACCTGAAACAAAATGCATCCACTGTAGAAATGGCCAAACACAAATGACACTAAATAAACCATATTTTTTAAATGTATCTAGTGCACCAATTCTTCCCATTTCCCAAATTGTCCATGCACAAAATCCTTATTTATACTTCTGGTTTTATTTCTGTGTACAGAAGCAAAGTATATATGTCACTCTTCCTAGAAGAGGGTGGGTAGTGATGAATATACATTTTTTAAAGAAGAGGAAACTTGAAGTTGTAAAGCAAACAAGGAATTAACGTGGGAGACAGAGCAAGAGTGGAGGGCTTTGCAGTGAAGCTGGGGAGAGATAAGGAAAGCTGAGGGAAGAGAGACCTGCGGTTCAAATCAACTTTTGTGATGGGAAAAATAAAATAATGAAGAGTACTCTGACAGGAAAAGGAAAAGCTCATCACCTTCTGAGGTCTGACCACAACCTCCCTATACGCCATGAAGGGGTAAAGTGCAGGCTACGCTAGCAAATGTCAGGGTGAGGGTCTCTGCAGCTGAAGAGGATGCATCTTCCCGACAGAAAAACTAAGGAAGTGTGGACTATGTCCCTGGGGGCACTGGGGTGAAAACCAGGCAAACAGCTCTGTCATCACACCTAAGGGATAAATGTGGAGGCAAAAGAGAAGACAAAGCCAAGAGATTCAGTAGCTTAAAAGTTAAAAAAAAAAAAAAAAAAAAAAAGTAAATGGTGTAAAAACCAAAGGCAGGAGTTTTGGTTTTGAAATACCGTTTTATTCATGATAAGTTGAGGTCACTTTTGGCACTCTGAAAATGATCACCAATTGTTATAGCAAAGATTAAAACCAACAAAATAACAAATACAGCAGTTAGAAAGCTAAAGATCGTTTCGTTTCGGTTCCTCCTACTGTTTTATAACTTGGTTATGTAGGTTGTAGGAATCAGGTCAGGGGTTAGGGTCTGCAGCTTACGTCCTGAAAGACTGAACAATCGAAAGATTTTTTGCATCATCTAATATAAATCCTGGAGAAATAAGCTTGACAAATTGCATAAGACAAAAAAAAAAAATTCATGTTCCACAGTGGAAGCAGTCCCCTACCTACTCTGACTCTACACACAGTCTGCATGTGGTTCTGACCTTGGCCCCTCTGTTATGTTCTGGGAAGGGGAAGAGAGTTGGATGTGGACTGTGGTAGAAAGAACAAAGAGATTGCAAAGCTCCTCTGTGGAAGCTCTGGGGTGGGGCTCTGAAATCTGACTTTTAAAGAAGAGCTCCAGGGGAACTGATACAGCTGGTCTTTGATTCACCCTTTCAGAAGCATAGTTCCACACAGCCATTGGCTGGCAACAAGTTCTGCTCCTAAACTTTAATCCCCAGTTTCCAAACATTATGTTTATAAGAAGTATTGGTAGTAACCATGAGGCTAGTTTAATTTTCTTTTAGTCCTTTATGAGGCCCCAGTTCTTTTTAAATTAACCGTGGCAGAACCCATTGGTCTTCAGCTTCAACATAATTCAGAAAGGAAACAAGAGGTGCACAAGGAGGAATGAGAGGTTTAAAAATATAATTAAAAAATAATAGCAGGAACATTTACTTAGTACGTACTAGGTGTCAGATTCTAAGTGTTTCCATGTGTGAACATAACCACTTGTAACAACGCTGGGAGTACATACTATTATTATAACCATCCCCATGATACAGATGAGAAGACAAGCACAGAAAGGTTAAGCAACTTCCCTGAAGTTACGCAGTAGCAAGTGGAAAGCTTGTCTCAAAACAATGAAAATGGAAAAGGAACAAATGAAATGGGAAACGGGAATTCTCCCCCAAAGGTATGCTGTCTTCAGTCAATGTCATGTTGTCTCTGTTTCGGTGCTGGTATTTCTTATTTAATGTCACATTTCAAATTCATAAGAGCACTTTTAAATAAAATGGTTTCTGCTCAGAAACAACTTCAAAGAAAATGAGTGCAATAAAACAAAGACATAGGTCAGGGGCAAGGTACCCAACATGAAAAGAAATAGAAAATTGCATCTCCCCACTTTAAGTAATTTAGCTTCAAATGAGCCAAAGTCTCTTGAAATCAGATATCGTGTAGGAGATCCCATTCAACACTCCAGGAAAAAACCATAGCAAACAGTTTAACTGCCACACATCAGACTACATCCAGTGCAATGGTGTGGTGTTAGTCCACAGCAGTTGTTCCCAAAATGAGGAGTGAGGCAGAGTCAGGACTGCCTGGAGAACTGATGGACAGAGAGGTCCAGTTTGGGTAAAGTGGAGCAGGGCCTGGGCCTCAGTATCTTACAAGTTCCTCTTTAGTGATTCATATGCTCACCAAAGTGAGAACCACTAGTCTAGAGCGTTCTGGGTCCATGTTCCTCCATTTCTTGAGGAATCCTGAAGAGAGGAAACTGGTAACTGATAGGGAAGACTCCAGGACAGCTGGAACACTGTTAGCAGACACAAGCTTCAGGTACCAGAGCTACCTCCCACCTCTTCGATGTGTCTGTCCACAGCTCTCGTCAGCCCCACATAGGTGCAATTTACTTGTCTGCATTCCAAATGTAAGCTCTGTCTTGCCCAGTGCTGTGTCTCCAGAATGGAACCCAATGTCTACACATAATAATTATAAAATAAATATTGGTTGGATAAATGAATTGATGGAAATCTACCAGCGTTAAAACTATAGAATGGGAGTGTTGAGAGTAGTATTGAATTGCCCACAAATCTAACTCCAAAGAGCCTATAGTTCAAGTATTGAAATGGTTTTGTAATATAGGCAGCTAGAGATTACTTCTTTTCCATACCACGGAACTGGCGGGATGACTCATTAGTGATCCTGAATTCTAAGCCTGCATCCTCTCTTTCAGTGAAGAACTTGGATACATATTTACCCCCTAGGGTCTCCTGAACTTCTTCCTAAAACATAGATTATTCTAGTACTCACCTACCGTATAAGGAGTATTTGAACTAAGCAATTAATGACTTGGGCACCTTAAAAAATGCCAAGCGCTTTTCAAACATCTATTATATGGTCCTGGGCCTAATAATGCTGCTACAGAATTTCTTTCATTGAATTACACGTTGTTTAAATGTAACAGAATGACCTTTTAATCATAAAACAAATGACTTGCTATCAATTGACCAAGAGTAATATTTTCGCAACTTGAAATAATCTGGTCTAAATCACCAAATACAAAGAATGTATACAAAAATGCTACCACATTCCCTCTGAACATGGTTTCTACTAAACAACAGCACGGTTCCCAACTTGAGTGCCGTATCGGCATTGTGGTCCACCAATGGTGAGGCTGCATAGGGGGTGATTAAAGGTGTGAGCTTAAAAACAACAAGATCTAAGCTTACTTCCAGCTTGGTAAGTCACTGAACTAAATGATATTTTGGTTTCCTCAACTCTAACATGGGGAAGATAATCATATCTTTTTTAATGGGTTATCAGAAAAAAATCATGCATGAGAAGTATTGAGCTCAATTCCTTAACAAAATAAGTGCTCAGTAAATGTCACACTACTGTTAGCATCATCCTTGGCATGTCAGTTGGCATCTAAGGCTTAGATAGAATAACCAGTCTGTCCCTCTGCTTGTTAGCCATTTCCCATCATATCACAATCCCAGCTAAGTCAGTTCCATCCTAATGGCTTAAACAGTTAGGGAAAGCATTCTGTAAATAATGACAGTTAAACTAGATCTTAGAAGATGAGCAAGATAGATTAAAGGGCCCCAGCTTTCACAGTCATTCACCGTCCAGTCAGCTGTGGCCAAGGAGGACTGGAATTACCCGGAGCAGAACACGAATACCTAAGTGACTTTCCTTTGACTGGGGACAGTATCCTTCAAGGGAAACTCATAATTTTAACACTCATGTATCTAGAAGGCCCTGCTGAGCTACTCTGACATTCTTACCAGTCATCAAGAATAGTTAACTTTCCATACGCTGTTGGTATATATGTGTGCCTGTGTGTGCAAGTGTGTGCAATGAACTAATAGAAAATTCTGGTAGCCCATCCTTTTATATTTTACATAGACTCGAAGACCTTCTTTGGATTTGTAGCAGCAGGAAACATTTCCATTTTCAATATGGGCCTGCCATCTGTCGGAAGGCTAGCTTCTAGAGTACCACGTTTTCTCCACTGCTATTTTCTACCACATGGTTATATTCTCAGTTTTGCTCACAGCACCACATGCAATAATAATGCTATTTATTGGGTGCCTCTCATGAGCCAGGCACTTTAAATGCAGTCTCTTGAGGTACATATGATTATCCCATTTTATAGATGAAGAACTCAAAGGCTCTGAGAGGTTAGGTAACTTGCCCAAGTTCTTACAGCCGGGAAAGCTGACCTGGAGTTTGAACTGCAATCTGGTTGATACTATACAACAAGGTCCTTTTCTCTCCCGAGTGCTTGTGGTAGTATCATTAAAGGACATTTTGCTTTGAGGTATGTTTAATGCATTTTTTCAGTCCAGCATGTTGTGTTCACGTCACTTCATTTCACCGTAGCCATATAAGCAGAAATTGCTTAGGAACCTGCTGTCCCTGGGCTGGGCTTACATCCAGCTCCACGCTGTACCGGGGGAAGCAGTGCTTCTATTAAATTAATGTGCTCCAACACGAGTGCATCATTCCAGTCACCTGAGAATAGGAAAAGCCTTATCAAGAACTTGCTATTCATTTTAAGCTGCTTTAATCCCCTCTGGTTTGATGCGAATTCATTTCATTAATAATTAACAGTGCTTGGCAGTGCTTTCCCTCAGTCCCAGTTTTTGGTTGGCATTCCACTTTGCTGAACCTGAGAGAAATCAGGGTCAAACCAAGGGAGAAAAGAAAATGAGAGAGCCAGGATCTGGCATTAACCCACCCACCTCGACCCCTATGGAGAAGGCAAGCTAACTATTGAAGCAACAGATACTGGCATTTTCTGTGAGTTAGTGTAGATGATCCTTGTAGTTCATCTTCTTAAATATTACATCTTTAATGAGCTCATCCAAGCTTTGATAGTGTGGCTTTAAACCTTGCTTTTGGGCAGATATTATAGATCAGTGGTTCTCAGCTTTGGCTAGGAATCAGAATCACCTCTAAGACTTGAAAAAATACACATAAAATCTACTAAAGTTGAACACTTACATACCTTATGACCCAGCAATTCCACTCTTAGACTTATGCCCAACAGAAATACACACATATGTGCACCAAATGATACATCAGAACGTTCAAAGAAGCACATAGTAGCCCCAAACTGGAAGCCACCCAAATGCCCATCAACAATAGAATGGAAAATACATTTTCACACAATGGAATAACATATAGCATAGGATTGAATAGCATACAACTACACACAACAATATAGAATACTCTCACATATATTGTACTGAGAATAAAAGCCATACACAAAGGAGTATATGCTACATGATTCTATCCAAATGAAGAATACAGCTATGCAAAACTAACCTACAGGGTTAGATGTCAGGATACTAATTAGTGTTAGGGGGATTAGTGATTGGAAGGGGCTTCTGGGCTGTTGGTTATATTCTGTTTTTCTTGATCTGGGCATTAGTTCTGTGGGTGTGTTCACGTGTAAAAATTCACTCTGTACACTTATCATACATATACACCTTTCTACATGGTTGTTATCCTCTAATTAAAAGCTGAAAATATGTACACATAAACCTATTGCCTCCAGTCCAGTAACCTCCGCACCGCCCCCTCAACACACACGTATATACACACCCACTCACTTCTCCTGGGGAGCCCAATTCAGCAGCCTTGAGGCCCCTATACCCTCTTTTAAGCTGCTCAAATTATTTGATGCTATCAGTGTCATCTCAGTATCCCTAGTTTTCCCTAGCCTTCCAGCATTTGCAATAAACTTCGGTGGTAAAACAGTCTAATTCCATTACCATCTGAATGATACTAAAACGTGGGAACTGAAAAAAATCAAATCAGTGTATTGAACAAAAACATAAACAGAATAATGTAAACTGCTCATTTTCAACTTATAAAAAAGAAGCTGAGGAAGAACTTGAACATTTTTGCTACACAGGCTTAATGAGTATGACATCACCTGTCCTTTTTAATAATAATAACTACGAAGTAATAATAGCTAACATATATGCAAGGCACTGCTGTAAGTGATTTACATAAATTAACTCATTTAATCCTCATAACAATTACTTGAAATAGGTATTATTATTATCCCCATTTGGCAAATGAGGAAACTGAGATATAGAGCGGAGCTAGAAAACCATGATTTGAGATTCTAACAGTATGGCTTCAGAGTTTGTACTCTTAACCACTTCACTATATTCCTGTATATTTTATGCTGCTTAACATACTTTTCCCATTTTAAATGGACTATATTTAATATATTGCGAGTGGTAAGCTAAGTCCACTTGAATATTGGCATCTCAGCTGAAAATTACATGTGAGATGACTGAAATCAATAATACAAGTTTTATGTCAGTTCTTCAAGTGTTGGAAGAAATAGGTCAAACATTTAAAAAAAAAAAAAAAAGCCACGACCTAAAGAACATTTCTGTAAGTGTCATCCACTCATTGGCAAACATTGAGTGAGCAGGTGCTATGCTTGTGCAGTGGGTCCAATAGTGACCTCAGTCAAGGGCAAGGTTCAGGCCCCCAAAGACCTCCTCATTCAGCAGACAGACACGGGCCAAACAGCAGAAGAGTAAGTGGAAGTTACACATGTGACCACAGGTCATGAAAGCGTATAAGAAAGGGAAGCTTCCTACTCAAAAAGGTCAGGAAAGGCCTCCCGGAAGAAGTGATGATGGTGTGAAATATGAAGAATGAGTAGGAGGTAAAGGCAAAGGTGAGTGGGAGTGTAGAAAGAGCTGCATATGCATGTGCAAATAACTGTAATGTAAGTCAGAATGAATAAGGACTATAATAAACACACATACAAAAAAGCACAATGGAACTTCAGGACCTTTTTTCCTATTTCATTATTCAAATCACCTGAAGTCGTTATACTTTCAGCATGAACCCAGAAACTCTTATATCAGATTCATAGTTGGTCTCACAAGCCTGGAACACAGTAAGACAAAAACCTTGTGGAAAAGGAATTTGAAACAGTACTTTTAACCCAGCATATATTGAAGGATTCAAGACATCAAAGTGAAAAAAGGAAACAATAGTGTTTACCTTTTCTGGAAAAAACGAGCAACAAAGAGGAAAAAAGGAAAAACCCTAAGATGGTGAAATCACCAGTCACAGAAGATATTCTTACAACACTATATAGGTCAGAACTTCCCCACTCCCCACCACCTACCATTGCTGAGGTTAGGCCTACTAGAAAAATAAGAGCACCCTAATAGACCAAAAGACATCATGCAATAGATGAGGAATGTGGTTAAGTACAACTTCTGAGGCTGCCTGATAGGCTCAAAATAAATCCAGGTGCAAAGAATGAATGGTCTTTGCAAATCTAAGCCTGCTCCTCACCACCTCCTGGTATAACTATGATCCAAACTGTTCTCTACTCTCCAAGATAAACCAATGTGATCTTTTGAAAATGTACATCTTTCATGGACTACACCCTCCACCTCCACCCAATAACCCTTCAATGGAACCCATTGCTTGTAAGGTAAAAATATAGCTCCTTAAAGTAGCCTGAGGGTGTTGCCTGGTCTGCTTTCCGCCAACCTCTCCAATCCTATCTTGTACCCTGCTCACTTTTCCTCTATATGTTTCCCCAAAAACAGCCTTCTGGCCGGGCGCAGTGGCTCACGCCTGTAATCCCAGCACTTTGGGAGGCCAAGGCAGGCGGATCACCTAAGGTCAGGAATTTGAGACCAGCCTGGCCAACATGGCGAAACCTTGTCTGTACTAAAAATACAAAAATTAGCCGGGCGTGGTGGCGGGCACCTGTAATCCCAGCTACTCAGGAGGCTGAGGCATGAGAATCGCTTGAACCCACGAGGCGGAGGTTGCAGTGAGCCGAGATTGCGCCACTGCACTCCAGCATGGGTGACAGAGCGAGACTCTGTCTCAAAAACAAACAAACAAACAAAAACAGCATTCTTTCAGTCCCTCATGTTCACCGTGCTCCATGTTACCTCAGGGTTTTGCACATGCTGCTTCTTCTACCTAGAACTCTCTGCTCAACCTGCCCTCTACCTAGTTGATTCCTACTCAGCCTTTAGCTCTTGGCCCCAATTTCAGACAGGTTATCCCTGGTTTCCCTGACTGTGTCAACTCTCCCCATTACAAGCTCAGGTACCTTCCCACCACGGCACCTGCTATAGGTGAAATTTTACATATATTGTCTTGATTATTTGATCAATGTCTCTTAGCTTCTTAAACGCAAGGGTTGGAATTTTGTCTGGTTTTACTGACTTTGTATCCACAGTCCCAGGCACACTTGTTGACTCATAGTAGGGGCTTCATAAATGTCCATTGTACAAATCAAAGCATTTCATAGAGCTCCTCAATTCCTATGAATGTCTGGTTAGCATATTACCATATGCTTCCTGGTCACTCTCATAAGCACCATGTATAAAGAAGCATTTTTTTAAAAAGTATATGTATTATATCCTTGAAAGAGGCATGAAAGAGGGCAAAAAAAGTTGAGGATGATTTGCTACTCTAGACAAGCAGCACATTTCTAATTATCTTGGTTACCTAGGAGTAAAGTATAGTCTCAAGTCTTACAGTAGAAATGAGAAGGAAAGAAATATTTAGCTGTTTAAACCTAATGTTAAGCAAACCATATTCTATCTATAACTAGATGCGGTAGGTTTTTCATTTATTCCCAACATGTTTGATGAATGGTTCACCCTGATAGGAGAAAACACTAAGTTCCTACTACAAAGGACAATGAAAGGCAAACGAGGTAACATTGGGATTCCAGAAGGCCCTTTACTGCGAATAATTTACATTTTGAGGCTACTGTTTGTTTTTCTCTTTTATAAAATTAAACATAATTATCTGTACTCCATACCTGTCCCATTGGGAGTTTGGAGGAATTAATGAGATGATGTTTGCGGAGTGCTCAGGGCCCCTGGAAACACTATTATTAGAACAGTTAAGTAAAATGTTGCTTATGGTAACCCATGGGGTGACTTCCAGACAAGCAAGGCTGACATCAGAATAAAAAATAGCAAAGTGAAACATGAAGGACAAAATTACTATTTGGTGATTTTATAGTAATGAAAATCATCCACTTTCTGAATTTCCAACTGCACCCTCCAATCCAGTAGCCACTAGCCCCATATGGCTATTTATTTTAAACTGATGAACTAAATTTTAAATTAAATTAAATTTCTTAAAATTAAAATATAAATAGCCTCATGTGGCCAGTGGTTTCTCCATTGGATAGTTCAGATATAGACTATTTCCATCATCACAGAAAATTCTACTGGACGGCAGTATGAATCTGAGGGGGTCTTTTGACTCTTTGTATCTGAATCCTGTTATTTGACACTTTCAAATCCTCACCCAGAGTAGGGATTTGGAACTTTATCAGCTAGAAGAGAGATTACTCATCGAGCTGAAGAGAAATTATTCTTCAAAGACAAATGGTTTCCTTTCAAACGCGTTTTGCCTTTTCTATGCTGCCTCCGCCTGGTTAGCACTAAGAATATGTGCAGTGTGGAATGGGTTAAATGTTTCTCTTTTTTCCCTATCTCATATTTCTCAGTGCCCCATCTATATATAAGTGCTGAAGTCTGGGCAGAGAGTAAACCATCTGAGTGACCATGAAAAGAGATTCATAACTAAAAACCTGCTATATCTGGTTGCCCACAAAATAAGAGACAGGTCATTAATACATTCTCGTTGGGAACAAATCCCCTCTTGTGTGAAATGCTGCTGCATCTCATTTTTCTCTTTATACTATTTTAATCTTGTGGGATTAGGGGGTGGGGTGGGGAACAGAAACGAGCCCAGTGCATTCTAACTTTGTGTGGGTGTCTCCCTGGCTTGGTTACCAAAGAAACCATTATGTTCCATACTATTCAAATAATGGCTCTACTAGCGCCCTAAATACTTTCTTCTTTCCTAACCTGACTGCACTGCAGATTTAGAGCCACCATCTGTTGGCCAGCAAAAGAGAAGGATTTCTGGAAATGTCATGGCCCTTCCCACACTGTTTGAAGCCTCAGTCTCAAGACTACAACCTAAGAAGTCTGCTTCTGAAGCCAGTTATTTCCTTACCAGGCCCAAGACGCTGTCTCCATGCACCACTGCACTGCCAAACTGCATAAGTGAAAGGTATTTGCAGGCATCCTGTGAGGCTGCCAAGCCTCCTGCCACCCATGCTGCCAGCCTCTTCTCTCGCTGCAGTTGTGAGGGCCTTGCTGCTTCACTCCTGAAGCATGCTGGGGGATCTGGCTGGGATGAGTGCTTCCCTGCCACCCTGGGCCCTGGAGTGAGTCACATCACCATCCCATGGATGCCTATTGCTGATTTACAGAGCAACAAATCCAGCAGCTGGGACCACCTGTTTTCATGGCTGCCAGGATGGGTTGTGCCCTTCAGAGGCTCCCGCTGCAAAGCAGAAGCCGCCAGCCCAGGATGTGATTGCCCCGGGAGAGAGGTGCTGGAAAAGGACCTGGTTTTCACGCTCCACTGACATTTGCCCTTCCCTACCCAGTCTTTAGATATACAGAGGTACAATGTACTTGGCAAATTCCCTATGAATTCCAGGCAGCCAGGAACTAAGGAATGAGGTGTTCTTGTAAAGCTCCAGGTCTCTGCCACAAACGATTCTGAGTTACTCTCCCAAGCAGTGTGGTCACTCTTTCTGAGGTTTTACACAGGAAGTTGAAGGGCTTCCAAATGTCTCCTGTCTGGGCATCTAAGTATAAATCTGGTGAAATTTTGCAGTCTGTTCAACCAAAAGAGTTTTAGTGATTGCAACTTAAGAACCACGGGCTGGGCGTGGTGGCTCACGCCTGTAATCCCAGCACTTTGGGAGGCCAAGGTGGGTGGATCATTTGAGGTCAGGAGTTCGAGACCAGCCTGGCCAACATGGTGAAACCCTGTCTCTGCTAAAAATACAAAAAATTAGCTGGGCTTGGTGGCACGTGCCTGTAATCCCAGCTACTCGGGAGGCTGAGGCAGGAGAATCACTTGAACCCTGGAGGCGGAGATTGCAGTGAGCCGAGATTCTGCCACTGCATTTTAGCCTGGGCTACAGAGCAAAACTCGGTCTCAAAAGGAAAAAAAAAAGAACAAGGAATTATTCTTAAGATCAGTAGTTGCTTCCATTAAGACCAACATGCATACCACATCTTTACTAACGCAGTCCTTTAAGCCAGGAGTCTCCAAACTTTCGGGGTCAAGCATCCTATTCACATACAACATCTTTGCACGCCTCCAAATACACATATCTCTATTTACAATGTGCATATATATATAGATATACCTTCTAATGTACTACTGTATTATCACATTACAAAACATGGTCCCAAAATTGAAATCTTAAAAGCGTTCAAATGAAAATGCAATATTTTTAAAATTAGGTTTAATTTTGTTTCATTTATTAAAGGCACAAAAGTCACTTTTACTCTCACTGGAAAAATCTGACATTTTTAAGGAGAGAAATATTATCAAACTTGCGCTTTTATTTTTTGATTTAGTTTAATTTAGAGGTATTGTTCTAAATTCAGTTTATTTTGATACTTGGTTTTTAAAGCTGTGACAGCCCCCACAGAAAGAAAGAGAGAGAGCCAGAGAGATCCCACGAAGACGCATAGATCCAAATGGAATAAGTGAGGTTATTTTACAACCTCATAATACCTGTCATAAAAAACTAATATCTGTATAACTATCTGTGATAACAACATGTGTAAAAAACATATATCTGTATGCTATATGAGATACACATAAATATAAGACATATCTGTATCTACATATATCTATATCTATGTTTCTATATAAGTGAATATGTCCCCATTGGGACATACACTAAAAAATTGTTTACGTAAAAATTCAAATTTAACTAGGCGTCCTATACTTTATCTGGCAACCCTAAACTCGTGAAGTTTATTTTTTTCTTATTTTTTTAACCATAAGTAAATATAAATAGGAGTTCTAATATTTTCTTTCTGCATACTTAGCAATGGAGATCATTTCTAAGAAGCTGCCACCAGAGTCCCTGGCCAAACCAGTGTCCTCCTCGAAGAGCTAATATAGCCAAATGCTAATAAGAAACCCCTCTTCACTTCAGTTCCTTAAACCGTCCCCTCCTCAAACCCTCCTTACCCTGCAGTAGCATCGTGCATCAATGCTATGACTGACTGATATAGAACCTTCTTCATTTTTCTGGCCAATACATTTATTCAAGGAAAGGGAAAATTACAGGTAAAGCAGAAAGAGGCTTGAGCCACATGTGTAGGTACGTGTGTCAACTCGTCCATCTAGATTCCACCTCTGGTTTACAGAGGTGGCAGCAGGAGTACTTTACCCTTTTCACCTCTACCACTGGCACCCAAGATCTGCTCAACATTGAAAGAGATCACATGCTAGGAATACAGTGATTATGGCCTAAAGAGTTCTAGAGATGACATGGTTGGAAAACGTGTCTTTGTGCATGTACACTATAAAATTCCGAATGGTAAATTTAACATGACCAGAAAAATGATTTATCACTCATATTTTCCTGCATACTCTGGATAAGACTGTCCAGCATCAACAAAACATGGTAAAAAAAAAAACCTCTGAGAGAGTCATTGGAAGACAATACTTGTGGCAGCACGATGGATGATGCCGTATCATGAGTAATGAAGTAGCCAGCATTAAATAAAGGGTTCTAGGGAACCGTAGGGCAAGAAGATCTACGTGATTTCAATACGAACAGTTCCAATAATCCATAGCATTGTGAGTACTATCACCTCTTGCTACCTCTTTCTCATGAAGGGTAGGGGGCAAGGTAATATTATCCAGTGCATTTAACAGTAAAAACAAAACAAAACAAAATAAAACACTAATAGATGGTACCTAGACCTGAACAAGAAGACATGATGGCTGGATGTGACAAAGAATCCTCATGTGCATCGATGTGGCAATAAACACATATGCAAATGCTGCATCTCTACCTATTATTCTAAATCTTCATCAATAAAATGTTCAACCTCTCATTGGTACATGAATTTTTGTGATACATTTTTAATTCAATTGCTTACATAAATAGAGGCCCCACACCAAATATTTGCCAGCGGCCTTGCACACCATAGGGGCAGCCCTAGTGCTAAGCTGTGCAACAGTTCTCCTGTGCTGCTCCAATATGCAATTTCACAATAACACATGGTCTCAGGACATTCTCCTGGGCAAGGTCATTTTCATGGTAAGGGCTAACAATTATTGAGTGCCAACTCTGTGTTTGGCACTCTACTCGGGGCTTTACATACATTATCTTGTTTTGTACTTGTATTAAACCAAGAGAAATAATAAATTGCTTTATTTTAAGCCACTAAGTCTCAGAATAGTTTGTTAAGCAGCAATATATTATTGAAAAACAATAAGCTGAGATTTTTTTCGTTGTTCGATTCATTTCCTCTAAACTACTGTGGAGCAGGCAGATCTCAGACTTTTCTATCTCCCTTTCACAACTGCAGAAATTGAATAGCAGCAAGGAAGGGGAGGAAGATGGACAAGAGCAGGCCAATAGCTTTCCCCTGAGGAGGTGTGAAGGCTGCAGAACCAGAATAAAAGGCCTGTCCTCCCAGATTAGATCCAGGGCCTGACCTCCCAAGCATCTTGCCTCACTAACAACTGGGGGCATTTCTGAAGTAAATGGACAGCCCAGGGATGTGTGACCCTGAAAGCACAACATGTCCAGACCAGGAAAAAAAAAAATGCCTTCCTTTTCCTGGAAGTGGAGATGTCACACCCTATCTGGGGTCATCTGCTCAAGATCTCAGCATCGCTTGCTGCCAGCTCCCTTCAGATAGAGAATGCTGGACACAGCCTTTCTCCCCTTCATCATTTGACCTCTACCAGGACAATCTAGGAAACTCATCATTAGTGCCAGAAGCAGGAAAATGGGAGCCATCTCCTGGCAAGTTCACACCAGACAAAATGTTCCAGCTTGACAAGAGACGGGGGAGCATCAGGAACTTTGTCCTCTCTCCTCCTTGTTAATTAGTCCTTGGTTTTGAATTTCAGGGAGAGGTACAAGAGACAGGTAATAAAGAACATACATAAAGCATATGGTATGTTAGATCATGATAAGGAACACGGGAAAATACGAAGCAGGAAGAGGGGAAAAGGAGCGCACTTTGGGTGGTGTTTAAATAAGGTGATCAAAGAAGGCCTAGCACACAGCATTTACCAAACTTATCTAATCAAAGAAACTGTCACAGAGCATGTCACAGAAGTTAGGAAATGCTGTTTCAAAAAGTAGTTTCAGCTAGGGAGGAGAAGCAGATTAATTAGCAATTGTATTAATATTTGGCTACTAGTAAGAAAAATGTAAGTGGTTTACACAAGATAGAAGTTTCTTTTTCATTTGCATAAAAAAAGTGTGGACCAGGCAATCCAGGGATGCAGGACACCTCCATGTTGTCATCAGGGACTTGGGTTCCTTTTACCTTTATCCCCACCCTGCTGAGTTCTTGGCTTCCATCCTCAAGCTTGCCGCAGCCCAAGATTTATCTTTATCTCCAGCCATCACACGTATGTTCCAAGCAGAACTGTGCCTCTTACAGAGTCTGCTCATAAGTCCCACCCAACATGTTTTGCCTACATCTCATTGGCCACTCTCCAGCTGGAAGGGAGGCTAGGAAGGCACTTTAGCCAGAATATGACCTCTCATAATAAGATTAAGTTAATTAGTCTTAGTCTTGCTAAGTAATTGCTAATGGCAATTAGCAATTTGCCTCGGGAAAGAAGGAGGGTGTGGTGGAAGGGACATCCCTGCGTACCAGAGTGCAGCTTTCTATTTTGACACAGCAGATTGCGAAGCTGCTCACACATCAGTCCTGCAGCTGCACCGTCCATGTTTCTTATGAGAACCTAGGGTTAAAACATCGTAGAACACAGACCCCAGCAGCAAAATCACTACACTCCTGTCTTCTGGGGCAATGTGCCACCCAGCTCCTGTTTTGTCCATTCACCACATGGCAGCCAGAATGCCATTTTAAAAATGTAAAGCCAGTTATGTCACTTTCCTACCTAAAACTCTCATCACACTTAGAATGAAATCCAAACACCACGAGATGGACGAGATGGACGCAGCCCATCTTTGACTGCTTCTTCACCACTCCTCCCCTTTGCTCAGGACTCCAGCCACGCTGGCCTTTTTGTTACATGAACACAGCAAGGTCATTCCCACCTTAGAGCTTTTATCTGGAATGTTCTTTCCCACATGGCTGGATCCTTCTTATCATCCAGCTCGCCACTAAAATATCTCACTTCCTCAGCAAGACTTTCTTGACTTACTCCAGCTAATGAAGTCCCGCCCCTACCAGATAGCCCCTAGCACCTCATTTTATTTTCTTCATGAATTTATAACTAGTTCAATTTAACATGCTCACGCATTTTTTTCCTTGTTCATTATCACCATTATTAAGTTCCATGAAGGCAGAAACACTGCTGCTTTTGTTCTCCCCATACCTCCAGCCCACAGTGAATAAAACGGGGAAGGCTTTCAATGCTGTGGAATGAATGATATGGTTTGAAGTGTCCTCATTCTCTTAGTCACTCCTCCCCAAACACCCTTCGGTTTGGTAGACGCCATCATAAACAGACTCCAAGAAACACTACCCAATTCCTAGAAGTGCATCATTAACAAACAGCAGTATTGTGCTCTTGGATATTATGTAATGTCCCCTCTGTCCTGGCTCAGTGGCTGATTTCGATGTGTTTTTGCATGTGGATTCATGGATCCATTTTGAGAATTTTCAGGAATGGGAGCCCTCAGGTCAGAAATCACTGCCCCATAGAATTCCATGTGATGATGTGGGACCATGAATCAAGGCCCCTACAGCTCAGCAACCCTCAGTCTCCCCAAAACCAATTTGAAATGCCCAAGTATGTACTGGGGACACCTCAAAGCCAAAATGTTTACTACATAACCATTCTTCTAATTTTAATGGTGAGTTTCTGTTTTAAGAAACAATCTAGAAAAGTTCAGACTTTTTATTGCATATTATTCCAATTTAAGGGGGGTAATACAGAGACTACTATGCATTCACAAAGTACCATTTTTTTTCCTCCCGAGCATACAGCTGGATTACAGTTAGGAGTGGTTATGTCATTGAGTCTAGCCAGTGAAATCTGGGCGAAAGCGATCTATACCACATGATGGACAGGGACTGGATCCCTGAAGGACTGAGTGGAATAGAATCACCCACATTCCCTATCTGAGTTAAAATCTGACATGAACAATAAATAAACTCTCATTGTATTAAGCCACTGAGATTTTTGGAATTGTTTGTTATGACACCGATCCTACCTTGACTCATACAGAGGAATAAAATAAAGACCCTGTCATAATAATAATGTTAAATTTTCAAAGAAAAGACAATTCAACTTCCTGCAATCTCAGCCATTTTGGGCTGTTACAAATTATGTAGTTTTAACATCAGTGGAAGACTAGCAAAAAGCTTGCGGCTTCTTAGATGACATAAACATACTGTATTTGCTTTTCAAGTGCTGGAAATGTTTCTAACTAAAACATGAAAGCAATATTTTAACAGGCTGACTTGGGGAAAATGCTCAACATGAAAAGACCAAAATGTTTTTCAAAAAGGGAAACAACTCAATATGCTCCCAAAACCCTGCCCAGGCTTTAATCAAGGGACAGCCAAAGGGAAGCAAAATGGCTGGACTTAGTCTGAAAGTTATGAGAAATTTTCTGGTAAGGGTAGGATACTATTTAGTTATCATTTAATGTAATATTTACTTCTAAAGGTATTTTTTAAATTAAGGAAGCTATCCAAAATCTTTATCCTGGGAACATCCTTTTATCCTTAAAAAAATAAATAAATAAGTAAAAATAGCCTCCTTGGGATTCACAGGATCAAACGCAATCACTCTTTTACGTGGCCACACTTTACCTATTTCTTGCTAACATGGCATATTCAGCCCATTATATCTTCCTAAAGAATTGGAAGACATTTCTGTAGAACTTCAGTTTTTCTTACATTGACTTCGTTTCCATATATTTAGTAATAATAATAATAATAATAAATAATAGTCATAATAGTATCTTTAGTGCACACCAGAATTGAAAAAAAGGTTTCATATCCATTATCAAGAGTTCTAGTGCTTGATAATACTCTAAACCATTTATTTCTGTATTCCATGTGTGACATTTGTAAAATTGTAAGTTCACAACTTCCTAATGTTTCCTGGACTACCACAGCCCTACACACTAATCATATACAGTAGTTAGTATGTATTAGAATGTATTTTATTCATAAAATATGGATGTATTTTCCCAGAACAAAATTATTAATTATTGTTAACAACAATTTAACTTGCAATATCTTTTAAAAATACATTCACCACATTTCTGCAGCTTCAAAAATCCTTTGCTGTACTTCTCACTTTTTTTTTTTTTTCTCTTGTCCAGCAGTATCAAGGTTCCAGGTTTCAGGTCTCTGGTTTGAAATCCACAGCCTGCAAATGTTTTAAATAAAGCAGAACCATATAAAAAGATTAAATGGATACAGACAAGAAAGTTACCTTCGGGTGGTGTCATTGCTTTTCTGATTAGCGTTCATTTGGCTTTTCCAAATTTTTTGCAATGACTTTATAATTTGTTTTATGTGTAAAGTAAAAAATAAATAATTAAACAGAAAGCACTTCTTTTAGTCACCTAGCTTTGGGTACACAGTTACGTCTTAATTCATTTTGCTTCACTTGGTTTTAGTAATCCCTTATCCTCTACTCCTGCTGAAAACAAGTGATACAGTAAACTGCACTGTGTCAAGCAGAATTCTTCTTCCTTTTTCAAAGAAGACTGTCTAGAAATGAACAATTTTTTCAAGACACCTGTTTCCTTTCAACGGGAATGACAGATAAAGTTTGATTGAGAGAAATGCCAATCATGTCATGAGGCAGATGGATTAACTTTCTAATGTTTCTTTCCTGACAGTAAATCTCAAGTTTTACTCCTATGCTTAGCAAAATATTTTTAGAAATATTGTTTGTTCAATAGAGATGATGCATTTTACTACTTCTTAGAGCAAACCATTGATCCCTATCACCATGGCATTAGGTAGGCCCCACAAATCATCCAGGCATCTGCCCTCAGTCTCAGATAAATCACTGACAGAGCAGTAAAGAAAAGGGAAATGTCAATCGGAACTAGGCAGTCAATAGGAAAAGATTTTTCAGTGTCTCTATTTATGACATTTCCTTTCACTTAAAGACATTGGTTATTCTAATTTTTGTGTTTTTTTTTTTTTTGCAATTTCCTCTTGAGAACTTCTCCCATAAACTGTATTTTAGCACAGTACGAATTTTCCCAGCTGGTATTTTTGAGTTCTTAAAAAATCCTATAGAGATTCATACTAAATATCATCTAGAGTAAATTTTAAAATAATAGGTTATGGGTTGGGCAAGATGGCTCACGCCTGTAATCCCAGCAATTTGGGAGGCTGAGGCGGGTGGATCACAAGGTCAGGAGTTCGAGGCCAGCCTGGCCAACATGGTGAAACCCCATCTCTACTAAAAATACAAAAAATTAGCAGGGCTTGGTGGCGGGCGCCTGTAATCCCAGCTACTTGGGAGGCTGAGGCAGGAGAATTGTTTGAACCCGGGAGGTAGAGGTTGCAGTAAGCTGAGATCGCGCCATTGCACTCTAGCCTGGGTGACAGAGCAAGACTCCGTCTCAAAAAAATAATAATAAAATGATAGGTTAAGCAATTATAAAATGTATAAACTTTACATAAAAGTGCAAACACACATATCGGTATTTATTGATTTAATTTTGAAGTTCCTATCCTTAAAAAGTAGAAGTTCCCCAACTTAAAAATTCTCTTCTACTTTGTTTACATTCATTTTATTATCAGGGAGGCCTGAATGAAATTCTTTCTGGGATATTTCATTATCTTGTTTATATTTTATATGTTACGTATTGTTGTGTTATATTACTATATAATTTTATATATTTAACTTAATATTTAATTAATATTAATTTAATGGTAAGATAGTCTTTCCTATTTCAAAATTCCAATCTCATATTTGATTCAAAGTCTTCATCCAAGCCAGGCGTATTAGTGGTACCAGAGGCCTGGAGCACAGGTGAGACCAAAGTTGGGGGAGCTTCTATCTCACACACTATCTTCTTTTCTTCTCAGACTCCTCTGAATTGAAGGTGGTGGGGAGGGATAAGAGAAATAATTTTTTTTCATGTCTTCCCTCTGCTTTATTGGTTATAATTCCAATTATCTTATGCAATAGTGGCAATGGTAGTAAGGTCACCATCCCTTTTCTATTGGCGTCACTGTTGTCCTGTCTAACTCTGACTGCCCTGGGTTCCCTCTGAGAGGCGAGAATTAAAATGCTGACTCTCTGAGGGGAAAGAGCATATGAATTCTTCAAAGGATCGCATGGGAGGCCTCCCCTGAATAGCACCCTGGAATGGAAGATCCAGCTGAAGTTGGCTTCGTTCTTGCCCCTCCTCAGCAACCTCCCCATGGTGACTTGCTGATGGGACTCCCTCAACAAACTAGCAGCCCTCCTAGGTGTATAATCAAGAGAATTTCATCTCTAGCCACCTTCTGTAGTAACCACTTAGGCACAAGAGACTGCCATACTCTGGCCATGCCAAAGAGTGGTAATGCTCACACATCTAACACTCTACCTCTTAGTTCTTAACGCCTCACCCTAGATTGTCAGACAGGAGATAATCTTACTCCCTGATTTAGGGCAGAGGGGTTGCGACACTTCTCCAGCCTCAATCTTGTACAAAGAAGGAGGTAGACGAGTTAGATAAATCTCTTTGTCAACCGAAACTTTGACATCTTGGAACACTGAACTTGATTTCTGGCTGCCTAATCTGTGGGGTATCTCTAAGGGAATGAGAGCAATCCCTTATTTGAAAAAAAAAAAAAAAACAAACCAACATAACTACTGTATTCTGTACAGATAATTCCGGCCATCCCATCCAGAAAAATATTGCTGACCTTTTGGACATCAGCACCGCAAAAAACAGAACCCAGAGCATTTTTTGCTCACAACGTTTTATCTAAGATAAACACAGAAACAGCTATGTGTAATTCATGTAGCACATGCTTAGAGAATATCAACAAATTGAGCCCAATTATCTGCAAAATAAGAAGCTTTTAATTGTTCTATATAACTTGATTCTGAACCCCACTCCATAGCCCCTTGGGAAGACACTTGCTAAAATATGTGTTAATACTTTGCTCCAGAAGCAGGTCTGGGAAACCCCAAAAGTGGTCCAAAATTTGAGATTCTAATCACAAATGCTGTGGAAAATACCCATTTAAAGAGTAACTTGAAGTGGGCTAAGCAAATACGCCCTCCCCAAAACACACAAACTATCTATAGATAGATATATACACTCTCTCTATATTAATATATATATTGACAACACACACTATATATACAGTGTGTATGTGATGTGTTTATTTCCAACAGTTAATAATTTTCTGTTTATTAACAACAATTCTCTAATGGGATTCTGTGTTTTTAATTTTTTATATCATTGTATATTTTCAAATTTCTACAATGAATATATTGATAATAAGATGAACGATGACATTGATTAAAGTATTACATTTGCCAAGCACAATGATAAACTTCTATACATATAGCTAGTTTAAACCTGAAAACAGGACAATGAGATAGAAACTATGGCTAACTTCATTTTATAGATGGAAAAACTAGTACCTAGAGGTTCTTCATTGCACAGCGAGGAAGACAGAACAATTAACAGGTGGCAAAGCCACCGTGTAAGTTCATGTCAATCTGACTCTACATTTGTGTTCTTTCCACTATACCATGTGACATAACTGAAGTGCAAGATCCTTAGTGGGACCACAGATCAGAAGTGGCTCAATCATAATCAGCACATCCAGGAGGTTTATTCTCATGACATGGGATGTAAAATAGCACTCTCCACTAGAAGTCAAACAGGAAATAAGCAGAGGAGACGAAGATTAGGTGTCTGAAAAGTCAGCTTTGTTTCTCCTACAAAGCACATAAAGCAATGTACAGTGAAGGGAGGGGAGCAGTTTGGGTATAGACTCGAGACTATACTCAAGCATGGCTGTGGAGAAAAGATCAATTCAGGAAAGCCTCGCCAATCAGAGGTCCAACTTGCAGCTGCCTCAGCCAGTTGTAACACAGGGAGCCCCAAAATTTGTTTAAAGGACTTCCAGCAGCATATATGCCCCAAAAAGCTGGGAACTTAATCATATTAGAAATATGTAGTGACACCACTGGCCTCCAAATGACTATGTTTGCAGAGAATGGCAGTAGATTACAAATAGCAACACACGGACAGCCAGTGAAAGTCCACCAGGGGCAAAGGAACATGAGATCAACAGAACAGGTAGAAGAATTGTTCAAGTGGAGCAGTTGGGCAACGGGTGGACATCAGTGAAAGGGTCACCTGAGTTCTCCATATTTCAATAGTTCCCAGAGACATCACTGCAAGGCAGCACAATAGACAAACAACATTAGAACAAGAAAGAATAGAAGTCACTGGAGGTATCCTAGATCCTACTTTGTTTTACAGCTAAACTGATGAAAGGAGAAAACTGTTGCCACTCATAATTACAACCCTGAGTCATTAAGAAGCAGTGATTTTGTCAAAATATTATGTTTAAAATGGTTACACAAAAAGCAAAAATAAGCCTAATGGCATTTACACACACCAACTTCTACTTTGTGAAAAAAACATTATTTTGTAAAATATCCTGTGCTCTGATGAGGTCAGACATATGAGTCTACGGTGAAACCTGGTAATAATATTAGTAGAGGACATTTAACTTTTTCAAAGTCTACCATCTCTTTTCATCGTCACACTTTTCATATGAGATTGCCAGGGCACGGATTTGATATAATTATCTTCACTTTATAGATTTGTCTCAGTGAAGCCACTTAAGATTGGCAGAGCCACTGTTAAAACCTGGGTCTCCTAATGCACAACTCTGGGCATTTTCTTCTGTGTTTCACTGCCCAATAACTCCTTTGGGTGGGGACAGGGAAATGCTAGGAAATTAAATGAGTATCTAAGGACAGCTGGCTATGCAATACTATGTGTGCATTCATTCATTCAACAAGTATTCATTAAGCATCTGAATCACTTAGCTATTGCCACAAAAACACCACCCTGCCAAAAAAAACACCCCCAAACGACGTAGCTTTAAACAAGTCATTATACTCTCACAGATTTGTGTGTTTGATGAAAGTTAACTAATTTAGGATGGACTCAGCTGAGTAACTCTGCTGATCTCAGCTGGGAGTGAGCTGATCTGGCCTGGCTTGGCCGTGGTGGTTCAGCTCCGTTCCACATGTCCGTCATCCTCCTCCTGGGACTAGAAGGTGAGCCCAGTCCTGCACCTCTCATGGCAACAGCAGAGGCACAAGAAGGAAAGCGTCATTTTCAGGTGCTTTCTAAACTTTTGTTCTGCCTTTTAAGCCTCTGGCCTGCTAACATTCCATTGGCCAAAGCAAGTCACATAGCCAAACTCAAAACCAAGAGGCAAGAACACAGAATCTGTCTCTTTAATGGGACAAACTGCTGAGTCAGATGGCAAAGGATGTGGATAGGAGGGAGTGAAGAATTGGGACCATTAATGCTGCCAACATCTACCATGGTCCAGGCACTGTGCAAAGCACTGAGGAAGCAGTCCCAACCATAACAGAAGCTGGCCTCCTGAAGCTTACAGTCAAAAACAATGATTAAACATCCATGCTTATGAATTCCACTGCAGCCTGCTATAACTGTAACAACATTTAATAATGAAAGTAAATCTGCTACCCCCATTATATTTTGCATTTCTGGAAGGAATATGTGCTTTCAGGGGTTATCCATTATTTTGAACTCTCTTCACACTGCTTCCCTTCTATTGTCATACATTATCAAGATGATCTCATATGACGTATTTGTTCAAGTGAATAATGGTATTTATTTACAGGACCAATGAAATAGCACTTCTCTGCTGTTTTGGCTACATGTTAGTGTGAGATCCAGCAGGTAGGATGGAAAAATTCTCACCTTAAGAAGCTAAAGATCCACATTCCAGGTCTCCACCCCATATAAGCATCCTGACAATAAACTTGTTTACATCACAGGAGTTGTTACTTAACTCAAAAACATTTACTGAGAGCCATCTACGTACCAGGCTCAGTGATCAGGGTTTTTCCATCTAATGACTCATCTAATAGGATAACCTTGTGAGTAAAACTACTACAAGATTTATCCCATATTCAACAAATGGTTATTAAAGCACAATTATATGCCAGCCACTCGGTCTGCCAGATGAGAAATCTATATTTCTGGCCCTCCAGAAGTACACATCCTATTAAGAGACAGACCTGTAAACAATATAATTAAAATATAATGAGGTAAGTGCCTTTATAGGAGACAATGTACTTTCAAACATTCTGCAAATATAAGGCATTATAATTAAGCATAGCTGTAGGTCTCAAAGACCTCATCCTGTTTTCAGAAGGGCGTAATTTATCTACAAGGAAGTCTGTGGTACTGAGACAATTTGAACTGGATGGAGGAATATCCTGATTCCAAAACCATATGCCATCACCGTTTCCACTTTCTGAGAAAATATGATTAAAAGGAAAAGTAAAAGCATGATGCTTGCCAGCCAAGCAGATAAATGACAATCTTGAGGATTCAGGTGCAGACTCAAGAAACTTACGTGCCCAGGACAGGGAATAAGAAAAGAGCAGTGAAAATTCCAAAAAGCTCAGAGATTGAGAGAACTCAGGTCCTAAACCTACAATAAAAGAAAGTGGAACATGGGGTGACCTTTTCTGGGCGTCGGTTCTAACTTCCTTGATAGGAAATCAATGTCCATTCCAGACACAAATAAGAGTTTATCACCTCCAGCACTTTACAAATACTTGTTTAAACAACCAACCAACCTATATATTTATCCCCCCCTATAAATTTTTCCCTCCTCTACTTCTTTCTTTCCTTCCCCAAATATTTCCTAAAGGAAGCATGCTAATTGCTGGAAGGTACATGATAACATCAGCCACTGAATCAGCTTATCTTATCCAAAACTTTTACTGACAAATGTTAAATGTTTTTAATAAAGCACATACCCTCGGGCATAAAAGGAGTTAATTATCACAAACTTAAAACCCCTATAAAGCCCAATCACTGATGATTAGAAATGTTACTTAGTATATCAGTGCCACAATCTCAGTACTGCTTTCATTAAATGACTTTGCCAAAGTTATGAAACCTTCATAATTCCATGAAAAATGGGTGTTTCTAACAATACTATGTATAATTAAGCATACACTGCTGTGCAGTTGGAAAATTCCATTGTCACCTGCATCAGCCTCAAAGATCAATTCGCATACATGGATCAAAGAGAATCTTACAGCTTGCTGGTTCATTTCAAAGACAACTGGGAGGATTTTAAGACCTTAGTATATCCTCAAATTAATCAGAATAAGAATGTTTTTACTTGTAAACAGCCAAGTATTTCATAAGGGATTATATGGGAAATGCATTTATCTATTGCTTGAGTTTAACTTTTCTGATAAGTGTGCTTTCATTACTTATCTCTCTCAAGCCTCAAGATTCTTAAATCTTCCTCAAATTAATGATATATTTTAAAGTCAAATCAAAATTATATTATTCCGGCCAGGTGCGGTGGCTCACGCCTGTAATCCCAGCACTTTGGGAGGCCGAGGCGGATGGATCACCTGAGGTCAGGAGTTCGAGACCAGTCTGGCCGACAGGGTGAAACCCCATCTCTACTAAAAATACAAAAATTAGCCAGGCGTGATGGCGGGCGCCTGTAATCCCAGCTACTCGGGAGGCTGAGGCGGGAGAATCGCTTGAACCCGGGAGGCAGAGCTTGCAGTGAGCGGAGATCACGCCACTGCACTCCAGCCTGGGCGACAGAGAGAGACTCTATCTCAAAACAAAAACGAATTATACTATTCCATTCCATTTAACATGCAGGGTTTCAGTGGGTCCTCCGGAAGTGCAAGACTGGAGAAAATACTGCTGACATGAAGTAGCAACTAAAGTCCTCTCACCTGCATTTTGTGCAACGTCTTTCCCCGTTTGGAAGCCAAGGCTTCCAATAGGCCAGGTTGAATAGGCCAGGCAGAATAGGCCAGGCTGAATAGTAATGGAAAGTAGAAACTAAGGCAAAGGACAAACAAAGACCCACTCCCATTGGTGACCGGGCATCACTGCGATGTTCCATTACCTATTGTCTCTCAGCTCCAAGCCCACCATCATATAGTCTCCCCTGTGATCCTAGAGCTGAGACTCTGCAAGCCATGTTTCTCTGAGTCCCTTGCTAGCTGGCTTCCTGTCCAGTTCCACCATCAGGAGATTGAATGAATGTGGAGGATCTCCCAGAGGAGTGTGGCTGGATGGGGAAAGGGACTTCCTACTTCTTTCCCAGTTTCTGTCAGCATGGGTCTAATAGCAGCCTCACTTTACACCCTCAGAGGTGCCAGCGGCAGCTGGAGGACCAGCCATCTGTGCTCCCTAACTCACTGGGCCATGCCATCTGGGCTACTGGAGCACCCACTAGATCACCCACTCGTTGGCCTACGTACCAGAGGCAGGGCACCTACTCCACAAAGGTGCAGTCACCAGCCCCAGAAGGGCCCTTCCCCAAACTCCTGGATTCTAAAACAGCACATTTTCCCTCTTGTTCTCCCAGCCCAGGGGCATTGCTTCCTGCAATTATTATCTCCGGCTCCCTCAGCTTCCCTTTTGCTCTTTAGCCTTCCAATGCTGGTGTAGTCAATTCCTGTGTTAAATCCCTTCTGTTTAAATTCCCAGTGTATCTTTTTTTTTTTCTTAACTAGATCCTGACTGATATATTCATCCAGGCAGTGATGCTCAATGAAGAAAAAGTGGATTTTTCCATTGCTGGTGAGAGATTGGGGAAAGGATCAATACGCTATTTTTAGAAGCTGTAGAGGTGATTCTGATAATACCTCAGTTCCCTGCCATTGTTCTTTCTTATCCTTCAACCGCGACATGGTTTTCCAGCCATCTTACAAGGTCATACTGGGTACAACTAAAGGTGGCACCAGTGGAGGAAATACACACAGTTTGACTTATGATGGTTCAACTTATGATTTTTCAACTCTAGAATGGTGTGAAGGTGATATGAATTCAATAGAATCCATAATTTGAGTATCCATATGACCATTCTGTTTTTCACTTTCAGTACAAATATTCAATAAATTACATGAGATATTCAATACTTTATTATAAAATAGGCTTTGTGTTACATGATTTTGCTCAGCTATAGGCTAATGGAAGTATTCTGAGGACATTTAAGGTAGGCTAGGCTAAGCTATGCTGTTTGGTAGGTTAGGTAAATTAAATGTATTTTCCCCTAAACCATATTTTCCACTTAGGATGGGTTTATCAGGATGTAACTCCATTGTAAGTTGAGGAGCACCTGGATATGAGAGTCTACAAGTAGTCCCTTTATCCATTAACCCCCCGGGTAATCCACCTATTGCATGTGTCAATAATGGTGATTTGAAATGATGCTAGGCCAGGTACAACCATACCTCACTCACCATGCCTTTTGAAGGCTGCCCCCACCCGCCAGTTAAGGGAGGTGGCACATAAGGTACCAACCGTCGTAGGAATTAAAGGCCACCCATATAATCGTGCTTATACTCTGACATGAGGACATAGTCAATACTACAAAGGGGAAAAATAAGCAGAACTTTAGCCCACAGCTTAGGAAAAGGTTCCCAGCCCTTGATACTTAACAACCTCATCAGTAATTGCACTCCAGAAAATAACACTACACACTTTCACTGCAGCACAGACCACAGCCCAGAAATAAATTCAAGCTAAAAGAGTCATTTAGAAAACTGGATATTCTTTCAGGGTATTCACACAAGAATATCATAATTATTTGTTATATCTGTAGAGTATCTTTATTTCTCTAGTGTGTTCGTTGTGTTGTATTTCAATTAAATATTAACCAATGAATCTTTCAGGAAATATAAGAAGATGATTCCCTAGGTAAATAACTTTAGTTTTTAAAAAAGAACACTTCTAAAAATTATTAATGCAATGCATCAAAGTGAGCATTTGAAAACTAAACTCAGGCAGATGTCGACTGCAGCATTTAGCCCCCTTTCTGAGCATCACTAGGCCCCTCATGCCCAGAGCTAATACGACCTCAAGAAAATGAAGCCAGTCTTTGGCTCAGTGATTTAGAGGTGGTAGGGGAAGTTGGGAATAAATGCTAATGGTTTTCAGTCAAACCCAAAGCAAAACACAAGCCAGTCAAAGTAAATATTTTGTCTTACGCTTCCAGTTGACATTTGTACGTCAGGATAAGGCCTTACCCTGAAAAATAATTTTTTGAGTTAACAGCCCTTGCTTTAGTTTACCTTTTTGCGGGGAAAAAAACACATATATGCATACAAAGGAAATGAAGCATAAGACAAATGTTTCACAATAGTTCTATTTTATTTACCAGTTCCTTAGGCTAGCTGCTGGTTCATCTTAAATTCTAGTCCTCAACACCTCACCCAGCCTCCACCACACACAACAGGCACCCTCCTCACACATCTAAAGCTTTTCACATCAGTATTTCCTCCAGTATTTACCGCTATTCATCTCAACACTTCTGTACAATTCACCTTTCAAGTAGGGCCAGTACCATAAACCCTAATTTATAGAGCAATTTGCATTCAGTGTAACAGCTCTTCAGTTACAGCAAACAGGCAGAAAAAAGGTTTTTTGATAAATTTGTCAGTTGAAATCTGTTTATATCTTCCCTGTCAACTGTGGGAAAGCTGTATGTAAAGTACACAAATGTAATCATGTATATTTTCTGATGATTGTTTTGTGATATCTTTGACATTTGTTAAATCTTCCCCCCAAAATCCTGTTAGTTTATCTATAGAACAAGAAAGGGGCTAGTGTTGGGTGACATATCTGTTTCCATACAGGCCACGTTCTTTCTTAATTTGTCTACTGGTTTGTACTTGTTGAAGATAAGCATGTGTCCTGAACATTTATTATATGTTATACGTCCTGTAGATCTGCCTGAATTGTCACTGCTTGGAACTGTAAGCCTCAAAGTAACAAATTTTTTGGCCATTCCTAGCATGGTGGCAGATACACAGAGATCCTCAGTATGGCAGATTCTGTTGGTGCCCTATCTACACCCTCTTGCTGCTATTTGTTCTCTTAAACACTTATGGCTTTTGAGAAAAAACTTTGTGACTCCCTGCCTGAAGGTTCTGTCTAGCCACAGGAATATGCTCTGTGTGCACGTGGGGCAGGCTGAAAGGGCCAAGAATCAACATCCCTCCTCCAGCGGCTGTCAACCAATGAAGGATGGAAGTGTTTGGATACATACCCTAGCTTCCTCACCTCTTAGGTGGGGCAACTCTGAAGCATGTTGTATACAATATCCCAGAGGTCCACATAATAGGACTGAGAGTCAGTCACCCACAAAGGTAACCCTATCGGTAACGTGCCTGTATTGGCTTCCTTCTCTTACCTATCTCACTTCCCACCTCTTTTCTCAGTGCATCCTGGAATCACCTCCCAAATAAAATATTTATATTCATGTTTCACCTCAAAGTCAGCTTATGAGGGACCCTATCCCACAACTAGTCAACAAATATTTTCAATGATGTGCATAGGTTTTTCTGCCCTACAAACTTGATTTTTTTTTTTTTTTTTTTTTTTTTTTTTGAGACAGGGTCTCACTCTGTCACCCAGGCTGGAGTGCAGTGGCTCGATCTCAGCTCGCTGCAACTTCTGCCTCCCGGGTTCAAGCAATCCTCCCACCTTAGTCTCCCCAGTAGCTGGGACTACAGGGGTGCACCACTATGCCCGGCTAATTTTTATATTTTTTGGTAGAGACGGGGTTTCACCATGTTGGCCAGGCTTGTCTCAAACTCCTGACAGCTGATCCACCCGCCTCGGCCTCCCAAAGCGTTCGGATTACAGGTGTGAGTCACCGCACCCAGCCTGCCCTACAAACTTGAAATACGAAAGGTCTCATATTTGGCAGCGTGGCAACAAAAAAATGACCTTGGAGCTTTGTCTTCAAAACACACCACCAATTCCCTTATAGAAAGTGTAGGCAGGCACCAAAATTTACTACATATTATTACTAATCAAAACACACTTTTGACCCACAGGCCAGTGAAGCATTTGATAATGAAAAACCTTGATGAAATTGGGGCCTGAGCCAGTGGAATTTAGTCAACTGCCCCATTCGACTCCCCGCCCTCACCACATCCCAGCACCCAACACAGACATTGGTAATGCTGC
Organism: Pan troglodytes; assembly: GCF_028858775.2. Taxonomy (NCBI): domain Eukaryota; kingdom Metazoa; phylum Chordata; class Mammalia; order Primates; family Hominidae; genus Pan; species Pan troglodytes. Next base: position 23,905,472 of record NC_072421.2, read on the forward strand.
CTAGACAAATGGTCCCAACTCCTCAAACCATGTATCAATTAATAGCCAGGAATTAACACAGAAGCAGAGGAGGCTCACATAAACAACAATCCAAGATTCCAACCCTTTCTGTGTGGGCATTTTGATGTTATTGAAACCACTGCATAGTCCTAAGGCCACATAACAGGAAAGCACACTGAGGCCATGAGGTGGCAGAGAGTGACCGCTTGCCTGGATTCAGCACCAAGAACCCAGCTTGGAAGGGGACAGTCACTCAGAGTCCTCTGGGAAGCTGCCATTGGAATTTGTCCCCAGCTACAGACCGCTCATGATGAAAAAAGAAGTGTCCTCCCTTGGGCTCATTCAACAAATATTACCAAGCCAGTTACGCACTGAGGATTCAATGGTGAACAAAACAGACCGTATCCCACCTTTGTGGAGCTTACAGCTTAGTGTAGAAGACAGATATTAAGTAAGGAAATGCCCACAAAACAGTAAATGCCTACAAAGATGAAGGGTAAAGGGAAATCTAAACAATATGAGGAATAAGAAGTTCTCAGTGCAAAGGCAATATATAAGGCGCAGGCCAGAAGAAATAGCATGTGTGAAGGCAGGGAATGTGAGATTTTAAAGGAACAAGAAAATTGGCTAAAAACCGTAACCAATATGGCTAAGGTCAGGAGAGAGAGAGAAAAGGCAGGGGGAGGACTTAGAACACTGTCTGACACATAGCTAGTGTACAATACATATTAGCTATTGAGGGACTCTTGAGAAAAGCCTGCCCTTCCTTAAATGAAACTCCAACTTGGGGTAAATCTTCACAACTCCAATATTACTCTAGAAATGCTACTGCCTACTTGATGGTCATTAAGTAAATTAAAATTGTCCACTGATTTAACAGTGGATCTCAAACCTAGCTTCTCATTAGAAATACATGGGGAGCTTTTTAAAAATACTGTTTCTTGTAAAGATTAGCCTCAACCATCCAGACTGAATGCAGGAGCAGATATGAGAATCCAGCTGTCTTCTATTAAGCCAAACATTAAAGAAATTTGGAGAAATATAAAATGATACCACTCTTTTCACGATTTATTTTTTATTTTGGAAAACATATTTTAAAATAAATATTTATGTTAATATGTTAAAAAATACTGCTTCTTTGACATCCCCTCTCCACCCAACCAACTAAATCAGAAACCTTAGGAGATGGAGCCTGAGTATTTAAAGTTCCCCAGCTGCTCTTACATGCGGCCAACTTTGAGAACCAGGACAACATTTCAACATGAACTAGTTTATTAGTGAACAGCTAGCCAGCCTGTCACTAAGCCAGGCCCCAGCTGGGATACAAGAAAGGTAAATTAAAATTTAAGTCTGGGCTGGGCACGGTGCATCAAACCTGTAATCCCAACACTTTGGGAGGCCAAGGTGGGAGGATCACTTGAGGTCAGGAGTTCGAGACCAGCCTGACCAACATGGTGGAACCCCGTCTCTACTAAAAATACAAAAAATTAGCCAGGTGTGGTGACACATGCCTGTTAATTCCAGCTACTCATGAGGCTGAGGCAGGAGAATCACTTGAACCCAGGAGGCAGAGGTTGCAGTGGGTCGAGATTGCACCACTGCACTCCAGCCTGGGCAACAGAGCAAGACTCCGTCTCAAATAATAATAATAATAATAATAATAATAATAATAATAAATAGAAATAATAAAATAAAAAATAAAATTTAAGTCTGGATGAGTTTACTGAGAGCCTGCTCTAGGGTAGACACTTTTCATTCACTGTGTTATTTGGTCTCCAAAAATTCTATAACGCAATTTCATCCCATTTCATAGACAGCAAACAATTGGTATCCAGAGAAGCAGGTTTTCTAGATCATACAACAAACAAATGGGGGAAGCAGGATTTAAGAGCTAGTCGTTTTGCATTCCAAACCCTACCCTCTATCTGCTACCTCATAGAGCTTTCTAAGACAGTGGTGAATGGTTGCAGCCCTTGGGAACTTAAAAAAAAAAAAGGAAATTAGAGACTGAAAAAGTGGTGGGATTGAGAAGGCTCCAAGGGAGAAGTATCAGAGGACATAAGACAGACTTCACATAACCTGACATTTTCCCCACAGACAGAGCTGCTAGGTATGGCAGACCTCTGGGTACCCATCCCTCACCCAGAAACTTCTCTCCACGTTGCTGGGGAGTCATCCTTGATACCTTGCTTTCTTTTATGTCCCATATCTAATTCATCAGTAAGTGCTATACTATGCCTCTAAACCATCTCCAGAATCTGACCACTTCTCAATATACGCACAGCTACAACCCTCGTCTTACAGACTAAATGTTTGTCCCCGCCCCCAAATTCACGTGTTGAAGCCCTTTCCCCCCAATGTGATGGTATTAGGAGGTGGGGCCTCTGGGAAGTGACTAGGTTTTGATGAGGTTTTGAAGGTGGGAACCTCATGATGGGATGAGTGTCCTTATAAGGAGAGGAAGAGACCTCAGAGCCCTCTCTCTCTCTCCATCAGGTGAGGAGTCAATGAGAAGGTGGCCATCTGCAAACCAGGAACTGAATCTGCCAGCACCTTGATTTTAGACCTCTCAGCCTCTAGAACTGTGAGAAATGAATGTCTATCGTTACGCCACCAAAAATATGGTATTTTGTTATAGCAGTCCGAGTTGACTAGGACACCCAGTCCAAGTCACCACAAGTCCTCATTGGGCTGACTATCTTCGCCTCCCTTGTACTCTTGCTCCCAGACAGTCTCTCCTCACACAGCAGCAAGAGTTATCAAGGGAAAAAGAAATCAGAGCATGCTGTTTAAGCAGGCTGCTTCTCTTCAAACCTTCTAACAACTTCCCATTTCAACCAGACCAAAATCCCTACTCCTCCATGGCCCTCTCAGCTCTGGGACTGCCTATTTCTCCAGCTCCGTCACCTGCCGTGTTCCCTCTCATGCACACTGGCCTTCTCCCCCATCCCTCACCATTTGCTGCTATGTCGGGGCGTTCCTACACTCCATTCTCTCTAACTGGAGTACTTTCACCCAGATCTTTGCATGGCAGCCTGCTTTTCATTTTGCTCTCAACTCCAACTTCACCTCCCCAGAGAGGCCTTGCCTGACCATCATGGCTAAAAGAGACCCCCTTCCTCTCCTTGCTAGTCATGTGCTAGACATTCAATAATTACTTGCTTACTGGTAGGCATGCTTTTTTAAAAGTGTAACTAACTGCATCCATGGCCAGAAGGATTGTGATTCTTTAGTTGGAAATTCTATTCATCACACCCTGACATGCTCTTCAGCCTTGAACCCATGGCTAGTTCTCTTTTCTGTTCGCAAAATGAGAATAATGATTAACATGAGTCTTGAGGCGACCTTCTGACTGAGGGCTCGATGTGGGTTAGTAATTAGACTCCCAGTGCCATATCCAGAAAGAGGGAGAACCCAGAGCCAAATCCTTTTCTTGCGCCTTTTCCTTTGCATTTGATGTTGGCTTTTCATTTAGCACATTCAGGGAGGAGGCAAATAAATATTACATTGGCTGACACTGTGTGAATGCTCATCACATCCAGTCAGGGCAGAAAGGCTGGAAGCAAACCATTACGAGAAACCCTCATAGGCTTGGACCAGACTCTAAGTCCATTAATCTCCTGCAAGATAACCAAGTCCACTGTCAATAAAAAATTAACAACACCATTTCCTGAGCTTGGCACTATCTAAGAGCCCAAACAGACGCAGGAAATGGAGTGTAGCTTCTACTCCAGATCCTTCATTAAAAAAAGGGATATTGCCCAGGACAAATGACAGAGCTGCCTCCATGGTGAGTGTCTAGTCTTCTGCCTGCCCTCCCTAATTGCAACACTGATCTGCTGTTATATAGTCCCCTCTTTTCTCCTCTCTGTAGCCAGAAGCTCTAAACTTGTAGACCCTCATGAGGCCTGTGCGTAGAATTCAGGAGTCTCTAACTTGGATGGGAAACTTTTACTTTTGTTCCCTCTAATCTCTAACTGAAATTTGGCATTTCCTTTAAATCAACGTAGGTAACAAACTGCAGCACTACTAGCAGTGCCTGTGACTTTGTCGCCAATAAAATTCAGTTATTTTCATATCACATTTCAGTTGTTGCAGATATCTCAAAATCCTGTTAACACTCACACTACTTCAAAAGTACTGAAGTTATTACAACTGTTGTTAGATCATGTTATTAACATGTTAATAAAGAAGCACCTGTATTACTGTTTCACAAACCTGTTTTTAAAATATATTTTGGTAGCTGTATTTTGATATGATTGATTTCCTTTGTTATCCAGTATATTTTATATTATGCTTTTAAAAACACTTTATGAGAGGGAATTCATAGGCTTCACTAGCCTTCCAAAGCTGTGCATGGCACCAGAAAGACTAAGAATACCTGCCCTAGTTCCCACCTTTGGTCACATGGTGAAGTGGCCAAGTCTTCTCACTGATGTACAAGAGAAGTTTCCATCTGAGGCAACTTGCAATTCAGACAAGGTTTGTCGTCTAACCTGTCTCCACGTGACGCCCCACTCTGCCCTGCCTCACTGTCCCTAGCAGTGTTTCTTAGCTTTTGTAGGCCATGCTGCCCTTTAATAAACATTTATGCCCACCTTTAATGCTCTCTGAAATGCAAAATCAACACTGTGATTAAAAACCACTCAATAGTCAGAAAGAATGAATAAGACCTACTATTTGATAACACAACACGGTGACTATACTCAACACTAACTGTACATTTTAAAATAACTTAAAGAGTGTAATTGGATTGTTGGCAACTCAATGGATAAATGCTTGAGGGGATGGATACCCCATTTTTCATGATGTGCTTATTTCACATAGCGTGCCTGTATCAAAACATCTCCTGTACTCCATAAATATATATACCTACTATGTACCCACAAATTTTTCTTTTAATTTTTAAAAAACCACTAAGTAGGGCAAAGTATTTCTTTATGTTAAATCCCCACATGTCAACTTCACCAGAAATTTCGATTCCCCAATCTCACTAGCAACTGTGGCTGAGAATCACTTCTGAATGAATCACTTTTTTTTTTTTTGAGATGGAGTTTCACTCTTGTTACCAGGTTGGAGTGCAATGGCGCGATCTCAGCTCACCGCAAACTCTGCCTCCTGGGTTCAAGTGATTCTCCTGCTTCAGCCTCCCGAGTAGCTGGGATTACAGACATGCGCCACCACGCCCGGCTAATTTTGTATTCTTAGTAGAGACGGGGTTTCTCAATGTTGATCAGGCTGGTCTCGAACTCCCGACCTCAGGTGATCCCACCCGTCTCAGCCTCCGAAAGTGCTGGGATTACAGGCATGAGCCACCGCGCCCGGCCTGAATGAATCACTTCTAAATGAATTCTACTGAGAGGACAGTAGAAACCACTCGTGTTCTTGGTTACCTCTAAGGTATTTACCTGACTAACTGTCCCATTCCTACCAGTATCCCAGGCTAGGATGGGTTGACTTCTATTCCTAGACTGAGATGTAAGGATGAGGGTCTAGATTGGCATGGGGCGGGCAATTTCCCTTTCTCTTTTAGTTCTGAGATAACAAGCATGGCGTTTCTGGAAAACAAGTCTACCAAGACACTAAAGGGAAAGGCAGAAACCATGTAGAAAATACAGAAGTCTGAAATCAAGCTTGTCTTCAGAGAACAGATTTCTTATCCCAGGGTGACTCCAGTCTGGCTTAACACTGGCCTGGCACTCATCACTGGGCACTCAAGCACCTGTTATTTTCTTCCTCTCTAACTGGGATGTGAGACTTGGCAACTCTAAACCCTATCCAGAGGGAGTTCACGGTTGGCACAGCTGCTAGGCCTGGCAGGAATCTCAGGCCCTTCCAATGTCAGCTTCCTGAATTCTCTCCAGGTGTGGGCAGGGTGAGAAGAAAAGAGGCCAATGGTAAAATCCGAGAAAAAGCTAACATATGAGAGGCAGGGAGAGGATATGGATCCATGGAAGGGATAGAGAAAGAATGATAGTGGAGAAGAGCTACCCCAAAGAATCATGAAATGAGCACCGTGTGTGGGCCCAGCTGAGTGGCCTTCTCTTTGGCTCCCCCTTGAGGGCAGCTCCTGGTACTGCACCTAGCCCCGGACTCCCAGCCTAGGCCACAAGTAACCCTGGCACCCCTACGAGACAAACATACACAAACACACATACGCGCACACACATTCCTGCCTGGTCCTCCAAACACTCATTTCCAACCTCCTTCTCCCTTCTCTGAGAAGCTGAAAAAGCTAATCTTCTCCCAATGTCTCTTGAGTGTAGGAGTGGCCATGTGCTACCAGTCTGACCACTCAGATATAAAAGGAAATTTACTGGAGTGGTACTGGAGAAAATATTACGTTTCCTTATTAAAGGAATAGACACAACTTTCCCCTTCCCTCATGTCTTAAATACAGACCTGATGTGTCTAGAACTGTAACAGTTATATTTTGAACAGAGGCAATGATCGTGGTGGGAAGGCCACAGGGATGGCAGGGATGCCAGCCCTGACATTTTTGAGCCATTGAACCAATACCACCAGACATTGGGCTATGCAGGAAAAAGCAATCCTTTTTTGTTAAAGCAATTCTTAGTTAGGTTTCATTACTTGCAGACAAAATCGTTCCTAACTCATATACCAGAATAGTCCTTTCATACCAATATCCCTTCATCAACTCAAAGTAGCCAACTACCCGCTTCCCATACCCATCTTCTATGAGATACCTCTCCATAGCAACCCCTTAACACACACATATACTGCTGACTCAGGTGACACCATTTAGACAGCAATACTAACTATCAGATTCAATGTCAAGCCCTTCTCTTCTGGCTAATTATATCTTGCTCTGACCATACTAGACCCCAAGCTTGTCTCATAACCAGAACTCCCTACAGAGAGTATCCACAATGCACAGGCACCACGCAGCAAGGTCTGTGAAGTTTCTGACATCAACTTTCACAGTGTATCTCAAGTCCCACTCCTCCATGAAGTCCCCCTTCATCACCCCGACATGAGGTGACCTCCCCCATCTTTGAATGCCACTTATGCCTGCACCCCTCTGTCAGAGATGAACACTTATGGCACTGGCATACATTGGTCTTAGTTATCTTCCACCTCCAGGCAGCCTCCATGTTCCCTCTCAGTCTGAGTTACATACCCCTAATACCAACTCTTATAATGCCCTGTGCTTCCCTCTACTAAAGTCTTTACCAAACTTTTGCCACCTTCTGTCAACTTCTCTACATCCTCCAGTAAACTATAACCTTCTTGAGATAAGGATGGATGATGGCTTACTTAGCATGTATATCAGTCCTGAAGTTGGGCCTGGAACGTATTAGTTGCTTTAAAAATATATTTGTTAAATGAATGAAGAATATTAACTCCCCACCAAGATATCAAGCTCCTTGAGAACAGGAATCTGGACTTGTGCCTCCTTGCATCCCCTAAGTGATGCACACAGTGGGCTTATAATAAATATTTAGTCAGTGATTTGTATAAAGAGGAAACCATGTTTTACTTCAATAACTTTCACTCGACACCTAAGGAACATGATTTTGTTTGTATATACCATATAAAAACATCTAATCATTAAATATGTATTTATAAACATATACAACACGTAGTCAAGAGTGTCAAATGGAAGCTTGGCCTGACAATTTTCTCCCACCAAATTGCTCGATGGTTTGACTTGACCCTACAATTGGTCCTGCATCACACAGACATAGCCTCTATTATTTTCTTATTAGATCGTTGCAACAAAAATCAGCAGTAATTAAAAGGAGTCACTTCTGAAGAAGCTGTTAAATGAAGGAGAGCAAGATGGAGGTGGTCATTACCACAGGTAAGAGCAAGGTGCCTTTTGAGGATAGCGTAATACTGATACATATATCCTGTGACATTACTCGCAAAAAGTCTACAGTCTACCAGGACACTGCTGGTGATTTTCTCAAGAAAGAGAGAGCCTTGCAAAGTGCAATCCATCACTTACAGCAAAGGCTGATCACTCAGACATGATGATGCTAACTAACCTAGGTGTTTAGGATACTTAAAAGGATGACTTGGGTCTCCTTTTTTCCAGGTGGGAAACAATAGCCAAGTGATTCTCCCAAATCCAGATACAAAGTCACGTTAGGGTAAGGATGGGATGGAGATGGCCATAGTGCTGGTGGGGCAAAAGGATGTGGCAGTTAAGCTGGGAAACTAGGGCACAGTTTTCAAATAAAGGAGAAGGGAAGATTCTGAGAGGGCATCTGTTAAGTTAAGAAAATGAAAATTCTTGCGAGGTGGGGAAAATACCTCCTGTAGCACAGAGCAGTTTTATACAAAGCAAAAGAAAATACCTGTGGGTCTTCTGGCACAAAACTTCAAGTTGGACTGGAAAATACGTGAACACCCGAAGTACGAATATTATCATATTATAATCTTCAAGCCTAGAAGAGACCTAAAGCACCCTCAAAAAACTGTGACAGTTTTGCCAAAGTTTGAGTTTCTCTCAGACCCCAAATATTAAAGCAACTTTTAGTCCCATTCCTCTGAAATGTGGAGAAGAGGTATCAGAGGGCATTAAGTAAAAAAATAGAATTATATGTTCCTGGCATACACTTGACAGCAGATTTATACAAAACTGATTAGTCTTTCTGCTTTGCCCTTATCTCCACCCCAAAACATCCAATCAAAAGTGACTTTTGCCAGAGATCACGGAGACTGCTGGGCCTCTGTGAAGGTGTTATTGATCTCTTACCCGATGTTATGGGTTGAATTACATTAAAAATTTATATTTATAAATTTATGTCCCCCCCAAAAATTTCTATATTGAACTCCTTACCCCCAGTACCTCAGAATATGACTTTATTTGGAAATATGACCTTATTTGGTTCATCACAGATGTAATTAGTTAACATGAGGTCATACTGCAGTAGGGTGGGCCCCTAATCCAATATGACTGGTGTCCTCAAAAAAAAAGGGTAAATTTGGACATAGACAGGCACACAGGGAGAACCTCATGTGAACATCAAGGCAGAGATCAGGATAATGAATCTACAAGCCAGGGAAAGCCAAAGCTCGCCAACAAACCACAAGAAGATAAGCAAGTAGCATGGAACAGATTCTTCCTCTCAGTCCTCAGAAAGAACCAACCCTACCCACACCTTGATCTCGGACTTCCAGCCTCCAGTACTGTGAGATGATCAATTTCCTTTTTTTTTTTTTTTTAAGCCACCTAGTTTTTGGTATTTTGTTATGGCAGTCCTAGGAAACTAGCACAACAGATTAACAACGAAGATCTCCAATGTTTGTATTGCCACGGGCTCTGTACCACAGGTAATTTTACCACCGCTGAAGAATTACCACTGCCCTGGTTTCCAGAGTTATCTTCTTTAAGTTACCTTCTCATAACATCATGTTGGAAATTTCAAGTATGTATAATCAAATTTATTTTAACAAAAGCTGCTTTTTGCTTATAGCCCCTTCTTATGTATGTACTTCTGTTCCATGGTTGGGAAAATCTGTGTTTACTAATTTCTAAGATGAGATTGATACGAAGCCATCTGTTAAATGGGAAATATTCCTGTATGTATGAGATAGTCAACAAATATGGTTCCAATTAATGATTTTTAATTAGTATTTAAATATTTACTTGGACTGTGCCCATATGATGTCAAAATAACTGATTTGCATGTGAATATTCCATTCAAATAGCTGTTTGTCTACATAACACTAAATAATGTGGCTGATTGTTGTTCTATTAAAAGACTGACTGGATTGACCAGTGGTTTTTGGCATCATAAAGCATAGCCTAGATTCCATTATGAATACCAGGAGACCAAGCCAGAGAAATAAAAAGGTTTTTCTTTTCTTGAAACTCCCAAGGACTATTAATAATGAAATATTACAGTGGAGGAGATGTTTCACTTAGGAAGTATCACTTAATAATATTAGTTAATAGTCCTTCCTGTGGGATTTTGTCACTACCTTATTTCATCTTTATTGTTCCATAGGGAAGTTCATTTCCGTGGCTTAGGTGATACTAACTGCTTTATAGAGACGAAAGTGTTATCTCTCCAGATAAGGCAAACTAAACAGTATGCCTACCAGACTGATAATAAATAGGGAGGCAAAGAGGTAGGGAAAGGGTCATGAACACGTTTGTTCTCATTTTCCTCTTTTTCCCACTCCCTACTTTTTCTCATCATGCACTGCCCACAGTGATGGGGACTGGATGGATAGATGTAGGGTGAAACCAAAAGAAGTAAATTGGGAAGAGTAGTTGGAACTGCAGAAAGAGGATGACATGAATTGGACAAGCTTCCAAGGGGGTCCAAACCAGACCCATGATTGTAACTCAGACATTGGCCTTCTGCCTACATCAAAGCCATAACAGTGGGCGTGTTATGTCTTTGTGGTCTTCTCACAACTTTCTCTGAGTCTTCCACTTCCTTTTTGCCTCCACCTCCTTTCTTTCCCCTTCTGACTATGAGTGGTCCCTAGAATCCAACTTTACTCCTTCATTAGAGATTCTATAGATGTGAGGTGCCACAGCAAGATGTGGACACGTGAATCTGAAATTCAGGATCCCTAAACAAATAGCTTCTCATATCTATCTAAGTAATACACTGGTCTAATCCAATACATTTTCTAGACAATCTCACTAATTCTTATTAGGATAGTATGGGGATTTTCAAGTAACATTTTAAGATATTTTTAAATGTTTTTTACAAGAAAGAGAATTTAAAGATATATCAAGAATGAGATTGCAAAGGTTTGTGAAATTAACATCTAGTAATAAGTAGAGAAAAATTTAGAATATATAATGATATAACAGCAAAAACATAGCTAGTGGGAATGTATGATGGTTCAGGTACTTTTGAAAACAGTTTGGCAGTTTCTTAAGATGTTAAGCATGGAGTTATGAAATGACCCAGCAATTCCACTCCTAGGTATATATCCAAAAGAAATGTGGACTTATGTCCACATAAAATGTTATTCACAAATGTTCATACCAGCATCATTTCTAATAGGACGAAAAATACGTCATTAAAATGGTCTCATATTTATAGTGCCCTGGCAAGGGGGCAATGAAACAATGAGTGTCTAATACTATAAAATGTTGGTCCTATTTTCTTCAATGTGATTGCTAACTGTGTAAATTAAAGCAAGCAAGCGTGTGTGTGTGTGTGTGTGTGTGTGTGTTTCCTAACAGAAGTATAAGCTGCCATCAGGTAATAATAGGGGCCTTGTGTATGGAGTGCATGGTGTTTGGTCACCTTCAGGGATGGATTCTAGCAGGTGATCAGAATGAAAATCCCCAATCCCCAGCTCAGCATTATAAAGATAAAAAGAATTGAGATGAACCAAAGACAGGAGGTTTTCCAGAGACTCTCACCCACGAAAGCCAATCATTTCCTCCCCCTCCTCCTTCTTCTTCTTCCAGATTTACCTCCTTTCCTTCTTCAGATGAAGTTGTCTCACGCAAGCAACTGGTCCTAAAATCTAACTCAATTCTTTGAGAAGGAAGGACATTAATTAACCCACATGAATCTCTACACTGTGGATTTGATCTAATGGATTGTAGCCTCTACCTTGTGGACTCTCCAGACCATTTTCCAGGATGCTGGTCCCCATTGTCCAGCTCTCATGCCCAAAATATCATAATCACCCTCTATTCGTCATAGTCTAGAGCTTAACACAGTCCACCTTTTTTCCTTCCTCACTCTGATAAGAAATTCTGTTCTTCAGTGGAATTTGGTAAAAATAAAAAATAAACTAATACTTCTGGGGTTGGATATGGTTTGGCATGGCTATTTGGAATGACATTATGTCATCAGAAATCATGATGCAGTATCTTAGCTCCATTCTTCAATAATCCAAGTCCTGCCAATTCTATCTCCCTAAAAACATATCAACTCTTCCCTTTCTCTCCATCCCACTGGCCTCTAGCTTGCTTCAGGCCCTAATCCTTTCTTGTCATAGCTATTATCATGACCTCCTAATTGGTCTCTTAGCCTCTAGTCTTGTTTTCCCTTATCCACCTCCTATGTGGCCACCAGATTTGTAAAACATAAACAAACATAAACCCGGCCATAAACACTCTTTAAAGCCCTGAAATGGCTCCCTGTCATCTCCAGAATAAAAACCCAGCTCTTTATTTGAACTTATAAGTTCCTTTTTAACCTAGTTCCTGTATACTTTTCCAAACTATTGCCTATCCATCCTGAGCTATTCATATTTCTGAAAACAAGCTAAGCCCTTTATCCCATCCTTATAATTTCGAATGTTATTCCCGCTGCCTGGAATATTCCTTCTCTCCATAGGTGGGTTAGCTAACTCTTTTACTTAACAGCTTTACTGAAATATAGTTTACATACCAGCACATTTATTAGGCTTAACTAACTGCTAACCTTTGAGACTCCATTTGGATGTCATCTCCTGTGTTTGGTTGGGTTCCACTAAAGACAGATCCTGAAATAAATATGTGGAAGCAAGAGGTTTATTTCAGAGAAGATTCCCAGAAAGCAGAGTAACGGAATGGAGAAAGGAGACAGAGAAGAGAGAAAAGTTTATAAAGGGTGTGTTAATGAGCATGAGTGTGTTATTGCTGTGGACAATGAGGGCTCCACTCCATTGGAATTCTTGGAGAGCCTGTGAGAAACACATCTCTGAGTTGTCCCACTGCAAGGCAAAGAAGCCTGGGTATTTATCCTATCCCTCATTAATTTAAGGTCATTTCTAGAGGTGTTAGCTCTCTGGCATTTCTAGTGTGTCTCATGGCCAGGAAACAGTTCAGACAGAGAGAGGCAGGAAGACTTCGGTGTAAATGGAAACTACCTAGAATGAACTTTTGGGGGTGGGGGGAGGGGATAAGGATGGAGCACCAGATGGCATCTGTGCACATCTTCTTTAAAACTTTTCCAACCCCGCCGCCCCACCCTGCCCGACTCTGCTTTTCAGGCTAGGTTAGAGGAACCTTCTCACTGATCGCATAGCACGACAAAGTCCTTGCCACACTACACAACTTTCTTGTTTCACTTGTTGGCCACACTCCACTGCACTGTGGACACCTTGAAGGCAAGGTCTTTACATCTCTTCATGCTCCGCATTTAGCAAAGCGTCCTGGACCTAGAAGGCCCAATAATGTATGTGTTTGTTTCAAAGCATTTTACATTTATCATCAACTTTTGCATCTGAAACCCTGCTTAGGAGGGAGATAGCATAATCATCATCTTCATTATTCTCATTTTAAGGATAGAAATCTTAACTGCAGTGATGTAACAGAGCAGATGAAGGACCTTATCTGTTGATGACTAGGCCAGTACCCAAACTACTTTAGTTCCTGTTGCTTAGCACACTGCAGGAGGTAATGGCATTCACCTGAGGCTAAACCTTTCAACCCATGGCAGAACAGAGCTTTCCATGTCCAGAATAATCCCCTTTACAATATTCAGAAGATGCCTGAAGGTGGAAGCAGGGCAGCCCTAGAAATGCCAAGTTCTGTGCTTTGTCTAAAAATGGAAGCTTTGATTTTTTTTTGGTCTTCCCTCACTTAGCCTCTCCTTGGAGCTGCCTCCTGATTTAACTTTTCTACAATTCTAATATTTGTGAATATGTAAATCAGATTTTACTATTAATTAATTCACCAACATAATGCCATTTATGAGAAGGAAGTGATCAGCCACGGGGAACAGAATGCCTTGTAGCTCTGTCATTTTTAAAAGTCAAAGCAAGAAGTACACAGTTCTAATAACAGAAAGGATGAAGTGCTTTGTTCTTAGGTTATGCTCTGGAGTACGAGTTTTAAAAGGATTAAATATATAAACATCAAAGAAAGACTGCCCCGAAGCTAAGAGTTGTATGAGGAAACCCCCTGCTTTCCTATGTCCCCTATGTTCAAACGTAAGACAATGGATCTGGTGATTAGAATGGTCTCTGTTCACTTTACACAGTAAAGGAAGAGAATTAAAGAAGCTTTCCCTTAGCAATATCACGACTACTGGTGAACAACTAAAAAATGGAAACATTTTAACATGCATAAGGTCAGAGTCTATTCAGTTCCTTTTTCTGTTATGTATTTTGGAACCACTTGACAGTTTTCCGTTTTAACATTTTGAGGGATTTTTCTTGGTAGAATTCAGACAAGGACTGCAGAAGTTTTGCCATCTGCAAAAAGAGTGGGTTGGATTAGATTAGCAAACACTTTGGGTTCCATACAATATTTTTGTTGGTCCACAAAACTCCTCTGAAGAATACCAACATTAGAAATGAATCCAAACACTGAAAACCCGATTAATGGATAGGCCACAATATTGCCATTTTACAGTACTATTAAATGAATAGCAAATGCAGAAATAACATTAAATTGTTTATAATATTCATGGCATATTATGTTTTCTGATTAGAACGATTTTAAATCTAGTCAAGGCATTTTAGAAATGGAATCAAGTAATTTTTTGCTTAACAGCAGAATGAGTGAATGGAAAAACATGGATTTTGATATCAGATAGTCCTGCACTCTATTTATACTTCCATTATGGTGTAACCCTGCACAAGACATTTAATCTCCTTAATCCTCAATTTCCTCTCTTTAAAATGGGTTTGACAATGCTTAATAGCCCACAGAGTGATTTTGCAAATTATATAGGCTAGATACTTGAAAGTGCCTAGGGCTAACCTTGGCACATGAAATGCATAAAAATATTCTTTTCCCATTTTCTAGCATTCCTGTAAATGTTCAGCATGATTACTCCTTAACTGCAAGAGATTATATTTTAGAGTCATTTCTAACATTTCTCTTTAAATGTCTCCCTCCTCATACAAACATCACAAGGGTATAAAAGTAATGGACACAATTTGAAATATGATCATATTGGATTAGTGGCCCACCAATTTAAATTTATTTTCATCTTAATTGGCCTGGCTTAGAAAAAGATGATCAACTCCTGTATTATATTACTTTATAGAATCTCTTTAGCTCTAAAATGTTTCTAAAACCAATTTACAAGTGATGGAAGTTGGAAAGGGTAGGGGTAGCTAGGTTATATCAGATCTGTCCCTGGTGCTGAAAGTGAGCAATGTACCTAAACTCTCCTCATATAGATGCAGTAGAGGGGAAACTAACGCGACTTAATGAAAATCCTGAATTGTGCCTTGTTTGCTATTAAGAAAGTGACATTACTCAGGCATCTCCAGAATACAGTGATCATCCTCTTTGACCAAGTTAAAACTTTAGGACCACCCCAAGGGAAGAAAGAGAAAGTAGACACCAGCCCAGCCCACTGATGGATGCAGGCTGATGCATGCTGAAACACAATTACGTGCCCATCCACTTGAGTTATAGATTAGTCTTTAAATGCATATACACTTTGCTGCTTTCAATGTCCCAAGCGCCTCTAAGTGTTCCTTGTAAAATGTGTCTGAACCAGTATCCCATTCAGCACAGTTTAGCAAAAAGATACTCATTTATAGTTAGCAACATTCCTTTGCATATTAAAATATGCACATCCAATTTAAAGGGTTTCTCTTAAATAAGCACTCCCCATCCATCTTATTTACAGCTCGAATTTCTCATGTGGACTAACAAATATTTCACTATGTGAAATCAGAATTGTGAACTACTTTTTAAAAAATAACTGATCATTGGTTCTAACAAAATGATTTTAAAAATCATTTGTCTGAATGTGGCAGCATCCTTATCTTCCTTGAGTGATTTGTGTATTTTACTCTAATAAGCCACTAACATGCATTTACTCAAGCCTGCTCTGTGCTCAATCCTAGCACCAAAGTTCTGAAGGTGAAATCAAAAGGTAAGGTTCTTGGCCTGTAGGAAATTAAAACATTGCTAAGAGAATAGGAAAAATATATAATATATATAGATATATATATGAAACATCAGACAACAAAGAAGCTCAAAACAGCAAGCAAGATGCTAACTCTAGGGCTAAAGGTATTCTAAGACCAGGGACCAGCCAGATATCATTTATGATTTCTATGAATCCCACACACTGATGGGACAGGACTTCTCTGAAATTTACCTTATATAAGTTCATATTTTAATCCTCTGTATTTTCATTCAACCATATTAGACTACAGATTTCTTGAGAGCAGGGAATTCTTTGCTCAATTTCTCCTAGTTGCCAACCACAGTAGGAACTTGCTCACTGAAATAATTCAAATAAAATTGCTCAGAGTTAATAGAGTTAAATTAATCAATGTTAGTTGTGGCAATCAGAGGTTTATTGGATGCGTGAGCTGGGATTTTGAGAGAACCTTGAAGGAAGGGAGGATTTTGAAAGGTAGAGAGAAGGTATGGCCATGCTTCCTGTTAGGAGAAAAAAGCAAAGCAAAGGTTTAGAGCTGGCCATCTCAACTCACCAGTGGCATTGTGAGCACAGACATCCAGAGAGTGTGTGCCAAAGTGTTTTCCCCTAAATCAGAACATGAAATACCTCTCTTTTGGCCCTGAGTCCTGTGTTTATTCAGGAAGATAATTTTGCATGACTTTTTTCCTTACATCATCACGGATCATTCTTCTAAAAGACTCATGATGCTTTTAAGAGCCTGCTGAGTTGGCAGAACATCCTGGAAGACATAACAATTAGCCCACTTTTCAGCAGGGATCATCTACACACAGCAGTGTGTCTCTTTATCTTAAGCAAACAATTAAGGCTTGCCACACGTTTTCTCTTTTCGATTTCAAGTTTAAACTATCTTTAGAAATCTCTTTGGGTACCATTTCAAGGAGTGCAGTGTTGCTGTGTGTAAAACAGCTTCTTGGTCAAAACATGGCTGAGACCCAGTAGATACTTGATGGAGACATCCCTACTCAAGGGAGCTCTGATGTTTGCCAGAGGAGCTTCCCTGCTTTGAAAGGACAATTCTTGTTATACTTTTACCTTCTCTGCATGCGATTCCATTCTCCAAGAAATCTTACGTAGATCTTTTAGGATAGCAGAAACACCCACCACTTGGCAATATGTCAGAACTATTGAGATTGGGATGGTATAAAATAATAAGCACACTACACTAAGTGCCAGCTTCAATTGCAGCCTCCCAAATATCCTTTGTATTATATCACTTGCTATGCATAGTGATTTCATGATTGACATAGAACTGTTTAGATTTAAGATATATGCATGAAAATATTTTGTTGTTTCTCAGGCAGAAAATGGTGATGTGATTAAAAGCTAATGCTTGAAACATTTGCTAGACAAGAGCAGGCCTTTTTTTTTTTATAACCTTATCAAACCAAATAATCTTTTCTTTGGAATCCCTACTCCCCATTATGATCAATCTCTCTGGCATATCTGAGCAGGACTGAGCCAAGAAAATGATTCCAAATGTAGCAAAGGATAGAAATCCCTGTAAAGTAGGACTAAGTCAGTATTTCATCAAAGAATTTAATCCCTGTGAAGGAATGCCCTTGTCCCTTCCAATTTAAAAATTATTAGAAAGGCATTTGTTAGGAGCTGTCTACTTAACATGTAGTGGCAGATATTTGATCCTAAGAAAATAGAGATACAGCCAGAGATTTATGTACAGGATGTTCATCTCAGTGTTACTTATAGTAGCAAAATTTCTAAAAACTAAATGACCAACAACATGGCATAAGTTAAATTAAGGTTCAGCCGTATGATGGAATTCTATGCAGCCATAAAATCTTTTATAGCAATAATAATTGAAATGAGAAACTGTTCATGGGAAATATTTAATGGGAAAAAATGGTTATCAAACAGAATTTTTACTATGATCCTCAATTTTAGAAAATAAAGTAAACATTGTATATACATTGTCAGTGTCCTCTTGCCAAACACCACCAGGACCACACCAAGTAGTTGGCCAAACTGGGTTTCCTTCGTGTTGCAGTGAGGAACACACACCATGGAGAACTAAGAGGTGTCTCAAGAAGGGGGTGTTAGAAAGCACTTATAGGATTTGGGCTTGTGTTAAGTAATTTGGGGGAAGGTTGTGGGTTGTGTATATGGGGGGCTTACACCAGATTGGGTGCCATTAGGAAGCAGGGGTAGTTTTATGTCTGAGTGTCTTAATCTTTTTTCTAGAGGGAGAAAAGACTAGAATGAGGCTAAAGGCTAAAGCTGTAATTTTTTTTTTTTTTTTGAGACAGAATTTTGCTGTTGTTGCCCAGGCTGGAGTGCGGTGGCGCAATCTCGGCTCACTGCAACCTCTGCCTTCTGGTTTCAAGCGAGTCTCCTGCCTCAGCCTCGCGAGTAGCTGGGATTATAGGCACTGGCCACCATGCCTGGCTAATTTTTGTATTTTTAGTAGAAACGGGGTTTCACCATGTTGGCCAGGTTGTTCTCGAACTCCTGACCTCATGACCCGCCTGCCTCAGCCTCCCAAAGTGCTGGGATTACAGGCATGAGCCACCGCGCCCAGCCGTAATTCGTTTTTAAAAGACCACAACTGTCCTCATATTAGCCAGGATAACATGCTTCGTCATTTTTTGTGGTTTGGACAGGGTTCATGTTTTGTCTGTTTTCACATATGATTATGGAGTGGTCCTAATTTTATCTTAAACCATCACAGTTACAGAATGCTCTTATCTGACATTAGTGTTTCAGGAAATGGTTTATGTTCGGTGGGAGAACACCAAACTCAGTTGTGAGTGCCAGGCTAGCTTCTGAATACCAGGGAATGCTTTTCTTTTCACACTTATGTATAGAATAAGATTATAACAAATATCATTTATTATATGTCTGTGATATTTCAGGCACTGTTTTAAGTGTGTTAATCTATTTAATCCTCATAGCAATTCTATGGGGTTGGTACTATTGTTATTCCCATTTTCCAGAAGAGAAAAATTGTGCCATAAAGAAGTAAAGTTACCCACTGCATTTTAGCTAATAAATAGTGGAGCAAGGATTCAACTCAGTGGCTACAGAACCAAAAGCCTCAACTTCTACATTATATTGCCTATGTGTACAATAAATGATCGACAAAGATTGAAAGGTAGTGTGAGTACACCGATACAGGTGTTTTTGTTTCCTTCTTTTTCTTGTTCTTACTTTCCAAATTGTCTAAAATTAATATGTATTAATTTTAAATCAGAAAAGGTAATAATTTGTTAACGTACTGGTGAAAGCTCTGATCACAAAGTCATTGGCCCAAATGCAAACCCAGGTCGTTGGTGGAGGCAATGCTCCCCAGAACTTCTACAAAAAGAGAAGAAAAATCGGGGGGAGGCAACACCCTTCCTGCACTCTTACGTGTGGGGTCTCTTTCTCTCTCTCTCGCCCCTCTCTCTCTCCCCTCTCTCCCCTCTCTCTCTCCCCTCTCTTTCGCCTCTCTCTTCCCCCTCTCTCGCCTCTCTCTTTCCTCTCTCCTCACTCTCACTCTCTCTGCTGCTCCAATTCAATTTAGACAACACTAACGGGATTGCCTGCAGTAAAAGGTGGCCCAAGGTCCACACTTAGTTGGTTCTGTCTCCAAATTGAAACATACAGGTTAGAAGCTCCTCCAAATATACATAAGGACAGTTAGGAATACAGTTGGGAGGACTAGAAACAAATGCCTTGGTCCCAAAGGAAAGGCCTTTTCTGTGTGGGAGGACAACACTCTCGCCCTGGCCAGCTGAGCAATGCAGTTTCTCCCGCTCTAAGATTCAGCCCAGGCACTGAGGGAGGGCACTCTGTTCTTCAGCCCTTGTGAGGGCTGACATTAAAAGGCCGGAAATTCTAGGGACGAGGGCGAACCGAGGTTGGAAGGGAGCCAATCGGAGGGTCAAAGACTTCAGAATGAAAACAGCTTCGCCAAAATGTTAAAGGCGCCTAAGCAGACCTGTCGGCTGGTTTTCCTTCTCTTACTTTTATCCCTGCGCTGGCATCGGGGCACATGAAACAGCTCTGTTCATTCCCTGTGCAGCGACCGATTTTAGGCCTCCTGAGAAGTGCCCACCCACTAGCTGCCGCTGGCTCAGTCGCAAAGAGCTGGGTTCGCAGTATTTCCCACCGCCACCCCCCCTCCCCGCCCTTCCATCTTTCCGTCTGCCCGGGCTGAGAGCCACGCAGGGCATCCACCCTGTCATTTAGCACCTCGGCTACGCAATGGTGGGTGGTTTCCCAAAGCGCGTGCCCTCGCAGCCACTCGCGCTCGCCTCGCCGCTTGCAGGGGCACAAGTCAATGAGGCTTTTCCCTCCGCGATCATGGTGAATCAGCAAAGCGCTGCAGAGCAGCGGCACCTCCACGAGCAGAAATTAAGATGCTGGGGGAATGGCACGAGTGGAGTGTGGCAGGGGAATTTCTAGCCCCTTCCAATGTGTCCCTCCCAGGGACGGCGGTACTGGGGGAGGGGAGTCAGCTGGAAGCTGCTGGACTTAGGCGTCGCGGGGAGCCTCTGGAAACAGAGCAGTGTAGGGAATAACGAAGATGAGCACAGAAAGTGGACGAGAAATGGGTGGAAGGATCTAGGGAGCACAAGCAGAGCAGGGCAGGTGCGCCCCCGGGGTGGGCAGCGCAGCAGGAGCAGGTGTTGCTGAGGAAAGGTAGGAAGGAAGTCCGGTATGGGGGAAGGGAGGACATCATCAAATAAGGAGGATTTCCCAAACCGCGACTTGCTGTTTCCAACGTGCAAGTTCCCAAGTTGAGTTTGAGAAGTGAAGGGCCACTAGGTGTAGGGGAGTCTGGAATGGGAACGTTAGGGAAATGCCTCCCCGAGGCGCATTCTCCTACCCATTCTCCTCTTTCTTCCCCCACCACTCCCCTTCCTCCTCCTGTCCCTATTCGTCTTCCTTCAGCTTCGATTAATATGCATGTCTATGCTCCGTAGTGCGGGCCACCGCCTCCCGTTCGACCCCTGGCACTGGGAGGCTGAGCTGTAGCGACCAAAGGCTTGGGATGGGGAGGCTGAGCGCTCAGAGCGCGGAGCCTGAGGACCCCTCGCCGCGCCCTGTATCCCACCCCCCTGGCTGGAGAGAGCGCCTCAGTGACCCAGACTCCGAGATCCCGCTCGGTCTGCGTTGCAGTGGACAGACCCAGGAGCTTGGAGCGCGAAATGAAACGCGCTAAATTGTACCTGTGCGTGGCCGTTCCCGCCGCCGCCGCAGGTCTATCCCGGGGCCGAAGCCGGCGCCCGCCTTCTCGGGGAATTCTCCGGAGGGGGAGTGCGAGGGGAACCACGGTGACTGCCTGCTAGCTCACGGCTGGCGCGCACACGCACACGCCCAACTTTGCCAAGCCGTCGGCGCCCCGCGGGCTCCCCCGCGCCCCCTGCGGCTCAACACGCTCGGAGACCTGTATCTCTCCTGCTCTGAGATAAGGTTCCCTCCACTCTCACACCTTCGCATGTAGGGGAGGAGAGGGCGGAGTGAGGCAGAGAAGGGGGTTAATGCTACTGACTCCCTGGCCAGCCTTTCTCAAACACTCTACGCCCGCAGGGGCGCCCGCGCCAGCCACGCCGCACCAGGTCCCCCAGACCTGCTGGTGACGACAGAGAGAGGAGGAGGAAGAGAAGGCAGGGCGAAGAACCGGGAGCCGGGGAGCCCCGGAGCTCGGGAGCCCGGGAGCCCAGGCGACGGACAGTTCCATCGACTGACCGTCATTATCAGCACTTTTATTACTAAAGGACTGGGTGGGAGGTTGGGGGGTGTGCAACAGAGCTGGCCAGCCCCAATCCACTCTGGAGCGACCCTAAATTAGAGCCAGAGAGAAAGATTCTCCACGGATACCTTTTGAGTGGACGTGCTCCAGACACACACCCGGACCCCGTGGTCCCGCCGAAGCTGCAGTGTTGGGGGTATTTTAAACGGTTCTTATTTGGAAGGAGGCGTGATTTCCACGTTCGAGCGTCTTCGCTCCCCACCCCCTCTCGGCACCAGCCAGTGCGCGCCACCACCTGAGCCTGGCGAGAGCCGGGACGCACGCAGTCTTCAGCCTGCTCCTTTCAGCCTCTGGAGAGACTCGGCTCTGAGCGGGTCCGCCCGACACCCGCCCCCTCCCCCCCTCCTGAGAACTCTTTACTTTTTGTTTGGAAAATCGGGGCCATTTCTTTATTTATCTCTGGGTCTTCCCGGAGGAGGGCAGAGAAGGGGAGAGCGAGCTCGGCGGGCCGGACCGGGGGAGGGGAGCGAAGGGAGGGGAGGGGACTGGGTGTAGCCTGGAATTCTCCGTCCTCGTGTTCCTGGGCGGGCGCGCAGAGTCTCCTGGCGATAGCGCCGTCGCCGCTCCCCGCGCCACCCCGTCGTTGGCCTTGGGGGTCGGGTGAGTGGGGTCATGACGAGCCGCGGGGGCTGCCCCGGGCCCCGCCCGCGCTGAGAGGGGACGCGGCCGCGCGGCGCGGAGCCCCCCGGGCGGGGAGGCCGCGGGGGGTGGGGAGGGCGCACGCGGTAGGGCGGAGTGGGGGCGGCGCAGAGGCCGCCAAGCTGGGGGGCTCTCCGGGAGGGCGCGGCCGCGGGCAGGAGGGCGTGTCTCCGGCTCGAGGGGACCCTCCCGAGGCGCGGCGCGGGACTCCCCGATGGTGGTGCCGCGGCTCCGGGAGAGCTCAGGGTCTCGCCGCCGCCGCCGCCGTCGCCGCCGCAGCGGGCGCCGCTGCCGCCGCCGCCGCCGCCGCCGCCGCCCGAACCCGCGCCGAGCGTGCGCCTCGCCCTCCTCCCGCGCCCGCTCTGCTCTAGGATGCTGCGGCAGGTTCTGCACAGGGGCTTGAGGACGTGTTTCTCCCGGCTCGGCCACTTCATTGCCAGTCACCCTGTCTTCTTCGCCTCGGCGCCGGTGCTCATCTCCATCCTGCTCGGCGCCAGCTTCAGCCGCTACCAGGTCGAGGAGAGCGTGGAGCACCTGCTGGCGCCCCAGCACAGCCTGGCCAAGATCGAGCGCAACCTGGTTAACAGCCTCTTCCCGGTCAACCGCTCCAAGCACCGTCTCTACTCGGACCTGCAGACCCCCGGGCGCTACGGCCGGGTCATCGTCACCTCCTTCCAGAAAGCCAACATGCTGGACCAGCATCACACCGACCTGATCTTAAAGGTGAGAGGGGACGGGTGCGGGCAGACTCCGCCAGCGCCGCGGCCGCGGTCGGGCTGGCTCTGCGCTGGGGTCCCGGCTGAGAGCGCCACCTCTCCTAGCCCAGGCAGCTGCCGCAGGGACTCTCCTGCACCGCGCGCCCCAGGGCGGCCGACTGGAGCCTCCCAGCCTCCTGGACAAGGAGCGTCGGGGTCCGGGTCCGGCCCTGCCCACGTCGCCTCTACCGCCACCCCGCAGCTGCTGCAACAGTTGGGGCGGCGGCGGCCACAGTGCTGTGGTCGGTGCGCTTGTTTTGGTCGCAGTGGGCTTGGGGGTGGGGAGGCTTTGGGGTAACTGGGCCAGGAAGGAGCAGAACGAGAGAAGACATTCTGGAAAGTCCTAGTACTTGAGAACAAAATACTGTGCTTGGAGGGGATTCCGAGATACCCCTCCCTGTCCTCAGTTTTGTTTCTCCCTTTTTCTGGCCCCCCGCAGTGTTTGGGGAACGGTTGTTGGTGTGGGATGTTGGGAAAGGACAAAAGAATGTGAGGCGGGATGGTGATGAAGATGCCTCCCACCCACCCAGAAAGAAGTGTGGTCTCTGGCGAGGACAGGGGGCTGCCCTGCTGCTCTCTTCTCCGGAGCGAGGTAGCCATCTCTATC
This sequence comes from Pan troglodytes, assembly GCF_028858775.2. Classification (NCBI taxonomy): domain Eukaryota; kingdom Metazoa; phylum Chordata; class Mammalia; order Primates; family Hominidae; genus Pan; species Pan troglodytes. Next base: position 23,929,061 of record NC_072421.2, read on the forward strand.
TTCTAGGGTATGAAATTATGTTTGTAATTCGCAGTTACTTCGTCTTTCACAGTAGCTCCTCAAGAAACGCCAAAACTTTGGGAAAAGAGGGAACCGATCAATCCACTTTTATTTGGGTGCATCTGAGCATGGGGGTGAGGGGCAGAGCCCGAAGGGTGAGAACAGAAGCCAGGCTGTGTGGCCCCGAGAAGAGCACAGGAAACCGAGCAGCTGGTTAGAGGGTGACACTCGCAGAAACCGGTTGTGCCATCAGCTTGAGGTGGGAATTTGATGTGGAAAGTGAGGTTAATGGTGGTAACTTTCAGGAACTTCCTAAGAGAAGCAGAGGAGTGAGGACTAGAGATGGAAAAGTGGAGCCCTCAGGAGAGAAAAGTAAAAATAGGTGAGAATGTTCCATCTGAATCCCTGATGGGGACTGTGGGGCTTGTTTACTTAAGGTTCTCCTTTGGGGAGGGCAGACAAGAACCAGTCCCAGCTGGGACTCTGGTGCAGAGGGATGGAAGGTGATGGTTTTGTGTGAGTCTCTAGTCCAGATCTGGTACTAGAGGCTGGTTAGATTTCTAGTCTACTTATCCCAAGGGGAGTCTGCCGGGAAACCTGGGGAACTCTTTCCTCTTCTTTTCCTCTACAGGTAACAGTTTATCCCTAGAGACAAGCTAATTTTCATTATTTTCCTATGTCCGTTTGTTGACATGTTATCAATTAGCAATTAGTAATGAGGGGAATCTGACTAGGGGCTCAATGGAATTAGGATCTTCCCACATGGAGTGGCTCATGATATTTTTAATGGCACACAAATCACACATTTACTCATCAAAGAACCTTAATAACATTAATCCCGAGATGTTTGTTTTTCTCATGATTAGACTTCCAGCATCAAAGTGGTTTTCTTTTTTCTCTCAATACTTTAGTGACTATATTTTGGGACACAGATAAATACTGCTCCAAAAGCTTTCCCAAGAAAACACGTAGTAGATTCATCATGGGCATAAGGAAACTGTAATTTAACCCGTTCTGACAGTTGGAAATGCCCCGTCTTTTGATTGATGATCTACTAAATGATATTTCTCTTTTTGTGTTTTTTCAAGGTGACGTTTCCATTGCCTTTTCCCCCCCCCCTCACAAACCATCACACCACTGTGACAGGCAGTCACCAGTTACAGTCACTCTCAAGGTTAATGAGACATCAACAAGCATTATCAGATCTCTTTTCAACTGGATTACTTCTTCCCTATTTGATTTTGATCAGTTCAGGACAGAAAACAGCGCTATAGGAGAAGGTTGAGACTGGAGAGACGGAGGCTTGGTTTGCCTCCATATCTAAAGGGCAACTTTAAAGGACAATGGTCAAATCAGTGGATTGTTTTAAGAACAGGGATGGTTTTTCATCTTCTAGGTGTCTGAGTAAAATCAAAACCAAGCCTAACAGTGGTCCGAACTTATTTCTAGCTGATGACTCTCTGGTCAAATGAGTTCATACAGCTTATAAAAATCCGGACTTACGGAACCAAGGAATTAACTGTCTTCAATTTTAAATTATATGTTTAATTTTTTCTTTCTGCATCCAGCCCCTACTTTTGGTAGATATGGAGCCAGGGGACAGGAAGATGGACCTTCATTAGTCATGGTAATGTAAAGTGTGGGAGTGAGGACTTTTTTTTTTTTTTTTTTTTTCATTTAGAGACATGACCACTTGTCCTTTAGGAAAGGTGTCAGGAGTGAAAGAATCACTGTTATTGCTGTTACTAGTGTTATTCTGATACTTCGTTACTGGCATCAAGGATAGCATTGACAGTTAACACTACACAACACCGAACAGTCCCTGCCGGTTTTATGGCGTCACATTTGAAATGAAGTGAAGTGGACAGAGCATAAGCAGGTCTGAGGCTTTTTCAGACCCCAGTACAGAACTGAGGAGGTGACTTGTAGGGCTGTGTAAGGTGTTGCTTCAAGCATGAAGAGTAGACCCATTCTCTCCTCTTAATGTTTTGGGATTGTACCTGTGCAGTGAAGGAGATCCTTCTTGGGATATTGGTCCCACTATTTGCTGACAAAAAAAAATAGACTGGGAGGGAGTGATGACAGAAAACGAAAAGCCAGGTTGACGTTTTTAAATGTAATTGAGAGTATTACAGAAAAATATCTGTATTTCAAAAATCCAGCTGATCTGGTTTGGAGGAGCTTTCTCGAATATGCGCAAGTGATATGATTACCATACTCTGAACACTGTAGCGTAGAAGTTGACCCCACACTGTGAGGCATGACTCCCCCCAGCGTTGGTTTCCCCTGAAGGCTACAGGGCAACGATGCATTATTAGGCAAAAGTGGGTAGGACCTGGTGGTGCTGATAAGGGCTCATGCAGTAATTTCTGAACCTCTTTAAATAAATGCTGCTCTTCAAACATCTTCCTTTTCCTAGAAAATTAAATTTAGCTGATTATATCTTTTAACTGAAGATCCATGATGTTCATCTCAAAGCAAATTTCAAAGGAGGGCCTCACAAGCTTTTATAGATACGTTTCGTTGCGATCACCTAAAATGAAGTGTAAGTAGGTCCCTTTGATGATTGATCCAGGCTGTTAACAAAACAATTCTTGATTTATTCCGGAATCATCTATTTAAAGTGAAGAATCAGTACAGCCCAGTACTTATGATAATGACATCATCTTTATAGGACTTTATAGGTTATAAATATACAGTATGTTTAAATACAGTAAATTGCGAAAAAGGCTATATCCCATTTTACATATGAGAAAACTACTTCTTAGAAGTTAACTGACTTGTCCATGGGAAAAAATACAAGGCTAGAACCAGGACTGGACTGGACCCAGGGTTTTGGACTCCAAGCCCAGTGTGCTTTTCATTGTAATTTACTTTCATATGATACGCTACTGGAATGATTTAAAATGTACATTTTTGTTATCGAAATGAAGTACAGTTGACCAAAGTTTTATATCCCATCCCATCCAGTTGTTCTAATAGTGGTAATTGGATCATAAGAATATTTTTCTTGACTGATTCTGTCTAGTGTCAATTAAAATCCACATACAGAAACTCCAAATACCCAAAGTAAAGCATAAGATATTTATAATTAACAATATACAAGGATAGAAAGAAGATTTTTTTGGAAAAAAAAATCTCTGGATGATTGAATGTAGCTGCTTCCTGATTGAGTGCTGCTCACTGGCAGGGTCCAGGTTGACTGAACTTTAGTGCCTTACACAGTCCCTGGCACATAATAGCTACTCAATAAATACTTGTTGAATAGACCCTCCCTAGTCTACTCAGACATTTATGTGATGAGTTAAAGAAAATTCCATAAAAACGAATTTGAAATGTATTTACATAGTGAAATTTTTATTTTTACAACTTTACAGACAGTTACTAGGATTCTTTGTTTGCAAGATATCATTCTTCCCTCCTTGATAACCCCCGTAGTCATATCAAAGCGTATTTCAGTTTCAAAATTGGGTAGGGGAATTGCCTTTGTACAAAGTCCTCTTCTTCAGGGGAAACTCAGAATGTTTTATTCCAAACCACGGGACGGACGCATCCTCACATAGCAAACATTCTTCCATTTACTAGGAGATCTCATTTCGCTCAAATATCAAGTTTCTGTTTTACTTAAAGCTTTTATGTTTAAATACATTAAATAGAATTAAGTTGCAAACAAGGTTAATAAAATCTAACCTTAAGTTATTTACTTCAGGCTTTCCAAGAAGGGCAGCATAACTGCTAGCTCGGGGTCACAAAGAATGGGTAGCTAGATCAAGATCATAGTTTTTCCAAATGCTGTCTCAACACTTTCAATCACTATGGGAATCACCATCATTTCTTCCTCTACAATCTAAGGATCAGCAAATTTCAGCCTAGTTTTTAACGTAGACTGAGTTTTTACAGATTTAAAAGATTATAAACACAACAAAACAAAAACCAAGAAAGCTATATAGCAGAAATTGTGGCTCGCGAAGCCCGAGAGATTTGCTCTCTGTACTTTCAAAGTTCCTATGTTGTATTCTAAAATGTCATTACTAGAGCACTTTCAAGAAGTTAATAGTGTTAATCTGTAAGGCAGTAGTTCTCAACCGGGGCTGACTGTGCACCCACCCAGGGGACATCTGGCAATGGCTGGAGACATTTTTGGTTGTCACAACTTGGGGAAGAGGCATGTGCTACTGGCATCTAGTGGGTAGAGGCACAGCGTAGCCCACACAACAACAAAATTACCCAGCCCCAAATGTTAACAGTGCCAAGGTAGAGAAACTCTCTGCTTTGCATGTTTCTTTTGTTTTTTAAAGATTCTTTTTTTGCTACTTTGATTATGTAAAATGAAAAACTGCCAAAGAGAAGTTCATAGAACTCTGGGGACAAATATTATGACCTCCGAGGTGATGCTCTCTTGGGCAGTTGAGCAGAGACCAGATTTTCCAGTGTAATCGTCCCCAAAATGCAGTTATCTTGCTCTCTTCGATGGCTCTGTCCCTTCAGGTCTAAATCCCACCTGCTGTAGAGGAGCCCAAGAAACTGAATGCAGTATAACTGCTTGAATGACGAAGGGGCTAAGTTGACACTGGCCTTTGAGACTTGACCATTACTAGAGTGCCCATTATTGGCATGCCTTAAGCATCAGTCAGCAGCAGTCGCCCACTTAGGTCGGGCTTCTTCTGACAGTGTGTAAGACCCCACTGTGAGCAGCGGCCTGAGGAGGCAGGAGGCAGTGCTTTGTTGCCTATTCCAGCCTCTCTGCTTTTCCAAGTATAAAATGACAAGAGAAGAGCTTGTATCAAAGAAACACGGAATCAAAGAACCTTCGGTTTAGAAGGCACCTTAAAGGTCATCTCCACAGAGGCTGATGCTAGAATCTTCTCTTAGCATCTCAGGGTGCTTTGTTTGGTGACAGGTGCTATGAAGCCTTGGGCAGTCCAGTCTCTTCTGGTGAGTTATCCAAGTGGCAGATACTCTTAGAAAAGATTGAGCCTGGGCCTGAAAGGGCAGCATTTGTGTATTTGCTGGGTCAGTCAATTGACTTTTACTCTTTATTTTTGTACTAGGGGAAAATTAAGGAGAGACTGAGATCGGTTTTCATTCTCCTTTCATTTCGTAGGTAGTGTATCCGAATAATCTAAGCACAGTCTCAATCCTAGGGTTGTCTGACTTTTAAGTACATTTGATTTGTGCGATTAGTATGTCAAATGCCCACTTGTCTCATTTAGATTTGGGGAGCAGTCTTTTAATTCTCCATTTAGGTACACATTTGAGACAAACTTTGATTAAACTGAAATTTAGATATAAAGCCTTAGTGGGAGAGGAAGCCCACCTTTGTAATGACTCATGGCATCTTGATAGATGCCATATTAGAGTTAGGAAAGGATGATTCTATTTTAAATGACCACAACAACTGAGCCTCTCAGGATTCACCAGACCTATAAAGCTCACAGGACAGTCAAGCATTGAACTGATGACTCCTTAAAAATACGAGAAGGAGAAGTAAGCTAACAGAAGTTATTTGTTTTCTACCTGAGTGTTTCCAGTGCCTTGGCACAAAAGCCAGGGAAATGTGAGATGCTGGTGAGCTGATCAACTTTGACTTTGTGGGATGTGCCATCTGGTACCTGATTTCGGGGCTCAGTGTGAGCCCCAAGTGATACTTGAGATAGGCTTAAAGCAGACCTTTGAAGTCACCTGCTTGATAGCACATCACAGCAAGCAGGCCTGTCTGCAGCACTGCCTGTGTCTCCGCCACATACCCGGAAGGCCACAGAACTACCGAGGAATCCTGCCAGACTGATTTAATGACCAGCAGGGGAGGTGAGTAATCGCTAACCTTTAAAAGACAAGAAAAGGAAAAAAAGGAAATCAACACCAGTTGTTATTTCTTACGGGAAGCCCTGAATAATATGTTCTGCTTACAACTTCTGAATTCATATTTTGAACAAAAGGAGGCAGTGAGGAAATAGAAAAAGCTATTTTTATCTTCTTGCTCTCTAAGAAATCCTCTTGAGAATATTGTTTCTGCTATTTTGAAAGATCCCCATTGTTAGGTCTTCCACTTTGGGTTTAATTCGTAGGCTTCAAGTACAGTTAAGATGATTTATGTAAGTGCAGTCGGTTATCTTGGGAGGTGATATCAGAAAAGGCTGATAGGGGAGTGGGGAAGTAAAACAGTGTGTAGCAGGAAGCCAATCAAGAGAGTATTATTAAGCAAGTGTCTACTGTGGGCAACTGGGGCTCAGTCTCACTAGGGAACTCTGGGAGACACTGTAGAATGTGTTGGAGAAATCTCAGTTGTGGATAAAGAAGCTGAATATTTTCTCCCCAACTCCAGCCATCATCAGTTGATTCAACTACATTTAGAAGCATGAAATTTCCGGCATTTTCATATGCTGTGTTTCTCCATATATATATATATATATATATATATATTTTTTTTTTTTTTTTTAAAGAATTGGGTACAGAGCTACAGGTGTTTGTGGCAAGCAACCTTAGCATGGAGAGGTTAGTGTGAGCTGAGACTATATGGGTGGGACCCTGAGAGCATCTGCCCTAAGGGTCTTATATTCATCTAGAGTTATACATCGAGAGATTTAGTGCCCCGTTTCTAGGGAATGGATATTCATCCCTTTACTCAACAAGCTGGCTATGACCCTGTCTCCATGAAGCTTACAGTTAAGAATCATCCAGCATAGCTATTTAGTTATTCTCAAGTTTGACAAGTGCCAGTGGATGCTGGTAAAGATGACTCCAAACAGGGCCTAGACACCAACAGGATGTGTGGTTTTAGATGCCAAACCTCTACATTTGAGAGGCACATATTCATTCTCACCTTTATGAATACAGAAGTCTGCAGGCCCCCATCTTCACACATCTACTTTTGTTGTTCTCCCTAAAAGTGCCCTCCCTCCTTTCTTTAAGGACCAGTTCACATGCCTTCTACTTTATGAGGCTTTCTCAGATTCATGGCTTCTTCTCTCCCTTAAATCTATTGGGCTTTCATTCTTATACACATTCTTTAATGCAGACCTGTAGACTTTTATGTAATTTGCTATATTGTCATGTGATCGTTTCTCTTAAGAGAGATAATGAACTCTTCAGGGGCAGGAACAATGTCTGACACTGCCAAATCTCTCCTAGAGCCTAGCATAATGTGGAGTTTGCAGCAGGTGCTTAATAAATTGTTACTGGTTTATAGCTTGTAAGATGGAAAATGTGCTCTGCCTCCCTATTGATTTATTTTGGTCAAATATAATTTTGCCTGGTAGCATGACCATGTGATTTCTTGTGCTCTGTATTCATTTTTCATCCTTGACAAATCTTGGTTTCAAACTTGTTGATAAGCAATAAGCATCCATTCTGTTTCCAGATCTGCTGCCATTTATATGAGGAGAAATTCTTGGAAAACCAAATATCTGATGACCTTCTCTGGTCCAAGTACAGTTTGGGAGGGTATAAACTTGACCTCAGTCCCCATTCAGTGGTGCATTTCCATGTGGGAGGGTGGATCCCTGTGCAGTTCCCAGTGAGCACCCTGGAAACCAGGTCCCCACACTACACATTCCCTTATTTACTTAAAGAAAAGTCTCAAAACATTGGCCACACCCATATGCAAATGTAAATAGGAAACACACTTGAAAGAAAACATCAAGGACAAGTGGTTTTCCTGACCATAGCACCAGTGTTCAGGAGATCACCATTCTGATGTTGCTTAGTCCCACTCTTCTTAAAAGTTAGCCCAGAGTAACAGAAAGTATTGTTCTAAAAGGCAAACTTAAAAGAAAATGATACTGGTACAAAATCAGCATATTTCTGTGAGTTTAATGGAAACACTAAAACTGCTAATTTTTCAGCGTGGAAGATAAAGATTCCTTGACCCATTCCTCCATGAGGCTCTCCTGCTGTCACTAATACCATGGCTTTGTCAATTCTTTCTAATTGTCTCAAGAAAAAATAATGCATCTCTGCTATAGAGCTGTTATTATAAATGCTCAAGAACATTTTGTGATATTTATACCTTAATTGTATGAGGTTTGAGTTGTTGGATTTTGTTTTTGTTCTTGTGGTATAGGCAAGTAGTCCTACTGAGTAAAGATTGTTTGATTGCTCTCAGACTTTCTAACATGCACACACGTCACCTAGGCATCTTGCTAAAATACAGACTGATTCAAAGGGTCTGGGGTGGGACCTGCAAGTCTGCATTTCTAACAAGATCTGAGGTGATGCTGATGCTACAGATCAGCAGAACACACTTGGAGTACCAAGGCTCAAATTTAACTGTTGTAAACAGAAAACTGGATTTAGAATCAGGAAAGCCAAGTTCAAGTTCCAGTTCTCCTAAGTATGTATCTTTGGGCAAGTCAACTAACCTCCCTGAGAAACACGCTCCTTATTTGCACTGGGTGTAATAGCATCTCTTTCACCCACTTAAGGTAAAGATAGAATGAGATAAAGTATGTGAAGGCACTGTGTAACCATAGCCTTCTGTAAAGTGTGTTATCATTATTACTATTTACTTTGAAAATGACTGCTATTTCCTCACATGTGCCAGCTCTTTCAAAGCCATTATTGCCTGTTGAGTAATACACATGTAGCCACTTTTTTCTTTGATCCAACAGGCAATAATGGGTGCTCAATCTACATTCAATACTCATATTGCCAATTTCTTGGTCTTTAATGACTCCATCTGAGTCATTACAGACAATTGGATTCAACCTACTGCTGAGCATGCAGCTCCTCTTCCTGCAGAAAGTTCTTAGGCAGGCAGAGCTGCGGATGGGGATGGGTGCATTGCATTCCAGCACACCAGCGTGGTTCCTCTGGGCTCAGAACCTACTCTTCACGCCTGATGGGGCTTTGCACACAAAAAAAGCCTTCACTTCCTGCCCGGGGAAGTGCCTTTTGAATTAAAGGTTCTGAGAGGCTGCGGGCTCAGGTTTCAGGGCTCTCCTCACCACATCTCACAGCACAGCATGCCAAAGAGGGATTCTCCAGTGATTTAGGTGAGAACGTTAATCATTCTCTTCTCTTACTGAATTTACATGACTACAGTGTTTCCCTGGGAAATCTCGTCCACATAAGTAGATCTGCAAGCACTTCAGAGGGAAGAGTGTCATCAGAATTGCCAGAGATCAGGAGCACCAGGCAAAGTGATAATTGTAAAGTCCTTTGAAACTGGAATGTTGTGAAATTTTGCAGACTGTGAATTTTGATCATTTAGTTCAGTGTGCTTCCCCACCTACCCCTTTAGAAAATTGCTTTTTATACGATCCCAAAAGAAATCCACAATTATTCAGGCTCCACATCAAATCCACCAAAGAAGATTCCTCTGCCTATCTGGTTCTCTATCCCTAATCTCTTCAAACAAAATTAACCTCTCTGTAAGTGAGGGTTAGCAGTAATTCTCAAACTTTGTACTTCTGAATTCCCTGGGAATTTCAGCATGCAGATTCTGATTCAGTAGGTCTGAGGCAGTAGCCCTGACATTCTGCACTTCCAGCAAGCACCCAGGGATGTTGATGCTACTGGTCTGCAGACCACATTTTGAGTAGAGCAGTAGATTAGTGGATCTAAGGAACCTTGCTGAACCTTTGTATATCCTGACTACTCAGTTCTATTTAATTGCCTCTGTAAGCTAAAGTAGTGGCAATCCAACTTGAGCAGATAGGCATTGGAGAACTTGTTCAAAACAGATTGTGGTCTCCACCCCAGAGAGCTTCTGAGTCAGTAGGTCTGGGGTGGAGCCTGAGAATTTGCATTTCTGACAGGTTCGCAAGGTGATGCTGTTCTTGCTGGTCCAGGGACCACACTTTCAGAACCACTGCTATAAAGTATCCTAGAAATTAGCTACCAGGACTACTTCCAAAAATGCAGTCTCTCTCTGTGGAATCTGGCCAATAAGATACAAGCAGGATGAAAAAGTTGTTTGCTCAGCACTTAATTCTGAATGATGCTATAATAGCTCTTCTACAAAGGGTATTAAATAAATCTGAATATCTGAAGTTTGCACTGTAAGGCAAGCATGTTGAACAGAGGGCCGTACTCTACTGCCTGTCTCCTGGTGTTGGAATTCAGGAGAAAAGGGCTAAGTAGAAGAAAGGACACCCTGAGATGGAGGAAGAGAGATACACCTCCCCCACAATACACACACACCATGGATGTTGTTGCTACCATCTCCACATATAGGATTGCCAAAGCTTTCGTTCTTCCAAAGACTTCCCATACAGGGTCATCTGCCATTTGCCTTTTCCGGAACTTCCTTTAAAGCAAATCAGATGGTACAGCAGGCACAAATAGTAGCTACATGCTGCATTTCTGAGACAGGGTCCCAGTACTGTGGTTCTGTTAAAGAACAAGTTACTCAAAACCCTTGTTAAAGAATGGTAAGGCAGAGTTTATTCAGCAGGAGCCACTGAGATAGTATAGGGACTACTGCAGTGGGGTTTTGCAGTAGGGGAGAGATCCGACCCACTCGGAATATAACAGGGAAGAGTGGGAATTTATAGCCAAGGAGCAGGATGGGGTCAGTGGATACAACATTATTAAGAGGAAACATCAGGGGGAAGGGGCAGATTCTAGCTAAACCAATCCGACAGGATTCTTGCTGAAAGCTGGCCAGGATGATCAGATATCATCTGAGAGATGGTCAGAGATGAATAATTTAGTCAGATATCTAGAATGATCAGATACAAAGGGTGGGGGATTATGGTTAAATTAGAAGAAGCCTTCCTAAAATTGGATGATGTAAAGACAGAAAAGGAAATCTCAATGCCAAGGGTTAGTTGGTGAGAAGGTTCAGAGGAGCCTGACTAGAGTTTGGTAAAGGAGAGTCGTCAGTTGTCAAAAGTGAGGTGTCCACAGGGAGAACCCTGGCAACTAATGTTCAGTGTCAATTACTGTTTGATGTCAAGTGCTGTCAGAGAGAGGTGACAGTTGCAACCAAAATTCAGTGGGTACCAGTTTAGGCAGAGTGGAAAAAGCATTGCTTTAGAACCCAAAGTTTTTTTTTTTTTTTTTTTTTTTGAGACGGAGTCTCTGTGGCCCAGGCGGGAGTGCAGTGGCGCAATCTCGGCTCACTGCAAGCTCCGCCTCCCGGGTTCATGCCATTCTCCTGCCTCAGCCTCCCAAGTAGCTGGGACTACAGGCGCCCGCCATCACGCCCGGCTAATTTTTTTGTATTTTTAGTAGAGACGGGGTTTCACCGTGTTAGCCAGGATGGTCTCGATCTCCTGACCTCGTGATCCGCCCGCCTCGGCCTCCCAAAGTGCTGGGATTACAAGCGTGAGCCACTGCGCCCGGCCTAGAACCCAAAGTTTTGTGTTTGAGGCTGTGAACTATTAATGTGTCCTTGATCAAGTCAGTCACTTAACCTCTCTGGGAGGTCTCAATTTCTTCATCTATAAAATGGGATCAACAATATTGTCATTGTGAAATCCACCCAGTGTTCTCTATTAACAAATGCTTACTCTCCAGGAGAATGGACTTGCCAGAGCACGATTCTGAAACTTTATCCTAGGTTCTTTCCCATTTCAGCCCCCTTCAGCCTTTCTGCCTTACCTAAGAGTTGGTGGGGGGAGAGTCAACAGGGGTCAGGGATTCAAAGAAATCAATTTGAAGCACTACAGCCAGGGAAGGGAATAGAAGACAGGAAAAAACTATACCACTAGAGAAATACTTGTGAAGGTCACAGGTCTACTAAAAGACTGAGATTTCATTGGAAGATTATATAGCAATTTCCCCTTACCACACTTTACTACCACATCAGCAGAGCTCCAGTTTAATAATAGTGGATTACAGCTGAAAGAGCAAAAAGAAACAGACCCTCTCTGAGGAGAAGTATGTGGGAAAATCCAACGTAAACAAGAGAGACAAAAACAAGGACAGTAGAGGAAATTAAAGCTTCTGGTACCTATAGCTACAACAAACATTAAATACATTCTGACCCCTAGATTAACATAAATCTTCCCTGTAAAGTCCTGTTATCTTAGTTCCTATTAACTGATAGAACATGTCTAGCCTTGAAGAAAAAATTACAAGGCAAGCCAAAATAAAATATATATAGTCTGAAGAGACAAAGGAAACATCAAAATCAGACTCGGATATGGGAATTTAAATTCAATACCAGACAGGGAATTGAAAGTAACTATGAAGGCCAGGCGAGGTGGCTCATGCCTATAATCCTGGCACTCTGGGAAGCCGAGGTGGAAGGATACCTTGAGGCCAGGAGTTCATAACCAGCCTGGGCAACATAGCAAGACCCCGTCTCTACAAAAAAATTTAAAAAATATTAACAGGGCATGGTGGTACATGCCTGTAGTCCTAGATTCTTGGGAAGCTGAGACAGGAGGGTCATTTGAGCCCAGGAGTTCGAGGCTGCAGTGAGCTTTGATCACACCACTACATTCCAGCCTGGGTAACAGAGTGAGATCCTGTCTCAAAAAAAATAAAGTAACAATGATTAATATGTTAAGGGCTTTAGTGGAAAAAGTAGACATCAAGACCACATGGGTAATGTAAGCAGAGAAGTGGAAACTCAGGATGAATCAAAAGGAAATGCTAGAGATAAACACTGGAACAGAAATGAAGAAAGGCTTTGATGAACTCATCAGTAGACTTAACTGCCAAGGAAAGAATCAGTGAGCTTGAATATAGGGCAACAGAAACATCACAAACTGAAACACAAAGAGTTAAAAGAGAAAAAAAAAAAAAAACCCAAACGGAACATCTAAAAATTGTGAGACAGGGTTATCAAAATATATGACATACACATAATTGGAATACCAGAAGGAGAAGAATGAAGCAGAAGACGTTTGAAGTAACAATGGCCAAAAGCTTTCTAAAATTAAAGACACCAAACCACAGATCCAGGTAGCTCAAAGAACACCAAGACAGATAAGTACTCATAAAACCACACGTAGGTGTATCATAATCAAACTACAGAAAACCAAAGACAAAGAGGAAATCTTGAAAGAAGCCAGGGTCAGGGGGACACCTTATATATAGAGGAACAAGGAAAAGAATTACATTAGAGTTATCAGAGAAAAAACTGCAAGAAGAGAATGAAGATAAATAGTTAAAGGGTTAAAATGAAAAAAAAAATCAACCTAAAATGCAATAGCCAGCAAAATTATGCTTCAAAGTGAAGGAGATATAAAGACTTTCTCAGACAGAAACTGAATGAATTCATCGCCAGCAGTGTTGTCCCGCAAAAAGTGTTATAAGAAGTTGTTCAAGAAAAAGGAAAATTATATAGGTCAGAAACTCAGATCTATATAAAGAAGAGTATTAGAGAAGGAATAAATGAAGCTGAACTAAAATATTCTTAATTGATCTGAGACATAACTTCATTTAAATCAATAATAGTAACAATATATTGGATGATTATAACATGGATAAGTGAAATGAATGGCAGCCATGTCACAAGGCATGTGAGGGAGGAATTGTGAATACCCTGTTATAACTGCACCACATATAAAGCAGTATTGTTTAAAGGTGAACTTAAATTAGGTATAAATGTATATTGTAAGTGCTAGGGAAACCATTAAAAAATTTTTTAAAGAAGTAAAATTGATACACTAACAGAGGAGATAAAATGCTGAATTAAAACCAGAGAAGGCAGAAAAAGAGGAGGTAAAAAAAAAAACAGGAACAAATGCAAAAACAACAACAACAACAACAAAAAAACAGAACAGTTACCACCATGGTAGATATTAATCTAATTATATCAATAATCACTTTAAGTGTGAATGGTATAAATACACAAAGTAAAAGATGATGACTGTCAAAGTGGATTATGGGGAAAAAAAAGACCTAACTCTGTATTGTCTATAAGAAACCCACTTTAAATATAAAGAGTCATACAGTTAAAAGTAAAGGGATGGGAAAAGATATACCCTGCTAATTCTGCTAACCAAGAGAAAGCTAGAGTAGCTATGTTCATTTCAGACGAAGCTAACATCAGAACAAGAACAATTATCAGGAATAAAGAGGTGTATTACCTAATTATAAAGGGATCAATTCTCCAAGAAGATACAACAATCCTAAATATGTATGTACTTAACAACACAGCATCAAAATACATAAGGCAAGAACTGACAGAACTGAAAGGAGAAATAGACAAATCCACTATTATAGTTGGAGACTTCAACATTCCTCTGTCAGTAATGGATTAAACAAAAACAGGCAGAAAATAAGTAAGGATATAGATAATCAGGACAGAGTAAGGGACAGCATGTCTACTACTCTGGGAAAATACATAATCCAACTCTTGTCTACTACTCTGGGAAAATACATAATCCAACTCTAATAAGGGTACCTCTTACAGAAGTGTAGGGGTTAAATAGGAGAAGCAAGACACTGGAGATAGGGAGATGCCTTCTGTACACCCAAGGAGCTGTTAAAGTCTGCAGGCAGAAGGCTTGGAATACAATAGCTGCAGAAAGAGAAGAAAGGACATAGATCAGACCACCATTTTCCAAAATGTGTTCTAGGAAAGCTCCCTTTAGTGCTGTTAAAAAAAAAAAAAAAAAAAAAAGAGCTCTGTGGCCAAATAACTTTGGCAAACAACAGATGTGGTACCACCATATCAGATCTTCATACTGCATGCACGTTATCATAGTAAAAGTTCTAAAAAGTTCCTCTGTAAAGAAACCTATTTAACTCTGTCCAGTTTGGCATTTCTCAAATCTATTTGAGATGAATATTTTTTACTTTTTTGGTGGCCCCATCAACATCCCAAGAATCTAATGTGCTTCAGAACATACACTGAAAATACCAGCCCAAAGATTGGGAGATAGAATTAATAAGACTTCAAGATAATTGGATCTGGGAGTCATCAAAGGGAAAAGGGTGACGTTGGCTTAGAAGTTTCCCAGCTGGGTGAGTAGAAAGAGGATGATGCTGTGTTAACCATTACAGGAAACAGGTGGAAGAACAAATTTGGAGAAAAGGATTCAGCTGTTGTATATATGCCAGTTGCAATACTCCCAAACCATTTATTTGCAAATCTTCAGGAGGCAGATGGAAATTAAGATCCAGAGTTTGAAGAAGAGGTAAAGTGTTGATGTGAACTGGAGATTGGTCAGTGTAAAGCTGACAAGTCAAACCATGGAGGTGGAATTCATTGCCCGTGAAGAATATATTCTGTTATGACAAGATCAGAAATGCCAAAGACAGTCTTGAGGAACATCAGATTTACAAATAGGCAAAGGTAGAGAAGTCAGAAGAACACTGAGAAAAGTTAGGTCGAAAGATAGGAGGAGAGGAAAGAGTTGAGTCATGTAATTCATTATGGGAGAAAGAAAGGGTTTCAGTCAAACTACAAATATTTACTGAGTAACTTTGTTTGCCAGGCATATAGTAGAGGATGCAGCAGTGAAGAAACCATGCTCAGGCCTTACCAGAGCCTACTGGATTCCCATGAAAATGGAATCCATATTTTCATGGGAATCCAGTAGGCTCTGTCTACTTTTCCTATCCTGATTCAAATGGGATGCCAGTATGACAACTCCTATGATTTGTCATGAATGGGAAACCAAGTGCCATCTTCAAAATTTCAGGTCTTAAATCTGGAGGAGGAAGCCAACATCCTTTTGGAGCCATGAATACTGTCCAAACTCCATCTGTTGCTCAGATTGGAATTTTGGTGAAATCACTGGACAGTATGGCTCAGCAGACTCCTGTAGGTAATGCTGCTCTATCTTCAGTTGACTCATTCACTCTGTTCACACAAAAGATGTTGGACAACTTACACAATTTTGCTTCATCATTTGCTGTCTCTCAGGCCCAGATGACACCAAGCCTATATGAAATGTTCATTCTGCAAAATATGTTTCTGAAATGGTACGAAAACTTTCAAAGATGACTAGCACAGAACCCTGTCTTTTGGAAAACATAATTTGAATAAAATAGTTTTTAATGGATTCTGAAATTTGTCATGTTTTGAAGATAACTGACTCCATTAAAAAGTATGAAGTCAAAGAATCATGAAACCTAGGTTTAAAAACTTCTTAGTGACTGAAGCTTAATTAAAATCTTTATTAAAAATTAAAAACATTGAAAACGGAAAAAAAATGCTTAACCATCTCAAGATATTTTAGGTACTCCCTTGACTTTTTATTGTTGACTTAACTGTGTGCCTCTGCTCAGAGTTGAAGGAAATGAAGATTTAAAAAGTAGCCATTGAATTTATCTTCTAAGAACTCATTGTAGAGTTTTGGTTCAGCGCTAGGATAGAATCTAGACTGTAGTGGTTTGAGAAGTGAGTGGGAGGTGAGGAAATAAAGTTAGCAAGCACAAATCACTCTTTGAGGTATAGTTGGAGACATCAAATGTAAAGGGTTTATTAAAGAAGGGGAGATGTGGCAGAAGGTGGAAAGGACATGGGGTTAACGAGGCCTTTTTTAAAATATGGAAGAGACATGAAAATATTGTAAAACCCATGGGAAAGAATTAGTAGAGTTTGAGGACATGGGAGAAGAAGGAATGAACTGTACTAGAAAGAAGGAAAGGAAAGATAAAACCCAGTGAAAGCAATTGACCTTAAAAAGAGAGAGAGCCATGGGCCTTGATTTTCACAGGAGGGCAAGAAGGGGAGTAGGTTTAGGTATTTATATGGTGGCAGCGAGTTGGTAATTCCCATCTGGCTGGGGTTTGCTCTCAAGATAGAAAACAAGGTCAGCAGCTGAAAATGAGTCTTGTCAAGTGCTAAAGAAAGAACATTCTAATATCTGTGAGCTTGGCGACCAACTGACAAGGGAATGAGAAGAGGCTAGGTCCTAATGTGGAAGCAATCTCTTTTACAGAATTTGAGTATGAAAGCAAAGGGACAGTCTCTCCTTCCCTTTTATCTCAAGATGAGCAAAAGTATAGAGAAGAAATTTAAGTGGAAGTTTGTTGAGAGAGTTCACATAGGGTATATTTAAATTTCAGAAGAAGAATATGGATTATAAAGTAAGAAAGAATTATTAACTCCGAGAATTATTTCGCATTTGAATAGCTCATCAGAGGAGACTGGAATGACCTAGAATGGTTTAAATAGAGGTTGGGATGATGCGACTTCCGAGGATCACACAGCCTTTAAATTTCATCACATATCTCAATGGTTCTCAACCCTGGCTACATATTAGAATCACCGTAGTAACTCAAATATACTGTACCCAAGCCTTAAACCCATGGATTCTCATTTCAGTGGTCTAAAAACAGTGGCCTACTCCAAATACAGTCCACAGATTGGCAGCATCAGTAGCACTGGCAATCGCCTGGGACCCTATTAGAACTGCAGACTCTCAGGCTTCACCCAGACCTAGTAAATCAGAATCTGCATTTTAACAAGATCCTTAGTTGATTTCTACACATCTTAAAAGTCTGGGAAGCGCTAGACTAAAGCATAGTCTAAAGTCGGGCCCAAACTTAGGTACTTATTTGAAGCTCCCCTAGGAAACTCTAATGCACGGTTAGAGTTAGGAACTGCTGCTAGATAGAAAAAGAGATCATTTTACAACTGTATTAAGCGCATGTGATAAAATCTCATTGTATTCTATATACACACAAAAAAGAATGCATGTAAAAACTGGTGAAATCCAAATAAGGCCTGTCACACTGACCAAAGTCAGTTTTGTGGTTTTGCTAATTTACTATGGTAATGAAACATATTAGGGGAAGCTGAGTAAGGGATACATGGGAACTCTAAACTAATTTGCAACTTCTCATGAGTCTTAAATAAAAGGTTTTTTTGAAAAAATTTAAGCTAGGCCGGGCACAGTGGCTCATGCCTGTAATCCCAGCGCTTTGGGCGGCCGAGGCAGGCGTATCACCTGAGGTTGGGAGTTCGAGACCAGCCTGACCAACATGGAGAAACCCCGTCTCTACTAAAGAAAATGCAAAATTAGCCGGGTGTGGTGGTGCATGCCTATAATCCCAGCTACGCGGGAGGCTGAGGCAGGAGAATCGCTTGAACTCAGGAGGCGGAGGTTGCGGTGAGCAGAGATCGCGCCACTGCACTCCAGCCTGGGCAACAACAGCAAAACTCTGTCTCAAAAAAACAAAAACAAAAACAAAAAAAAAGTAAGCTAAGAGATCCTAAGATGAAGAGCAGCTGCTTTCCATCATCATCTGAGATGTACACGGGCTCCATCATTTATTCATAGCAGAGCCATTCAAGGATTTAAAGCAGAGGAAAGACAGATTTGGATTTGCGTTTTAGAAAAATAAGTCTGGTGGCATATGAAGGGTAGATGGAAAGCAAAAAAAGCTAAGTTAGGAAGCTGTTTCTGCCATCCACATAGATTATAAGGGCTAGAAACCAAATCAGGAGCAATGGAAATGGAGTAGCAGAGGATGGATTTGAGAGATTTGGGAGGCAAAATCAACAAGATTTTATGAATGATGCAAGGGTTCTCAATCTTGGCTGTGTGTTATAATCTTCTGGGACGCTTTTTAAAATACAGATATCTAAACCCTCACCAAGAGATTCTGATTTAATGGTATGAGGGTGGGCGCAGGTATCTGAGTTTGTAAAGTTCCTCAGGTGGTTCAAATGGTCAGCGCTTACAGGGGCTAGATCAGAGACACAGGCCGAGGAAGCGGGAAGTGCAGAGCAAGCCTCATAGGTTTTTAATCAAGTATTCCAGGAACCAGCATGGATGAGGAGGAGGTAGCAAAGATACAGCCTGGAAAAATTAGAGCGGTAGCCCTTCCTTTTCCATTTGTTTTATGTTGAGAAAAATCACAAAACTTTGAGTTAACATGTGTAAAGCCATAATCCTTGCACCTTATCTATCTTCCCATGGCCTGTCTAGACAAACAGATTAAAAAAAAAAAAAAGTTCAGTTGTTTGTGCCATCTAAACATAACCTCAGCTTATTTTACACAGAGAGAGAGAGAGAGAGAAACACACAACTTTCTTGTCAATCCCAAAATTTGAAATACACAAATGTATATATATAGAAATCATCCAGAAGCTAGGCTAGAATGGCTTGGGAACAAGGTGAAATTCTTTTTTTTTTTTTTTTTTTTTTTTTTTTTTTTTTTTTTTTTGAGACGGAGTCTCGCTCTGTCTCCCAGGCTGGAGTGCAGTGGCGCCATCTCAGCTCACTGCAACCTCCGCCTCCCAGGTTCAAACTATTCTCCTGCCTCAGCCTCCCGAGTAGCTGGGATTACAGGCGCCTGCCACCACGCCCAGCTGATTTTTGTATTTTTAGTAGAGATGCGGTTTCACCATCTTGGCCAGGATGGTCTCGATCTCTTGACCTCGTGATCACCCCGCCTCGGCCTCCCAAAGTGCTGGGATTATAGGGGTAAGCCACCACACCCGGCCAAAATTCTTATTTTTTTTAACTGCTGCTAGCCATTCTGCGTATTTCGGAAAGCCCCTCCCAAGTTGTCTCCTAAAGTCCACCCAGACATTGTTCCCATCTTTCTCCAGAGAAATCCTTCATTTTGTGTAGGTCTGCTTTTATTCATGTAAGGCTTTTTTGGGGGGAGGGGGTGGGGAGAAGCCAGCCAATTGCTGTGACAGGAATGGAGTGTGGTTGCTCCTACTCCCCGCCTACCGGGGCAGCAGGGCAGCAGGCACAGCAAAGCTTCCTCAGCACTCAGTGCTAATAGACCCCGAGATTCCACGGAAAGTGTCCTGTGAGTGCGCACCCTACCCTCAGATTCACACGTTGAAAGGAGCCAATGACTGACAGATTGTCTTTTAAAGGGTGATCTGCCAAAGCCACCAGTCTCTGCCTGATAAAAACAATCAGAGGTTTCCCTACTGAGAGTTGCTTGCCGCCTATTGGGGTCTCTGTTTATAAAATTGTGTGCAAAGCACCATGAAAATGTTTCCACCTCAAAATGGTCTGCTCTTTAGCATTTCACTTTTCCCTTTTAGGACATTTTTGCTCCTTTTCAACTGAGAAAAGTTACAAAGCTCTCTCATAGCCATTATAATAATGCATAAGCACCTCATAATATAAGCACATCACAGATTTTAACAATTATTTTAAGTGGTTAGTGTGAGATAGAAAACATTAAGGTGGCATGTCAGGGCTACTGCTATGTTCCAGGTTCTTCTATTACATTATGTCTCAGCTTTCTATGAGCTATGTTATTTACAAGGTAAAAGAATAACACCTAAGTTCATCCATTTCTTAAGTGAACCCAAACGTAGTTTGAGATCTGTAGGCCGGTTTAAATTGATTCTGGTAAACCTACTTCAGCCTGGAAAAGGAGAGAAGAAATGATAGACTGAGAATTTTTAAATATTTTATTCTCATTCCAATGTGCTAGCTATTTTACAAATGCATATATTAATATCTGCCTGTGTATTCCCTTGAGAGCTGGGCTGGAAAAGCGTTGCTATACTTTCTGGTTTGGTTTTGTTTTTAAACTGCCACAGTATCTTTGCTTTTACAAACATAAAAGTATATATACTTATTTTAACAATGATCCTTTCCCACATGTTCTGTTTCCTCTTGTTTGTTTGCTTTTTTGTTTGCTTGTTTTGCTTTTTTTCTCGAGTCTTTCAGAATTAGCTAGTACTTTTGCTTAATCACTTCTCAGTATTTAACAAGGTTTCAGGACATGCAAGAGGAAGCTGTTTAATGCACGCTGGTGATGCCAAGGAGATTGTACAAGAGTATGTTGGCTTGTCCAGAATGTTTCTATCTTGAGTATTGCGTGCCTACTCTCCACATGCACTGTGCTGGGAGCGGGGATATAACAAATAACAAGATTGAGTTCCTTTCTTCAAAGAGCTGAAAGAAGATGCCATTATAATATTTCAAGTGATAAAACAGATGTGTAAACACCCTGGGGACCAGGGAGGATCTAAAATGCATGTCTAGAGCAGGCTTCCTGGAGGAGGTTATGCCTAAGCTAAGCCCATCACTTCTCACAAGTCCAAACTCCTGCAAGGGAGGGCAGGGGACTACAACTTGGCTGCTCACTCTGCAGCCCTTTCAAAAACAGCCCCAGTTTCTTATTAGTGCTGATTCGCACCAGCTTTTTCCCCAGAATAGAGGACAGGGCTCTAAAGAGTGCCCGGTAAATTCCTTCCAGCCTCACATCAAACAAGTCACTGCAGAATATCACATCCAGTAAACCTTGCCATTGTACCTCCAACAAAAAGAGAAGGGCTGCTTCTCAAAAAGAATACCACCCTCACAGCATGAGAGAAGCAGTTGCTCTATGACAACGCCACTAGACAGCAAGGACAAATATGGGATTTCCAGGCATTAAATTAAAACCATCATGCACTTCACAAATAGCAACTTTTGGGTGAAGGTGCCAGCTACATTTTCTGATTGAGATGGGGAAATGTTTCTCAATGCACAGAGGAGTGCTGAAGAGTGCTGAACACCTGTGATGGGCTTTTCTGCCAGGCATTTCATCTATGTTGTCTCATTCGGGAGCCAACAACACTACAAGATAGTAATCCCATTTTGATGATGGGGAAGCTGATGCTCCAGAAGGGTGACTTGCCCAAGGTCATCAGGAAGTGACTAACTTAGTTTGATATGAATACAAGTCTGTATGACTGAGGTGTCAGACTCTTTCTACCATACCAGGCTGCCTCTGGGGCTCTTCTTTCTTGCAGTGTTTACAGTTTAGCTTACTGGTCTTGAAGTTAGATATTCTCCCACAGAACAGTAAGGAATAGACAAAACAGCCTAATATCCAAGGGTCAAAAGGCTTGATCAGATACTTTGGAAAAGAAGATAGCCACAGGGCTAATGAGCATGTGGAAAGGTGCCTAGTTTCAGACATGATGGAAATGTGAATTAAAATCAAAATGAGATACCAGTACACACCCATCAGAATGGTAAAAAGTAAAAAGACCGGCAGTACTGAGTGTTGCTGAGGATATGGGGTAACTGGAACTCTCATACATTGCTGGTGAGACTGTAAAATGTTATGATCACTTTGGGAAACAAACTAAATATATGCCTACTCTGTGATCCCAAAATTCCACCCATGAGTCTATATACCCAGAGATGTGCTGGGGCTGGCTCCTACTGACTCCTGAAATCTGACTGGCCACATCTTTTCCAAACTCCCACTCCTTTGGTAGAAGAAAAATGGCCATGGTGGGGTATTTACCAACACAAACCACAGCTTTTTTATTATTATTATTGTTATACTGTAAGTTCTAGGGTACATATGCACAACGTGCAGGCTAGTTACATAGGTATACACGTGCCATGCTGACTTTGCAACACCCATCAACCCGTCATTTACATTAGGTATTTCTCCCAGTGCTATCCCTCCCCTACCCCCCACCCCACGACAGGCCCTGGTGTGTGATGTTCCCACCCTGTGTCCAAGTGTTCTCATTGTTAAATTCCCACCTATGAGTGAGAACATGCAGTGTTTCGTTTTCTCTCCTTGTGATAGTTTGCTGAGAATAATGGTTTCCAGCTTCATCCATGTCCCTACAAAGGACATGGACTCATCTTTTCTGTGGCTCCATAGTATTCCATGGTGTATATGTGCCACATTTTCTTAATCCAGTCTATCATTGATGGACATTTGGGTTGGTTCCAAGTCTTTGCTGTTGTGAATAGTGCTGCAATAAATATACGGGTGCATGTGTCTTTATAGTAGCATGATTTATAATCTTTTGGGTATATACCCAGTAATGAGATCGCTGGATCAAAAGGTATTTCTACCTCTAGATCCTTGAGGAATTACCACACTGTCTTCCACAATGGTTGAACTAGTTTATACTCCCACCAACAGTGTAAAAGCATTCTCATTTCTCCACATCCTCTCCAGCACCTGTTGTTTTCTGACTTTTTAATGATTGCCATTCTAACTGGTGTGAGATGGTATCTCATTGTGGTTTTGATTTGCATTTGTCTGATGACCAGTGATGATGAGCATTTTTCCATGTGTCTGTTGGCTTCTTTTGAGAGGTGTCTGTTCAAATACTTTGCCCACTTTTTGATGAGGTTGTTTGTTTTTTTCTTGTAAATTTGTTTGAGTTCATTTAAGATTCTGGATATTAGCCCTTTGTCAGATGGGTAAATTGCAAAAATTTTCTCCCATTCTGTAGGTTGGCTGTTCATTCTGATGGTAGTTTCTTTTGCTGTGCAGAAGCTCTTTAGTTTAATTAGATCCCATTTGTCTATTTTGGCTTTTGTTGCCATTGCTTTTGGTGTTTAAGTCATGAAGACCTTGCCCATGCCTATGTCCTGCATGGTATTACCTAAGTTTTCTTCAAGGGTTTTTATGGTTTTAGGTCTAACATTTAAGTCTTTAATCCAACTTGAATTAATTTTTGTATAAGGTGTAAGGAAGGGATCCAGTTTCAGCTTTCTACATATGACTAGCCAGTTATCCCAGCACCATTTATAAAATAGGGAATCCTTTCCCCATTTCTTGTTCTTGTCCGGCTTGTCAAAGATAAGATGGTTGTAGATGCATGGTGTTATTTCTGAGGCATCTGTTCTGTTCCATTGGTCTATATCTCTGTTTTGGTACCAGTACCATGCTGTTTTGGCTACTGTAGCCTTGTAATATAGTTTGAAGTCAGTTAGCGTGATGCCTCTAGCTTTGTTCTTTTGGCTTAGGATTGACTTGGCAATGCAGGCTCTTTTTGGGTTCCATATGAACTTTAAAGTAGTTTTTTCCAATTCTGTGAAGAAAGTCATTGGTAGCTTGATGGGGATGGCATTGAATCTATAAATTACCTTGGGCAGTATGGCCATTTTCATGATATTGATTCTTCATGAGGATGAAATGTTCTTCCATTTGTTTGTGTCCTCTTTTATTTCATTGAGCAGTGGTTTGTAGTTCTCCTTGAGGAGGTCCTTCACATCCCTTGTAAGTTGGATTCCTAGGTGTTTTATTCTCTTTGTAGCAATTGTGAATGGGAGTTCACTCATGATTTGGCTCTCTCTTTGTCTGTTATTAGTGTATGGGAATGCTTGTGATTTTTGTACATTGATTTTGTATCCTGAGACTTTGCTGAAGTTGCTTATCAGCTTAAGGAGATTTTGGGCTGAGATGATGGGATTTTATAAATATACAACCATGTCATCTGCAAGCAGGGACAATTTGACTTTCTCTTTTCCTAATTGAATACCCTTTATTTCTTTCTCTGGCCTGATTGCCCTGGCCAGAACTTCCAACACTATGTTGAATAGGAGTGGTGAGAGAGGGCATCCCTGTCTTGTGCCACTTTTCAAAGGGAATGCTTCTAGTTTTTGCCCATTCAGTATGATATTGGCTGTGGGTTTATCATAAATAGCTCTTATTATTTTGAGGTACTTTCCATCAATACCTACTTTATTGAGAGTTTTTAGCATGAAGGGCTGTTGACTTTTGGTGAAGGCCTTTTCTGCATCTATTGAGATAATCATGTGATTTTTGTCGATGGTTCTGTTATGTGATGCATTACGTTTATTCATTTGCGTATGTTGAACCAGCCTTGCATCCCAGGGATGAAGCCCACTTGATCATGGTGGATAAGCTTTTTGATGTGCTGCTAGATTTGGTTTACTAGTATTTTATTGAGGATTTTTGCATCGATGTTCATCAGGGATATTTACCTAAATTCTCTTTTTTTGTTGTGTCTCTGCCAGGATTTGGTATCAGGATGATGCTGGCCTCATAAAATGAGTTAAGGAGGATTCCCTCTTTTTCATTGACTGGAATAGTTTCAGAAGGAATGGTACCAGCTCTTCTATATACCTCTGGTAGAATTTGGCTGTGAATCCCTCTGTTCCTGGACTTTTTTTGGTTGGTAGGCTATTAATTATTGCCTCAGTTTCAGAGCCTGTTATT
Organism: Pan troglodytes; assembly: GCF_028858775.2. Lineage (NCBI taxonomy): Eukaryota > Metazoa > Chordata > Mammalia > Primates > Hominidae > Pan > Pan troglodytes. Next base: position 23,953,826 of record NC_072421.2, read on the forward strand.
GGTCTATTCAGGGATTCGACTTCTTCCTGGTTTAGTCTTGGGAGGGTGTATGTGTCCAAGAATTTATCCATTTCTTCTAGATTTTCTAGTTTATTTGTGTAGAGATGTTTATAATATTCTCTGATGGTAGTTTGTATTTCTGTGGGATCGGTGGTGATATCCCCTTTATCATTTTTTAATGTGTCTATTTGATTCTTCTCTCTTTTCTTCTTTATTAGTCTTGCTAGTGGTCTATTTTGTTGATCTTTTCAAAAAACCAGCTCCTGGATTCATTGATTTTTTGAAGGGTTTTTTGTGTCTCTATTTCCTTCAGTTGTGCTCTGATCTTAGTTATTTCTTGCCTTCTGCTAGCTTTTGAATGTGTTTGCTCTTGCTACTCCAGTTCTTTTAATTGTGATGTTAGGGTGTCGACTTTACATCTTTCCTGCTTTCTCTTGTGGGCATTTAGTGCTATAAATTGCCCTCTACACCCTACTTTAAATGTGTCCCAGACATTCTAGTATGTTGTGTCTTTGTTCTCATTGGTTTCAAAGAGCATCTTTATTTCTGCCTTCATTTCGTTATTTACCCAGTAGTCGTTCAAGAGCAAGTTGTTCAGTTTCCCTGTAGTTGTGTGGTTTTGAGTGAGTTTCTTAATCCTGAGTTCTAATTTGATTGCACTGTGGTCTGAGAGACAGTTTGTTGTGATTTCTGTTCTTTTACATTTGCTGAGGAGTGCTTTACTTCCAACTATGTGGTCAGTTTTGGAATAAATGTGGTGTGGTGCTGAGAAGAATGTATATTCTGTTGATTTGGGGTGGAGAGTTCTGTAGGTGTCTGTTAGGTCTGCTTGGTGCAGAGCTGAGTTCAATTCCTGGGTTTCCATGTTAACCTTCTTTCTCATTGATCCGTCTAATATTGACAGTGGGGTGTTGAAGTCTCCCATTATTATTGTGTGGGAGTCTAAATCTCTTTGTAGGTCTCTAAGCACTTGCCTTATGAATCTGCGTGCTCCTGTATTGGGTGCATATATATTTAGGATAGTTAGTTCATCTTGTTGAATTGATCCTTTTACCATTATGTAATGGCCTTCTTTGTCTCTTTTGATCTTTGTTGGTTTAAAGTCTGTTTTATCAGAGACTAGGATTGCAAGCCCTGCCTTTTTTTGTTTTCCATTTGCTTGGTAGATCTTCCTCCATCCCTTTATTTTGAGCCTATGTGTGTCTCTGCATGTGAGATGGGTCTCCTGAATACAGCACACTGATGGGCCTTGAATCTTTATCCGATTTGCCAGTCTGTGTCTTTTAATTGGGGCATTTAGCCCATTTACATTTAAGGTTAATATTGTTATGTGTGAATTTGATCCTGTCATTATGATGTTAGCTGGTTATTTTGCCCATTAGTTGATGCAGTTTCTTCCTAGCATTGATGGTCTTTACAATTTAGCATGTTTTTGCAGTGGCTGGTACCGTTTGTTCCTTTCCATGTTTAGTGCTTCCTTCAGGAGCTCTTGTAAGGCAGGCCTAGGGGTAACAAAATCTCTCAGCATTTGTTTGTCTGTAAAGGATTTTATTTCTCCTTCCCTTATGAAGCTTAGTTTGGCTGGAGATGAAATTCTGGGTTGGAAATTCTCTTCTTTCAGAATGTTGAATATTGGCCCCCACTCTCTTCTGGCTTGTAGAGTTTCTGCGGAGAGATCCGCTGATAGTCTGATAGGCTTCCCTTTGTGGGTAACCCGACCTTTCTCTCTGGCTGCCCTTAACATTTTTTCCTTCATTTCAACCTTGGAGAATCTGACAATTATGTGTCTTGGGGTTGCTCTTCTTGAGGAGTATCTTTGTGGTGTTCTCTGTATTTCCTGAATTTGAATGTTGTCCTGCCTTTCTAGGTTAGGGAAGTTCTCCTGGATAATATCCTGAAGAGTGTTTTCCAACTTGGTTCCATTCTCCCCATCACTTTCAGATACACCAATCAAACGTAGATTTGGTCTTTTCACATAGTCCCATATTTCTTGAAGGCTTTGTTCGTTTCTTTTTACTCTTTTTTCTCTAAACATCTCTTCTTGCTTTATTTCATTAATTTGATCTTCAATCACTGATACCCTTTCTTCCATTTGATCAAGTTGGCTATTGAAGCTTGTACATGCGTCACGTAGTTCTTGTGCCATGGTTTTCAGCTCCATCAGGTCATTTAAGGTCTTCTCTATACTGTTTATTCTAGTTAACCATTCATCTAATCTTTTTTCAAGGTTTTTAGCTTCCTTGCAATGGGTTCGAACATCCTCCTTTAGCTCGGAGAAGTTTGTAATTACCGACCTTCTGAAGTCTACGTCTGTCAGCTCGTCAAAGTTGTTCTCCGTCCAGGTTTGTTCCATTGTGGGCGAGGAGCTGTGATCCTTTGGAGGAGAAGAGGCACTCTGGTTTTTAGAATTTTCAGCTTTTCTACTGTGGTTTCTCCCCATCTTTGTGGTTTTATCTACCTTTGGTCTTTGATGTTGGTGACCTCCTGGTGTGCCATTTGCCACGACTGTTGGAAAAGCGCAGTATTTGGACGGGAGTGTCCCGATTTTCCAGGTGCAGTCTTTCATTGCTTCCCTTGGGTAGGAAAGGGAAATCCCCTGACCCCGTGCGCTTCCTGGGTGAGGCGATGCCCCGCCCTGCTTCGGCTCACCCTCTGTGGGCCGCACCCACTGTCCAACCAGTCCCAGTGAGATGTACCAGGTACCTCAGTTGGAAATGCAGAAATCATCTGTCTTCTGCGTCGATCACGCTGTGTGCTGCAGAACAGAGCTGTTCCTATTCGGCCATCTTGGAATGGAAGTCAAGCTATTTTTATTATAGAACTGACTGTTCAACATTTACCAACATACTGCTATGTACACCTGAGAGAAGTGAGTGCATATGTCTACCAAAGGCTATGTAAAACAAAGTTTATAGCAGTTTTAATTAAAGAACAACCAAACTGGAAACAACCCAAAGGTCCACCAACAGGAGAATGGAAAAGTAAATTGTGGTATTTTCACACAATGGAATACTACACAGCAAAAATACATAAAAATAACAGAGTATTGATAAGCACAACAAGATGGATAAATCTCACAGGCCAATTAAGTAGAAGATGGCAGACACAGAAGAGCGCATTCTACATGATTCCATTTTTAGGAAGCTGAAGAATAAGCAAGACTAGCTGAAGTTGATAGAGTCAGAATAGCTTTCCTCTGGGGATAGTGGGGGTATTGACTGGGAAAGGACATGAGAGGGCCCTCTGGGTACTGTAAATATGCTATGTCTTGATCTGAGCAATGTTTATGTGTATCTATCTATAAAAATTCATTAAATATGCACTTAACATTTATACATTGTACTGTATATAAATCATACCTTAATTATGAAGAGTGTAGACACACACACACACACACACACACACACACACACACCCTATTCAGTGACCCTGTCAGTAAGGTGGAAGAGTTAGACTACCATCCCAGCAGTACAGAACATCCAACAATGGTGAGTACCAAGAAGAAGAAAGGCAGCCTGAATCTTGGCAGACAAATCAGCCCAGTTTTACTGACATCCAACTCACTGCCATCGTGGGGACTTTCAGCACCTGTACTGGCAGCAATGCCGATGCATGGAGAATATGTCTCCATCAGCACATACTCCCCAGGCACATCACTGCCTGGGAAGGAATCCAGTGAACACATCAGCTGTCTCTCCCACACACCTACTGCCATAACAGCAGAAATCCAGAAATGTAAAGATAGGGACTTTCATCCAACTTGGGCAATATTCCAGCATTTGCTGTCAACAGAGAACACTGAAGCCTGAGACCTTACCTGTTGAGATGATCCGGAAGGTTGCAAAGAGGCTTCTAACTATGTCTCTAAGCTTTTATTCCAAATAAAGTAAAAGCCAAACAAATGCCTGCTTCCTTTATCATCAGCCAGAAGAAAAATAAGAGATCATGCCATCTCACAGCTCTCCATTCCTGGCAGGATGCAGGTCTAAGCACTTCTTGAAGAGTTACGGTACATTCTCATCAGCAGTATACCCTAGACCCAACATGTAATTAGCTTTAAGCCTTAATGAAAAGATTGGACTGTGTCCCAAATGAGGGTGAAGTGCAGTTGACAGCATCAGGCCATCTACACTCGTGAACTTGTTTGGGCCACTTGGAGAAATATTTATTGCATACCTACTGTGTTCATCATCATAAAAATGTGCCTACCATCAAAAGATTGAGTATGAAGAGAAGCTCACAAGATCCTAGCTTTATTCCCTAAGGGTTGAGTGTTGTGTATTCAAATATGGCTGTGTGAAAATAATACAAGACATTGGGGAGTTGGTTTTAGAATGGCTTAGTGTTTTGAGGACACTAGGAAACTCGAATTCCAGAGGCTATGAGAATTATTGGACATTTTCTTAGTTTGTGTTTCAGAAGCCAATCCTGAAACAAGAAATCAAGTAAAGGCAGCTTACTTGGGAGGTGTAGGGCAAACAGAAGGGAGCAGAGGGGAGAGAAAGAAAGAGGAAGGAGCCTAAAGGGGCATATAATTAAGCAGGCCACTTCTGTGGGCAACTAGAGCACAGTCACACTGGGGGAAGCTCTGGGAACCAGCTTAAAACACACTCACCCCAAAGTGATCCCACCCATGGGGAGGGAGCTGGGTATTTATAGGCCAAGTCCCATCTGTCATTGGTTGAGGGATGCTCCTAAGGAGTGTTAATTCCCCAGCACTTCTGCCCTGCCAAGCAGATGGTGAAGTGGGCTCTGTGACAAAGAAGTGTGGGTGCTGGCATTTGAAGTCGGGCAGGTGTGCTCTCAAGAGATAAGGGCTAGAGGATATGAGCAGGGTGCCAACTGCATCTGCTGCAGAGGAACTTAAAGCAATTGGCCAGGAACTTCTCTGCTTGTATAGTCTATGACTGCACTTTAGAAGTGTACATACAGAAAATTGAAAAGCCACACGTCAGCTAAATCTACATATCTATAAATCTACAGTTGATAGATGGCACATTAAGACCCAAACCTGGGAAATGCAGCCCAAATGTTTAATCAGTACCATGGAGCTGAAAGTTGTCATCCTGTTCTATTACCTGGCTTATTGCCTTGGCTAAGCTGTCCAGATCTATAAAAAAGTAAAGGCATAAACCTTCTGTCTCCTTCAAGCTAGTATGACCCCCACGGTTCAGACCTTCATTTCATCAGTGAACTAGTTGTTACATTGGTGTCTTATTTTGTCTCCCTGGTTACACTCTTCATCCTTTCCAATGTAGCTACCACACTGCAGGCAGAGTGAACTTCCCAAGACACACTTCTGATCATTTCATCTGCTGATAAAATCTTTGATTGGCTCGCAGTTGCCCACAGGACAAAGTCTGTCTTCCAAGTTCAACTAACAAGGCCTTGTGTGATTGGGACTTTGCCTGCCCCTCTGGCTTTCCTCTCCGTTTTCCTACCAGCCTGAATTACTTCCATTTCCCCTGACATCCTGTTTGTGCCTCTGAAACTTTGCCCATGCCTTAGCTTCCACCTGAAATACTCTCTCAACCAGTTCCACGCCCTGAGCCAAACTTCTGCCCTTAATTAACTCTTCCTCATTCTTGGGTCCTAATTTAGAAGTCAGTTCATCTAGAAATCGTCCTTGATGTCTGCAAGGCCAGTGTGGGTGCCCTTCCCTTAATACTCTGCACTTCTTTTGTCTTTGAACTCCACAAAGATTTTGTAATTGTCTTGTTGCTTGTCTTTATCTCCCACAGTTTGAATTTTCTGTGAGGGCAGAACCATGTTTGTCTTGCTCACATGGCTTCAGGTAAGATTTACTAATAGTAACTAATAAATTTCAATGAATGAATAAGATCCTCCGTCGTCTGACCCCTGTCTCCTTTCCAGCTCTTATTCTATTGCACACTCACCACTGCTACACACATGCTCCTGGTACACACACACACACACACACACACACACACACACACACACACCCCTGCATCCCCCTCACATATGCATATATCCTGGACACCAACATACTAGACTCCCTATACCCCTTTAGCTATTCCTATCATAGCACTGTAACACTCACTGGACTTTGTGGTTCGCTTGCGCTAATCAATTCTGAGAATCTGCCTGAAGTCCCTCCACTAAACTCTACGTTACTTGAAGATAAAGTTATGTCTTAATGTTCTTTATCTCTCCAGGGCTTACGTAATGCCCAGTATGGTGTAGTCCCTTAATATATGTTGAGTAAATGCATCATTGCTATAATTGGTGATGAAGTGCAGAAGACTTTATCAGCATGACTTCTGATTCTCAACAAAGCAAAAAACCCCTGGCCTCCCACCTGCCCAGTGTCTGAGACCCATCACAGACTTCACATCTGCAAGCCTTGAAAATTTTCATTAGCCAAATTAGCAAACCATTGTCACCATTAAAGCAAGATAGAATCACCAGAGTGACATCTTTGGACATGAAAGCAATCTTTGCTCCGGGCTGGGCATATCACTTCCAAAAGCCACATGCCAGTGAGACAGCTTAGTAGAAGCTATCTGTCAATTTCAGTAGTGCTGGCGTGCTCAGGGAAGGTAGATGAAATGTTCTGAGGGTCCTATGGATGCACGCCACCTCTAAAGTAGCAAGCAAAACCAGGCTGCAGGATAACTGAATCTTGCAAAAACATCCGAGTCTTGACGTGGAAGGAAGTTGCAATAGTGGGAGCATAGGTGTGGTTGGAAGTGATTACAGACAAGAGGAGTTTTCCAAATTATTTTCCTGGAGACCTTTATGATGACAGGATAGTGTCACATGCAATATTCTAGGTTCCATCAGCAGCAGTGGGCTACAAACCAAAGGACTGTCACCTCAGGTCAGCTGTGAGGCATAAGCAGATGAAGTTACATCAGTGCTTGCGTCGTCTGAGACATCCAGAGATAGGAAGGGTATACAACCTAGTTTGCCTGTGTGATAGTCCCATTTTATGCCTATTGTTCCTGTGAAATTAACACTGCCCTCTTGCACTCCCAAAAGTGTTCCAGTTTGGATGATAAATTATATGGTCACACTACCCATCAACAGCATTAACAGGAGGAGCAGAATCTTCAGATAGACATGGATGGTGGGTACATAGAAATTCTTATAATAGTCTCCAGACTTCTGTATTTAAAAAAAAAAAAAAACTTTTCAAAATAAAAAGAAACATGAAAAACAAATACACTTGAAAAATTCAAACTACCCTGTGATTAAGCATAGCACATAATTATTTCAGACCTCAGTCGCCTACCTAAATTGTTTCTCTGCTCTTATTTTTTTAGATTATAGTTTAACCATATCCATTTGTCTAATGAGATCAGCCATTTATCTGCAGCATGTAAGCAACAGGACCAAATTCAATGTCATCTGTTTATTTAAGATGTAAATGATATGCATGTAGCACAGTAGCCTTTGGGTACAAATGAAGTATCATTCAATGTCACCATAGAAATATAAATCAGCAAGAAGGAACAAACACTAAAGGTTTCATCAGCACATCTTTGTTCTGCTCCTTTTATGTGCCAGGCACTACTCTAGGTACTTGGGATAGGATTGAGCGAAACAAAATCCCTGTCCTCGTGAAGCATATATTTTCTAGTGTAAAACTCCCTGTGGGGAGAGATGATACCCAAGTCCTATAAGACCCCCAACTTCAATCTGATATTTTCAGTAAATCCACACACCGCAAGCCCCTTTATACAAATATGTTCTGTAAAGTTTTGTTTTGTTTTTTTCTTTTTCGTCGTGTGTTTCTGAGGTCAAGGGGTTATATAAGAAACATACATGGCCGGGTGCGGTGGCTCACGCCTGGAATCCCAGCACTTTGGGAGACCAGGATGGGTGAATCACCTGATGTCAGGAGTTCGAGACCATCCTGGCCAACATGGTGAAACCCCATCTCTACTAAAAATACAAAGAATTACCCAGACGTGGTGGTGAGCAACTGTAATTCCAGCTACTCGGGAGGCTGAGGCAGGAGAATCGCTTGAACCCAGGAGGCAGAGGTTGCAGTGAGTCGAGATCATGCCATTGCACTGCAGCCTGGGCAACAAAAGCAAAAATACTCCGTCTCAAAAAAGAAAAAAAAGACACATACATGATGCAAAAGATGCTATTTTGACTGATGAAAGTCTTCTCCCTTTTCACAACTGTTTTCTTCATCTCCAGCTGTTTGCGCATGCTTGTCATTGGTGATGGGCTTGTGGCTTCTTTCTGAGGTTTCTGTTGTAAATATCTGGCATTCACTGGGTTTTACTGTTTAGTACTGGTCGGAGTCTTGTTGCTTTTCTAGACTGCTTTGTCATGTTTGACCCCCGACTTTGCTACCTCATCACCATCTCCTGCTGTGAGTTGACCACGTTTAAGCCTAATACCAGAAAGCAAATTTATCAATATCCAAATGTCCAAAGCACAGAGATTAGGGGATAAAGTCTTTACTTTTCCAGAAGAACTCTCATTAGGGGACAATTTTCTGAGCCCAGGATTTAAATCTGGGGTGATCCACTTACTAAATTTGTGGCCATGGACAAGTTATTTAAGCTCCTAGAGGCTCAGCTTCCTCACCCGCAGATGGAGGGGTAATATCTACCTCCCTGATTTGCTGTGAGGGTTAAATAAGATGATAGATTGTAGCATTCTTTGCACAATGTCCGGCACTTAGCAAGCACTTAGTACCTTTTAGTTTCCCTCTTTTACCCCCACCATCTTTTCCTGCCTAGACGGGATTCCTTTAATTGATGTGCACAGTGATCTAACTAGAGAGCTAACCGGCAGATGATGGGACAGTTTTCAAACTTGGAGCTTATACTGGGATTAAGGAGTGCCAACTTTAAACACATACTACCCAGCTGTTCTCTTCAAATATTTGTACTGATCCATGCTTCTAACCCCATTTACCCCTTAGTCTTTCAGCAAAGATGAGAGCAAAATTCGGTCACCTTTACATTTCATTGAATATACTTTTCAAGAAAAATGGAGGAAGTTTCACTATTTAAAGGAAAAGAAAGTTGAAGTAGACAAGACACAACAGAAGATAGAAATGGGGTTTTCTGTTTGTTCATTTTGTCTTTGCTATCAGACATTTACTGGGTACCACCTGTGTGTCAGAGACTGTACAGAGCAATTTACATTCAATTTCTGATTTATCCTTCAACAGTCCTAATGAGATGGGTACTATTATTGGCCCCATTTTACAGATGAATAAGCTGAGGCAAGGGATAGCCATTACATAATAGCTTAGTGTCCAGGATCACACATCTCCTTAGTGCCAAAGCTGGGATTTGAGCCTAGGCAGTCTGACTCCATCATGCCAAACCATGCCACCAACATCAGCACCCCCCAGAAGGGTCGAGGCCTTTGCAAGCCGAGTCATAGAAACTATCATAGTTTGACCTTTTGCCCTGTGAGACCTCTTTTCAGATCAGGAAAGGGAGGGCAGTGGCTGAAATGCTCCTGTGATTTTTAAGGGCAGTAGCTTTGTATGAGAACCTTGAGAACAGAGAAGAATTATTGTCAGGAAAAAATGCACTGTCCTATAATACGTTCTTTTATGAATTACAAGTACTCATCCTTGGTAAGGCTTATGGTCCATCATTAAGGAGAGCTGTTACCATATCATTAGGTGGAACTTTCTTCTTATTTTTTCTTTCATCAGCCATAATTTCCATTGTTCTCAAGTTCAGTGCCCATTAGAAACATAGCAAATCCTTTCAAGGAAAAAATATTGCCAAAGAGCTCATCTGATGAAGACATTTATATATTTTTTGATTTAACAGTATTATTATTCAGTTTCAAATATCTTGGGGATGTGGGTTATATGGCATTTTGATTTTTTCATAAGTTAAAACTACGAAAATTGTGAATTCCAGTCGCATATAGGGACTCATGCCCACAATGTGTGCAGCCCTGTTTTTGCTTGTGGAAAAGGGAATGAGAAGATTTCTGAGATCCTTCCTAGCCCAAAACTGTTGTCTTTTTTCTAAAATCCTGCCCTGATACCACCAAACTGTCTCTTGGAAACCAAACAAAATTGTCTGATAGCCCCCTCAGGAAGCTCAGGTTCTGACAGGACTCTTGGGGAGGAGGAGAGGCAGGAGGGGAAAGAACAAACACTGACGAAAGCTCAGTTAGGTGACTCACATAAAATTGCCGCTATTCAACTACTTTTTAACCTATAGAAATGGCAATTTCATATGGTTTAACCTAATACTAAATGCCAGGCCAGACACCTTTTATAGGTAATCATAATGACTTTATGAGGTAAGGATTATTCCCATAATTCAGATAACAAAACTGAATTAAAAACCTAAATTCACTATCTTAGTTGGACCTCCCCCAGAAGCTAACCTGGAGTCAAGCACTTCATGAGAGTAGAATATGTGGAAGATAATCCCAGGAAGCACTGAGAAGAGAGCAGCATCATGAGGCAGGGAAGAAAAGCCGTCGGCTATGGAGGCATTGTCAAGCAAGCCAGCTACTCTGTGGGCAACTGGAGTTTAATCCTGCTGGGGAACTCTGGGAAACAGTGAGGAACACATGTTGTAGGGTTATCCCATTTAGGAGGACATGTGAGCTGGGCTGTTCATACACAGACTGTCTTTAGTCATAGGTCCAGCCTGCTTAGAATTGAGATAGTATGTTAGTGCCCCAGTATTTCCACATCAGGCTGGAAATAGGTATGATATGTGCACTGAAGTGGTAAGGATGAGGGGATATGCGCAGGGCCCAGCTGTGTTATGAACAGAGGCAGGATTTGAACTTGTGGCATTCTAACCTCATAACCCATGTCCCTCCCACAAAAGCACAAGATATTGTCAAGTCGGGAAGGATTAGGGGCTCCAGGACTCAATTGTAGATTACGTTTGGACAGCTGTAAGACCCCTCACCAGAGGAGCTAGGATCCATGCTTCCTGCTGTATCATAATACAATTGTATTTGTGTAGCTCTCAAAAGTTGACAAAATGCATGCACACTCATCATCTCATTTGGCTTTCATCATGCCCATGATGAGACAAACTAAAGTCCCTTTACTCATGAGATTATTATATTCATGTGTTTACTTCACAATTGTTATGTGTTCCAGGCACTGTTCTAGTTAATGGAAATGTAGAGGTGGACCAAACAGAAACACATTCTGGCATGACAGAATTCATATTTCACTGGGGGCAGCAGAATAAAAACAGAGAGGATGATGATGTCATGTCATGATGGTACCATGAAAAACTTAAAACAAGAAACGATGATGGTGATGGGCAAACATAATAGTTTTTTTTTTTTTTAATTAGGGGTGAGCTCAGGAAAGATGATTGCATTTAAGCAGGGAAGTAAAGGCAGTGAGAACAGAAGTTTTGTTAAGTGTCTGGAAGAAGAATGTCCCAGGCAGAATCAAGAGCAAGACGAGCACTGCAATGTGAGAATAGCGAGATGGGAGTCCAGAGAGGTCAGCAAGGAGAATGTTTCATGTCAGGGGCCAAAGTCAACGCTCTGAGCATGATGAGGAACTCTAGGGGAATTTAAAGCAGGGAAGTGACGTGTTTTCATAGGTTCATTGTTTTGTTTATCTCTAAGTCATGTGGTCAGCAAGACCCAGAACCAGGACTAAAATTGAAGCCTTCTGACTCCTGATACAGTGCTCCTCCCATTCAGGTCCATGGTTGGTCATTCTCTAGACCTGAATGTCCTTGGCATCCTGTTTTTCCTGTTCCTTGCATGGTTATTTGTGGTCTGCTAATCAAATCTTGTAACAGCTGTTGCCTGTTCCCAAGCCCAAACGTTTGGTTCCTTGGGACTTCCCTTTGCCATTTGTCCAGCCAATCAGCTTTAACATTCTCCTGTTTCTGTGAGCATCGGGTCCTCTTAGAGCTATCCAACAAAACTCTTCACCCACAAGCTAGCTCAACTACAGCTTAAGCTTGACCATGAAACTCAAGTGAGGATTTAGGGAATTTAAAAATAGCCACTCTATCAGCCACTCTAAACACTCTAATCAGAAAGTTCAACTTTACAGACTGCCAAGTATCTTCATAATATGAAGGATTTTTTCACAAATCAAGACCAAGTGAAATTTTCTCCCAGACTACGGGAATAAAGAGATTGTTGAACCTGTGGTTCACTGTACTGACTGTCTTATCCATACCAGTGTGGAATCAGGCAGAAGTTGCAGTGAGATACTGCAATTGCATTTTCCTTCACCATCACTATTTTTTGTTTCTAAAATCTCAGATTTCTCTGCTTCAAATCTAAAGCTGCCTTGTTTTTTCAGCCAAGCCTGCAAAGACAAACTCAGCTTGTTTGGAGAGTTACAATAAGGGCTGTCTTGGCTGCTTTTCAGTGTCAGTACCCGCAAGAAGAGTGTTTACCACCTTGTAGAGTAAGGAGCAAAACAGAACTATTCAACTCTCCCAGACCTGCACTAGCATTGCATTACTGACAGAGGTAACCATTTGTCTTTTGTCACTGGAGCAGGTGAGCATGGCACCAGGCACACATGTGCAGAGGAAGTGTGTGGATAGATAGTCACTTGTTTGGCTATATCCACAGCTTAAATTTGGTGTCCTCTGGAAATGTAATATTTCAAAGGCAGGATGATATTTCTGTTCACTTATTAAGGGATGACTAACTTGCTTTTGGCTGCACTACAAATGAATCACGGTAACAATCCCTAACTTGCGACTTCTGGTGTTCTGATGTAATGCATTTCTATTAAAAGAAGAGGAAAGAGAGTGGGTGAGAGTGAGATCATGCAAAGACAGAACATAACACCAAGGGAGCTAGCGTAATTTATGAACTGCTGCAGCCAGATCCATCCACTTCAAGGTGTTTTCTTGCGTCCTGAGTGAGGATACCTTGCCAGTTAGCACCTACCCATTTACAGTTGCAGAATATAGACCCAGATCAAGACATGTAGTTTGGAGGGATTCAGTGAAGGGAACATTTTATTTAGGGGTGAAAACCAGATATTCCTTGAAAGCATTTTTAAGCACTTTTGATTGTGTCACTTGGAAGGTAATATTTGGGGACGGATGATATAGGTTAAGAAGTCAAATCATAATCTTCCTTTTTACATTTTTTTAATGTATGCAGCTTATTTGGGAGTAGAAGAAGTGGGAAGGAGGTGGAAACGTGAGACAAGGAAGGGAAGACAGCCTATAAAGGGGGCGTCATCAGGCTAACTCCCACTGGAGGTGACTGGAGCTCCATCCTGCTGCGACATGGGGAACCCATACGAACGCCGAGTCTTCCCTCACAGATGAGATTGCTTGGGGACTGTTTGAGGCTGACCCCAGAGCATGTTCATTGCCCTGCATGGGCAGAGTGGCCTTCCTCCTTCCCTCCTCCCTTTTCAGCAAGAAACAAATACAAAAAAAAAAAAACAAACAAACCCAAAACCCTGCAAGGTATTGTATAAGATCCTCTAAACCCACAGGTATTTTTCCTGTGTTATGTTAATCACCACTCAGGAGCAGATACATCCTTCCTCCCTTCTGTACTGTCCTCTGCAAAGTGTCCCTGCTGTCTTCTGAGGAAGATCTAAGTGTGCCAAGGAGAGGCAGAGAGGAAATTAGACTCTGGCCTGTCGTGACCAAGCAGCCCACACTGGCTTTGTCCCAGGATCTGGCAGAAGGGGATTATAAGAGCCAACGCCTCCCCAGAATGGGAAATCACTCAGAGAGGGAAATCTTTTTTTTTTTTTTTTTCCCAGTAAACCTATATTCCTTACCGTTTTCCTTCTGGGTTTCATCTATCAGATCGGATTGCCCTGAAAAAGAACTTCAGTGTGTCAGAAAAGCATACCTCAAGTAGCTGTAATAATGTTCAATTTGATATTAAGTTAACTTTCTCTCACCTGGTGTCTGATTATGTAGTTTGTGGATATCACTCATCTTAGAATTATGTAGTGTTAAAACTGGAAGGGTCTGTCCTTAAATATTAGCTAGACCCACACCCTTTTTTACTGATAAATATGAGAACTGAAGTTTCAGACTTAAAGAAGCAGAGTGGGATTCCTGAAGTTTCTGACACTCTTAAGGTAGGTAGTGGAAGCGACACTGGAAGCCAAAACTTTTTATTACTGGATTCCATTGTGCCCCAGGACCGTTTTTCTTAGGAAGCCTGTCTTTGAAAAGTTTTATTTAGCAACACCAGAGGCTGGATGGAGATTAAGAAAAATCGTTAAACTCTAAACCCATCCCCTTCGTTACCTGTTAATACTGCCATGTAATGTTGCTGCTGTCTGAACATGAGTTTAGCTGTTTGGATTATTTCTGGTCTCTCTTATTGGACCCCAGATCTCCAATTGTGGCCATCCCATAGCTCAGTCATATCCACTGCCAGTCACTTGAAGCAGGTGGGCTGACAATTCTTTATCCACCCCCAAGTTGTCTTCATGCTCACTGCTGAATTTGTTGGTCTATGCTAAGTGTCCTGCTGTGGAGTAAGACTTGAGAATCAGGTCTGCCCTTATTTACTGGCTCTATTTACCAGCTATAAAATGAGGATAATAGTATCACCATTGCCACAGAGTCTGTTTTAAATACATTTTTCAACTGTATAGAAAGCACTTAGAAAACTAATTACTATTATCATTATCATTCTTAACCTGAAGAATGATGAGAGCAAAGAAGCTAATAATTTACATGATGTGTTCAGAGCCTTAAAACTAATCTCAATCTAACATTCAGTTTTGGCCTCTTTGGCAGCAAATACAATAATAATAAAAAATATTGTTATTACAATTGACACTGGTTCGGGCTTTACTAGTACAAAGCACTTGGCGTTGTTTACTGTTAGGATTTTCCCTTTGTTGTGGACACTGCATCTCGTGATGTCCACGCGCGAGTGCAAGCACGCTAAATTCAGGAAAATTATCCTATTATTGACAGCATAGTAGATTTGATGGGTACCTGTTGAATGTGTGTTGAATGAATAATCTAGAATCTATACATAGTTATAGAAACATGGATTATATGTTATTTCACACGACAGACTTAGACCACATTAAGGGTCAGGACAATTAGTTTGTGTCATTTTTTCCTTCGTTTTCTTTTCTGAGAAGAGCGTCTCTTACCTAGTTCAATAACAAGCTTATATGGATTGCAGTTGTCCATTTTGTGGATTATCTGAAGCATAGCTTCAAACCCTGGCTTTCTTTTCCTTCTGTGAATATATCTGGTACTACAGTTTAGAACATCCACTAATGTTTCTACTGCCTTGAGTGGGGTTCTTTTAGGAAAGTAAATCAGGACACTCTAAAACTCGGTATAGGTAGATGTTCAGGTAGCATGCGCAGTATATCTGCCCACGGCTATGTGGATTTCCATGAGTGGATTGTGTCTGTGCTTATGTGTATTCATAAGCACCAAAGATCAGAACTGAGCCACTGCAGAAGTCATAGAAGGGAGTCTCAACTCCTTATTATAACTCTTATTATCCTCTCACCTCTTATTCCACAGTAGAATCCTACAGATTCCCCCTGCTAGGTGGGTGGCCTCAGCCAACACCCTCTCTCTGGCTGCTTTGTCACTCTGCAGAACTCTGCCACTCAGAAGCAAGAGTGACATGTTCTACCCACCACTCTATCGGAAAGTCAAGGCAGTTGCATCTTACAGCAGCTCTGGAACTGAGTTAAGAAACCTTCCCTCTCAAACTTCATTAAGGTTCTCATTTTCCAAGATTCCCTCCTATGGTCTTGTAGTACACGGGTTAACATGGTGTCTGTTTTCTTCGATGTATGGTCCTGGGGTCATAGCAGTAGATCTGCACAGTTGGAAGATCACTAAAGAGTTTACAACTCCCCACCCAGCAGGGCATGGTCGTCATAGAGAATGGATGGAAAATATCCCCTTGCTATAATTGGGTTCAGCGCTGTGGCTTAACACCATCTTATTTGGCAATCTTTTTCTCTTGACATATTTAGTAATCACTTTAAGGGAGATTTATTACACTGCTCATGGGAACAAACAATGCACTAAATATTACACTTAGGCATGCTTTCAATACCACTCCTTTTCTAGCCTATTCTGAATCTTTTCCCAAAGTCTTTTTCAGTGCTTATCAAAACTCTCTCTTGTCTTTAAATTCCTCTAAGTTCTTCTTTCTTCCAAAATAACCTTTTATAATTTGAAATATTTTGTAACTAGGAGTTCTTTTAATCGAAAATCACTGGGCCATGCTTAGAGAAGAATTGATAAAAACACATTTTCACAGCTTAAAATCATTGAAGACATTTTGTTCACCATTAATCCCAAAGCATCAAAACAAACATTTAGCATAGGATTAGGCTGTGAAAATAGCCTCCTAGGGGTGTGTGTGTGTGTGTGTGTGTGTGTGTGTGTGTGTGTGTGTTTACATATTTAT
Organism: Pan troglodytes; assembly: GCF_028858775.2. NCBI lineage: Eukaryota > Metazoa > Chordata > Mammalia > Primates > Hominidae > Pan > Pan troglodytes. The sequence goes on from NC_072421.2 coordinate 23,970,185, forward strand.
ATAAAGGAATTCAAATTATTTCAGCCAAACATAATACAATGAAATGTTTTCTGATCCTGTGGGTTGGTACCCATGAAGAGATGTGGGGCAAGGGGCCACTGAGAATTAGGATTCTCCACTCATGCTCTGTGCTAATGAAAGCACTTTGACAGCTAGTGCCCCTCAGACATTGTTTTAAAAGCATAATATCCCACTCATCCAGGCACATGCGCAGCAAAATGTCTTAACAGATAGTCTATTTAGAACAGATTTGAGAGAAAATATATCAGGATCATGGAGAAGGTAATGAGTTGTAGTGGCACAGCTACAGTATAACAACTCTGTGCATGTTAAATTCTAGCTTCTTTACAGATGAAATGTCCTTCATTCATCAGATATGTCATAATGGCTATCTATACCCTTGAGAGAGTCCACTCAGTGCTAAGCACAGTCGTAGATGTACTAGTTTACTTAACACTCAACTACATGTCTGTCACTGGCCTCATTTTGCACACGGGCCACATTTTATACAGAGAAAGCAAATCCACCATGAGGATAAGCTACTGGTGAGTCAAAACAGTTAAACTAAGGACCCGTGTAGCTACCGCTGAAACAGTAACATGATATGCCATTTTCAAAAAGACAGTGATGAGCCCCGCCATTCCTCCTACCTACATGGCCTCCCTGAGCCCCAGTTTTCTTATCTGTAAAGTGACTTGTTGAGAGAATTTAAGGTGTGAAGCCCTGACACGTGGCAGTAGCTCATTTAACTCCCTTACTCCCACCACACCCCTCGACTACCTTGTTTTCTTATCTTAGACAGTAGATTACACATACTCGTACATATCTGAAATAGAGCATTTGTGACTTTTAGGAGTGGGGCAGTAAAAGCATAAATTCAGAAATTAGTTGCTAACAAGAACCTTAGGTACTCAGATGGCTAGAGGTGTATGGTGAGGGGCCAAGAGCACAGGATCTGGAGCCAGACTGCCTGGTATAGCCCAGCTCTGCCTCTTACTGTGTGTGTGACATTGGGCAAGTGACTTGGCTTCTCTGTATTGCCTCATCTGTAAAATGAAGCTAGTACTTGTACCTACTTTGTAATTTGCTGCAAGGATTAAATGAGTTTATCTGTATAAGGAGCCTAGAATTGTGCCTGGCATGTAGTAGGGGCAGTTAAATTAGTGCGTGTATTCTCATGCATATTTTGATGACAAGCATTCAGTACCTGGGCACAGCAAATTCGGTATAGAGCAAGGTGTGTAGAATAAATCCCATTGTTCTCCTTTAGCATGATTCCCATATATCCCAGCCAGGCTCTTACAGTTATAGCTCCCTTCCCATACATGTAGGCAAGGAAAGCCAGAGAAAACAAGGACCCTCAAGGTAAACCTCTTGTCTTATATGGTAGAGAGAGACTTAATGGGATGAAGAGATCATTTAGTTGCCCTGCAAATCGGCATCAAAGGACGAGCCAGCAGAGGATCTCTGCATTTGGAATTGCACCTTAGTTCACTTTCTATGTTACATTTTCAACAGGGAAACTGAACAGGGGACCTATATAAGACTTCCCAACAGTATAGACCAATTGGGTCACAAATAAAGAACACGTGGAAAGAATACTGGTACTTTAATGCAGCATTTCTCAAACGTCAGCTGCATCAGAATTCTTAAGAGGGCTTGTGAAAACCCAGATTCCTGGGCTCCACCCCAGAAATTCTGATTGACCAGGTCTGGGATGGTGCCTAAGAATTTTCATTTCTGACAAGCTCCCAGGTTATGCTGCTGCTGTTGTTCTAGGGGCCACATTGCGAGAACCACTGGTCAAATGTGTGTTTCACATTCCTACTACCTATTTCTGATCTAGGTTTATAACATTTGATTTGAACTGTTTAGCTTAGAGACGGAATGTCCACACTCTCCAAAAAATAAAAATAGAAATATTTGATTAATAAATGCTGTCATTTTTTTTCCCCACAGTTGCATGCTGCTGTCACCAAGATCCAGGTTCCAAGGCCTGGTTTTAATTACACGTTTGCCCATATATGTATCCTGAATAATGATAAGACTTGCATCGTGGATGACATAGTGCACGTCCTGGAAGAGCTAAAGAATGCTCGGGCCACCAATCGGACCAATTTTGCTATCACATACCCAATCACTCACTTAAAGGACGGGAGGGCTGTGTACAATGGGCACCAGCTTGGGGGCGTCACTGTGCACAGCAAAGACCGGGTGAAATCTGCAGAGGCCATCCAGCTCACCTACTACCTGCAGTCAATCAACAGTCTCAATGACATGGTGGCTGAGAGGTGGGAGTCCAGCTTCTGCGACACTGTCAGACTGTTTCAGAAATCCAACAGCAAAGTCAAAATGTACCCTTACACGTCCTCCTCACTGAGGGAAGATTTCCAGAAGACCAGCCGCGTATCAGAACGTTACCTGGTCACCAGCCTGATTCTGGTGGTTACCATGGCCATCCTGTGCTGCTCTATGCAGGACTGCGTCCGCAGCAAACCCTGGCTAGGCCTGCTCGGATTGGTGACCATAAGCCTGGCCACTCTCACTGCAGCCGGGATCATCAATCTTACTGGTGGGAAATATAATTCCACCTTCCTGGGAGTCCCTTTCGTCATGCTAGGTAATTACTACTCTTCTTTCTTCTGTTTCCGCCTGCTGGTGGTGTTGACTAGGTTCCTAAAAGGCCAGGAGTAGCCTTCTAACAACTTTGTTTCATTTAACAGTATCTTCATTTTGCCCGAAAGTCCTGGGACCCACTCTATAAAGTGCTGGTAATCGGCAAAAAACAACCTAATCTGGTAAATGTGCCAGAAGTTCAAAGTCCTGGGTTCTAGCGCTGACTCTCCATTGAGCAGCCATGTGGTGTCTAGCAGGTATTAATCTTCTCTGTGTCCCAGAGTCTTAGGTTGGGCTTCCCCATAAGCAGGGCCCTGAGAAAAAGATTTGGATACAAGTAGTGTATTTGGGAGGTGAGCCCAGGAAGCACCAGTATGGGAGTGAAGAAGTGGAAGTTGAAGGCACTTCAGTTGAAGGCAGGCAGTTGAAGGTATGTTAATGAGCCCAAGGTGTATGACATTCTGCCGGTTGCTGTGGGCACCTGTGGTTCAGCCCCACTGGGGACCTTTGGGAGACCTTGTGAAACACACCTCAGAGAGGTCCTCCCATGGGGTGAGGAATTTGGGCTATTTTCCCACAGACCCTTTGTGATTCATTGAGGGCTGCTCCCCAGGCCAGTTAACTGCCAGCACTTCCCAGGGAAGTGCTCCTGCAGCACACTCCTGCAGCCAGAGAAATCCTTCAGGTGACTTTGTAGTTACAAGCCTTCAGCAAGCTCAAGAATGGGGAATGGGAGGGCATGTTGGGTGGGCACTGAGAGTGTCTGCTACTCTCAGTTTCCCCACCTTATGAATAGAGTGGATGTGAGCATCACACAAAAGGACATGATAAATGTATAAGAACTTTGAAAGTGACATGTGAGATACCAGTAGGAAGTAACTTTTTTTCCTATTCTTACTATGAACTCAGGAGAATATTTTAAAGCGATGCTGATGGTGACAGCGTGCTTCCAGTGTGTCCACTCAGGGGGCTGCTGGAACTCCCTGATAGAGATTAATGGTCAAAACAAAGCCATAGTGGCCATACCATCGGTTGCCCTGTCCATCTGTTATCGAAAATGGCATGCCCAGCAAGCCTGATGGCAGGGTTCTTGCGGGCCAAGGATTCAAGAGGTTCACTTTCCCCCTTTTCTGTGGCAGCTTCTCATCAATTCCTTTAACAAAATTAAAATGTCATTTGGAATCAGATACTCACATGACAAATGAAGTGGCATTTTTTTGTTAACTAAGAAATAACCACTGTTGAGGTCATTAGTGTGCCTTATGCCCTGTTTTAGAGTAGTAGAAGAGAATTTCCTCAGGACATCTCCGCTGTGTTGTCGGCACATGATAAGCAGGGCTGGTGGTGCTGCAAAGCCACAGAATTACATTCTGCCCTCGATTCTCTGTGGCCTGAGGAATTGAAACCTAGTCAATAAACATATACTAGTAGCTTTTGTGAAGAGCTGGGCACCGTAAGGAGACTGAGCAGCCTGATAATTTGATAATGTACTTGTCACTGCTGAAAACAACAGAGAAGAAGGCTGCTGTACCTCCTCCTGAATTCGGTCTATTAAGAAAGCAGCATAACTTGCCGCTTTAAAATCACCCCAAGACCGTGTGGGTTGACTGTGGAATACAGAGTGGTTCCTTGAAGAGTGAGTAGGACTGAGTATTAGTAGCTTCCACAGAGGCTTGTATCAAGGTTGAAATTAAGATGTTTTGCTCATGATTAGTCACAATCGGGAATGTTTTGGGGGTTACGGGAAGGGTTTTCGTTTCGTTTCCTTTTTTAGCTTTTCATTTTCTTGCCGCTTTTGTGGGAGGAAGAGAAATAGGAATAAGAAAAGAGTGGGGAACTGAAGGGAGATCGTAAGGTTCTCAAGGTGAGGCAAAAGGACGCCGGAGCTAGGAAAAGGACAATCAGTGCTGATTTTATGACATTCCAGGTTGTTACCAGTGAGCTCAAAGCATGTTAGAATATTTAAAACTTGTGAAAAGTTAATTTACTAAGTAAAATAAAATTATAATATTTAAAGTTTCTTCAAATTAATTTTAAGTAAAGTAAAATAGCAGTATTCAAAACTTCGTTTCACTAAAAAATGAAATTGTAATATTCAAAACTTCTTAAAATTAGTTTTATAAAGTAAACTACAATATTTTAAATTTCTTAAAACTTACTTTTTTGTACTTTTTAAAGAGGTTTTAAATATTGTAAGGCAAAGTCAACACAAAACAGACCATGGCAGATAGTATTGGTGCAGGGAAGGATGTAAGAGATGGTAGGATGGAAAGATGCTGTTAGCAGGGAAATGTCTTTAAAAAACAAATCCAGAAATAGTAATGCCACAGATCCACAAAGACTGAGTATCACTGAACTTTACATCACAGTTCAATTCAGAAAAAATCTAGCATTTGCAGCGAAAGAGACCACGCACCACAGGTGCCCAATAAGCCCTTGTTTGCAATTTGTGAGGAATGTTACGTGCATTGATTTGATGGCAGTTTTCCCTGCTGACAATCAGTGTGCAACCTTTCTGTACATTCTCAGTCCAAAGAGTTCTCAAATTACTTAGTCATAACATGAAAGGAAACTACATGTTTTAGTAGCTAAGGCCCATTTACAATAAACACTTTGCACGATGTAATGGGTGCTTAATATGCTCATAAAGCTAACAGTGCCTGGATTTAGGATGGTCGCCCTCCTGTATTTCTCCGATAAACGCTTCATTTTTAAGAGTTTATAAAATGAAATATAAGCAAGAACAGCTTCATAAATGTTGCATTCAAGGCCATCGTTTAATTCTGGGGTTTTGGATGAGCAGTCCTAAAATGCCAGTAAATATTTCAAATGACCAAGAAGAAATGCAGTGCTAAGAGTTTTGGCACTACAGTAAACTGTCCAGTGTTTAAATTTTCCTGTGTATAACTTAAAATGGCTATGCTTAACCTAAGCAGATTTAAGCAAAACTTGATTTAGTATGTTATATAAATACAATATCAAATCAAAAAGTATATAGCCTCATTTAAAAGGTAAAGTATCTTAGAAAAAGTCTCAAACATGGACATTTCCTTGGCTGTCAATAGGTCTATACTGTGATAAACATTATAGATTTAAAATTCAACAAACTGAACATTGTCAGTGTGATTCTGGTCACATAGGCCAAATCCAGCCGAATGCCAAAATGACACTGGATTTAGAATGGAAAATTTTAAGATCACATGTGTCAAGCAGTATTAACCTGACAAAATTCCAGAAGAGGAAAGAATTTGGATAAACTCTTAAGAGTTCACCATAATGGGATGTGACTGTGTGTTTCTAGCCAAGATGATATGTGACAGTTCTGGCAATAAGAATGTATCCTACACAGATGAATCATTTTGGCAATGATGTAAGCTTAGATACATCATGATTTAGAATGTTTTTAATCAGTGTTGTGCATACTAGACAATCCCACTTCTGCCAAAACCTCTGTCCAGATGAGTCATATCAGTTTATTTAGAGCTGAAATCCTAAAAGGTCTACAGCGTTATAAATGTTCATCGACATTTTTTAGTTACTCTAATTTGGAGAAGAGGTTATTTGGTCTATACCCTTATCGTGCATAAAATAATAACCCTTTCCAAATATATTGATATCAAGTAGTGAGTTACTTGAATTGCTACTTGTGAATATATGATGCTAATTATTTTAATCTGTGATGGAATTTCCTTTAAAGGATGAAGATTTACACCATTATTCTCCAGTTGGGTATGATTTTTAAAATTAGCATAGGTTTTCTGTGTGCAAGCTCTCCTTACAGGCTTAATGTTTCAACAGCTTTGCTGATCAGATACAAATCAGGAAAGGGATAGAATGTTAGAGGATGTAGAAGGGAACCAAAAGAAAGTTTTCTCCCTTCTGCATCTGGAAGGTGTGTTGCTTCATGTACATCCTGTACAGCTAAAAAGGAGAATTGAAGTCGTAGTGAAAGAGTTCGGATATTAGTTTCTACATGGAATCTAGTTTATAAAGGTTGCTTTGCGTTTATCAAGATACAAGAGCCCCAGAGATTTATGAGATAAAAAATACTCTTTAAGCCCTTTTTCAAATGTTTGGGATTTTGAGGTCAGATGTCAGATCCAGGGTGTTCCCTTCCTTTTGAATTATCCAACCAGGCCACTCAGATTCAACGATGTGAAAGGAAGAAAGAATTAGTGGATTATCTCTAATTTGCGGATTAGTGCTAGGAAAAGAATAATAACAGCGACGTTTGGCTTCTTTTAGTTGTGCATTTTAAGATTATTCATATGTAGCAGAAACCAGAAGATTGGGTTGCATTCTTCAAGAATTTGCTCTCATATGATGCCACTTGAAATATAATGCAGTATATGGAGCTCATAAAAAGGGAAGGGCAAAAATTCTCATGCAAAAAATTTAGTTCCAACTGAAAAACTGAAATTCTTATTTTTTCTCTAAACTTAAGCAAACCTGAAAGAATTTGCTTTCCTGATGAGTATTCTGATACATTTCAAAAGTCATGAGAAAATGGGGGAAAAATCAGTCAGATAATAATAAAATTTAAACCATATGAAATTGCAAATATCCAACCATTTTTGGCCTACAAACTTGGTACCATTATCTGGTCATTTTTGAACTACAAAAATGGTAATTTTGTGTGGTTCAGCCTAAGACATTATTGTAGAAATCCATTATTTGCAACAATATGACAATTTTGCCTGATGGAGTAGAAGTATATTAGAATGCTATGGAAATACTTTCCTTAGATATAAATGAGTAATAGGTTCAGCATGTTCTAGAGAAAAAAACTGATTTATGAGGGTTGTGTTGTTCACATTTTTGTGTACATCTATTTTTTTAAAAGAGATAATTTATTTTACAGTATTTCCAAAGTCTGTCTCTCGAATATCTTTTTTTGTAATGGCCCATGGTCATTATGGGACTAATTTACAAGGAGATTATGTAATTTAGGCTTGTAATTCGTACTTGCCCTTTTATTCTTATGCTCCACCAATCATATTAGGGTGAGAGTAGGTGGAAATAAATAGGTTTAGGGGAATGGAACAAAACAAGTTTTATTGTTCTATTTTTAACCATAAAGTAAGACAGGAACAGGACTTGGGGGCACAAGTCCAGGAAAGCAGAACTCAGTCAGAGGAATACAAAGGGGCTTTGTCTTTGACCCAGGATTCCCAGATATCCCCTGGGTGGTCTGTCTACCCGGTCGTGCCCAGGGAATGAGGGAGTGACAGACCCTGTAAAGGTTGGGCAGCAAGAGGCAACATCAGGACACTGAACTAAACATAGACCCTGAGGAGAAATACCTAGTGTCTACATTTGGACTAAACTCTCAGAAAGTCACAGCTGGGCAGTCTTGACCAGATGGATATACAGAAGCTCACAACCAAAACAGGTTCACAGTTATTGTCAAGGAAACCCTGCATTTCACCAAGGTTACTTTATTACTCAAGAACCAAAATATAGACAGATGGAGCCCAACAGAGGGATTCTATAGCCCCTTCTCTACGCTGATTGGTGTAGCAACACTAACATTATTTTGCCTCATCAGTAAAATAAATTTCACATCAGCCTACTATTCATCTTGTGTGTATGTGTGTCTTTATGGCCTATGTGCATAATATATATTATATATCACATTAGCTGTATTATATATCATATGCAATATGATATGTGGTAAGCTCATGTTATGTATTTATATGTATACAATGTGTTTATAACATATATTATGTAATATATATTGCTTGAATATTTAAATAGAAGCTATTCTCTGTGTATACTATCTGGTGTATAGGAGTCCAACATTTTGTATGTAAATATATAAAATATATTTGAATAGGATATGCCATATATACATATGTTTATATATTACATTTGTATTCTATACGAAAAGAAATTAAGCAATGACCATAGCATATATTATGGGCCACATTTATACACACTGGTCTTATATAATGTACATACACACAATATCTAAATACTTTAAACAAGGAAGAGCTATAAACAAATTCATTTCTAGGGCTCTCTTTTACAGCTATCTAGTGAAGTAAAATCATTTCTAAGACTAAAACCCAATGCTCTGATTAGAATTTTCAAAATGTGACAAGTCTCTACTACAAAGAATAAGATGTGTGTGTTCCCCCTGATGTAAGCATCTGTCTTTACTTAAACAGAGTACACCTTTATTCTTACTCTTAACTCTGAGACAAAACAGGCTGCAATAAACCAAACAATTCAGCTTGTAAAGTAAATGTTTATAACTGGCAAAGTGTAAATGTAACCCAATTAATAAACTTCTCCCTGAAAATAGATGTTACTCAACCCAGACATATATACACTTTACATTTCTTCTCAAAAACACAAAAATCATGAATTTATGTGGATGACATTGAAAAACAGGCATCTTATAAACATGAGCTACTTAGTGAAGCTTTTCTAAGAATAAAATAGGCTTTAAGCAGATTTTGCTTATGGATTATAATCTATGAATTTTTGAGACGAATGTAGTAATTTAATTTCCATATATGAAATTTGGCACTGCCCAGGCATGCTATAAACAGCTTCATTGACTCATGATATTAAATGTTTTCACACTGAAACTGAAAGATCATCCATCAATCAGCAAGCCATCCCATTTCCTCCTTCTTAGCCATTCCTTACTTTGAGGAACTCAGGATGAGGAAATCCTGCTAGTGTGGAGAGGTTTAAAATGTGAGTAGCACCCAGCGGCGTCTCTCAGCTGCTGTGTTGTGGCTATGGATACTGGGACAGGTGGGAAAATCTGGGCCTGAAGAAAAATCTGACTTACAAAATCCAGAAGTATTATACAAAGTAGATCAATTTGCCTGTGATTATTCATTGAAAACCAAACAACAACAAAAAAATCACCCAGACTGTCTCCAATAGCAAAAGCACTAAATACATTTAAAAATATTATTCACTTTATGAGAAACTTTCCAGAAGTATATCTACTGGGTAAAGAAAGGTTAACTCTCAACTATTTGTTAGTAGATTCTGTCTTACTGGATTATAAACAACCCTGAAGGCTTTGGTCAGGCCCCAGAAAGTTCTGGGTGACAGAATTAATCTCTGAGGGTGCTTGATAGTCACCCTCAGTGATGGGAGGATTAGCCAGTTGATTTTTTTTTCCACCATTAGTGTTATTTATCATTTGTGCTTCTTTTTCTCTTCATTTGCTCCAAAGTCTGAGAGTTAACAAGACATTCAGATATAAAAATTCTTTTGAGAATAAGAAAAATTATTAGCCTAAATTCTTTAGTATTTTATTTTATTAGATGACAACCCCAAAGTTTACTGCAAATAAAATTAATAAAAGCAGTTTTCTTTTTAAAATCACACTCCCGGCCCAAATTTTGCCTCAACATTAGTGAAGAGCCCTGCTGGCCTGACAAAAACCTCGAGCTGCCTCAGAGTATTCACTCATGAATAATTAGAACTTGGCGCTCTCTTCAATCTCTCCCTCTCTCTTTCTCTTTATGTGTGTGTGTATGTGTTTTTACATACTGATATGCATTTGTTCTTATGCATGTAACAATACAGACATGCAGGGTAACAAAAATAGAAACAAACATCTTGAATATGCTTTTAAAGGACAAGAGAATGCTTTAAAAGCATTTTTATCTTCAAAATCTGATAAAATCAGTATGTGTTTAACAGTTCCCGTTGGCAACTCCTCAGTCTTGCACTGTGACTGTAAAAGAAGGAATCCCCTGGGATGTTGTATCATCCAGGGTAATCCTTGGAATGTGAGGATGTCAGGATGTTGAGGTTCCTGATATCCTCACTATGATATATAGTCTTTTTACCCCAAGGTCTCAGGCTGTGACCTGGCCCTCAAATGATGAGTCATGACTTCCAATAACACCACAGGGTCCCTAGTGACCAAAATCAAAATCTGTATTTAGGTAGCTCTGCCCTGGCCCCACCCCATGAGTTCTGTCACCAGGGAGTCCTTGTGAACAGACTTGGGACTTTGGAGATGGGAAATTGTTATTTGCCAAAGTGATGCTTTGTGCCAATGACATAGGCCCACTGGTCAGATTTAACAGAGAAGCTTATAGAACTCCTACTTTGTAGAGAAGTTTTTAAAACTAGAGTGCAAAGCAAACAGCAGTACTTTTGCTTTTAAAACACCTTTTTAAAAAGTAGGAAACAATAGTCAGACCTCTGAAAAGTATCTTCAGTCCACATGCAATATCTGTTTGCCTACGTCTGTAAGATTTGGCGTCAGAGTTCCGCTTGCTGAACTACAGCCCCAAAATTAGGAGAGTGGGTTGGGCGTGGCGGCTCATGCCTGTAATCCCAGCACTTTGGGAGGCCGAGGCAGGCAGATCACCTGAGGTCAAGAGTTCAAGACCAGCCTGGCCAATACGGTGAAACCCCATCTCTACTAAAACTACAAAAATTACCCGGGCGTGGTGGCATGTGCCTGTAATCCCAACTACCCAGGAGGCTGAGGTAGGGGAATCGCTGGAACCCGGGAGGCCGAGGCTGCAGCGAGCAGAGATTGTGCCACTGCACTCCAGCCTGGGAGACAGAGTGAGACTCCGTCTCGAAAAAAAAAAAAGCAATGAATGATGATGATGCTAAAGGAGGGAGCCATCCACTGAAAGAGGAAAGTGGAGAGGAACAGAACCTACCAAAATCTATCTTCTCTGCCTCTCCTTGACTCCAGGTGGCCCAGTTTCTGGAGTGCTAGTAAAAGATAAGGTCAGACCTGACTGAAGGAAAAACTGAAGAAATTCGTCTCTGTGAAATTCTCCTACCTGCCATTTCCTCTTTCTTCCATTCCCACTTCCGTTCTCCGTCCGATTCCCCAGACCTAAGGGAAGCTGCTTCAGTAGACCACTGTCCCAGAGGAGTTTGCATTTAAAAGGATACCCTTGAAAGTTCCAAGGGGAACTCGGATATAATTCCGGCATTCTGGAGGGCAGGATGGTCCTCGTGTCCTAGGGCTTTTGGAATGTGTCTCCCCTTGAATCCAGGCCAGAACACAAGAGTCCTCACCGATGGCCTTTCCTATAGGATAACAGGCCGACCTCTTCAGCAAAAATACCCAGCTATGAGCCAGGACAGCTGCCAGCCAGGCACTCCAGGCTGTTAATCCTTAAGAGGTGACCACAGCTATGTTAGCACTTGTCCCTCCCTTGACTGACAAACCTTCAGGAAGGAGGCCCAGTTATGGTATCAGCAATTGTCCCAGAAATCCAAAGGGCTCTTGTAAGATGCTGTAGGACTCCAGTGTGGGGATTCGGGTGTAGGAATCTGCTCGAGAGGTGTGGCTTGAGAAAGGAATCTAACCTATCAGGAATGGTGGTCGGGGCCTTTGGAGGCAAAGCCAGGGACAACTAGCAACAAATGCTGAGTGATCGGTTAGAACAAATTCTTTCACAGGGCCTCTTCTGATTTCTGTGAGTGGCTGCATGTACACACCTGTAGCAAGAAGGAAGAACTAAGGAAAGGCATCGTTTCCAAAAGCCCCTAAGAATAAAATTAGAATTCTCTTTGGAGCTGCCCCCAAACCAAGAACATATGCAAAAAGAGCCAGGACTCAATATAAAAGATCAAACTATAGAAGGACAAGGCATTTAAAATGCAGCAACAGAACTCAAGAGAGAAGCTAACAGCCTACTTCCACCTTTCCTTGATTTTGATTATTTTCATTCTTGGCCCTGGAGCCTCAGTCTTGTCACCTAATATCTCTGTTAATTCAAATTCCTTTTCTCAATTAGCTTCTAAGATTATTCAACAGCAAGGTATGAAATTGATTCTTATTGTATTTTCCAAGAATCAGGGTCAGATAATGTCATTATAAAACATCACACTGATTTTTTTTTTTTTTTTGAGACGGAGTCTCGCTCTGTCGCCCAGGCTGGAGTGCAGTGGCGCGATCTCGGCTCACTGCAAGCTCTGCCTCCCGGGTTCACGCCATTCTCCTGCCTCAGCCTCCCGAGTAGCTGGGACTACAGGCGCCCGCTACCACGCCCGGCTAATTTTTTGTATTTTTAGTAGAGACGGGGTTTCATCGTGTTAGCCAGGATGGTCTCGATCTCCTGACCTCGTGATCCGCCCGCCTCGGCCTCCCAAAGTGCTGGGATTACAGGCGTGAGCCACCGCGCCCGGCCACTGATTTTTAAAAGAACTGCAAAACAGATTTAAGTTCTATTATATGACTAATTCTAATTCTGCTATATGCTTTATTTTCTTGCCATATTTAATAACTCAGTACTAAAACCCTGTTTAAATTTTTTGTGTGTTTCTGGCAAGTAAATATCATTAAAAAATTATTTGCCATTTATAGTGATCCCCTGAAGTGTGCTTTGCCCACCAAAGCTTACTTGCTCTACATGGCCCCAGGAAAAAAAAAAAAAAAAAGTCAATATTATTTCTTCAGGGACAGTGCCTCAGAAGTATTCTCTTTTTACCCTCATTGTCAAGAGAATGGTTACTTAATTAAAGGTCAGTGGGTCCATCTTGAAAATATACTAGAAACAGATTTAATCATGTTCCCTCTCCAGACTAGATGTTAATACCTAAGCATAATTAACAACAGGATGCCAGTCAATGAGTGTACTTTTTACTTCATGTCTGGGGAGTTTAGGTGCCTTCAATTTAATAGGGGCCTCGGTGCTAGTTAACAAATTGACAGTCTTGACCTGACTTCTAAAAGTGGCTGTAAAACGATGCCTAGTCAATTAAGATAAATGCCAAATTCCTCTGAGGAAACAGGCCTAAATCATTACTTTGAAATGGGCATTTCAGGTATGAGGCCAGGACTTCACAATAAGGATATAAATACTAGCTTGGGCATGAGGGAAGATGTGCACCTAGCTATTGTACACACAAGATAACAGTGACTCACTTTATTGAGCATTATGCTTGGCTGGAGATTTTAAATTCCTTTTTAAAAACAAGACTATTGTACCACAGGGTAAAGATTTCATTATCCTCAATAATGGGATTGAATATGCCAAGGCATGGAAGCAGGAAATTAGATCTGCTGATCCCCATTGCCAAGACAGGAGTTATCGAAATCCACAACGGGTCACTTTGGTGAGCCTTCCAATGTTGCAGTGGCCTGGAAACACAGGGACTCGAAGTAGGGAAATGTCTGGCTCCAACTAGGAGAGGTGGTAGAAGTCATGCTAGATCAGGTTCCAGGCAGCAGAATGGAGTTTAGAACATGGGCATTTACTGAACCTCTGCTATTTCAGTATTGCTGAAATACTAAACCAGGAGGCGAAGGCACTAAGCAGTTACGCAGCGGGGTTACTGATCTGGCTCTTTCCCACAGATGCCACTATCAAATAGTGCGGAGAAGCTAGCAGACTCGCTGCTGACGTATTATATCACTGCTTGATAAGTCATGTATGAATAACCAAAATTGGTCAAACAGATCCCTGAAGACAAATTGCAAGTCATAAACCTTCAACCTGAATCCTAATTTTTATCAATAACCAGGAGAGTTCATATTTATCTTATTTTTTCTATATTTTCTTCACTGAAACTTCTTCACTCCTACTTATTTTGCTTCCCTCTTTCTAAGATTTATTGCTTCCTGCCCTGATATTTGGGGAGGGAAAACAGAGGGGGCTGTGATTTAGTTTCCTGTCAAGACTCAAATGAAATACACTGCCTCTTTATCACTAAAACCCTCCAGTTGGCCAATTTTAAATGAGGTGACAGGACATTATCTCAGAACCCTCTGCCCACTATCTTCCTCTGCACTGACCCCTAGCCAGACTTGTGGGGACGAAAAGCAAAATGATGAGTGTCCAGACATCTTCTCTGGAGCGTTCCACCAACCAAACTGCACCAATAACTCTAAGCTATTAATGGGAAAAATCCCCAAGAGACATATGCACAAGTCTAATCAGCTTTTATTCTTTTTAGAGTCAGGGTCTTGCCCTGTTGCCCAGGCTGGAGTGCAGTGGCACAATCATGGCTCACTGCAGCCTCCAACTCCCAGGCTCAAGAGATCCACCTGCCTTAGCCTCCCAAGTAGCTGGGACTACAGATATGAGCCACTATTCCTGGCTAAGTTGTTTCATTTTCTTTCTTTCTTTCTTTTTCTTTCTTTTTTCTTTTTTTTTTTTTTTTTTTTTTTTTTTTTGAGAGATGAGGTCTCACTACATTGCCCAGGCTGGTATCAAACTCCTGGTCTTAAGTCATCTTCCTTCCTCAGTCTCCCAAGTTGCTAGGATTACAGGCATGAGCCACCATGACTGGCTCTACTCAGCTTTCGATAGGCAAAAGTTCATCTAAGTGCTGTTTGTTTGGTGGAACACTCCAAAGAAGAGAACTTTCTTAAGCCAGAGGGAATATGAAGATCTTTGCTTCTCTAGCTGCCCTTTCATTATCCGTTAACATTTACGATTCATAAAAACATGGGTCTCTCTCCGCATAGGAGAAATCATTGGCATTTACATACCCGTCACCACTAGGGTTGATTACGTTTGCTTTGACCCAGTAGTCCCTCATAATCAAGTTGATTTCCCTCTTAAGAGGTTAGTTCTTTAAACTTCTGCTCTGGTCTTTTTCTGCCCCCTCAGGTCATGGATTATATGGGACTTTTGAAATGTTATCCTCCTGGAGGAAAACTAGAGAAGACCAACACGTCAAAGAGAGAACTGCAGCAGTCTATGCAGACTCCATGCTCTCCTTTTCTCTCACCACTGCCATGTACCTGGTCACCTTTGGCATAGGGGCCAGCCCTTTCACGAACATTGAGGCAGCCAGGATTTTCTGCTGCAATTCCTGTATTGCAATCTTCTTCAACTACCTCTATGTACTCTCGTTTTATGGTTCCAGCCTAGTGTTCACTGGCTACATAGAAAACAATTACCAGCATAGTATCTTCTGTAGAAAAGTCCCAAAGCCTGAGGCATTGCAGGAGAAGCCGGCATGGTACAGGTTTCTCCTGACGGCCAGATTCAGTGAGGACACAGCTGAAGGCGAGGAAGCGAACACTTACGAGAGTCACCTATTGGTATGTTTCCTCAAACGCTATTACTGTGACTGGATAACCAACACCTATGTCAAGCCTTTTGTAGTTCTCTTTTACCTTATTTATATTTCCTTTGCCTTAATGGGCTATCTGCAGGTCAGTGAAGGGTCAGACCTTAGTAACATCGTAGCAACCGCGACACAAACCATTGAGTACACTACTGCCCAGCAAAAGTACTTCAGCAACTACAGTCCTGTGATTGGGTTTTACATATATGAGTCTATAGAATACTGGAACACTAGTGTCCAAGAAGATGTTCTAGAATACACCAAGGGGTTTGTGCGGATATCCTGGTTTGAGAGCTATTTAAATTACCTTCGGAAACTCAACGTATCCACTGGCTTGCCTAAGAAAAATTTCACAGACATGTTGAGGAATTCCTTTCTGAAAGCCCCTCAATTTTCCCATTTTCAAGAGGACATCATCTTCTCTAAAAAATACAACGATGAGGTCGATGTAGTGGCCTCCAGAATGTTTCTGGTGGCCAAGACCATGGAAACAAACAGAGAAGAACTCTATGATCTCTTGGAAACCCTGAGGAGACTTTCTGTCACCTCCAAGGTGAAGTTCATCGTCTTCAATCCGTCCTTTGTGTACATGGATCGATATGCCTCCTCTCTGGGAGCCCCCCTGCACAACTCCTGCATCAGTGCTTTGTTCCTGCTCTTCTTCTCGGCATTCCTGGTGGCAGATTCACTGATTAACGTCTGGATCACTCTCACAGTTGTGTCCGTGGAGTTTGGAGTGATAGGTTTCATGACATTATGGAAAGTAGAACTGGACTGCATTTCTGTGCTATGCTTAATTTATGGAATTAATTACACAATTGACAATTGTGCTCCCATGTTATCCACATTTGTTCTGGGCAAGGATTTCACAAGAACTAAATGGGTAAAAAATGCCCTGGAAGTGCATGGGGTAGCTATTTTACAGAGTTACCTCTGCTATATTGTTGGTCTGATTCCTCTTGCAGCTGTGCCTTCAAATCTGACCTGTACACTGTTCAGGTGCTTGTTTTTAATAGCATTTGTCACCTTCTTTCACTGCTTTGCCATTTTACCTGTGATACTGACTTTCCTGCCACCCTCTAAGAAAAAAAGGAAAGAGAAGAAAAATCCTGAGAACCGGGAGGAAATTGAGTGTGTAGAAATGGTAGATATCGATAGTACCCGTGTGGTTGACCAAATTACAACAGTGTGATAATGTCTGCTTGGCATATTTTCACCTGAGGTCTTATCAAGACCAAAGAGATTATGTTAATGAAACAATTAAATTCAAAGTTGTTCCCTTTTTTAAAGATAGGAAACAGGCATTGCCAAAAAAAAAAAAAAAAAAGGAAAGGACAGTGGGGAGAAATGGGCATGGCATATTTTCAGTCTTTAAAACAAAAGAGTTGTTATGAGAATTCACACACACATAGACACACACACACACACACACACACACACACAAACACACACACACACCCTGGGAGACCTATAGTCTCTTAAACTAAGATCAAGTAGAAGAAAGCTTATTAACAAGCAGGATCCTGCCTTATCCAAACTGCAGATGTTGCTGGCATTGTGACAAAACCCACTGACTGAAAGGTCAACTGCCAAGGCAGAAACAGCTTTAAGCATTGTTCAAACAATACGGCTTCCAGAACTTCTGTAGAGCAGTAGCTCCAGTCATGGTCTGTGGTTTGAGGTTTTAGCTGTCTCACCTAGCTCCCTAACACTGAAGGAGATACTTGTGAAAGTTTTGACCAGCAAAAGCAAGCCAGAGCCTTGGAAACTGATATGTGGTAGAGTGGCCATCACTCATGGACTAAAATTGATTCACCGCTAAATTCACCCAGGTGAAGCAGTTTCGTTGTCTAGAATGAAATTATCATATTCCAGCATTGGTATGCTTTTAACATTTGTATAGTTTGGTTTGCTTAAAACACCTTAAAACCAATGACAGCTCCAGCACTGCAGAATTGGTGTGATTCTACTTTGGAAGAGCTTGTCACTTGTCACCAAATGGGTCTGCTTTATTAGTTACAGCTCTTCGCAGGAGGATCCAGGGACCCAAAACCACAGGGCCAAACCCAAATACCTGGCATGATGGAGCAAAAGCAGGTGTCTACTTGGACCCAGATATAGTGTCTCCATTTTAACAACAACAACAAAATAGCCAGCTGGTACAGCTGTTTGCGTTGGCCCTACATGCGTTTTTTGCATGGATACCCAGAAACATCTGCCCACACAAAACTGCGGGGAAAAAAATGAACACTGAAATAGTTATTTGCTGTTGCTTCCAACTTATAGTGCCAGTCTGCCTTTGCTGTGAAACACACCTGCTCAGAGACAGAGAGGGGAAGAAGATCTTTGGTAAGTCTAAGTCCTGACACAGAGAAGCTTTGTAAAAGTGCAGGGAGATAAAGGGCCAAAAGGGAGATAGATGGAAAACACTGGAAAAAGTATTCACTAATACAAATTTATCAATGATGGCAGTCCAATTCTCTTGCTAAAGTGGCTGCACCTCACCTTACTGGTCCCCCCCACACCTTTTTTGATGTCATTCTACGTCATCATAGCAAGGCCCTTCTGTAAATTAACAAGCCTATATATTTATACTCTTGACTTCCAGTTTCTACAGAAGAATGGTTCATAGATCTAAACAGAAATGGTTTAGATCTAAAAAGGCTGTATATGTTGCCCAGGCCCCAGCATTTCTTTAAATTTGTAAAAATGAAGCTAAAACCTGGTTACATTTGAAGCAAATATCTACAGTATTTTTCCCTTTTAGAGATGTAGCTTCCTTAGACATCTGTAGTGGTAAGCATTTCCCAAAAGCATCTTACCTTTCTGAACCTTAGCAGACATACTGTGCAGCTTACCTATCTTCTGCAGAGGAGGAAACTGAGACCTAGGAGAATAAAGTGACTCACTCAGGTCACACCACTAAAGGGTTTTCATCATTTCAGCATACCTAAGACAGGGCAGGCCAATTTTCAGTATTCTCATAAGATGGCTATTACTCCTCTCAAAATGCATTTCCAAAGTAGGAACATAGGACTTCGTTGGCCACAGGGCGGACATTTTTTTAGTGTCTGGAATTAAAATGTTTGAGGTTTAGGTTTGCCATTGTCTTTCCAAAAGGCCAAATAATTCAGATGTAACCACACCAAGTGCAAACCTGTGCTTTCTATTTCACGTACTGTTGTCCATACAGTTCTAAATACATGTGCAGGGGATTGTAGCTAATGCATTACACAGTCGTTCAGTCTTCTCTGCAGACACACTAAGTGATAATACCAACGTGTTATACACTCAACTAGAAGATAATAAGCTTTAATCTGAGGACAAGTACAGTCCTGACAAAAGGGCAAGTTTGCATAATAGATCTTCGATCAATTCTCTCTCCAAGGGACCCGCCACTAGGCTATTATTCATAAAACACAACTGAAGAGGGGATTGGTTTTACTGTTAAATCATGTGTTGCTAAATCATTTTCTGAACAGTGTGTTCTAAATCAGTCATTGATTTAGTGTCAGCCACGTGGAGCACCTCGGCTTAAAGCAACTCCACAAAACCTGACACAACACACACACCAATTAAATGGATTTTGTTGAGAATTTAATCATTCAATTTGGTCAACCAGAATGACTTGCTGTGGAACTTCGTTTTATGACAGATAATAGTTTTCCAACTTGATTGAGTCTCTGTATACCCTGGGATATTGTATTTTTTAATGAAGGGCATTTTGAAACTTGTCAACTTCTCTTTTCAGCACTTGAAATGAAGGCTTATGGAATTCTGACTGTGAAATGAATTTTTCTATTGGGAGATTATGCATGCCAAGATTTATTATTTATTGTTAGATAATTATTATTTATTTGTTAATACTGATTATTGATTATTGCTCTGCTGCATTGGTTTAGCCCCGCTACGGAGAAGACACTTTAGAAGTAACTCAGAAACACATCCCCATAAAATCTAAGTCTTTACTTCATCAAGTTTTACTTTTTGAATTGCTATAAAGAGGGAAAAATTGATCCCTGCAAACACTTGAAGAAGCTGTGTTTTTTTCTTTCAATTAATTCCAACCAAGACATTAACGTCCACTTTACCAAAGAAACTTACTTGGTTGGTTTTTAGTTGGTGTTTGTTGTTTGTTTACCAAAGAAAATATTCCATTCATCAAAAATATTGCTCCTGGTCAACTAAAAAACTGTGATACTGGGACTTTTTTGGCCATTCATTAGGAAAATTTTTAAAAGTCAGGGTAAGGGTGATAATCTCTCATTTAGTGGAAGAAGGAGATGTCAACTCACAAGGAATGTGGCGTTTGCAAGAAAGAAAATGATACTTGAAATAGGGCATTATTGTTTAGCCTACAGCAATATTTCAACAAGCAGTATCAGGGCTCCTCAGGTTAAAAGAAGTACAGTTTGTTCCAGAGAAAAAGGAAGACAAACCCTCATGAAATGTTTCTCCATTGTTCCAGCTCATAAGTTTTACTTTGTTTTGGGTTTTGGAGTTTTTAGTTTCTTTGACGTTTGTTTTGCTTTAATTTGGTTTGTGGTTTGTGTTTGCTTGTGTTTGCTTCTGCCTTTCCTACCTTCTGCCTTTTACTCCCTCAGTTTTCAGTCAGAAGTGTGATAATCAGATGCCATCCTCCATGGCCACGCTTATGTATGCAATATACTGCTCCAAATGAGGCCCTTGGTAACCCTTATGACCCTTTCATTCTAATCATCACCCAATCGTGAGTGGCATTATGGGACCATGACACCACTTTTCTCCAGTGTCAATGACAGAGCTCAGCTGTGTCCATCACAAGAAAAGGTGCAATGGGCAGCTGTCTTGGGGGTGTGGCAAGAGGCAGAACCTCTTCGCCACAAATGTTATCTTCCTCATAATGGCTTTATTCTTTTGGATCCTATTAAAGTACCCCTGTAGCTTATAGTAGTGTTTGACCTCTGTGACTCTGTTTTCTCATCTGTAAAATGGGGATAATATCAGTAAATGTCTTTAAATTCAGCAAATACTTATCGAGTGCCAAATATTGCCCAGCTACTGTTCGAAAGGCTGGGGACACAACAGTCAACAAATCAGATTTTTTAAAATCTGCTCTTGTAGAGCCTACCTTTGAGTGACATTGCAGGTATATTGTGGGGATTGAATGAGATGAGAGATGACATTTGGAAAGCACTCTTGGAAAGGTCTGGCAAAGAAAAGAGACTCAAGACATTATTTGTAATTCATCAATCTCGCACAGTAGCATTAGGGCTCGGGATGTAAAGCTACTGAGAAGTAGATTTGAGGCTGAGATTAGGGCTACAAATACAATGAGTTGCCACAGAAGGTAGTTAATTACAAGTCATTTTAGGACATCAAAATGAAGCTGATCACCACATAGTGGGGCTATTGTAAAGGGGCTGCAAGTCCTGGATGTTGGCATCATACTATGATCTTTGAAAAAAACGGCTACAGGCACTTGCTTTTGGGGATGGGGAAGGGACACCACTGATTACCGAATAACTGTGGCTGGCTTGTCTGAGGGAATGTAAACATTCCCTTTAGGTAATTGGCTTTTAATTTTGTGTAAAAAGCACCAGGTATGTAGAGACATAAAGTTCCTGTTTTTTAAAAGAATAGTAAAGCTGCAATACAAAGAAAAACATTAAGTTAGTGGATTTGCTGGCAAAGAACTAAGAATGGCTGCAGCCAACACATTGCAGAGTTCCTCCCTGTGGTGGTTACAACTGTTATTTCTGTTTCATGCCAGTCCAGGAGAAAGCAAAGAGGAAAGAGGATGAGCTATAATCCGTTCACCTGAATAGGCAGTGCCAGGATGTCCCCCCCAGCTTGCCTCTCACCCGCCCCGCTGCTGCCCAGCTGATTTGTTTGAAGTCCTCTTTGATATCTATGAGAGCACCGTGGAAGGAAGAGGAAGGGAGGCGACCGGAGAGCTATGGCCTCTGTGCAGATTTTTGAGTTAGATTAAAATTAGTACCACCTGATTAGGAGCCTACCTGGGGAGGAAAGAAGCCTTCTTTTCAAAGTACAAAAAAAGCGATGTGTACCAAGGAGAAAACCAGCAGAGAAACCTTGGTGGAAGAAGTGAAGTTCCTGTGGAATGTGCCAGCAGCTTCTCCTTCCAGAATGCTGACACCAGATGCATCTTTGGTTAGAATTAAGCCTACCCCTTTGTTTTTCACATGAGAAAACTGAACCCTGGAGTAATGAAATTATATTCACAGAGATAGGAGACTATAATTGAAATCTAGTTTTTAGCCTCAATTCTTTCTCCATTTTGCCACTTTACTGCCAAATTCTATTCATCTAAATTATTGGGGTCTTCACCTGGGGGCCAAATGAGTTCATGGGAGGGGTCTCTTGAGTTTCCTACAATTAAGTTACATGCAAAAATGTGTGTATATGTTCAACATGTGCATTTTCCTAAACTGAGGGCTCAGATTTCAAAAGAGGTCTATGACCGAAAAAGGGTGAAGAACCACTGTCCTAAATTAATACAGACCTCATTGGGAGTGTGATCCTGGTGTCCTCATTTTGGCTAATGAGCAATCAAGAACTTTTGAACTATCTTTTCTCTAAGGATCCAAAAATGCTTCAAAATATTGGTTTCTTCATCCCAAGCCAAGTGCCTACTTCTATTCATTTATTCTTCATTCATTCTTTCATTCATTCATTTCTTTATTCTGCAAATGTATTTGCAGTGCCAATTCATGTTCTAGCAGCAGCTAAATATGCCCTCCACAGCAGGACCAGGAAAGGAGCCCTCTGTACTGTGCTCTTGTTGGCAAGAGGAACACCAGGTTGCTACCACATTCTCACTGTTGCAACAAATTATATATAGCCTCAAATTTTCAGTAACCATCCCACACACACATACACACATAAAGGCAGCAGCCAACCAAGCCAACATATAGAAGTGTGCCCTGTCAAAGAACCAGGGAAGAGCAGCCTATTTCCAGGTTATATATAGTGATATGCTGTTTGCAACTGCATACCACATCCTTAGAAGGCCTGCTCCCAAATGAGCCCTACTCTGAGATGTCTACACCAGGCATGCTTTCACACGCGTGCAGTACCCTAGTCTCAAGCAAGTATGGAGAGAATAAGTCTCATTCATCTCGTTAATATTTTTAGTGGGCAAAGAAGCAACTGTGGCCATGGACAGATGGGTGCATTTAAGGACAGGTGTGGCCGGGCACAGTGGCTCAAGCCTGTAATCCCAGCACTTTGGGAGGCAGAGGCGGGCAGATCATGAGGTTAAGAGATTGAGACCATCCTGGCCAGCATGGTGAAACCCCGCCTCTACTAAAAAATACAAAAAAATTAGCTGGGCGTGGTGGCACGTGCCTGTAGTCCCAGCTACTCAGGAGGCAGGAGAATCCCTTGAACCCGGGAGGTAGAAGTTGCAGTGAGCCGAGATTTCACCACTGCCCTCCAGACTGGCAACAGAGTGAGACTTCGTCTCAAAAAAATAAAGGACAAGTGTGTTTTATACACAAATATGCAGATGCCCAGTTCTCTTGACTCCAAGTCAGAAGCTAGATAAAATAGAGGTTGCTGGAGGAAGTTGGAAAATAAATGACTATACTGTACTTGTTGGCTCTGCTGCTGCTGATATAACTTCAGGCACAACGGAAGCCACCTCGGTTGGCCTATGGGAAGGGCTGGGTGAATCACTGCTTGGCCTTGCATGAAGCACAAAGGACACACCAATGGCTGATCAGTGGCCCTTCCATCATCTTCTGCCCAGCCATGATAAGGAAAGCCTTCTATTGAGATGGAGGAATATTAGCTCAACTTTGTAGCATCTGATGTAAAGTTTGAGGGGTTTGTTTGTTTTTTTTGTTTTTTGTTTTTTTTTTTTTGAGATGGAGTCTCACTCTGTCACCCAGGCTGGAGTGCAGTGGCGCCATCTCAGCTCACTGCAAGCTCCACTTCCCAGGTTCACGCCATTCTCCTGCCTCAGCCTCCTGAGTAGCTGGGACTACAGGTGCCCGCCATCGCGCCTGGCTAATGTGTGTGTGTGTGTGTGTGTGTGTGTGTGTGTGTGTGTGTGTGTTTAGTAGAGACGGGGTTTCACCGTGTTACCCATGATAGTCTCGATCTCCTGACCTCATGATCCACCCACCTCGGCCTCCCAAAGTGCTGGGATTACAGGCGTGAGCCACCGCGCCCGGCAAGGGCTTTGTTCATTAGGATCAACAAAGTGCTTTGTCTAATTCCTCCAAAATGGCAAAGACCCAGCCCATTTCCATTACTCATTCCAGGCTCATGCTCAGGAAAACTAATAACGTTCTCTTTGACAAAACAATTTCCTTAATTTTCTAGGATGAATCTTGAACATGTTTAGCTCAGCCTTTCAGATATTTATTCTTTAAATTACCATCCTGTCAAAATTGCCTTTACCCACTGATCCAGAATAACCAAGGCAGTTGCCATGATGCCTCCCAGGACTGTGGGTGACTGGGCAAACTGGTAATGACCCGTTGGCTCTGCTTCACACACACACATACACATTGACACACATAAATGTACACATGCATATATGTGTGTACAACACAACTATAAAACATAGAAACATATACCTGTACATATGCACATGCTTACATACACACATATCACAGATGTGCATGCACACATACACATGCACACCCCCTTTTACAATATGCCTGACACATTTGAGGCACATTAAAATGCCTTGGCAGGCCCAGCCCTATAGTTCTGTAAGGTTTGGCAGGCCAAAGGCTTCGGATGTCTGCAGGATACCATTGAAAAAATGTTATCTTTCCCTTCTATATGTTTCTTATGCACGAGCACAGCTAAGAGCAGCCAAATAGTAAGCTTTAAAGAAAAGAAACCTGGAAAAGTGAATGTGCCTTGCAATTTAAAAATTGCTAACAGTTTCACAGTGGGAAAATTGCATTTGTTGGAATTTTCCAAGTCATAAGCAAGAAGAATAGCATAGACCCAAAACCACAGAGATCTCTTCCAAGGTATGGAATTGTGGACATTTATTTAGAATATTTGCTTGGTGATCCAGAGAAGGGGGAAAGAAGTGGTGAGGAAGAATATATGGGGTGATCCCTCCAAATTGCCAACTCCTCGTCTTAGGAAGAAGTGGGCAGTTTCCATTGATCCCTAGCATCAGTTTGATGGGAAAACCGGTGCATTTCATCAACCTCAAGGAAAGGAAGTGCCATGCATGGAGGCCTGGTGAGAGGCAACATCCATTTAGAAGAACAGTCACACAAGCAACAGAACAACTATCCAAGACTAGAAGCTTAGAAGCTTATACCAAACTCTCTGTCTCTCTGTCTCTCTCTCTCACACACACATACACAGAGTAGATGGGAGGGGACATTAAGAGGAACCCTAGTGCAGTTCCCCCAAAAAACCTTGGCATAGAGTATAACAGGGAAAAAGTAATTACTGGGAAGCTGAAAACAATCAAATATGTGAGGAATGACTGAATATGAGCTG
Organism: Pan troglodytes; assembly: GCF_028858775.2. NCBI lineage: Eukaryota > Metazoa > Chordata > Mammalia > Primates > Hominidae > Pan > Pan troglodytes. The sequence goes on from NC_072421.2 coordinate 23,995,316, forward strand.
AGGATAATGTAAATTGTTCTGGATTGTCTATAAGATAAAGATACAGAGCCTGAATCTATGTTTTTCTGAATAAAGAGACCCCATATTTTCTTTTGAATTATTGACCTATAATTCCTCTTCAGCAGCTTTGAATACACTCAAGTTCTCTTCCTATTGTTTATGATCCCATAATACAACCATCCACTATTTGTTGTGGTTTACAATCCAGCTTAGAACCCTTGAGCAAAATTATTGAGTTATTGAATGCTAGGCCCAAACAAAAGAAATTTCAGCTTGGTTTTAGTAATTTCTTGATCAAACTTCTCTCATTCCTCTAAATGTGCAAAGGTTTCAAAGTTGTAAAAAGTATGTCTACATAGCCAATGCTCTTAGTATTTTTAACAGCAAAGATAATCTCTGCCAATAATTATTAATGACAAAATAGTGATAACTGTTCAATGTTCCTTTAACAGTCCAATTGTAGTAGGTGAGAAAACAAAAAAGAAGAGAAGCTACGTTGAATATTTAGTCATGTTGGAAAAGATCCTCACCCTAGACATAAAATAGTTTAAACATTTAAACATGGCCCCTCTCTTACTGTCATTGCTAGTGAAAGAAGTTCCTGAAATTGCATATTACATTGTAAAGTTTTGGGCTAAATCACAATACATTTTTAAGTTGCTTCCATGGCAATAGATCATAAGACCACAGCTTGTCAAAGTAACCACTAATTCAGTATTCAGAAACCTTATCATCTGTTCCTCCAAAAAGACCCCATAGTTAATGTTGTGTTTCCCAGTATTTTGGTTGGGTTTCTTCACACTTAGGCAAGTGGGTGATTCTGGTCATAATAAACTATTTTCAAACTAGGAAAAAGTATCCAAATGCTAGAGCACATAATGAGTTCAGCTTGGTCAGTTTTGAGACAGATAAGCATAAAACCCTACTAGAAAAAAATAATAGTCAAACCTAAAGCTTTACAAAATGTGAGTCACATCACTTTTCTCCAGGAAAGGCAGGGTGGAATTTAATCAAAAATGTATCCAGAACAATTTCCCACAAAGAGCTGTAATACTTTGCAGCAAGGGGCATTAATAAACTCTAATTTTTACCTAAAATCAAGAGACACACAGATCTTTTTTGGTACCCTCTACATCATCATAGCAAGGCCCTTCTGAACATTAACAAGCCTAGATGTTTCTACTGCTTATTTGCATTATCTACAGGGGAATGGTTCGTGGATATAAACAGAAATGTTTTATCTGAAGAGGCTGTGTATGCCACCCCAGACCCCTGCATTTCTTAATATCTATAAAAATATGACTAAACTTGTTACATTTGAGGCAAATGTGTACAGTATTTTTCCCTTTTAAAGATAGTTTAAAAAATCAAGGTAATAAAAAATGGCCAACCCTTTCAGGAAAAAAAAAAATCCGGTATTTTGTACTACTTGAGTTTCTCTAATGCCTAAAATATGCATTTAAATCATCCCACACCTACACAGAAACAAAATCAGCAGGGAAAACCATCCCACTGATGATTGGCAATTCCACCGTTCCTCTCCATCTGACCAGCTTTCACCAGAGGGCGATCTTTCATGCTTGCACATCGAGTTTATACAATGTAGAAGCCCCCAAGTCACCTGGGAAATGGCTCTTGCCAAATACATGGAGTCCTTAGTTGACTATCTTTTCATATTAAAATCCCATCTTCCAATGAAGCATCCTGTTTTCAATACTGATATCAAATTTCGAATGCAAAGGAGATTTCAAATGTATTGCTTTCACCTTTTCTTTTTTATTCATTTATTTTTAATTGACATAAAAATTGTATATATTTATGGGATACAATGTGATGTTTTGATATATGTATGCATTGTGGAATGATTAAATCAAGCTAATTAACATATCTATCATCTCACATATTTCTTTTTTTGCTTTCACTTTTTTGGGTTTATTTCTAATCCTCTACTAAGCACACAACAAAGAGTCAAATGTCGGTGGGCCAGGGGAATATCTCCAGTTTGATATTTTTTGGGGGGGGACAGAGTCTCACTCTGTCACCCAGGCTGGAGTGAAATGGCGTGATCTTGGCTCACTGCAACCTCTGTCTCCTGAGTTCAAGCGATTCTCCTGCCTCAGCCTCCCAAGCAGCTGGATTTACAGATGTGCACCACGCCCAGCTAATTTTGTATTGTTAGTAGAGACGGAGTTTCACCATGTTGACCAGGCTGGTTTTGAACTCCTGACCTCAAGTGATCCACCCGCCTCGGTCTCCCAAAGTGCTGGGATTACAGGTGTGAGCCACCGCGCCTGGCCTTTCCTTTCTTTTTTATGTCCAGGTATTTCATTTCTCTTTAAGAGTAATTAGTATGGGTTCCTTTGTGTTGTTTATGTTTTGTTTTGTTTATACCAGATGAGCAATCAAAAAAAAGTGTATATGACTCAATATCCTACAGGCAGAGGTTTGGGGTTTTTTTGTGTTTGCTTGCTTGTGTATTTGTTTAGCAGCAGATGTCTTTTTATAAAACCTTGTATATGGTGCCTTCTTTGGCTTAACAGTCGCAATGTTACACCTCTGTCTCTGAAGTAAGAAAAGAGAAACCAGTTCCTGGCCTTAGTTTAATATATAATCACAAATGGGGAAATAAAATTGTAGTGGGAAGCACCCTATATGCGTGCCTGCCTGGGCTTACAAGAAGTCAGCAGAAGCCTAAGAAAAAATATAAGCTTGGCCTCTTCTTTCTGTAGAATTCTGCTTTTCCCTGGGTATTTAGGGTTGGGAAGAGGAAATGTTGGGTGTATTAGTTATAGGTCATCACCTGTATGGAGAGAAAGGGGAAAAACTTAGGAAGAAAGTAACAAAGCAGTATATATACATGGGGTGTCAAAACAATTGTCGGGAGTTCCTAGGTGAGTGTTCTTTTTTAGTTCATTTCACAGGACTAAATAAATGGATGAGTGATTATCACTGTCACAAAAGAAAGTTTGAATCAAAAATTATATGTTACAGGTACCAAATTACAATATCATAATGTAAAGAACTGGGATTATTTCAGATTTTGTTTCAATAGTGCTGAGCTGGAACCCAGCAGCTGGGAACAGTTAAAGGAGAAGTAGCACTCACTCCTGTCTGCTAAAGTCCTTATTTAGCCCATTTCCATGGAAACTGAAATCAGATCTCTCTCTCTCTCTCTCTCTCTCTCTCTCTAACACACACACACACACACACGCACACACAAACACACACACACACGCTGGTGGGGAATGTCTAGAGTTTGTGTGTGTGTGTGTGTGTGTAAACATACACAGGATAATTTCTGCGTGAACATTCTCTCATCAGAGGTAACTCTCCAACAAATGGAAGAAGGGTCAGCAATCCAGGCTGACTTCCTTTTTTAGAAGCCAAACCTGTAATGCAGATGAAAAAATCGGGTTAGAAAAGTAAATATATCACACCAGGCCTTTGCTACCAATTCCTTGGGGCATTACATTTCATAACTGCATATTCAATTAATTTAGCTAACTTGGAAATATTTTATGGTGAGCAGACAGCCACTGAAACTAAATTTAATCCCTTGGATTTTTGCCCACTTTGCTTTACTCTGAAGCATTGACATTTCCCTATATAGCCCGGAAAATAAAGGCTAAGGGAAAGGAGAAAGTGAATGAATTTATTTTAATTTTTCAACATATACTTTAAGTTTCTATCCTAATGGAAAAATGATAGGTGCATATTCCAGATTTCTGGGGACATTTTATATTAAATGATTCCATCTTAGTCCACATCTCCCTTGAAGACAGGCCAACATTCAAGTTGCTGCCTATAAAAGGGTACTGATAAAACCTCCCCATAAGGGTGGAAGAAGAATGAATACTGTTCCTTTCAATGAGGTCACCAGGCAACCTGGATGACTTGTATGCATGGAAAATTTTCGATAGGCGAAAATATTTTACTTCCCATTTCTGTCCTTTTTTTCTATGAGAAAAGATAAAAATAGGATTTCTTTTTAAAGAATTTTCACTTTAAAATGGACTGTAGATGAGGATTTTGGATCTTAAATTAGGTTATTTTACCATACCCCTTTGCAAAATTGGTGAGTGTTGCAGCTCATAAAATATTTAGCTTTTGCTGGAATCTAAAATGGGATGAAAAGCTGTATGTTTCAGCTGGCACAGATCAACAGGACAATAGGGCTTGATCTTAAACACAAGTGGCTTATTTTATTTTATTTTACAGACAGAATTTCATTCTGTTGCCCAGGCTGGGGTGCAGTGGTGCAGTCATGTAGCCTCGAACTCTTGGGCTTAAGCTGAAGCAATCATCTTGCCTCAGCCTCCTGAGTGACTAGGACTATGGGCACACACCCCCATGCCTGGCTAATTTCTTTTTTAATTTCTTGTAGAGATGGGAGTGTCCCTATGTTTCCCAGGCTAGCCTCAAGTTCCTGGCCTCAAGATGATCCTCCTGCCTCAGCCTCCCAAAGTTCTGGAATTACAGGTGTGAGCCACCACACACAGCCCATAGGAGATATTTAAAAAAAAAAAAAACCTCAATATAGCATATTCTCATTTGTGCCTCATACTTGAATAGGCAGACTTGTGAAAGAATGAGGGTGTTGATAGTCTATATTCAAAACCAGGGTGGGGGAAGCAATTGTTCTATTTTATAAAATTTAAATACTTTTAGAATTAGAAAATTGACGAAGGGCTAAAGTCTATTCAAAACCACCATGGGGAGCAATGATTTTACTTTATAACATGGAAGAGTCATTTCTTAGAATAAAAAATAATCAACAGTAAAGAGTGAGAGGTGAGAAAACTAACATTTCTTATATTAAGGCATGGCTCAAGATGCCAGACCCTGCCCTCTTGGAGGCAAGTGCTATCTCCCCCGAGGTGTTACACTGAGATGACATTTCATCATCTACATGAAAATCTTCATTTCTGCAGAGAGCATCACTGACTCACAGAAAATAAACACAACAACAGAAACAAAAAACCTTGAGTCACAGTACCTAAACCAAGTTCAAAAACATCCATTGGGAGAGACCCCCAAAAGAATGTATAATAAGTACCCATCACTATAGCTTGAACAGGAATACAGATGTTGAATCTGTAAGAATAGAGTCCTAGAAGCCATCAAATAAAGGATCCCAGGCTTTCATATTTGTCTGCATTTATATGAATTAAAAAATGTATGGTTGTTAGAAAAAGGGGCCCACTTAATTTTTCGCTTGACCTTGCATCATAGAAGAATTATAGAATGACCAAAAAAAAAACCCCCAAAACCAGGAAGTAGTACTAAATATGTTTAACAGACCTTGGCAATTGATGTTCCATGGCTAAAAGGTAAATTCTAGAATGATCTAGTACTACTAAATAATTTCTGTATATATACACACTGAGTCCAAAGCTTAAACTTGAAATAACTATAGTTGTGAGATTTGTATCCCAGCATTTCTTTTGTAGGTGTGAAAAGAAAATCTGGAAATTCAGCAATGTCATTAAATACAAATTCACAGTAGGACTTTACTTTCAATCCTTCTAGGGTCTGGGCATTTCCTTTCCATTACTAAAGAAATTGGAAATCTTAGCAAGTGAAAATATTTTTATCATTGTATTAATTTGAATGTTTTTTCTCTCTCTAAAAGTGTTCTCCCTCCTCCCTTATTCTTTTACTGTTTCAGAATACTCAAAAAACAATCCATAGACTTCAGCTAGTATGGCTCAAATGTTTCCCAAACTTTTGCGATTTTAAGGACTCCTGGGTTCCACTAAAGGGTGGCTGATGCGGCTTCCAGATTAACTCTTTCCTAAAAGTTACAGAATTATGTATCAACAGCTAAAGGACACAATTACAAGCTGAAATACTGTCACATACTGTGTAATGTCATACAATCTTGCAGTGTTTAATAAACAGACACCTCTATCATTTCATATTTATACAGATTTTTAAATTAAGCACACAACTAAAAACAACTATGTATGTATCCCTATTGCATTACTTGGATCGTGGCAAAGGGAAAACACAACAAACACTACTGCAAAACGTTTGGCCATCACACAGCATTAAAAATAAAGCGGATGCCGAGTTGAACATTTACTAGTGTGTGATGTGCTAGCCAAGAATCTTCTAATTCAGGTGTTATAACTCAAGCATTTTTCAGAATTTGGTTCATAAATGTCTTACAATCTGTTATTGACATAATGATGAGGGAGATGAGTGTCTCAGAATGGGTCTCCCCCAGAATCAGACTAGGAGACAATATGTGCATGCAAGTGGTTTGTTTAGGAGGTAATCCCAGGAGTACCAGCAGGGGAGAGGCAAAGTGATACAGGGACTGGGAAGAAGACAACAGGGGATGTATTAATGAACAGGTTACCTGTATGGGCAGCTGGAGCCCAATCCCATTGGAGACTTCTGGGAGATGGTTATGGAACATACTTCAGAGTTCTATCTGGGTAATCTGGGGTATTTAACTTCCACTTCCATCAAATATTGGATAAAGGTTCCTTATTAACTCACCATTATTAACTCCTCATTAACTTGCCAGCACCTACAGCCTGCCCCATCTGTGACCTGAAGAAGAGGCCTCAAGGAGAGAGCTACAGGTGTCTGCAGTAGATGCTCTTGGCATATAGTAAAATGGTAAGTGTTAAAGGATATGGACAGAGTACCAGCAGTCTGGTACAATGAGGCATATTTTATATACATGTATGCATATATATATATATATGCAGACACTGAACAGATTCTTTAGCTCTCTGAGACACCACGAGGTTGGGTCTGCAGGGATCTAAGCCAAGACTAAAGGCAGGTAAGCTAAGGTCTAGGTAAGGTCTCCAGCAGAATAAGACCACCAGGGGAAAAGTAAAAGCTGGTTAACAACACTGAAAAACTAAGGCCATAGGCATAGTAGATGCAGATAAACATCATAGCTCACGAGGTACTCTGGAAGCTACGTCATTCTAAGGTATGAACAGGATTAAGAAAACAGATGACTGGAGAAAAACTGGGGTATAGTGTCAGCACCAAGAAGAGCTCTGATTCTAGTTTATCTTCGTTTGTACCAGAGGCTTCATATCCAATTGTGTGCTGATAAACTTTAACAACTGGCTGCCAGGGGAAGAGGGGTGGCATGGCCTATTCCAACCTACTCATGGTTTAATAATTGGCTTGCAAAACTCCTGAAAATGTAACAATGGGTTCTCACAAATTGGAATGAGCCAGCTTCAGCATGCCATTGCCTGTATCTCTCCACCCAACATCCAGCCACTTTTTAAGGGCTATTGACTACAACTAAAACATATCCAGTTCCTGGTGTTGAAAGTTGTGCCTGTAACTACCTCAATACATGTGTGGGTGGGTAACACCATTGATTTGGGTCTTGGGGATATTTAGTGGAGGCTGAACTCTTGAAAACCTCTGACTCTCCCTCATTCTTGTCTTCCTCGGAGCCTTCGACATTCCTTGAGTCTGGAATTAGGATTTTGGAAGAAGTGCTTCTAGGTCAGATTCTGGCAGTCCTTTACCACCTGCAGATCGGCATCTATAATGTGTCTTATCCATTCCATATCTATTCCAATGGCTTATGCGCTAACATTTGCTCCATGTATTTATAGATAAAATCAAATTATACTCATATCCAAAAGCAAAAGAACCTAGAACTGTCATAAGTACTTCAGTTAATGAACACATCACAGAACAGTCATATACTCAACTCTCTTCCAGATATCATAGTTAATGCAGATTACGGCTGCCCAAGCCATGAACGAAATGTTACACGTGAAATCAACAGAAACGCATGTTCAGTTCATACATTGGGCTTCCTCTCCACCCAGAGTTCAGGGAACCCTGTATCTCCCCCATTAAATCTTAACAAACAGACGTAATTGTCAACCATAGCTACAAGAAGCCAGCCCTCGTCTGCAAGCAAGCTACTCACCATTAGTCGGCATTTACCATGACCTTCATATTTTTAAATATTAAGTGCTACACTTCTATAATCTCCCTGATAGCCACATGAGTTCTACTCTGGATTCATGCTGAATTGTGTTCCATTCTCTTGATTGTTTCTTCTGTGTTCAGAAAGAATGGCAGATCCATTTTCAAAGTAAAATATCCCCCTTTCCCTGTCTTCCTCTGGTCATACATAAAGAAGTTAGTAAGACATCGCTCATGTACTCTTTGAATTTCTTTTCACTTCCATGAAACTTCCTCACAACTTGCTGGCCCTCTTCACTGCGAAGGTGGCAAATTTGAGTTGGGTTCTTCTGCGTCTATGTTTTATGAAAAGAAGTCCTTAATTATGTCAATTGTAGAATTAGAGTAAAAATGAGTATAAGTTTCCAATTATTTGGACACGCTACTCTGGAAGTTCTTGTATTCAGAAGGCATCTCAAGGAAAGTCTGGAGAAGAAGAAACTATTTGTGGCTTAAAACTTGTTCTCTTTATAGGGCTTCTCTTTGTGGTAGCTACCCCTTGGCTCGGATCAAGGCTATGATTTTAAACTCCTTTGTTCAATTTTGCACTGTCATCTGAAGACTAGAAGCAGAAAGTAGCAATTTGAATAACAACAGTCTTTCAATGTAGTTCTAATATTTCTTCAAGAGATATCCAAATAGAAGCATTTCTTTAATATTCCCTGACAGGTTTTCCTTTGAAGAAGTTGTAATCTACACAATATTTTATTTTCTACTATAGCACATCCCATCCTTCTGTCCACAGCAGCCAGATGGTACTTCTTATTAGCTGAAGAAATAATCAGACAAGAAAAACTGGCCATTGAACAATTAGGAATACTACTTGATATATTTTTCCCAGGTATACATTCTTGGTTCTCACTAACAAGAATGTGCCAGCTTTCAACAACAAATGCTGGCAAGGATGTAGAGAAAAGGGAAGAGGGAATCCTTGTATGCTGTTGGTGGTAATGTAAATCACTACAGCCACTATGGAGAACAGTTTAGAGGTTCCTCAAAAAACTAAAAATTGAGCTACCATATGATCCAGCAATCCCACTCCTGGGTATATACCCAAAAGAGAGGAAATCAGTATATCAAAGAGATATATGCACTCCTATGTTTGTTGCAGCACTGTTTACACTAATTAAGATTTGCAAAAAAAGAAGATTTGCATGCATGTGCATCAACAGATCAATGGATAAAGAAGATGTGGTACATACACACAAATGGAGTACTATTCGGCCATAAAAAAGAATGAGATCCAGTCATTTGCAACAACATGGATGGAACTGGAGATCATTATTCTAAGTGAAATAAGCCAGGCACAGAAAGACAAACATCGTATGTTCTCACTTATCTGTGGGATCTAAAAATCAAAACAATTGAACTCATGGACATAGAGAATAGAAGGATGGTTACCAGAGGCAGAGATGGGTAGTGGGAGGGTGGCGGGGGGGGTGGGGGAGGTGGGGTGGTTAACGGATACAAAATAAGAATATTTTAAAAGAATGAATAAGACCTACTATTGGACAGCACGACAAGGTAACTATAGTCAATAATAATTTAATTAAGTATTTTTAAATACCTTAAAGAGAATAATTGGATTGTTTGTAACTCAAAAAATAAATGTTTGAGGGGATAGACACCCCATTTTCCAAAATGTGCTTATTTCACATTGCATGCCTGTATGAAAACATCTCATGTACCCCATAAATACATACACCTACTATGTACCATAAAAATTAAAATCTTTTTTAAGTACCAGCTTTAACATTTCCCAGCATCATAAGTCCCAACACAATATTTCTAATCGCTCAGTTTCATCTCATAATGGAAGAGTGCCAGGGACAATGATAGGATTTAAGATGGCAGCCTGCCACTTCGAAATTACCACGAGAGGCCGGGTGCTGTGGCTCACGCCTGTAATCCCAGCACTTTGGGAGGCCGAAGCGGGCGGATCACGAGGTCAGGATTTGGAGACCAGTCTGACCAACGTGGTGAAACCCCGTCTCTACTAAAAATACAAAAATTAGCCGGGCATGGTGGCGCACGCCTGTAATCCCAGCTACTCAGGAGGCTGAGGCAGGAGAAGCGCTTGAACCCAGGAGGTGGAGGTTGCGGTGAGCCGAGATGGTGCCGCTACACTCCAGCCTCGGGAACAGAGCGAGACTCCATCTCAAAGAAAAAAGAAAGAAAGAAAGAAATTACCATGAGATTAGAGTACCTGAACCGGCAAGAGGTAGATGAGATAGGAGATGGGGGTGAGAAGGGGAAGAATGGAGTGCCTAATCTGTATCTGAGTAGACTTCATTTATTTAACACAGTATTTTTTTCATAAGGTGCTTGGCTGTTTGAAACTGTCATTTCTAGCTATCCTAGAACTTGTCAATGGTAGGGAGTATACCTCTTTCTTTAAAAATCATATTATAAAAAGATGCCTAAAGGTACTATTTTTCTGTTGTAACCCTAATTTATATTATCATTCCAGAAAGTTTTTCTTAATTTCAAACTAATTTTTGATAAATTAGATTTAGGTTTAAATTGTTCTGCTCGCCAATCTTTGACTAATGATTGCCAAAGTCCTTCTATTTCAAAGAATCCCTTGGTCGAATGGTATCACAACATATCTCACTGTGAAAGAGAGGATTAAGGAACAAGGTTATTTCCTCAACTGGCAAAAAAAGATTGTTGATTTGATTATAACTTTTATATGCTGAATTGATCTGTGTGAAAAATGGTATTTCTGGCACTGTGATCCTCGATAAGGAACAAACTTGAGTATTAACTGTGGCACACAAATCATGATGTTCTGTTACTATCGATTATCAATTATTCATTTCCTTGTAACCATTTTCCCTTCAAATATTCCAACCGCTTACATAAAAGTCACCTAAATTTTCCTCAAGTCACCTGCCAAGGACAACAGAGGATATTCAGAACATATGAGACAGGTGAGGAAAGTGGTGGGAAATCAGGTGGGATTTAAATATTTCCCCTGCCCATACTGACCTCTAATTCACTACCAAAATAAGTTGCTTTAGGTGATGAAAAGTGGGAAGTAATTCTATAAAGACAAAGACATTTTAATATCTCATAGAAAAGGATATTTGTAAATGGTTGCAACTACTTGGAAATGACTCAAGTTTTAGCTCATTTAATTGCAGTAATGTTATCTTTTATGTATGTCATCATTTTTGGTACATTTGTATGTAACTATTGGGTATAACACAAGAAATCAAAATCAGTAAATTAGAGACTAGGCATGGTGGCTCATGCCTGTAATTCTAGTACTTTGGGAGACTGAAGCAGGCAGATTACATGAGCTCAGGAGTTCGAGACCAGCTTGGGCAACATGGTGAAACCCTGTCTCTACTAAAAATACAAAAATTAGCCAGGCATAGTGGTGCATGCCTGTAATCCTAGCTACTCGGGAGGCTGAGACATGAGAATTGCTTGAACCTGGGAGGCGGTGGTTGCAGTGAGCTGACATCATGCCATTGCACTCTAGCCTGGGCAACAGAGCGAGACTCTGTCTCCAAAATAAATAAATAAATTAGAACAAACAAATCATTAAGACTTTTATTTAAATCTTGTATTAATGCTTTCTCTGTTTTGTTTCATAAATGGTTTCTCTTACAGACAAGAAAATTTATTAAAACTTCAAATCACACAGGATTTTGATGGATGCCGTATGTATTAAAAGTCTTTAAATTGTTGCTTACTTCTAACCGGATGATTCTGTGAAAGAGATCACATTCATTGCAGCTTTAACTGGATGGCCTACTATAGAGTCTGTTATAGAAACAGATATTAAGTAGATTATTTTTAAAGGCAAGTATACTCAGATCAACTGTTGACCCTACATAGGATGGGCATGAATTGTAATGGGACCCATGATGGGGCCAAGAAATTATGAAGAGTAACATGGGACCCCCTTCCTCAAGAGAAATACCTCTCAATCATCTTACTGGCAAGTATGTACCATCAGCTTCCTTTATGAATGAACAATGTGTTATTTGTTCTTGATTACGTAAAGTGAAAGTTCCTTGACATGTACTCATTCTGGAATAATAAGTATATGATATAAGTAACACTGAAAGATACAGAGGTCAAAGCAGCTTAGAAAGAAACTGAAGAGGGCAAGGGAGTGTCAAAACATTTTGGAGGCAACTGCAGCAATAATAAAGGCTTAATTTGTGCTGCCTGCCCTTCCTGTGCTCTATGGCACTGTTTCCAGTGTCCTGCAAAAGGCCATCACCCATAATCCCAAAGATCCACTCTTCAATAAAAGGCCCAAAGACTCAAGATCTGATGAACTGTGAAAATATGACCTCTTTATGACACTAGCAAATTTACCAAGAAGTGAGTGGAAGAAGTATACATGCTTTCTCAGTAGTATAACATTGCTTTTATTCAATTGGATATGACAGTCATTAAGTACCTGCCCAATATCATGCAGCTATGGCAGAAACTCATCTTACTGAGGGACTTGTAACTAGACTGAAAAAGAAGATAGGCATATCAATACTAGCATCCAAGAGACTCCTATATGTCTGCAATGCCTTCTACCTATCTCTGAATTCCACGACCTCCAAAAGGTCTCATCTGCTAATTTGAAAACATGATGAAAACTGTCTTCATTTAACCACCCCACTCAAATGCCATTTCTATTCACTGTATTTTTAGGGTCAATTAGGTTGTAAGTAACAGAAAAGCCAACTCAAAATAGCTTAAACGATAAAATGCCAATGTAATTTGAAAGTTAAGGGTTAGGGCAGACAGGTTTTAGGGTAGATTTGATTCAGTAGTTCAACAATGAAACAGAAGGCCCAGATTCGTTCCTCCATGAGTCAACTTTATCCTCAGGATGTTTCCCCTTTCTAGTCTGAAACTAGCCACAGTTCCAGTGGCTCCTAGAGATACATACTCTTCAAGGGAGGGAGAGAATCAATCTAGCTTTAAGATCCTAGAAGCTTCTTACCCAGGAGTTGCTAGTATTACTATGATATCACAAATCCATCCCTGAACCAATATGTATGGTCAAGGAATGGGATTACCCTCAGAATCTCAGGCCTAAGAAAGAGATCTCACTTCCAGACCCATGGGTGGGATCAGTTTTCCCAAAAGCAATTGAAGGAATGGAACCAAAACCTCAAGGTTGAAGAAAAGCTGCACAGAAATACACTTGTGATTACTAGGCTGGAGAAAGAAGACCTCAGAGGAGAAATTTTTCCCTACAAGGGGAAGCCACCGGCCACACTCCATCCTTTCTCATTGCTGTTATGGCACCATAAGGCTGGGTGTTGTGCATTCTGAAAGAGAAGGAATACGTGAGGGCATGACACTTACGGGCCTGAAGTCAGAAATCTTTCTTTCCTTTTCAACAAAATGAGCCACTTTTTAAGCTGAACAATTTTAGCCAATGGAGATCCACAGGCTAGACAGTGTCATTTGTCAGGAGCTGTAGCCACAACAGGGCTAAGATCAACACATCCATCACACCAGACAATTCTACACGCTGGTTATTTGCGGAACATGAGCACACAAGAAAAGAGCTGCCCAATAGAATGGCTGTCAAAGGACTCAAGAACTGTTTACACCATAGCCAAGGATAGAGGAGAAGACCCTTGAAACATAACTCCCAAAATGCAAGACTTACCTGAGAACAATCACTTCCATTTGTGGCCATCACGAATTCTCTACCTCCTTGCCATCCCCACCTCTTCCTGCTCCTTGGACTTCACCTCTCAGCAGCAAGATCACAAGAGCACCCAGATGAACAGAGCAGGCATCATTCTTCTATCTCTTCTTCTATCTATCATCCTTCTATCTATCTAGTCCTCTCTAATCAGGCACGGCACTGCTTTAGACACTTTAATTCTTGTACTTACTTTTAAAGCAAAAACTGGGGGATCTATAGGTGGCCCATTTTACCAAAAGATTAGGTGACTGAGGAGCAAGTTATAAGAATATCTCATTGGCAAGAAGGGCGAAGCCCCTCTTGTGGTTTCTGCCACTTACTGTGATTTCTCCAGTGTCCACAGGCCTTGCTTCTGAGACACTTCCCACTGAAAGGAGTTAAGTCAGCTGGTCCTGAGTATGCAAGCCATAATTTATGCCCGTATTTCTATGTCCTAGCCCTAGAAAAATGACTCAAATGGGCTGTCCTAGAGTACTGAGTGGGTCACCAACAATATCTCTCTACATGGAGGCCAGTATGTTACAAAGCCATAAGATTCCTTCTTTTAGGGGATTTTTTTCTATGGTTTTTTTTGTGTGTGCATCACTCCATATCCTCACTTGCCTTTCACATTTCATAAATGGAAGAATTTGTGGTCAGAATAGTTATTTGCCATCAGCAAAGTTTAATAAAACTCAGTTAATTTCTAGGAAATAATAGGCTTCATTAAATGCTGAAGTCCGCCAGACCCTTCACCTCTTCAATAGACGTATGCTTGGCAGCTGATGGGTTGGTTTTGTTTTGCTGGATTGTGACAGGCTGCCCTGAGATTACGTATTCCACCAAAGGAGTGAAAGCTAATTCAAGAATGATCTGTACCATGATAGTTCAATACGCTAGGTATATACTTAGTTCCATTCAGAATTATTTATCATTTCTGAGAAAAGATTTTATATTATGAACTATAATTCTACAGTTTTCAATTAAGTGTGGATTTAAAGAGAAAAAGAAGTACAGTCATATATATGGGTACAATTAGCCTTAAAATCATAAAATTCATCTGGCCAATATTGAAGACAGTGACTCTCAGACTTATGAAGTTTTGGCCTCCTTTTATTTGTTTAGTTTCCAATGGTTCCATATTCTGCCCCAGGATGTCATAGTTTTAAAAACTACATTAAAACTTATTTTGTTTTGAGGGGCTTATTTTTTAGAATTCCATGACATCCTTCAAGGGTACTGAAAGATAGCCCAGGGTTGTGAAAAAATATAAAGTGAAGAATAAGTGATTCAGGGCTTCAAAAATTAAACAGTACAAATTGTAACTTAGCCAACATTTTTGTTGTTGTTCATTTGTTGTTATTGTTTTCTTAGAGCAGAATCTCCTTCTGTCGCCCAGGCTGGAGTGCAGTGGTGTAATCATAGCTCACTGTAACCCCAAACTACTGGGCTCAAATGACCCTCCTGCCTCAGTCTCCTGAGTAGCTGGGACTACAAGCATGTGCCACCATGCCCAGCTAATTTTTTTTTTTTTTTCTAGAGACAGGGGTTTCACTATGTTGCCCACGCTGGCTTCAAACTCCTGGTCTCAAATGATCCTCCTGTCTCGGCCTCCCAAAACACTGGCATTACAGGCATGAGAAACTGTGCCTAGACTTAAGCCAACCTTTTAAAATTTCTATGCCTAAAAGTAGAGTTTACCTCTTTTTTAAAGCAGTTTGTTACAAGTCATTCAGAATTTGACAAGACTCTAGTGAGCTGGGCTTCTCAAACTCTGGCATAAGAATTACCTGGAGGGTTTCTTAAAACAAATATAGTGGGCCTCAGCTCCAGAGATTCTAAATAAATAGTTCTAGGGTGCAGCCTCAGAATGTGTATCTCTATCTACCTCCTAGTTGATGCTGATGCTGCCAGGGCCCAGATCACAGACTGTAGGGGTTTTTTCACAAATCTGAGGTCTATGTTATGTAGAAAGATAAACATTTAAACTCCTTACTGTTTCTTCATGCAGTATAAGGACCAAAAAATCAACCTCAATATTTGATCTTATTGTCATGAAAGCTATAGGGATGCTTCTGGAGACAATATCCACATCCACTGAGGATTTGGAAACAATAACAAAATTAAAATCACGTTTCAGAATCAGCCACTTAGGTTAATTCCACAGCCCCAGGGAGCAACTGAACATTCAATTCTGGTTGATTTGACTACCCATTTTGCTGCCTCCAATTCACAAATACGTATTCTTTAATTTAGGGCAGGAAATTCTGTGTACACAAGAATATTACTTGGGAATGTAGATGGTCTCTAGAAATAAGTAAACCTAGACAATAATGCAAGCAATGTGAATCCAGGCTGAAGAGTGAAAAAAATCAACAAGCTAGGTGATTCAATCTCCAAGATGCTAAATACACAGGTTGATTAATTTTTTAGTTCACCAAAGTTTTGCTGAATTAACTAATTAGCAGGGTTGGGAGATGATGGGAAAGAAAATATTAGCTTGATTAAAATAAGCAGTCGTTATTTTTATTGAAAAGTTAGGGAGGAAGAAAATAAATATTTGTCAGCACCTCCAAGTACAAGCCTTATGTTTATTCCCTAGCAGTTCAGCACAGAAGTTAGTATATCTATTATTATCTCTATTTGCGTATTAAAAACTAAGGTTATTTTAATTGATAACTTAGGGAGGAAGGAAATAAATATTTGTCAGCACCTCAAAACACCAGCATTGTGATTATTCTCTAGCAGTTCGGCCCCGAAGTTAGTATATTTATTATTATCTCTATTTGTATATTAAAAACTAAAGCTCAGAAAGTGTAAGTGACATCCCCAATATCACCACGCAACAAAGCTGCAGATATGGGTTTCAATAAAATCATGCTCTTTCCTCTACACATGCTTCTCCTGCTGATGTAGCTTCTCTTACTATTTAATACTAATAACTAACATTTACTGAATGCTATCTGAGCATTTGATATATAGACTCTTCAATGCTTACAACCCTATAAGATAGGCACTGGTAACAAACTATAGAAATGATCCCTGAGGAACTCAAACAACTCAACCACAATCTCATTAAAAAGTGGGCCAACCCAGGTGCATTGGCTGACGCCTGTAATCACAGCACTTTAGGAAGCAGAGGTGGGAGAATCACTTGAGGTCAGTAGTTCGAGACTAGCCTGGCCAACATGGTGAAACCCCATCTCTACTAAAAATACAAAATAAATTATATGGGCGTGGTAGTGCATGCCTGTAATCCCAGCTACTTGGGAGGCTGGCAGGAGAATTACTTGAACTCGGGAGGAAGAGGTTGCAGTGAGCCAAGATTGCACCACTGCACTCCAGCCTCGGCGACAGAGTGAGACTCTGCCTCAAAAAAAAAAGTGTACCAAGGTCAAAAGTAGACATTTTTTTCAAAAGAAGACATACAAATAGCCAGCAAGCATATGGGGAAAAAAAATGCTCATCCGCACTAATCTTCAGAGAAACTTGAATCAAAATCACAATGAGATATCATCTTATACCAGTCAGAATGGCTATTACTTAAAAAAGACAAAAATTACAAATATTGGGAAGGATGCAAAGAAAAGGGAATGCTTACACACCGTTGAGGAGAATGTAAATTAGTACAACCTCTATAGAATAAAGTTTGGCAATTTCTCAGAAAACTAAAAATAGAACTACCATTTGATATAGCACTTCCACTACTGGCTATCTACAAAAAGGAAAATAAATTATTATATCAAAAAGATACCTGTACTCATATGTTTGTTGCTGCACTATTCACAATAGAAAAGATATGGAATCAATCTAAGTGTCCACCAAAAGACAAATGGATAAAGAAAATATGGTATGTATACACAATGGAATACTATTCAGCCATAAAAAGAATAGAATCATGTCACTTGGAGCAACATGGATAAAGCTGGAGGCCATTATCTTAAGTGAAACAACCCATGTTCTCACTTATAAGTGGGAGCTAAATAATGTGTACACATGGACAAAAAGTATGAAACGATAGACAGTGGAGACTGAGAATTATGGGGGAGGTTGGGGGGATGAATGATGAGAAATTACTTAATGAGTACAATGTACATTATTCCAGTGATTAATACACTAAAAACCCTGACTTCACCACTGTACAATATAACCATGTAACAAAATCACACTTATATACCTTGTAAATTTGTACAAAAAAAGATAGGCACTAATATTATCCTCAATTAACAGATGAGAAAACTGAAGTTCTGAGAAGTTGAGTAATTTGCCCAAAGTCACACAGCTAATGAGTGGTAGGGCTAGGATTGGATTCTATGCAGTTAAAATTCAAGCCCATGCTCTCAACTATTGTGATATCACCACACTGGACAACAGAAAAGATGCAGCTTGGCAATTATTTAACAAACAACCACTTATCAATAATACACCCATCAACTAAAGATTTGAGAATTAAGAGGACTCTGAGTACGGCAATAATAGAATATAGAGGAGGTTAATCTTGAAAGAGTTTTTGAAGAGTTAAGAAAAGGTAAGTTTTCAACCAGGTGTAAGAGAGTTGAAGAACATGATGGGGTGGGATAAGGCCCAAAGGCAGACGCGGGAGTTTGTTCCATTTTGAGGAATATTAAGAAGGTAAGGAAACATGGTTAAATAGGCAAGAAAAATCTAGGAGATTTTTGTTCTTGTCTTCATCAGAAAGGTATAAAGTGAACTGAAATACTGTATTGCAGCCTCTGAGGAGGAAATATTTTAAGACTACTAGTATAGTTTGGATGTTGTCCCCCATAAATCTCATGTTGAATTGTAATCCTCAAAGTTAGAGGTGGGGCCTAGTGGGAGATGTTTGGGTCATGGGGGTAGATTCCTCATGGCTTGGTGCTGTCCTCAGGATAGCGAGTGAGTTCTCTCAGTTATCCGATTGTTTAAAATTATGTGGAACCTCCTCGCTACTCTCTCTCTTGCTCCTGCTTTCACCATGTGATATGGCTGCTCCTGCTTCTCCTTCTACCATGAGTTAAAGCTTCCTGAGGCCTCACCAGAAGTCAAGCATACGCTGCTGCCATGCTTGTACAGCCTGCAGAACCATGAGCCAATGAAACATCTTTTCTTTATCAATCGCCCAGACTCAGGTATTCCTTTCCAGTAATGCAAGAACAGCCTAATACAACTACCAACTCTCCTGAAAAAACAAAATATTTTGCAGACATTCTACTGAGATGTAGCCTACTCAATTTCTATAGCGCAAAGTGACCTTTCAATACAAACAATAGTTTATTTGCAAAGTCACCAATTCAACTTGTCTTTCTGGAGACTTTCTTTCTCTCTTCTCCTTGGGAGATACTTCAGTGAGCCTGCATATGTTAAGAACATGCTATGTTCTGCATATAAATCAACAGAAGCAAACTCACACTAAATATTCAAAGCTGAAAAACAATTTGTCAGAAAGAGCATCAATCAGATGTCACTGTCTATCTTTCGGATCTGTACTTTGACTGTAAAGAGCAGTGATTTCCGTAAGTCATTTTTCTCCATTGTTTGTCATTGGTTACCAGTTTACACTGCATTCCTAAAATTTCATTTGAGTTATCATGGGACAATAATCTTTTTGCTTGTAATATTTGCATCCCCTCACCTGGAATGTCCAGCTTCAGGAAGTGAGAGATGTGATGACCACAATCCCAAATGGTTGGATCAGAATATCAAATTCAATAAGGCAGAATAAAGCATAAAAACATTATGCAATACATACTGGAATAAAGGCAGGATGGGTAGATCAGACCGAACACTTAGGGGAGATACTTTCATTTAAGGACAAACCATTAACACCAGAATTCAGCCCTACCACCAGTCTCACTTACAGTCCTTCCTCCCTGCTAATTAACTCACCTTGTTTTGTCCTGCAGGACATAATTTGTCCTGCCCTAAAGCTAGCTTTTGCCCTTAGGAAAGCACATATAGCCTTTTGGCTGTTTGGTTATTATGGCCTTGTAATACATTTTGAAGTCAGGTAATGTGATGTTTCTACTTTGTTCTTTTTCCTTAGGATTGCTTTGGCTATTTATTTCCTAAAAATTTTATAATTTTTCTAATTCTGTGAAAAATGACATTGGTATTTTGGTAGGGATTGCATTGGATCTGCAGATTGCTTTGCACAGTATGGTGCTTTTAATGATATTAAATCCTCCAATCCATTAGCATAGGTGTTTTCCATTTGTTTCTGTCCTCCACAATTTATTTCATTAGTGTTTTATGGCTTTCCTTGCAAAGCTCTTTCACCCCTTGGTGAAATTTATTCCTCGGTATTTTTTTCATATTTATTGTAGTAGGGATTGTCTTCTTCATTTCTTTCTCAGCTACCTAGTTATTGGTGTAGAGAAATGCTACCAATTTTTGTATGTTGATTTTGTATCTTACACCTTTATTGAATTTATGTATCAAATCTAGTAGTATACTTGGGTAGCAGGGGGTTTTGTTGTTGTTGTTGTTGTTTTTTAATTTTAGCACCTTGAATATGTCATCCATCTTCTTCTGGCCAATAAGGTTTCTGCTAGAAAACTCCCTGTTAGTCTGATGGGGATTCCTTTATGGGTGACTAGATACTTTTCTCTTGCTCATTTTAGGGTCCTCAGTTTTGCTTTGACTTTAGACAGTTTGGCAATATGTGGCGTAGAAAAGACTTTTATGCCTCATGTCTAGGGATCTTTGGGCCCCAGAAAATCTGAATGTCTAGGTCTCTAGCTAAACCTGGAAATTTTTCATTTACTATTTCATTAAGTAGATCTTCTAAACCTTTCTTTCTCTCTTTGCCCTTGGGGACACCAATAATTTGAATATTTGGTCACTTTATGTTGTCCCAAATGTCATAAAAGTTTTGCTTATTCTTTTTTATACATTTTTATTTTTGTCTAACTGGATTATTTCAAAGGACCTGTCTTCAATTTCTGAGATTCCTTCTTTTCCTTGATCTAGTCTATTGTTGAAGTTTTCATGTGTATTTTCTGTTTCATTTGATGCATTCTTTAGCTCCAAAATTTCTGTTTGGTTATTTTTTAAAATATATATCTCTTTGGTAAATTTTTCTTTCATATTCTGAATTGTACTTCTGAATGTTCTGTATTGGTATTCAGAATTCTCTTGTATGTCACTGAGCTTCTTTAAAATCAGTTTTTAAAATACTTATTTTTTTATATGTTAAGTTTTACGGTACATGTGCACAACGTGCAGCTTTGTTACATATGTATACATGTGCCATGTTGGTGTGCTACACCCATTAACTCATCATTTAGCATTAGGTATATCTCCTAATGCTATCCCTCCTCCCTCCCCCCACACCACAACAGTCCCAGGTGTGTGATGTTCCCCTTCCTGTGTCGATGTGTTCTCATTGTTCAATTCCCACCTATGAGTGAGAACATGAGGTGTTTGGTTTTTTGTCCTTGCGATAGTTTGCAGCGAATGATGGTTTCCAGCTTCATCCATGTCCCTACAAAGGACAGGAACTCATCATTTTTTATGGCTGCATAGTATTCCATGGTGTATATGTGCCACATTTTCTTAATCTAGTCTATCATTGTTGGACATTTGGGTTGGTTCCAAGTCTTTGCTGTTGTGAATAGTGCCGCAATAAACATACGTGTGCATGTGTCTCTATAGCAGCATGATTTATAATCCTTTGGGTATATACCCAGTAATGGGATGGCTGGGTCAAATGGTATATCTAGTTCTAGATCCCTGAGGAATCACCACACTGACTTCCACAATGGTTGAACTAGTTTAAAGTCCCACCAACAGTGTAAAAGTGTTCCTATTTCTCCACATCCTCTCCAGCACCTGTTGTTTCCTGACTATTTAATGATTGCCATTCTAACTGGTGTGAGATGGTATCTCATTGTGCTTTTGATTTGCATTTCTCTGATGGCCAGTGATGATGAGCATTTTTTCATGTGTTTTTTGGCGCATAAATGTCTTCTTTTGAGAAGTGTCTGTTCATGTCCTTCGCCCACTTTTTGTTGGGCTTGTTTTTGTCTTGTAAATTTGTTTGAGTTCTTCGTAGATTCTGGATATTAGCCCTTTGTCAGATGAGGAGGTTGCAGAAATTTTCTCCCGTTCTGTAGGTTGCCTGTTCACTCTGACGGTGGTTTCTTTTCCTGTGCAGAAGCTCTTTAGTTTAATTAGATCCCATTTGTCAATTTTGGCTTTTGTTGCCATTGCTTTTGGTGTTTTAGACAAGAAGACCTTGCCCATGCCTATATCCTGAATGGTAATGCCTAGGTTTTCTTCTAGGGTTTTTATGGGTTTAGGTCTAACATTTAAGTCTTTCATCCATCTTGAATTAATTTTTGTATAAGGTGTAATGAAGGGATCCAGTTTCAGCTTTCTACATATGACCAGCCAGTTTTCCCAGCACCATTTATTAAATAGGGAATCCTTTCCCCATTGCTTGTTTTTGTCACGTTGTCAAAGATCAGATAGTTGTAGATATGCTGTATTATTTCTCAGGGTTGTCTTCTGTTCCATTGGTGTATATCTCTGTTTTGGTACCAGTACCATGCTGTTTTGGTTACTGTAGCCTTGTGGTATAGTTTGAAGTCAGGTAGCGTGATGCCTCCAGCTTTGCTCTTTTGGCTTAGGATTGACTTGGCAAGGCGGGCTCTTTTTTGGTTCCATATGAACTTTAAAGTAGTTTTTATCCAATTCTGTGAAGAAAGTCATTGGTAGCTTGATGGGGATGGCATTGAATCTATAAATTACCTTGGGCAGTATGGCCATTTTCACGATATTGATTCTTCCCACCCATGAGCATAGAATGTTCTTCCATTTGTTTGTATCCTCTTTTATTTCATTGAGCAGTGGTTTGTAGTTCTCCTTGAAGAGTCCTTCACATCCCTTGTAAGTTGGATTCCTAGGTATTTTATTCTCCTTGAAGCAATTGTGAATGGGAGTTCACTCATGATTTGGCTCTCTGTTTGTCTGTTATGGCTGTATAAGAATGCTTGTGATTTTTGCACATTGATTTTGTATCCTGAGACTTTGCTGAAGTTGCTTATCAGCTTAAGGAGATTTTGGGCTGAGACAATGGAGTTTTCTAGATATACAATCATGTCATCTGTAAACAGGGACAATTTGACTTCCTTTTTTCCTAATTGAATACCCTTTATTTCCTTCTCCTGCCTGATTGCCCTGGCCAGAACTTCCAACACTATGTTGAATAGGAGTGGTGAGAGAGGGCATCCCTGTCTTGTGCCATTTTCAAAGGGAATGCTTCCAGTTTTTGCCCATTCAGTATGATATTGGCTGTGGGTTTGTCATAGATAACTCTTATTATTTTGAGATATGTCCCATCAATACCTAATTTATTGAGAGTTTTTAGCATGAACGTTGTTGAATTTTGTCAAAGGCCTTTTCTGCATCTATTGAGATAATCATGTGGATTTTGTCTTTCGTTCTGTTTATATGCTGGATTACGTTTATTGATTTGCATATGTTGAACCAACCTTGCATCCCAGGGATGAAGCCCACTTGTTCATGGTGGATAAGCTCTTTGATGTGTTGCTGGATTCTTTTTGCCAGTATTTTATTGAGGATTTTGCATCAATGTTCATCAAGGATATTGGTCTAAAATTCTCTATTTCTGTTGTCTCTCTGCCAGGCTTTGGTATTAGGATGATGCTGGCCTCATAAAATGAGTTAGGGAGGATTCCCTCTTTTTCTATTGATTGGAATACTTTCAGAAGGAATGGTACCAGCTCCTCCTTGTACCTATGGTAGAATTCGGCTGTGAATCCATCTGGTCCTGGACTTTTTTTGGTTGCTAAGCTATTACTTATTGCCTCAATTTCAGAGCCTCCCATTGGTCTATTCAGAGATTCAACTTCTTCCTGGTTTAGTCTTGGGAGAGTGTATGTGTCGAAGAATTTATCCATTTCTTCTAGATTTTCTAGTTTATTTGTGTAGAGGTGTTTATAGTATTCTCTGATGGTAGTTTCTATTTCTGTGGGATAGGTGGTGATATCCCCTTTGTCGTTTTTTATTGCGTCTATTTGATTCTTCTCTCTTTTCTTCTTTATTAGTCTTGCTAGCGGTCTATCAATTTTGTTGATCTTGTCAAAAAACCAGCTCCTGGATTCAGTGATTTTTTGAAGGGGTTTTTATGTCTCTATTTCCTTCACTTGTGCTCTGATCTTAGTTATTTCTTGCCTTCTGCTAGCTTTTGAATGTGTTTGCTCTTGCTTCACTAGTTCTTTTAATTGTGATGTTAGGGTGTCAATTTTAGATCTTTCCTGCTTTCTCTTGTGGGTATTTAGTGCTATAAATTTCCCTCTAAACAGTGCTTTGAATGTGTACCAGAGATTCTGGAATGTTGTGTCTTTGTTCTCGTTGGTTTCAAAGAACATCTGTATTTCTGCCTTCATTTCATTATGTACCCAGTAGTCATTCAGGAGCAGGTTGTTCCGTTTCCATGTAGTTCAGTGGTTTTGAGTAATCCTGAGTTCTAGTTTGATTGCACTGTGGTCTCACAGACAGTTTGTTAAAATTTCTATTCTTTTACATTTGCTGAGGAGTGCTTTACTTCTAACGATGTGGTCAATTTTGGAATAGGTATGGTGTGGTGCTGAAAAGAATGTATATACTGTTGATTTGGGGTGGAGAGTTCTGTAGATGTCTATTAGGTCTGCTTGGTGCAGAGCTGAGTTCAATTCCTGGATATCCTTGTTAACTTTCTGTCTCGTTGATCTGTCTAATGTTGACAGCGGGGTGTTAAAAGTCTCCCATTATTATTGTGTTGGAGTCTAAGTCTCTTTGTAGGTCACTAAGGACTTGCTTTATGAATCTGCGTGCTCCTGTATTGGGTGCATATATATTTAGGATAGTTAGTTCTTCTTGTTGAATTGATCCCGTTACCATTATGTAATGGACTTCTTTGTCTCTTTTGATCTTTGTTGGTTTAAACTCTGTTTTATCCAAGATGAGGATTGCAACCCGTGCCTTTATTTGTTGTCCATTTGCTTGGTAGATCTTCCTCCATCCCTTTATTTTGAGCCTATGTGTGTCTCTGCACGTGAAATGGGTTTCCTGAATACAGCACACTGATGGGTCTTGACTCTTTATCCAATTTGAGAGTCTGTGCCTTTTAATTGGAGCATTTGGCCCATTTACATTTAAGGTTAGTATTGTTATGTGTGAATTTGATCCTGTCATTATGATGTTAGCTGGTTATTTTGCTCATTAGTTGATGCTATTTCTTCCTAGGTTTGATGGTCTTTACCATTTGGTATGTTTTTGCAGTGGCTGGTACCGGTTTTTCCTTTCCATGTTTAGTTCTTCCTTCAGGAGCTCTTTTAGGGCAGGCCTGGTGGTGACAGAATCTCTCAGCATTTGCTTGTCTGTAAAGGATTTTATTTCTCCTTCACTCATGAAGCTTAGTTTGGCTGGAGATGAAATTCTGGGTTGAAAATTCTTCTCTTTACGAATGTTAAATATTGGTCCCCACTCTCTTCTGGCTTGTAGAGTTTCTGCCGAGAGATCCGCTGATAGTCTGATGGGCTTCCCTTTGTGGGTAACCTGACCTTTCTCTCTGGCTGCCCATAACATTTTTTCCTTCATTTCAACTTTGGTGAATCTGACAATTATGTGTCTTAGAGCTGCTCTTCTCGAGGAGTATCTTTGTGGCATTCTCTGTATATCCTGAATTTGAATGTTGGCCTGCCTTGCTAGATTGGGGAAGTTCTCCTGGATAATGTCCTGCAGAGTGTTTTCCAACTTGGTTCCATTCTCCCCGTCACTTTCAGGTACACCAATTAGATGTTGATTTGGTCTTTTCACATAGTCCCATACTTCTTGGAGGCTTTGTTCATTTCTTTTTATTCTTTTTTCTCTAAACGTCCCTTCACGCTTCATTTCATTCATTTCATCTTCCATCGCTGATACCCTTTCTTCCATTTGATTGCATTGGTTAATGAGGCTTGTGCATTCATCACATAGTTCTTGTGCCATGGTTTTCAGTTCCATCAGGTCCTTTAAGGACTTCTCTGCATTGGTTATTCTAGTTAGCCATTTGTCTAATTTTTTTTCAAAGTTTTTAACTTCTTTGCCATTAGTTCGAACTTCCTCCTTTAGCTCGGAGTAGTTTGATCTTCTGAAGCCTTCCTCTCTCATCTCGTCAAAGTCATTCTCCGTCCACCTTTGTTCTGTTGCTGGTGAGGAGATGCGTTGCTTTGGAGGATGAGAGGTGCTCTGATTTTTAGAGTTTCCGTTTTTTCTGCTCTGTTTTTTCCCTATGTTTGTGGTTTTATCTACCTTTGGTCTTTGATGATGGTGACGTACAGATGGGTTTTTGGTGTGGATGTCCTTTCTGTTAGTTTTCCTTCTAACAGTCAGGACCCTCATCTGCAGGTCTGTTGGAGTTTACTGGAGGTCCCCTCCAGACCCTGTTTGCCTGGGTATCAGCAGCAGTGGCTGCAGAACAGCAGATATTGGTGAACCACAAATGCTGCTGCCTGATCATTCCTCTGAAACTTTTGTCTCAGAAGGGTGCCCAGCTGTGTGAGGTGTCAGTCTGCCCCTACTGGGGGATGCCTCCCATTTAGGCTACTCGGGAGTCAGGGACCCACTTGAGGAGGCAATCTGCCCGTTCTCAGATCTCAAGCTGCGTGCTGGGAGAACCACTACTCTCTTCAAAGCTGTCAGACAGGGACATTTAAGTCTGTCTTAATTTAAGGTTATTGCTGTCTTTTGTTTGTATGTGCCCTGCCCCCAGAGGTGGAGTCTACAGAGGCAGGCAGGCCTCCTTGAGCTGTGGTGGGCTCCAGCCAGTTCGAGCTTCCCAGCCACTTTGTTTACCTACTCAAGCCTGAGCAATGGCGGGCACCCATCCCCCAGCCTCGCTGCCGCCTAGCAGTTTGATCTCAGACTGCTGTGCTAGCAATGAGCGAGGATCCGTGGGCGTAGGACCTCCAAGCCAGGTGCGGGATATCATCTCCTCATGTGCCATTTGTTAAGCCCGTTGGAAGAGCGCAGTATTAGGTTGGGAGTGACCCGATTTACCAGGTGCTGTCTGTCACCCCTTTATTTGACTGGGAAAGGGAATTCCCTGACCCCTTGTGCTTCCCGGGTGAGGCGATGCCTCGCCCTACTTCGGCTAACACACGGTGCACTGCACCCACTGTCCTGCACCCACTGTCAGGCACTCCCCAGTGAGATGAACCCGGTACCTCCATTGGAAATGCAGAAGTCACCCGTCTGCTGCATCGCTCACGCTGGGAGCTGTAGACTGGAGCTGTTCCTATTCGGCCATCTTGGCTCCACCTCCCTTAAAATTCTTTATCTGGGGATTTTATGAATTTCTTTTTGATTGAGATCTGTTGCTGGAGAATTATTGTCTTCCTTGGGAAGTGTCATATTTCCTTGCTTTTTCATGTTTTCTGTGTACTTAGATTTATATCTGTGCATCTGTTGTAATAGTCACTACTTCCTGTTTTTTTAGATTGCTTTCATAGAGGAAGACTTTTTTTCTGAAGATCTATATATGTTGTTGGTTAGGTAGGGCATTTTGGCTTTTATTTTGGGTGCATGCAGTAGTGTGATTTCTGTATGATTTATTCATCTGTAAACGGTGTCAATGGTATCTGTGATTTCTTCAGTGGCTTAGTGTGTTCTTATTAGTGGAGGCTATGGTGAAGTTTTACTGGGGAGTAGGATGCCAGGAGGGCCAGTGTTTGGGCACCAGCGGTGGCAGCAGTAGGCCGAGTGTGCCTGCCTTTGGCCTCCAACATGACTTACACTGGTACCAATGTTAGGCGGCCTAGATGATTCAATTCTTCGGCTTTCAGATGGCTTGTTTCAATCTGGTAGTGGCAGTGGTAAGCCTGGCATGTGGATAGGTTCCCAGGTCCTTGGGCAGCGAATATGATATGGGTGATGGCAGTAGCAAAGGTGGAGCAACCTACTGAAACCCAAGCAGTCCATGCTAGTCCTGGTGGTGGCTATGACAGGTTGGGTGTCCATAACATATTGGTTATGGCCATTGGTGGTGTGTGTAGGTGGGCGCCAGCTGTGGTAGTATTGGTAGGTTGTGTCAGCCTGACCTCAGATTCCAGGAGGAGTGTTAGGTACCAATGATGGTGGACTGGGCTGAACAATTTCCAGGCTACTACACAGTATGCTCAATAACTCAGGGGAGGGGGATGGGAAGGCACGAACAGGGCTGGCAGAGCTGGCCGCCTGGTAGTGTGTTCAGGTGCTGTCTCTGATAGGCAAGGGTGAGGTGACCCCAGGCCACTGGCAAAATGCTCAGGTGTGGGCAGTGGTGGCTGTGCTGCAGGCCTGCCACCATGTAGGATGAGGCCACTTTCAGTGGTTTCAATGTAGGGAGGTAGCTGTGTGATGTGCAGTTTTCTCACACTTCATTCCCATAGTAGCCTGCAGCAGCACTGGGATTTGTCCTCAAAGTGCAGTAAAATGCCTGGTCTCCACTCTCCCTTCTTGGCCAGGCAGCAGCAGCAGCAGCAGCGGTTTCAACTCTAACCCCATGGCAACACAGAGAACTTTGGAGGTTAGGCTTTAAAAATCTACATAAATAATTTTAAGTTTGACTTTTTTTTTTTAACTAAGCATTACAACATAGCATTTTACCATCATGGTGATTTTAAAATATATCCATAAATTCTTTTATACTCTTCCATTGAAAGGGTAGAACCTAACCAGCCTTATTCCTATATTTAGTGACTTGCTTCCAAAGAATAGAATATGGCAATACTAGAATATATGACTTCCGAGACTAGTTCATAAAAAGCATATTGGCTTTTTGGCTTATTCTTTCACACCAATGGCTCTGGAGGAAATCAGCTGCCATGACATGAGAACACTCAAGCAGCTAAGTGGAAGTCTCCTGACAACAACCAGCACTAACTTGCTAGGCATGCAAGTGAGCTATGTTGGAAGTATGTACTTCAACCCCATTCAGGCTTTTAGATGACTATAACATAGGCCAACACCTTTACTTCAACTTCAAGAGAGACCCAGAGCCTGAACCACCCAGCTAAGTTGCTCTCAGGTTTCTAGCCCACAGAAATTGGGTTCAGTAATAAATGTGCATTGTTTTAGGCTACTACACTTTGGGGTCATTTGTTATATAGCAGTAGATAACGAGCACAACTATGTTATAAATTTCTCACAAACATTATTTTAATGGCTATACTTTATATATATTTTTAAATATGCATGGAAGTGTAACAGGAAATTTAACAGGAAGTAATCTATGTTGAGAGGTGTAATGTCAACAACATGAAAAAGTTAGAGAAAGTCTCACTTTTTCCTAATAACTTTTATGTTTTATTCAATTCAAAGGAATGAAGAGGTACTTTTCTAAAACGCAGGCTGAGATAGTCAAAAATTTCTTCTTTCTCATGCTATACTTAACATATAAAGAAAACTACATTCTTCATATCTGCATAGAAGAAAACTTAAATAATTTATCTCTTAAAACATTTCCTTTATGTTATAATCAGAGAAATATTCTATTCTTCCTGTTCTCCTTTCAAGAGCTGAGGGTATGTGTCGCTTTTGTGATAATTGCACTGTAATTTCAACATGCAAATGATCCTAAAGAAGAAAAAGTATGGATCACATAAATACACTATTTCTGGAATTGCCGTAGATGAATATTGGCCACACGAACTATTGGGATAAAACATTATCCACTCACACAATCACTAAATATTTTTGAACAATTATTTATGTAATAAGCACAGGGATATCGTTAACATGGTAGACGTGTTGTTGCCATCACAAAGCTTACAATTCAGCATAACATGCAAATAAGCAAACAGGTTATCAAAACAGAGTGCTCAAACTATAAAAATCCTAGAAGAAAACCTAGGAAAAACTCTTCTACACATTGACTTAGACATTCAAAATCACTAATCGTCAGAGAAATGGAAATCAAAACCACAATGAGATACCATCTCACACCAGTCACAATGGCTATTATGAAAAAATAAAAAAAGCTGGGCATAGGGCTCACGCCTGTAATCCCAGCACTTTGGGAGGCCGAGGCGGGCAGATCATTTGAGGTCA
Source organism: Pan troglodytes (assembly GCF_028858775.2). Taxonomy (NCBI): domain Eukaryota; kingdom Metazoa; phylum Chordata; class Mammalia; order Primates; family Hominidae; genus Pan; species Pan troglodytes. The sequence goes on from NC_072421.2 coordinate 24,025,017, forward strand.
GGAGTTCGAGACCAGCCTGGCCAACATGGTGAAATGCTGTCCCTATTAAAAATACCAAAATTAGCCAGGTGTAAAGGCATCCACCTGTTGTCCCAGCTACTCAGGAGGCTGAGGCAGGAGAATTGTTGAACCCAGGAGGCAAAGGTTGCAGTGAGCCAAGATCGCACCACTGCACTCCAGTCTGGGTGACAGAATAAGACTCCGTCTCAGAAAAAACAAAAAGAAGAAAAGTAAAAAAATAACAGATGTTGGCAAGGTTTAGGAGAAAAGGGAGCACTTATACACTGTTGGTGGGAATGCAAATTAGTTCAGCCCCTGTGGAAAGTAGTTTGGAGATTTCTTAAAGAACAACAACAACAAAAAAGGAATTACCATTTGACACAGCAGTCCCACTGCTTGGTATATACCCAGAGAAAAATAAATCATTCTACCAAAAAGACACCTGCACTCATATGTTTATTACAATAGTATTCACAATAGCAAAGACATGGAAGCAACCCAGGTGCCCATCAATGGTGAACTGGATAAAGAAAATGTGGTACATATACAACATGATATACTATACAACCATAAAAAAAAGAATAAAATCACGTCTTTTGCAGCAACATGGATGCAACTGGAGGCCATTACTCAAAGTAAATTAATGCAGGAAAAGAAAACCAAATACTGCATGTTCTCATTATAAGTGAGTGGGAGCTAAGCATTGGGTACACATGGACACAAAGATGGGAGTTATAAGCACTGAAAATTCCAGACTGGGGGAGGGAGGGAGGGGATAAGGGTTGAAAAACTACCTGTCAGGTATTATGTTTCCTCAGGGGCTTAGTGTGCTCTTATTAGTGGAGGCTATAGTGAAGTTTTGCTGGGGAGTAGGATGCCAGGTAGGCCAGTCTTCAGGCACCAGTGGTGGCAGCAATAGGCTGCTGTGCCAAACCTCAACATCAGACAACATACCCATGTAACAAACCTGCACATGTACCCCTTGAATGTAAAATAAAAATTTAAAGTATTTTTTATAAAACAAAATATGGAGTGTTGAGTATTACAATGTGGAAGGAGTGGAACGCTATGAGGGCACACAAAAGATGAACGTTATCCAGGTTTAGCAATAAGGTAAGGCTTTCGAAGTGGAATGACCTATAAACAGAGGTTAAATATAGTGGTATGCTAGTAAAATGGCTTTCCAGAAAAAGGAACTAAAGTCTTTATTTGCAATGTTTGCCAATTTCCATAGCGTAAATGTTCACACAATAGACAATTTTAAGCTACTAATATGAAAACACTGATCATGAAATTTGGAAGACAAGTATAGAATCAGCTCTCACAAGCTAGTACAAGCTAGCTCCAGTGAACCACTGGAAATGCCTCATGAATTGTGATACACTCTCTTTCTTATCCCTCCACCCTAGCCTTTGTTTAGGTCTGTATGATGCCTCATCCATGTTACTGCAATAAACTCGAATTGACCCACCATGGCTGACTCACTCCTGGGTCTTCTCCTAGCTCCCTCCCAGTTACATGCCCATCACACCTCTTCTGTGCATAAAACTTTGAGTGATGTACCATTGCCTATAAAATCAAAACTTTATAGTCTGTCTAGCCTGCCTATTCAACCTCAACTTACACCACCTCCTTCCATGCCTGCTATACACTAGCCATGCGAAATGGTCATCACTGACCTGTTAGTCCTAGAATACACCATCTACCCACACCTCAAGACTAATAAGATTTGGGACTCAAGGAGGAGCAAGATGGTTGAACAGAAGGCTTCAATGATCGTCCTCCCTACAGGAACACCAAATAGAACAACTATCCACACCTTTGTAAGAAAAAAAGCACCTTCATAAGAACCAAAAATCAGGTAAGCAATCAAGGTACCTGGCTTTAATTTCATAAAACAGAAACAGGCACTGAAGAGGGTAGGAAAGGCAGTCTTGAATTGCCACCACTCGATGCCACCACTCCCCCATCCCCTAGCAGTGGCATTGTGGTATTAAGAGAGAATCTGTGCACTTGCAGGAGGGAGAGCACATGATTGTGGGACTTTGCATTGAAACTCAGGGCTGCTCTGTCACCATGGAAAGCAACGCAGGGCAGAATTCAGCCAGCATCCACAGAGGGAGCATTTATGCGAGGCCTAGCCAGAGGGGAAATATCCATCCCAGTGGTCAAAACCTGAGTTCTGGCAAGCCTCAGTTCAGTGCTCCAACTAAAATGCTCTGGGGTACTAAATAAAGTTGAGAAGCAATCCAAGCCACAAAGGACTGCAATTCTTGGCCAAGTCCTGCTGCAGTGCTGGGCTTGCAGCCAGTGGACTTGAGACATCAGCCAGGGGCAGCCAAGGGAGTGCTTGTGTCACCCTTCCCTCAACCCCAGGCAGCACAGCTCACAGGTCTGGGAATAAAGAGGACTTTGTCTTGAACCTTGGACACCAGCTCAGCCACAGTAAGATAAGATATTGGGAAGAGTTCCAATACACCCATTCTAGGCCCTAGCTCCTGGATGATATTTCTACACACACCCATGGCCAGAAGGAAAACCACTGCCTTGAAGGAAGGGACGCAGTCCTGGCAGGATTAATCGCCTGCTGACTAAAGAGCCATTGTAGTATTCACCATGGGCCTGGGATAAGACTCAGACATGCTGGCTTCAGGGATAACCCAGCACTTTCATAGCTGTGGTGGCTAAGCAAAGAAACTTCTTCTGCTTGAGAAAATGAGAGGGAAAAGTAAAGGGGCCTTTGCTTTGCAGGTTGGGTACCAGCTCAGTTGCCGTGGGGTAGAGTACCAAGTGGACTCTGGGGGTCCCTGATTCCAGGCCTTGACTCTTAGACAACATTTCTGCATTTGCCCTGGGCCAGAGGGAAACCCACTGTCCTGAAGGGAGAGTCCCAGGCCTGACAGCATTCACCAAAAGCTGACTAAAAAGCACTTGGGCCTTGAGTAAACATTAGCAGTAGCTACACAGTACTTGCAGTGGCCCTGGGGCAGTGGTAACCATAGGAAGAGATTATTCTACTTGTGCAAAGAGGAGAGAAGAGTGAGAAGGACTTTGTCTTGTGGCTTAAGTGCCAGCTCAGATACAGAAGAACAGAGCAATAGATAGATTCCTGACATTTCTGATTCCAGGCCCTGGCTCCCAGATGGCATCTGTGGGCCTGTCTGGGCCTAGGGAGAACTTGCAACACTGAATGGAAGGACACGAGCCTGGCTGGCTTTGCCACTTGCTGACTGTAGAACCTTAGGATGTTGAGGAAACATAGGCAGTAGCCAGGCAGTGGTTACTGTAGATCTTAGACAAGATCCAGTACCGAGCTAGCTTCAGATATGGCCTCAGTACAGTCCCAGTGGTGGTGACCACAGGAGTGCGTCTATCACCACTGTCCCAACTCCAGGCAGCTCAGCACAGAGAAAGAGACTGTTTGGGACTAACTCTGCCTGGTAATCCAGAGATTTCTTCTAGATCTTATCCAAGCCGATCAAGGCAGTACCTCTCCAAGTCTATACAAGCCATAGCATTACTGGGCTTGGGGTGCCCCCTAATGCAGATACAGGTGTAGAGACCAAAAACTTAGATTACAACACTGATATAGTTTGGATATTTCTCCCTGCCTAAATCTCATGTTGAAATGTAATCCCCAGTGTTGGAGTTGAGGCTTGATGGGAGGTGTTTGGATCATGGGGCCAGATCCCTCATGAATGGCTTGGGCCATCTCCTTGGTGATAAGTGAGCTCTCACTCTGACTTCACATGAGATCTGATTGTTAAAAAGTGTGTGGCACCTCCCCCCAACTCTCTCTCCCTTGCTCCTGCTTTAACCATTTGATGTACCTATTCCTCCTTCACCTTCTACCATAATTGAAAGCTCCCTAAGTCTTCACAAGAAGCTGAGCAGATGCCAGCACCATGTTTCCTGTAAAGCCTGCTGAACCATGAGCCAATTAAACCTTTTTGCTGGCCAGGCATAGTGGCTCATGCCTTTAATCCCAGCACTTTGGAAGGCCAAGGTGGGAGGATCACTTGAGCCCAGGAATTCGAGACCAGCCTGGGCAACATAATAAGCACCTGTCTGTAAATAAATAAATAAATAAAAATGAACCTGTTTATAAATTACTCAGACTCGGGTATTTCTTTATAGCAATGCAATGACTAATACAAGGAATTGCTACCAAGGAGTTGGCCATTGCTATAAAGATATCTAAAATGTGGAAGCAACTTTGGAACTGGGTAATAGGCAGAGGCTGGAAACTTTGGAGGGCTCAGAAAAAGACAGGAAGATGAGGGAAAGTTTGCAACTTCCTAAAGCCCGGTTAAATGGTTCTGACCAAAATGCTGATAGTGATATGGACTGTGAAATCCAGGCAAACAAGGTGTCCGATAGAAGAACTAATTGGGAACTGGAAAAAAAGTCACACGTTGTGCCTTAGAAAAGAATTTGTGTGCATTCTGTTCATGCCCTTGGGATATATGGATGTTTGAGCTTGAGAGTGGTGACCTAGGGTATGTGGCAGAAGAAATTTCCAAGCAACAGTGTTCATAAAGTAGGGTGGCTGCTCCTAATAGCCTATGCTCAGACAAAGAAAGGACTTAAAATTGGAATTTATATTTAAAAGGGAAGCAGAGAATAAAAGTTTGAAAATTTGGGTGCCTAGCTGTGTGGCAAACAAAGAAGAAGCTTTCTGGGGAGAGAGATTCAAGCAGGCTTCAGAGCAACCACTTGCTAGAAAATTTTGCATAGCTAAAAAGGAGTGAAGTACTCTTATCTAAAACAATGGGGAAAAGGCCAGGAAGGCATTTCCAAGACTTTGTGGCAACCTCCCCCACCACAGCCCCAGGGGCCTGGAAAGGAAGAATGGCTTCTTGGGGCAGGCCCAAGGCCCTGCTACCTTTGTTCAGCCTTGGGAGTCTGCTACTTGCATCCCGCCATTCTAACTCCAGCCTTGGCTCAAAGGGGGCCAGGTACAGCTCAGGCTGCCACTTTGGAGAATGTAAGCCATAAGCCTTGCTGATTTCCACATGGTGTTTAGCCTGTAGGCATGCAGAATGCAAGAATGAAGAACACTTGGCACCCTCCACCTAGATTTCAGAGGATAAATGGAAAAGCCTGGGTGCCCAGACAGAGGACTACAAGCGCAGAGCCTCTTCAGAGAACCTCTACTAGGGAAATGCCAAGGGGAAATATGAGATTGGAGCCCCCATACAGAGTCCCTACTGGGGCATTGCCTAGTGGTGCTGTAAGAAGGGAGCCACCATCCTTCAGATCCCAGAATGGTAGATCCACTGGGAGCTTGCATCCTGCACTGGGAAAAGCCACAGTCACTCAATGTGTGAGAGCAGCCATGGGGGCTGTATCTAGCAAAGCCACAGGAGTGGAGCTGTCCAAGGCCTTGGGAACCTACTCCTTGCACCAGTGTGCCCTGGATGTTGGACATGGAGTCAAAGAAGATTATTTTGGAGCTTTAAGAGTTAATGACTACCCTGTTGGGTTTCAAACTTTCATAGAGCCTGTAGCCCCTTTCTTTTGGCCTCTTTCTCCCTTTTGGAATGGGAATGTTTACCCAATGCCTATGCCCCCTCATTGTATCTTGGAAATAAATAACTACTTTTGATTTTACAGGTGGAAGGGACTTGCCTTATCTCAGATGAGACTTTGGACTTGGGACTTTTGAGTTCATGCTGGAATGACTTAAGACTTTGGGGGACTATTGGGAAGGCGTGATTGTATTTTGCCATGTGAGGATATGAGATTTGGCAGGGGCAGGGGCAGAATGATATAGTTTGGATGTTGCTCTCTGCCCAAATCTCACGTTGAAATGTAATCTCCACTGTTGAAGGTGGGGGCTTGGTGGGAGGTGTTTGGGTCATGGGGCCAGATCCCTCTGTCTCACGTGTCTGTGAGAAGAGACCAAACAGGCTTTATGTGAGCAACAAAGCTGTTTATTTCACCTGGGTGCGGGCAGGCTGAGTCCGAAAAAGGAGTCAGCAAAGGGTGGTGGATTATCATTAGTTCTTATAGGTTTTGGGATAGGCGGTGGAATTAGGAGCAAAGTTTTGGGGGCAGGGGGTGGATCTCACAAAGTACATTCTCAAGGGTGGGGAGAATTACAAAGAACCTTCTTAAGGGTGAGGGTGATTACAAAGTACATTGATCAGTTAGGGTGGGGCAGAAACAAATGACAATGGTGGATTGTCATCAGTTAAGGCTATTTTCACTTCTTTTCTGGATCTTCAGTTGCTTCAGGCCATTTGGACGTGTACTTGCAGGTCACAGGGGATATGATGGCTTAGCTTGGGCTCAGAGGCCTGACACCCTCATGAATGGCTTGGGCCATCTCCTTGGTGATAAGTAAGCTCTCGATCCGAGTTCACATGAGATCTGATCATTTAAAAGTGTGTAGCGGCCAAGTGCGGTGGCTCATGCCTGTAATCCCTGCACTTTGAGAAGCCAAGGCAGGCGGATCACGAGGTCAGAAGATTGAGACCATCCTGGCTAACACGGTGAAACCCTGTCTCTACTAAAAATACAAAAAAAAAAAAAAAATTAGCCATGCGTGGTGGCACATGCCTGTAATCCCAGCTACTGGGGAGGCTGAGGCAGGAGAATGGCATGAACCCAGGAGGCAGAGCTTGCAGTGAGCCAAGATCACGCCACTGCACTCCAGCCTGGGCAACAGAGCAAGACTCCGTCTCAAAAAAAAAAAAAAAGGTGTGTAGCACCTCCCCCCAACTCTCTCTCACTTGCTCTTGATTTGGCCATGTGATGTATCTATTCCTCCTTCACCTTCCACCATGATTGTGACCTCCTTGGGGCTTCACCAGAAGCCAAGAAGATTCTTGTAAAGCCTAAAGAACAATAAGCCAATTAAACTTCTTTTATTTACAAATTATCCAGTCTCAGGTATTTCTTTATAGCAATGCAAGAATGGCCTAATACAAACAACAAAGTCCTTTCAAATACCTGGAAAGCCAAGAAGGATGGATACAAACAAGCCCAAACAACAAGCACTACAATAAATAATGTAATTCTTCAATACCCAGATACCAATGAACTTCTACAAGCATCAAAACCATCCAGGAAAGCATGACTTTGCCAAATGAACTAAATAAAGTACCAGGGACCAATTCTGGAAAGACAGAAACATGTGACTCTTCAGACAGCGTATTCAAATAGCTGTTTTGAGGAAGCTCAATTAAATACAAGGTAACACAAAGAAGGAATTGAGAATCATATGAGATAAATGTTTAAACGCATTGAAATAATATTAACAAAGAATTAAGCAGAAAATCTACTTAAATGCAATCTGAATGTGCATTTGACATACTGGAGAATGCATCAGAGTCTTTCACCAGCAGAATTAATCAAGCACAAGAAAGAATTAGTGAGCTTGAAGACAGGCTATTTGAAAATACATAATCAGATGCAAAAAAGAAAAAAGAATAAAAAGGAATGAAACATACCTACCAGATCAAGAAAATAGTCTTGAAAGGGAAAATCTAAGAGTTGTTGGCCTTAAACAAGAGGTGCAGAGAGAGATAGGGACAGAAGGTTTATTCAAAGGGATAATAACAGAGAAATTCTGAAACCTACAGAAAAATATCAGTATTCAAATATAAGAAGGTTATAGAACACAAAGCAGATTTAACACAAAGAGGACTGCATGAACGTATTTAATAATCAAATTACCAAAGGTCAAGAATAAAGAAAGAATCCAAACAGAAGCAAAAGAAAAGAAACAAATAACATACAATGGAGCTCCAATGCGTCTGACAGCAGACAAAGTACTGAGGGAAAAATTTTTTTACCCTAGAATAGTATATCCAGCAAAAATATCCTTCAAACATGAAGGAGAAATAAAGACTTTCCCAAACAAAAGCTGGGGGATGGCATCAACAACAGACCTATCCTACAAGAAGTGCTAAAGAAAGTTCTTCAATCTCAAAGAAAAGGACAATAATGAGCAATAAGAAATCAGCTGAAGGTGCAAAATTCACTGGTAATTTCAAGTACACAGAAAACACAGGATAGAATAACACTGTAACTGTGGTGTGTAAACTACTTATAACTTAAGTAGAAAGAATAAAAGATGAACCGATCAAAAATAATACAAGAACTTTTCAAGACATAGCACAATGAGATATAAATAGAAGCAAAAAAATTTAAAAGCAGAGAGATGAAGTTAAAGTATAGAGTTTTTAACATTGTTTTTGCTTGTTTCTTAGTTAGATTATTTTTTAATGCAATCAGTGTTAAGTTGTCATCACTTTAAAATAATGGGTTATAACATATTATTTGCAAGCTTCATGATAACCTCAAATCAAAAAAAATGCAACCGATACACACACAAAAAAAGCAAGACTTTAAAACACACTGCCAGAGAAAATCACCTTCACTAAAAGGAAGATAGGAAAGAAGAAAAGAAGGAAGAGAAAACCAAACAATAACCAGAAGGCAAATAGCAAAATGGCAGGAGTAAGTCCTTACTTAACAATAAATTCATTGAATTAACTATCCAATCAAAAGACATACAGTGGTTGAATGGGTTAAAAAAAAAAAAACACAAGACCCAGTGACTGGTTGCCGATCAGAAACACACTTAACTTACAAAGAAACACATCAACTGAAAATAAAGAGTTGAGAAAAGATTTTCCATGCAAATGAAAACCAAAAACAGAGCAAAAAAATAGATTTCAAGACAAAAACTATAAAAAGAGATTAAAAATGTCATTATATAATGATAAAGGGGTCAATTCAGCAAGATGATGTAAAAATTGCAAATATATAAGCATCCAATACTGGAGAACCCAGACACATAAAGCAAATCTTATTAGAGCTAAAGAAAGAGATAGACCCCAATACAATAATAGCCACAGATTTCCACACCCCACTTTCAGCATTACACAGATCATCCAGACAGAAAATCAAGAAAGAAACATCGTACTTAAACTTAACTGTAGACCAAATGGACCAAATAGATATTTACAGAACATTTTATCCAATGGCTGCAGAATGTACATTCTTCTCCTCAGCACGTGGATTATTCTCAAAAATAGACCACAGGTTAGGCCAAAAAACAAGTCTTAAATCATTTTTAAAAACTGAGATCATATCAAGTATCTTCTCTGCCACAATGGAATAAAAGTAGAAATCACTAACAAGAGTAATTTTAGAAACTATACCAAAGCGTGGAAATTAAACAATAAACTCCTGAATGACCAGTGGGTCAATGAAGAAATTAAAGAGAAAATTGAAAAAAATTTTGAAACAAATGATAATGGAATCACAACATAGCAAAACCTATGGGATACAGAAAAAGCAGTACTAATAGGGAAGTTTATAGCTATAAGTGACTACATCAAAAAGAGGAAAAACTCACCATGAACAAGTTAACCATGCATCTTAAAGAACTAGAAAAGGAAGAGCAAACCAAACTCAACATTAGTAGAAGAAAATAAATAATAAAGATCCGAGCTGAAATAAAATTAAAATGAAAAAATGATAAAAAAAAAATCAATGAAACAAAAAGTTGTTTTTTTCAGTGTGGAGATTCCTTAAGGAAAAAATAGTAGAACTACCATTTGATCCAGCAATCCCATTACTGGGTATCTACCCAAAGGAAAAGAAGTCATTACATGAAAAAGATATTTGCACATGCATGTTTATAGCAGGACAATTCGCAATTGCAAAAATGTGGAACCAACTCAAATGCCCATCAATCAATGAGTGGATAAAGAAACTGTGGTATAATATATATGATGGAATACTACTCAGCCTTAAAAAAGGAATGAATTAATGGCATTCACAGCAACCAGGATGGGATTGGAGACTATTATTCTAAGTGAAGTAACTCAGGAATGGAAAACCAAATATTGTATGTTCTCACTCATAAGTAGGGCTAAGCTATGAGGATGCCAAGGCATAAGAATGCTACAGTGGACTTCGGGGACTTGGGTGGAAAGGGTAGGAAGGCGGACAGGGATAAAAGACCACAAATTGGGTTAAGTATATACTACTCAGGAGATGGGTGAACCAAAATCTCATAAATCACCACTAAAACTTACTCATGTAACCAAATACCCCCTGTTCCCCAAAAACCTATGGAAATAAAAACTAAAAAAAAACAAAACAAAACATTTTTTTAGAAGTTGGTTTTTTAAAATGTTAAAACAATTTAACAAACCTTTAGCAAAATGAACTAACAAAAAAAGAGAGAATTTCTAAATAAAATCAGAGATGAAAAAGGAGACATTAAAATTGATACCACAGAAATTCAAAGGATCATTAGTGGCTACTTTGAGCAACTATATGCCAATAAATTGGGAAAGCTAGCAGTAATGGATAAATTCCTAAACACATACAACCTATCAAGATTGAACCATGAAAAAATCCAAAACCTGAACAGATGAATAACAAGTAATGAGATAGAAGCCATAATTGAAAGTATCGCTTCTAAGCCTTTTGGCTAAGACCAAGTATAGAAGCCATAATAAAAAGTCTTACAGCAAAAAAAAGACAAGAACCCAATGGCTTCACTGCAGAATTTTGCTGAATATTTAAATAGGAACTAATACCAATCCTATTCAAACTATTCTGAAACATAGAGGAGTGGGGAATACTTCCAAACTCATCCTATGAGGCCAATATGACCCTGATACCAAAACCAGACAAAGACACATCCAAAGAAGAACACTACAGGCCAATATCCCTGATGAACATTGATACAAGAATCCTCAACAAAATACTAGCAAATCGAATTCAACAACACATTAAAAAAATCATTCATCATGACCAAGTGAGATTTATCTCAGGGATGCAAGGATGGTTCAACATACAACAAATCAGTGAGACACATCATATAAACAGATTAAAAGACAAAAACCATATGATCATTTCAAATGATGCTAAAAAAACATTTGATGAAATTCAACATCCTTTCATGATAAAAACCTTCAAAAATACTAGATTTACAAGGAATATTCCCCAACACAATAAAAACCATATATGACAGACTCACAGCTAGTGTCATACTGAATGGGGAAATACTGAAAGCCTTTCCTTAGATCTAGAACATGATGAGGATTCCACTTTCACTACTCTTATTCAACATAGTACTGGAAATCCTAGCTAGAGCAATCATACAAGATAAATAAATAAAGGGCATTCAAACAAGAAAGGAAGAAGTCAAATTATCCTTGTTTGAAAATGATATGATATACTTGGAAAAACCTAAAGATTCCACTAAAAACTACTAGAACTGAAAATCAAATTCAGTAAAGTTGCAGGATACAAAATCAACATGAAAAAATCAGTAGCGTTTCTATATTCCAAAAGCAAACAATCTGAAACAGAAATTAAAAAGTAATCCAATTTAAAATAGCTATGAATAAAATATAATATTTAAAAATTTACTTAAGCAGACAAATGAAAGACGTCTACAATGAAGAGTATATAAGACTGATCAAATAAATTGAAGAGAACACCAAAAAATGGAAAGATATTCCAAGTTCATGGATTGGAAGAATCAGTATTGTTAAAATGTTTATACTACCTAAGACAATCTACAGATTCTATGCAATCCCTATTAAAATAACAATGACATTCTTCACAGAAATAGAAAAAGCAATCCTAAAATTTATATGGAACCATAAAAGAACCAGAATAGCTTTGGCTATTCTGGTGAGGATATGGAGAAAAGGAAACCTTCATACACTATTGGTGGGAACGTAAATTAGTATGGCCACTATGGAGAATAGTTTGGAGGTTCCTCAAAAAACTAAAAATAGAGCTACCATATGATCCAACAATCCCACTGCTAGGTATTTTCCTTCCAAAAGAAAGGAAATCAGTATATTGAAGAGATATCTTGATGCCCATGTTTTACTGCAGCACTGTTCACAATGGCCAAGATTTGGAAGCAACCTGAGTATCCATCAACAGATGAATGGATAAGGAAAATTTGGTACATATACACAATGGGGTACTACTGAGCCATAAAAAAGAATGAGATCCTGTGATTTGCAACAATATGAATGGAACTGGAGGTCACTATGTTAGGTGAGATAAACCAGGCACAGAAAGGCAAATTTCACCTGTTCTGACACATTTATGGGAGTTAAAAATTAAAACAATTGAACTCGTTAAGACAGAGAATAGAATGATTGTTACCAGAGGCTGAGAAGAGTGGTGCAAGGGGGATGGTTAATGGGTACCAAAATATAGTTAAATAGACTGAAATCTAGTATTTGATAGCACAGCAGGGTGAGTACAGTCAATAATGATTTATTGTCCATTTTAAAATAACTTTAAAAACCTGGATCGTTTGTAACACAAAGAAAGGATAAATACTTGAGATGATGAATACCCCATTTACCGGATGTGATTATTATGCATTTTATGCCTGTATCAAAATATATCATGTACCCCATAAGTATGTACACCCACTATGTATCCGTAATAATTATAAGAAATGAATAATGACATAGGCAATATTCATTGAATACTAATTAAATGCCAGGGAAGCTTTCAAGCACTGAAAATACAAATATGAATAAGAGACAATCTCTGATCTCCACAATAGTGGAATGGGCAGACAGACATGTAAATACCTTATTATAATGGTTTGTGATGAACACATCTACCTACAAGGATGGATACAACGCATAATCAGGAACAGACAATAGCACTGAGTCCTATAATAGAGCCTGAAATGTGGTAGCTGTGAAATAAGTATTTGTTAAATACATGAATTAGTGACATAATGCAGAATCCGGGAACACTTCATACAAGAAGTACCATTTGAGTAAGGCAGTGCTCACAAGAATTATTTTAAGCACTCACAGAAGAGAGAGCTCACTGCTTATTGGAGAGAAAACCAACAAAATAATTTTAAAAGACGATGTATAAAGACAATGAATTCTGAAAGACACATCTAGAGACCTACAGAGCCTCCAGGTCTTCAAACCTTTGCAGACTTATGCAATGAGCTATGGTTTGCCAACACTCACTGACCATGAGAATCATCTAAGGAGTGTTTAAAAATGAAATATATTCCTGTGACACAGCCTGATCTCTTAAAGGTACCTCGGCAGGAACCACTAGTTTCAAAAATCTTCCCACATATCTGATATTCATCCCTGATTGAGAACCACTGCATAGACCCTACCCCTCCACAAAAAAGGCTGTATTGGGATTATCTACTGAGCAGAGAAGGGAAGAGATAGAGAGAAACTCAGCAAGGCCAACCTTTGGTGACATCCTTTCTCTAATGGCAGCTATTAACAAGTCTTCCCGGCAGCAGAAGCTTACCTTTGAGAGCTCTGCCCACCAATACTTCAGGTAATATTCGCTATCATTCCAGCTGCCTTTATTGAAGTTGATGTGGGTTATATATTTATTTTGGTCCCCTATATGCACAAAACAAGGTATTGTTCAGAAGTCCTTGAGAAGAATGTCTCACATATCTGTTCTTGTCATAATGTTACCGTCTAACAAGGTACCAACAAAGAAATGGAAAAGTGGGGAGGCAGTGGGGAAGGAAGAATTGAATTACTTCCCTCACTGCTAAAAAAGAAGCCACAGTTGAGGTGTGTGTACACCACCCTAATCTGATCTGAACAAAGATATAAATGTCCTTTATAAAGCCTTGAGCCGAGGGATCCTCAAATGACTGGGTAAATTTCTGGTACTTCACAGAAAACAGTTTATCCTTAATTTTCAATTTTATTTAAAATGCAAGCCTTCAGTGTCTTTTCACGGTTCAAAGTAATACAGTTCACTGGAAAAAAAATTAAACCACACAAAAATGAAACAAAAAATAAAACAAAGTCCTATACACCCCTAAGAGAAACCATTCTGCTATTTATCTTGTGTTAGTCTGGAAAACTTTGATATACATGTAAGCTAAAATGCTATTACCGCATACATACTATTCTGTAGCCTTTTAAAAATCACTTACTAGCTTGTGGTATTATTTCTATGTCAATGCCTATAAATATAGCCTGTCCTTTAAAATAAACACCTCTTTTTCCATTGTATGGATGGATATTTGGGTTCATGACAGTTTTGCTCTTATACACAACACTGAAACAAAACACCCTTTGGATACTAATGTGATTATCTCCTTTCACTAAGTGAATTCTTGGGACAAAAAAATGGTGAGTATATTTTAATAAAGCTTGTCTTCTAGAAAAGTTAGTCAATTTAGACTACCTCCACACTGTAGGAAATTGCCTGTTACCTCATATCTTCATCCATTCTTGGGCATTAGCAATCTTTTGAATCTTTGACAGTATGGTAGCTAGAAAAAAATGTACCACCTTATTGTCATTTTAATTTGTACTTCTCTAATTTTTGTGAAGTTAAGCAGCATTTTTCTCTTGTTTACTGACATTTATATGAATTTCTCCTTTTGGAAATCACCAACTTGAGCCCTTTGCCCATTTTAAAATTTATATTTTTGTCTGTTCTATTAATTTGTAAAAGTATATTTGCATAAGAATATGATCCTAACATTGTGGCATCTTTGTTATACGCTTTTTAATCTTGTTTTTACTGTTGATGTGCCAATTTTATTATTTCTATGTGATCAAATTGATCCATTTTTTTTCTTTAATGGAGTAGGACTTTAGGGCCAAACCAAGGAAATCTCTCATACCCTCCCAATATTCAAACTGATTTTTCTATTTTTCCTACAGTAATCACATGGTGTCATTTTTCACATCTAAATTTTAAATCCATCTGGAACTTATTTTTGTTAATGGCATGAGGAAGAAGCCAACCTTGTGAGCCACCCTCCTCTCATTTTCAGACAGCTTCATGTGTTTAGCTATATATATCTTGTAGGTAAATGTTCAGCCTCAGTGAATTTAGTTTCAGATGCTGCTTTTTTTTTTTTTCTTGTTTTAAGCTCACATCCTTTGAGTTATGGGAAGACAGGAATAAATTTAGTAGATTTACTCATTACACACTGCATTCCACAGAGGTAAATGGTCCTATATAATCCATTTGTACCAGGTATTGCTCAGTAGAAAGAACACTTACGTAGTCTACTCCACTGCTTTTCAAACTATTCTAAGAATATACCAGACCCCTAATACAAAGTAATGAAAAAGAAATTATATTGATACTGGAATCAACTGCAGTGTTAAAGTAGCTTAAAATCAGACATTCTATCTTTAAAAAAAAGAAAAAAAACTTACAATTTTCCTTTACTTACCTGACCAAAGAAGGCTTCCCATTCTCAAATATGAGATATCTTAAAGCAAGATTTGATCAAAGCAAGTGTCAAAGATCAAGTGATATTATGATAATTTATAAGTACCTATAATAAATTTAGTGCATCAACTAGTGTATTCAGGAAATAATTCCTGGAAATATATAAAGATGAAAATAATCACAGCACTTATTTTTGAACAGCATAAAATATATGCATATATATTATATATAGAATGTCTACGGCCATACCATCCTGAACGCACCTGATCTCGTCTGATCTCGGAAGGTGGATTTTTTTAATGTTGAATTTTGAATAAAAAGTTTACTGAAAAGTTCATTCCTATAATTAATAATAAAGTGTATTATAATTGAAAATTGCTAAGAGAGTAGATTTTAAATGTTCTCATTACCAAACTGATAAGTATGTGAGGCGATTGATATGTTAATTAGCTTTATTTAATCATTCCACAATGTATACCTAAGTAAAAACATCACATTGTACACCATAAAGATATATCATTTGTTGTTTTTTCAATCAAAAGTAAAAATAATAAATAGTTTCACCTTTAGAAGTCTGAAACATACTATTTCAAAGTCCACTGTTTTGGTTATCTATTGCTGCATAAGTAATTACCACTAAAATTCGTTAGCTTAAAACAGTACCCTTTAAAAAAATACATCTCAAAATTTTGAGGGTCACAAATTCAAGCAGGACTCAGCTAGGTGATTCTTCTGCTCCATGTGGTGTCAACTGAAGTCATCTGGTGGGATTCAGTTGGCAAATAGGCTGGTCTGGAGGGTCTAAGAAGACTTCACTCACATATCTGTCACCTTGGCAGGGATGCTTTAAAGTCTGTGTTCAGCTAGAACTGTCAACCAGGGTGCCTACATGCAGTCCTTCTAGCATGGTGGTCTCAGGGTAGTTGGATTTCATATGTCTTCAGTCTTTTTATGGACTTCATACATATTCAATCTTTATAAAAAGATTTATAGGTCTGTTAAGATTTTCTATTTCTTCTTAAGGAAGTTGAGGTAGTTTTTGAATTTCTGGGAATTTGTCCATTTTATCTAAGTAATTTCATTCATTTGCATATGAATGTTCATAGTATTCTCTTATAATCTTCTTTCTCTCTATGAGTTCTGCAGTAATGCTCCCACTTTAATTTCAGAATTTATCAATTTGAGTCTTCTCTCTTTTCTTCTTGATCAGTCTACCTAAAGATTTCTCAATTTTGTTAATATATTCAAAGAATCATCTTTCGACTGCACTGATTCAGTATTTTAAATTCTACATATCTCCATTCTAATCTTTCTTCCTTCCTTCCTTTTTCTATCTTTTGGTTTAGCTTGGTGTTCTTTGCAGTTCCTCAGGGAGCACAGATATATTCTCAATGTGGAATGTTTCTTCTTCTTTTTTTTTTTTTTTTTTTTTTTTGAGACAGAGTCTTGCTGTGTTGCCCAGGCAGGAATGCAGTGGCATGATCTCCGCTCACCGCAATCTCCAAATCCCAGATTCAAGCAATTCTCCTGCCTTGGCCTCCCAAGTAGCTGGGACTACAGGCGCTCGCCACCATGCCTGGCTAATTTTTATATTTTTAGTATAGACGGGGTTTCACTATGTTGGCCAGGCTGATCTTGAGCTCCTAACCTCCTGATCCGCCCGCCTCAGCCTCCCAAAGTGCTGGGATTACAGGCGTGAGCCACAGCACCCAACCTTTTCTTTTTCAATATAGTCATTTAAAGCTATAAGTTTCCATCTGACGATTGCTTTTGAAATATTCTATAAGTTTTAGTATATCGTGTTTTAATTTGCATTAATCTCAAAGTACCATATAATTTAACTTGTAATTCCTTATTTCACTCATTTGTTGAGTGTGTTGTTCAATTTCCACGTTTGTGAATTTTCCAGTTTTCTTCCTGCCATTTCATTTCTATTGTGATCATAGAAGATATACAGCAGTGTGAAAAATGGACTAATACACTGACTTAAAAATGTACTACAAATCTATAGTAACCAAAATATCATGGTACTGAAATTAAAACAGACATATAGACTAATGGAACAAAATAGAGATCCCAGAAATAAATCCACACACTTACCCACAAAACAATTTTTGACAAAAATGGCAAGAACACAGTTTGGGGAAAGGACTATGTCCTCGATATGTCTTCAATAAATGGTACTGGGAAAACTGGATAGCTATATGCAGAAGAACAAAGCTAGACCTGCATTTCTCACCATAAACAAAAATCAACTCCAAATGGTTTGAAGACTTAAATGTAAGCCTTAAATCAATAAAACTAATAGAAGAAAGCATAAGGGAAGCACTTCATGACATTAATATGGACAAGGATTTTTTAAAATAAGAACTCAAAGTACAGGTGACAAAAGTAAAAACAGACAAATTGGATTACAACAAACTCACAAAGTTCTGCACAGCAAAGGAAACAATAAAGTGAAGACAAAATCTACAGAACGGGAAAAATATTTTCAAACTGTGCATCTGAAAAGGGGTTAATATCTAGCATATACAAGGAACATGAACAACTCAATAGTAAAAAAGAAACTAATTAAAAATGGTCAAAAAGACCTGAATAAATATTTCTCCAAAGAAGACATACAAATGACCAACAATAAAATGAAAAATGCTCAATATCACTAATCATCAGGTAAATGCAAGTGTAAACTACAATGAGATGTTACCTCATCACAATTAGAATGGCTAATACAAAGAAAAGAATAAATAACAAACACTGGCATGGATGTAAAGGAAGGGAACACTCACATACTGTTGATGGGAATGTAAATTAGTATAGACATTATGGAAAATACTATGGAGACTTCTCAAAAACATTAAAAATAGAACTACCATATGATCTAGCAGTCTCACTATTGAATATATATCCAAAGAAAAAGAAATCAGTACGCTGAAGAGATATCTGCACTCCTATGTTTATTGCTGCACTATTCATAATAGCCAAGATGAAATCAAGCTAAGCGTCCATCAATGGATGAATGGATAAATAAAATGTGGTATACATACACAATGCAATACTATTATTTAATAGTATTTTAAAATAATACAATCCTGCCATTTGCAGCAACATGAATGAACCTAGAGGTTATTATGTTAAGTGAAATAAGCCAAGAACAGAAAGACAAATACTGCATGATCTCACTCATATGTGGAATCTAAATAAAGTTGAACTCATAGAACTAGAGAGTACAGTAGTGGTTACCAGAGGCTGGAGATGGGGGAGTGGAGAGCAAAATAGGTAGGGATAAATCAAGGGTTACAAAGTTACAGTTAGATAGGAGAAATACGTTTAGGTGTTCTATTGCACAGTAGGATGACTATGATTAACAACATTGTATTGTATATTTCAAAATAGCTAGAAGAAACTATTTTGAATATTCCCTCCACAAAGATATGATAAATGTATGAGATGATGGATGTGCTAAATACTCTGATTTGATTATCACACCACATATACATGTATTGAAACATTACACTGTACCTCATAAATATGTACAATTATGTCTCCATTAAAACAGAAATAAAAAAAGAAAAACAAAATAAAATATATAATATCCTTACTTGTCACTTATACCACTTTCTATATAAAATCCTATTATTCCATCTAGTACTAGTCCAGCCACCCCAGGTGTCCTGGTTAGTATTTGCATAGAATGCCTTTTCCCATTCTTTTACTCTCAATTTATTTTTGTCTTTGGATCTAAAGTGTCTATTATATCCAGCATATAGTTAAATCATATTTATAATCCATTGTGCCAATCTCTGCCTTTTGATTGGAGACTTTAATACATTCACATTGAAAATAATTACTGATTTAAAAAGAGGACTTACTTTTGCCATTTTACTATTTGATTTTTATGTGTGTTATAACTATTTTGCTGCTCAATTCCTAAACAATTACCCTCTTTCGTTTGATTAATAGTTTCAGTACACTCTTTATCTGTCTTCATTTCTCTTGATTCTCTATTCATTTCCTCTCTATATATCTTTAAGGGGTTGTTTTAGTGGTTACTCTGGGAATTACAACTAACTTCTTCACTTTAAAATGCTCAAACTTGAATTAATATCAACATAGTTTCAATAGCATCTTAAAAATCCTCTTTTATTCCTCTCTCCCATTTGGTATTATCACAAATTATATTGTTATACATTGTGTGCCCATCATGCACTCATATTTCAAATAATCTAGGAAAAAAAGGAGTTATAAACCTAAAATCTAAGATGACCGGCTTTTATGTTTAGCTGTTCAACTACCATTACCATTATTTTTTATTCCTTTTTATGGCCTTGAGTTCCTTTCATTTCAACCTGAATGAATTCCTTTAGCATACCCCTTAAGGGAGGCCTACTAGTGACAAACTCCCTCCGTCTTTGTTTATCAAAAACAATTTAATTTCTCCTTTATTTTAGAAGGATAGTTTTGCAGATACACAATTCTTGATTTTTTTTTTTCTTCCAGCACTTTAAATATGTCATCCCACTCTCTTTTGGACTCCACAATTCTAATAAGAAATCAGCTTTTTCCCTGTCTTTTGCATTTTATATTGATATATCATAGTTGCATGTATTTTGTGGGTACATGTGATATTTTGATACATGTATACAATGTGTAATAATAAAATCAGAGTAAATAGGATACCCATCACCTCAAACATTTATCTTTTCCTTCTGTTGGGAATATTACACTTCTTCTTATCCAGCTATTCTGAAATTTATGACAAATTATTGTTAAATGTAATTTCCCTGCTGTACTATTGAATACTAGAACTCATCCCTTCTATCTAATTGTATTTATGTACCACTAAACAACTTATCCTTTGCATATGAAAAGTTGCTTCTTTTGCTACTTTCAAGATTCTCACGTTGTGTTTCAAGAGTTTTATGACAGTGTGTCTTGGTGTAAATATATTCTTTTAAAATTTTTTCTTTTAATTTTTGCTAATACATACTACGTGTATATATTGGGGTACATAAGATATTTTGGTACAGCAATGCAATGCATAATAATCACATAATGGAAAATAGAGTATCCATCACCTCAAGCATTAACCCTTTGTGTTACAAACAATTCAATTATATACTATTTTAGTACTTTTTCAAAGTACAATTAAATTATTATTGATTTTAGTTCCTCTGTGGTGCTATCAAATACTAGGCCTTATTCATTCTTTCTAACTTTTCCTGTACCCATTAATTAACCATACATCCCTGAGATTCCCACTACCCTTCCCAGCCTCCGGTAATTAACATTCTATTGTCTATCTCCATTAGCTCAATTGTTTTGACTTTTAGATCCCACAAATAAGTCAGAACACGTAAGAATTGTCTTTCTGTGCCTGGCTTATTTCACTTAACATGATGACCTCCAGTTCCATTCATAATCTTGCAAATGAAAAAATCTCATTATTTTTTATGGCAGGATAGTATACCATTGTGTATATGCACCACATTTTCTTTATCCAGTCATCTGCTGATTGACACTTAGGCAACCTAAGCAACACTTAGGTTTCTTCCAAATGTTAGCAGTTAAAAACAGTGCCGCAACAAACATAGGAGTACAGATATCTCTTTGGTATACTGATTATCTTCTCTTGGGTATATACCAGCAACGGGATCCCTGGGTCACCTGATAGGTCCATATTTAGTTTTATGAGGAACCTCAAAACTGTTTTCCATAGTGTTTGTGCTAATTGTAGATTCCAACAAACACTGTATGAGGGTTCCCTTTCTCCACATCCTCATCAGCATTTGTTATAGCCTCTTTTGAATATATGCCATTTTTAACTGGGGTTAGATGATATCCCATTGTAATTTTTATTTGCATTTCTCTGATGAACAATGACATTGAGCACCATTTCAGATGCCTGTTTGTCACTTGTATGTCTCCTTTTGAGAAATATCTATTCAAATCTTTTGCCCATGGTTTAATCAGATTATTAGATTTTTTCCTATACAGTTGTTTCAATTCTTCATATATTCTGGTTATTAATCCCTTATCAGATGGGTAGTTTGCAAATATTTTCTCCCATTCTGTGAGGTGTATCTTCACTTTGGTTATTGTTTCCTTTACTGTGAAAGAAGCTTTTTAACTTGGTGAGCTCTCATTTCTCCATTTTGTCATTCATTGCCTGTGTTGGTGGGGTATTACTCAAAAATTTTTTGCATAGCCGAATAAGCTGGAGATAAATCCTACTTAGTCATAATGAATAATTTTTTTGTTGTTATACTTTAAGTTTTAGGGTACATGTGCACAACGTGCAGCTTTGTTACATATGTATACATGTGCCATGTTAGTGTGCTGCACCCATTAACTCACCATTTACATTAGGTATATCTCCTAATGCTATCCCTCCCCACTCCCCCCACCCTACAACAGGCCCCAGTGTGTGATGTTCCCCTTCCTGTGTCCATGTGTTCTCATTGTTCAATTCCCACCTATGAGTGAGAACATACGGAGTTTGGTTTTTTGTCCTTGAAATAGTTTGCTGAGAATAATGGTTTCCAGCTTCATCCATGTCCCCACAAAGGACATGAACTCATCCTTTTTATGGCTGCATAGTATTCCATGGTGTATATGTGCCATATTTTCTTAATCCAGTCTATCATTGTTGGACATTTGGGTTGGTTCCAAGTCTCTGCTATTGTGAATTGTGCCGCAATAAACATACGTGTGCATGTGTCTCTATAGCAGCATGATTTAAAGTCCTTTGGGTATATACCCAGTAATGGGATGGCTGGGTCAAATGGTATGTCTAGTTCTAGATCCCTGAGGAATCGCCACACTGACTTCCACAATAGTTGAACTAGTTTACAGTCCCACCAACAGTGTAAAAGTGTTCCTATTTCTCCACATCCTCTCCAGCACCTGTTGTTTCCTGACTTTTTAATGATCACCATTCTAAATGGTGTGAGATGGTATCTCATTGATACCATCTCATTAAGGTTTTGATTTGCATTTCGCTGATGGCCAATGATGATGAGCATTTTTTCATGTGTCTTTTGGCTGCATAAATGTCTTCTTTTGAGAAGTGTCTGTTCATCTCCTTCACCCACGTATTGATGGGGTTGTTTTTTTCTTGTAAATTTGTTTGAGTTCATTGTAGATTCTGGATATTAGCCCTTTGTCAGATGAGTAGATTGCAAAAACTTTCTCCCATTCTGTAGGTCGCCTGTTCACTCTGACGGTAGTTTCTTTTGCTGTGCAGAAGCTCTTTAGTTTAATTAGATCTCATTTGTCAATTTTGGCTTTTATTGCCATTGCTTTTGGTGTTTTAGACATGAAGTCCTTGCCCATGCCTATGTCCTGAATGGTATTGCCTAGGTTTTCTTCTAGGGTTTTTATGGTTTTAGGTCTAACATGTAAGTCTTCAATCCATCTTGAATTAATTTTTGTATAAGGTATAAGGAAGGGATCCAGTTTCAGCTTTCTACATATGGCTACCCAGTTTTCCCAGCACCATTTATTAAATAGGGAATCCTTTCCCCAGCACTTGTTTTTGTCAGGTTTGTCAAAGATCACATAGTTGTACATATGTGGCATTATGTCTGAGGGCTCTGTTCTGTTCCATTGGTCTATATCTCTGTTTTGGTACCAGTACCATGCTGTTTTGGTTACTGTAGCCTTGTAGCATACCTTGAAGTCAGAAAGCGTGATGCCTCCAGCTTTGTTCTTTTGGCTTAAGATTGACTTGGCAATGCGGGCTCTTTTTTGGTTCCATATGAACTTTAAAGTAGTT